>NC_051851.1:5000000-5625000 GCF_905115235.1 Hermetia illucens | reverse complement strand
GCTGGACTTTCATCGTAACAAAGTTGGCGCCCAATGTGGGGATGCTCTTGGGTGCAACGACTATTCTATTATAGGTCATTTGTGTGAAAAATTGTGTAGATTCGCAGTGGGATATTTGCTAGGAACAGTGGTATGACTCAAGTCTCTGGAGGCCTTCCAAAAGGAATTCCGAACCTGGGTTGAAATTATCTGGAAAGCTCGGCTGCAAAGGTTATGAGAGCCTCCATGTTATCCTTTTATTTTACTAAAGTCTTTATTCAGAACTAGGTAGGACACCAGATCCTTTATTCCCATCTAATTAGACTTGGGAATTCGGCCCACTTACTCAATAATGACAGATAGATTCCATACGATGCTAAAAACTCGAGTTCGGCCTGCACTTCCTAATGCTACTTTGGGGTAAGTTTCCAAGCTTTTTATGCGAGCGATGGAGGTTCGATGAGATGGGATCGGATGGGAAGACCTTTTCTCTTAACTTTGTCATATTGGATGCGATGAAATCTCAACGTGATCTTTAATCAATTTATAAAATTATAAACCATAATAGACGCGGGGATAGAAAGGTTTGTTATTCAGTCTAACACTCCTTTTGGTGATATAGAAAGCCAGCATCTGATAATGGTCGTCTACCATGGAATAATCCTTTGAATTTTTGTCTCAAAATCCGTTTAAATCCCAGGTCAAGTGCCGCATGGTTATTTAAGTAAAGCAAGTGATTTGTGATTTGTAAAGGTTTTGGTCAATTGAAAAGAATACGGAGAGGTTGGATCCACTATCCTGTTCCTGGAGAAAACACGTCAGCCTCGTCTCAAGGGGATCCTCCGTCAGATTCTGCTTTTGACGGCTTTGGAGATCCCGGTCTCTGGCTAACTTAGACCATGAATGCTGTGGAGTAGAGTCCAGTCGGCCCAGCTCTTCAGTACCAACCTGTAGCTTTCACGAAGGATGGAAGTTCTCTTACCTCCTGCAATTGGGGATCTCTTTGAGATCCTCAAAAAATTGATTATCTAGTATGCTCACCCCTAGCTCTAACTAGCCTGGGCAATTGCAATGGAATGGTGGTAGGTGTCTCCTTACCCTCTGCAGCATCGACAATGTAAAATTTAGGGTAGACCGAGTCTTGCAGCATCATCTCCTACAGGCCAGTGCTTGGCACAGACCGCCATAAGTTTGTGTGCATTTGTATATATCTGCTCCAAAAGCCCTTGCAATCAGGGCTTGTTTTCAGCGGGCCAAATGCTGATTTGGCACAGTCTGGCGTGAGTTTTCACCATCTGAAGCCAGCGGCTGTTAAGTATTGCGACTAAATTCCGGCCCTGAAGTCGACTGTGCTCACAGAGGAACTGCCAGGAGCCCTGCTTTGCCAGTCCGTTAACCCGTTCTTTCCCTTCTATATACCTATGACTAGGAACCCAGAGGAGCTTCACCTTGAGCGTATCAGCCAGACTGTTCTGCGCACCCTTGCACTGTACCGCTCACTGCTTGAAGGCCGCCGCCTCTGAGTTTCGCTTGGGGTTCGGATCGTACCTCAACCATCGACAGACTTCTAGTATAGCCAGTATTCCCACCCGGAGTACATTGACAATTTATGGGGGGCCGTGCGACTCGGCTATGATCTGCATGCATCTGAAAAAACCACTGCGCCGATTCCAAAAACCATCTTAGATCCGTCTGAGAAGAAAACTGCGTCATAGCTTTGGAACATGTCGCTGGTGTTCCACTATGCCTTGGTTGGATAGTCCACAGCAAAATTCTCCGTGAAGCTTGGTTTGCATGTAACGCAATTCTTAGGAAATGTCGAGAGTTTCCGAGGTGCTTCGTCTAGGGTGTTACTATGCTGTGAAACATCCGCACTCACGTAGTCTGGCTGAACGGCATGCTAGAGCGCATTCAATGTGGAGGATCAGGGAGAGGTGGTGCAGGAGTACAATGAGGGCATCTACCGAGTAGGACTGCAGAACATCAGTAGCAGCTGCACACGACTTACTTGGTTCTATTGTACTTCCAGTTCAGTTACAACAAAATTGTAGGTTGTGTACATCTAGAGGAACATCCTGGGCCGAATACATTCATTAGAGAAGGAGCTTTTACTAATTTCGCAGCGGTAGTTGATATTCGGGCACTCGTGTTTTGATGATAAGTATCATCAGCTGCGCTCTGGTTGGATTGATACCGATTCCGCCTACACTTTTAACAATGCGCCTTTCATAATTTCACTCATAACAGAGGGAAATATCCCTCCCGCCAATATCACCAAGTCGTTGGTATATGCTCCCATTTTCACCTAACTCTTGTCCATAATCCATAAAGTTCCATTCATCACCATCAACCAGAGCACCGGAAAGATGGTGCCACCTTGGAGTATCCTCCTGCTCCCAAGTCAAGTTGTTACCTCCAAGATCAGATTGGTTCATCCAGGCACTTAGCCTGGGTACTAACCATTGCGTAGGACACCCCGCTAATCCTATACTGGTTAGAGCTTCCCTGATGGCCTTGGCACTAACGTTAGTGAATAGTCCCTCTATATCCAGGAAGGCAGCTAGGAAATATTGTTTGTAGTCTAGGGACCGCTCAGCCGTGCTAATTCCCTCGTGAAAAGCGGTTTCTGTGGATTTGCCTTTCGGGTTGGCCAGCTGAGGTTTGAAGAACAGTGTCGTCTCCATAACAGTCCTTAAGTAGATATTCAGGTTTTTGGTGAGGTTTAAGCAATTCTTTGTGCGCTTGGGTTCGTATCCCCCAATAAACACCTTGGACTGCTCCTTTCTTGGTAGGCCCGTCGAGTATAGTTAATTCAACTGTTCCTCTTAATTTTTTAATGTCATAGCCATGAAACGTGTAAAGGCGTCCCTGCACCCTTCTTGACTAGTTCGTCTGCTCCCTCGATGTTTTCCAACCCAATATGGCCTGAAACCCAGAGTGTCCAGAGCTTATTAAGCGGGCCCAGCATATTCAGTCGCTCAAGGGATTCCCATACCAGTTTAGAGTTCACCTAGTTGGACCTAAGGGCCTTGATCGTCGATTGGCTATCAGTCAGAATAGCAATGTTCTGCCCCCTGTTGTTATCAATCTTCCTTCGATTTAGGCAGCTCGCTGCCTCACTGATACTCCCGGCCATCCTGAAGATTGCCCTCCTTGCCTACATCTGTATGTACAGGTGGAGAGGGGTTAATTCCAGAAGGATTTCCAGGGATGCCGTTGGGCATGTCTTCATTGCGTCACT
Source organism: Hermetia illucens (assembly GCF_905115235.1). Taxonomy (NCBI): domain Eukaryota; kingdom Metazoa; phylum Arthropoda; class Insecta; order Diptera; family Stratiomyidae; genus Hermetia; species Hermetia illucens. The sequence continues at coordinate 5,621,780 of NC_051851.1, read as the reverse complement.
GATACAAACGCAAGCCAATATTTGAAGTTTGTGTAACTCCCTGGCTTGTATGCTGAGCTCAATTCTTTCTGCCTAGATTACCACCCCATTAGTGAAATTGTGTATAGCACAGCTGATTTAATCTCTAACTCACGTCCTCATCGCTGGTGGGCAAGGCCGTATGACTAGCAATTCTATCGTCTCATAATAAGATTTCGTCCACTAAGAAAGGATGAGCCCCCCTAACCTGGGATCTTAGTCAGGATCTTACAGAGTCCCGCAGAGTTGTTAGTGTTTTCCACGTTTTCCACCTTTCCAGTCCAGCGTGGACTGCTTCTTGGCAGTCTTGATGACGAACTTTAACCTCTTCGGAAAGTTCTTATGTGGTTCCCAGTATTTGTGCCTGTGGCGGATGTTGAGGACCATCCTCGTTAGCTTTTTGAAGGTGACCAAATCTTCATTCCACTACGATGACAAAGTCTTTGCTCCATATTTAGCAGGACATGATACTTTAAAATGCCTTTTTCAAGGCACCGACTCTGCAATCGATCCTCCTGGGGTCTCTAAAAGGGTAGGTGAACTCTACAGTAAGGTTATCACTGGAAAATATCAAACTGTGATTAGAGGAGGATCTCTGGTCAGACACTTCTTAGTTCCCCACCCTGAAAGACCCATTGACGATTAGTAAGGTGGTATCGAGGATCTCTTACCATCCGTTACAATTTTCCAAGCTTGGGAAATGGAAGGTTGATGTACTGCTTCTGTTACACACCGATATAATTGTGTTAATAAGAAAGTCAAACCTCTTGGAGAAATTCCAACGAATTGGCTGAGGTCCATTTTAAGTGTTACAGATTTATTTGTGCTTCTCTCGGTATGATCTGCTTCCATAGAAGGATCGACAGTCTCCGTCGGACCGTCGATCTTCATCTGCTCCAACAGCTCGTTGGAGGCATCCACTGGAATTATCTCGTCTTCCTTTTTAGTAGACCGGAACACCTTTTTTTCCTGATTCTAAAAAGCACTTCTTAGCCCGCCTTTTGCAGAACCTTCAGATACTCTCCATTTATGCGGAGGACAGAAGCTTGGCTATTCTTCAGGAGGTTCCTCTTCCTTGATTAATATCTAGCCGCCTGTGGGTATCCTGAGGTTTTGTGGCGTCGAGACGACTTTTGGCAAACAGATGCAAGCGATCAGTTTCTTGGGAGTGGGTTCATATGGGCAAATCTTGTGCTTTACCTCTCACAGGCGTCATTGACCTTATCGAGGTATGAACCGAGAAAGTCACTGGAGAATTAGTCCTCGCATACTGTGAGATAGAATCCACGGACTCCTGGAAGGAATCAAAACAGGGGATACATACAATATTCCTCTTGCCGTGCAGGAAATGTTCGGTAATATCTTCAACATCCTGGCTTCAACACTGGCTTACATCTTTGGCGCCAGTTTGCCGCTGGGGAAATTACCAGCCAGCATTACACGTAAGTGACTCTTTACAACGTCGCTGAAGGATTTCACAATTCATGCCACGTCGGGCAGTCATTGCTTTTTTTTACTGTTTGCAGAGGTTGCTAGGCATGCAAGCCTTTACACACTCTGCTTCTTTTGTTGTATTGTATTGTACTCCCCTACAATCGCTTGGTATTTAGGGAGGTCCTTTAAATCTTGCATGGTCACAATATCAGGGGATACTGGATGGGAGTCTGGTACGGCTCATGAGCAGGACTCCAGTGGAAATTCGCTTCTTCGCTGTTTGCCGTGGTCGACATTCTTGTCAGCCCTTATTCCTCCGCGGACATCCGAAGTCGACTTTTTTGGGGCAGGAGTAATGTAGGTGGCATTGCGTCCAGTTCGACGTCAGTATTTTCCAAGCTGGAGGCCGCTAGTTCGTCTGTTGCCTCGGTTTCGGAGGTCCTTGCTGTTACTTGAACGCAGTGATGCTACGATGTACTTCTCTACGGCCATTGTCTTCAGATTGGATGCCAGCAGTTCGTCCTTCCACCTCAACACCTCTTCTTCCTCTATCGTCACTCGTTTTTCGTTTATAAAATTTGAGTCCATGTCTTGGTCCCATGAGTAATCCAGGAAAAATGTCGACCCTGGCTAGTCCGGCCATCAGGATAAGCTGAAGGAGCCCAAGGTGTTCAGAGTCCGCATACTAGAGACCAAGCTTCTCATTGGCCACGCAGCTCTCGGGGTATGCTATTTAGCCTAGGTTTTGGGGTCCTATTAGCACCTTTTCCAGTTCAAGGAAAGCGATCCCTGGGTTCAGGCTTCGGTTCATTCCCCGGCAGACCCACTTGCTCCTAAAATATGACCAATCAAATAGGTTCCCGCGAGGTGGATGAATCTATTCCCTTTATATAATATTACCTCAAAGAATTAAGGCCCGAAAGGGTCTCTATTCTGTTTCAGCAATTTTTTCATTACCTTCTCTGTTCACTCATAACTGCTTACTCGGTTGCTATAAAACCACTCAGTTGTATCTTTTATAGCAAAGTTTGCCTATACTACGGCAACATTACTTATAAAGATTCATTTGTATCTTTTCAGAGTGTGGTCAGTCGAATCAAGAAATCCGAATTGTCGGCGGTAAACCAACAGGCGTTAACCAATACCCATGGATGGTGCGTCTTGTCTACGATGGAAAATTTCACTGTGGTGGAACTCTACTAACCAAAGACTATGTCATGACTGCAGCTCATTGCGTTAAAAGGTAGAAAGCTCTTTTCAGCGCGAAGCTTTACCAAATATCTCAACACGATTTCAGATAAATAGTGGACGAAGTACTATTTTTTTTGTATTTATTTAAAATTGGCACCTGTTCCGTATAATTCTAAATTATTAGTCTGTTTTCAATCTGGATTATGCAAATTTCAGATTGCGACGTTCAAAAATTCGAATAATTCTTGGCGACCACGACCAGTATATAACGACGGAGACAAGAGCCATCCAAAGGGCTGTAACCTCGATTATTAAGCATCGACGATTTGATCCCGACACCTACAACAATGATATTGCACTATTGCGACTGCGGAAACCTGTGGTTTTCTCAAAGAGCATTCGACCGATTTGTTTACCTCGAATAAATTATGATCCAGCTGGTATGTATGCCAGGGGGGGGGGGGGGGTGACCAGACTGGTTTCTTACGGGAAAGATGAATCATGCAATCTTTTTGTTGATATATCTTTCATTCTTTAACTATTTTAGATAAATTTTATGTTGTCTTTTCCAAAATATATTTCAGGTCGGATAGGTACCGTCGTTGGATGGGGGCGTACCAGTGAAGGTGGTGAACTGCCAGGGATCGTGAACCACGTGAAAGTTCCTATCCTAACAATCGGTGACTGTCGAAACCAAAAGTACAAGAGCTCGCGGATAACCACGAGTATGTTATGCGCCGGAAAGCCTAACCAGGATTCATGTCAAGGTGACAGTGGAGGGCCCTTGCTCCTGTCCAGTGGCTACAAATACCACATAGTCGGCATAGTGTCCTGGGGCGTTGGATGCGGCCGCGAAGGATATCCAGGCGTCTACACACGTGTCAGCAAATTCGTTCCGTGGATTAAGGCTAATCTGGAAGGCACGTGCCTATGTACGTAGCATCCATTCGAAATCGTGACTGATAAACCGCGTTCATGTTAGGAATTTTTATTAGTTTAAGGCTGCATTCGCATAGAAGTCGTTGACGAAGTAAAACATTAATTTATTTTCACAATCAGGAGAATGTGTTGTTTTATTCATGCTGCACAGATTTGGAGGTGCTGTTGCAGTAATTTGTGTACGAGATTGCCATACAGAAGATTGCACACTTGACGGAATTCCGCGCTTTCAGCATTAGATACTTTTTTACTTAAGATTCAATATATTCGGAGCTAATTTGATAACGGTGTCAAGACTTATACCTAATTGGTCACTTAAGTTATTGATTTGATCAGCTTAGATCGCCTCGCTCATTGATGGCTACGACGTGGAATCCGATTGTAAAAGATGGATTTTGTAGCGAAACAGTAAAAAATTTGCATTAATTTAAGATTTTGGTTATTCATTTCGAGGTTGAAGTCCTCTCAACGACACGAGATTACCGTCTGAATGTCTGTTCGGAACTAATGAATGCGCAGATGGCGTGGATTGTTAGTTTTGGTTTTGTATAAGAATAGAAGAATTTCAGAATTCTGGTTGATGATATTCAATCAAGTTAATGTGATGCATAGATAAGATTCGTCCAAGATCTGGTCCCTGGAATGTCTATTTTCGACCGAATAAACATGACAATAGGCGCACGCCTGTAGAATACTCGTATGCAAACCTGGGTTGAATGTGCAGCCATGTCAACACATTTTTATATTAATATTTCGATTTTTTAACAAACTTTTTTTCTAAACTAACTTGAACTTTAGATTAGATTTGAAATGGAGTGGATTCAGAGTCATTGTTGCGAAAATAAGTCATCGCTGTTTAACATTCTTAGGTTATTTTGTGGTTAGTGTACCATTGGCATTTCTTCTGTTTGCTATTTGATCGAGCCAGTCAGAAAAGATGTAAACAAAATCTATCCAGATATATTCATGAGTTCTCTTAGGCCATCAGCTCTAATTTATATTGAATTTAGATGTATCTGAAATACGTTATCGGATATGAATGTCTAAAAGTACCGTGAAAGGCTCATCGAAAATAAAGCATATTGGCTTGACAGAATAAATTATTGAGGAGACACAACAATGTGCCAATAAAATGATTGTATCTTGTTTTTTATAGATGAAAACAACTGAAAACAAAAAGCTGTAGAAAGGGCATTAATTCAAGATGTATAAGAAAAATTAGCTAATCTGAAATCCAGAGCATATTTCTGGACTTCCTGGAAAAGAAGCCCTGATTCTTTTCTCTTCCATGAAACGAAATGACTGCACTGGAGAGAGCCCTATTCCGCAGGGAGTGACGTAGTCATTTAGCAATTCCGAAACAGGCTCACAGAACTACATTTCGGAAAATAGATTCACGATTCCACAGACATACGAAAACTATTATCGTAACATCAGCAAACTGGAGCAATATCCCTCAAAAGAGTTTGATGCGATAATTTGCGGATTGGATGGAATGCTTGAAACGTGGTGTGAGGATTGGCTTGGCAAATTGCATTTGTTTGAGCCGTTTTTGGAAATATGTTTTCTCGATCCAGGCAATCGCATGCCGCTGGAGTATTTCAGTTGAGCTACCATTGATAATTTAGTCTTGCCTTTTGGGCTTTCCGATATCTGTTCTCATTTCCAATACACTACACAAGGTTCCTGCTGGAGCAGAAGTTTGCTGCAGTCATGGTTGGAGTAAGTGAGTGGTCAAAGGATAGTATAGGTCCCAGGGCGAAACGTGGATTGGTACCCACCATGGAGCATAATACCTGGGAAACACCTGCTGAACCAAGACCAACAGTTCTACTACCAAACCCTATCTCCACCTCCACGTGGTGAGCGCTGGGAGTTCTTTCTTAACGAAAAGATGCAGACGGAGAAGGATGAAGGCGAGTCTCCCACGCTTAAATCATCATCATCATCAACGGCGCAACAACCGGTATCCGGTCTATGCCTGCCTTAATAACGAACTCCAGGCATCCCGGTCCAGACATCCCACGCTTAAATACGGGACAAAATATACCAACTGGTTCTTCAGGTTGGGGGTTGGGTACGCTGACAACCCTATATTGAAAAAATTTGTTAGGAAGCAACATCAGGAGCCTTGGACTGGACTGATAACACAACAACGAACTCGGCAACGAAAAAGAAATAACGAGTTGCGCATTTTCTCATGGAACGTGAGCTTCCTGTACAGAGATGAAGCTGATAAGCAGCTAGCCGATACCCTGTTCCAATATAGGGCTGATGTGACAGCATTGCAGGAGATACGTTGGACAGGGACCGCTTCCCTGGAGAACAGCCAAAACACCATATATTATAGCGGCCATCCAGTAAATCACGTGCTCGGAGTAGGCTTTTTAGTCAGTCAAAAAATGAAACCTGCTGTTATTGGTTTTGAAAACATAAGCGAACGGCTATGCGAGGCAAATCTAGAAACATAAGCCTCATTATCGTTCACGCCTCTACAGTGGTGACACAGAGTCGAAGAAGGATACCTTCTACGAAGCACTCGAACGAACCCTCGAAGCAATTACCACAACAAATAGTTGTTAGAAGTACCTGGTTTGCGCGGAAAGCGGTCCACAAACAAACGTGGGCCTCTCCAGACGGGACCATTTTCAACCAAATTGACCTCGTATTGATTGAACGCCGCCACCTCTCAGCCTTGATGAATGTCAGAACATATAGGGGGGGGCCAAGAAAGGCTCGGGTGACTATCTCGAATAACAACACCCACCCAGGTGAGAATTAACACTGAAGCCATCCACAACACAGCCCTCCGCGACACTATAAGAGGGAAATGGATGCCGCAATAACCGCAGTCAACAGAGAACCTGGAGATGAAGCATCAACAAATGATCTTCACAATCACCTGAAGAACGTTATCATAAATACGGCCACAAAGATGCTTGGCCCCAGCCACAGAAAAGGTCAGAATGGCGGGTTTGACGATGAATGTAAGCTAGCAATGAAACGGAAGAACGCTGCATACCGAGTAATGTTGCATTCTCAAAGAACGCGTGCAGGCGCAGAGACTTATCACGAACTCCGGCGAGCGGAGAAGTGACTTCACAGATGGAAAAACGAAACCCGGGAGAACCGACAAGTCTGTGAACTAGAAAACTACAGGGAGCAACCGCATCAGACACAGAAGGTGGAAGTTTTACCAACAAGTCAACTGGACGAAGCCTTACACACCTCGATGCTCATCCTCCCAAAGAGGTAAATCTGATTTTCCACAGAATGGTCATATTGGAGCGATGGGTTGGGTAGTTTGATGAACTACTGAACAACTAGAACATGCGCGAGTTGGAGGTCCCGCCAACTGAAGACGACGGACAAATGTTGCCACCACCAAGTGTAGAAGACACAGTCCGTCCAATTCATCGGCTTAAAAATCATCAGTCGCCTGGAGCCAATGGAATTGCAACCGAATTGGTGTAGTATTGAGGCGACCAGTCACACCAAGTGCTTCATCAACTTGTGCTCAAGGTGTAGGACAGCGAATCAATGCCTGACGATTGGCAACGAGGCATTATCTGTCTCATACATAAAAAGGGAGATATCACAGAATGCAGCAATTATAGAGGTATCACCTTGCTGAGTACCATCTATAAGATATTCTCCGCTCTCTTGCTAGGCCGGATAGCTCCATACGCTCAGAACATCATTGGCCCATACCAAAGAGGCTTCACTCCAGGCAAATCAGCAACAGATCAGATTTTCTCTCTACGGCAGGCGATGGAAAAACTGTTGGAATATGGACATTAGTTGCACCATTTCTTCATCGACTTTAAAGCCGCCTATGATAGCATAGCCAGGGTAAAACTGTACACGGCCATGAGAGAATTTGGTATCCCGATGAAATTAATAAGACTGATTAGGCTGACCCTAACCAATGTGCAAGACCAGATAAAAGCAGCAGGATCACTCTGAAGACCTTTCGTCATCAACAACGGTCTACGACAAGAGGATGCCTTATCATGCGTCCTCTTTAACCTGGCCCTCGATAAAGTAATCCGTGATGCTGAGGTAAATGCAAGAGGTACGATCCTCTTTAAGTCCACTCAACTACTGGCCTAAGCTGACGATATCGACATCATGGGAAGAACCACCCGAGATGTACAAACTGCCTTCATTCAGATCGAGCAGGCGGCAATCAGTGCGAGATCTTGGGCTGCACATCAATGAAGGCAAGACAAAATATATGGTGGCAACGTCAGCACCGAAGACGAATCAACCAACAACATCAAACCGCACTGGTCAAACACAAACACGAAGAAGAATAAGGATAGGAAAATACAACTTTGAGACCGTGGACAATTTCTCCTATCTAAGGTCGAAAATCACAACCGATAACAGCTACGATGATGAAATCCGCGCACGGTTATTGTCAGCCAACAGAGCCTATTTCAGCTTACAAAGACTGTTCCGCTCGAAACGTCTCACCATAGGGTCAAAGCTCTTACTGTACAAGACAATGATCTTGCCAGTCCTCATGTATTCCTCGGAAACTTGGGTTCTTAGCAAGAAGAATTGCGAACTCTCGAGAGAAGAATCCTCCGAAGAATTTTTGGCCCCCTACATGAGAATGGACGATTCCGTAGCCTACACGATGACGAAATCTATGAGCGATACCATGACCGTCCGGTTGTGGATAAAATCCGGCTCAATTGGTTACGGTGGGCGGGTCACTTAATCCGTATGGATGAGGATGATCCCACCCGGAAAGTCTATAAGGGCAATATCTATGGTAGAAAAAGAAGACGAGGCAGACCCTGCTTAAGATGGAGCGATGGCGTAGGTCAGGACGCCAGACAGCTTTTAGGGATATCGAATTGGTGGACTTTGGCGCAAAACCGGGATGTCTGGAGTTCCTTGTTAAAGCAGGCCTAGACCGGATACCGATTGTTGCGCCGTTGTTGATGATGTATATATTTCTCGGTGGATATTCATGGTCAATATTCGTCAATTACCATGGATATTAGTCTTGCCTTTTGGATTTTCCGATAGCTATTCTCATTTCGTATATACCGGGCTTTTGTAGGTTGAAAGTATTTTCTGCTGCAGATGCACTTATCATTTTAAAAGGCAGTGCGTGAAAGGCACCGATCAAATAACATCAGGAGTTGGAAGCCTTTGGGCTATTTAGGTAAGTTATCCTACTCGTCGGCTCCTAGGTGACACTGTTCAGCCTGACAATTTGACTGTTGTTAGCATTCTTCTAATTTGTTGTTGGCTTTGTAGGCCCTATGTGTGCCAGCTGTTACTCGGCTTTTGAGCACTGGGTCCTGTGGTGCCAAACTCGTTGTAGGTTAGAGAACCCACGTATGTTTCAGCACGTTTTGTGCCCCTTTGTTCTTGTTATGGACACCGCCCAACGGGACATTCAACGTCCAGTGCCCTATATCCTGCTTTATGCGGATGATGTTTTCCTAGATCTGATAGCAAAAATGATCTCGAGCAACTTGTCCAAAAATGGAATGATCGCCTCATGCAACACGGTCTCAGATTGAATCTAAACAAAACTGAATTTTTGACGACCGATCTCCATGAAATAGGCACAATCACTGTCAACGGCAGTGATCTGCCCAGAACTGAGCGATCTAAATACCTCGGGTCAACGCTATCAGACAATGGAGAACTGCGTCCGTCCTGTCGCCCTCTATGGTTCTTAGTGTTGGCCGACTATAAAAGACAATGAACGGTGTATTGCGGTAATGGAGACGAAATGAGGATATCCGCGATCGTTATGGGGTTACACTGATGGTGAAAAAAAATTGCGAGAGAGGCGTCTTCGATGGTATTATCACGCAATTCCCTCTAACGAGAATTCACTTGCGAAGATTGGTCTGAACATCGAAGTCGATGGTAAATAACCAAAAAGCTTGATACGATGGATGGGTATTTAAAAGCCTCGAGATTGTATCCAGATCAGGCATTTGATTAAATAAAATGACGAAACCGATCACGACGAGCCGACCCCGCTTATAATAATAATGCCGCCAGCGAGATTTGAACCGCGACCTTCCGTACGATAGCCTTGTGCTCTAACCACTCAGCTATCCGGACACCATGCGCCATATTGTTCACCATAATTTCACTTCCAACTGGGCACCACAGTATTCATATCTCCTCGAAGTTAGAATTCGCTATTGCGGCAATTATTTCTCCGATAATGGGATGTCTGCTCTCTTGCTTCTCCAGAAGAGTGCAGGCTTGTTGGGAGTTTGTGATTATTGCTATGTTCTTTCTTGATCTTTCTTTTGCCGTTTGCGTGGCAATATTCAGCTTAGCGGAGAGAAGCGTCATTGCTTGCATCTTATAGACAGCATTGACTCGAGGATGTTCAGAGACCACCGCACAACTGGGGGCCACAGCCGATGTTGCTGCATCGGTTTTATTAAAGGCAAAACCCTTGTTCCTGAGTTCGGTTATTTCATTTCGGATGTTAACTACCCAACCGTTTCTGTTCCCATTCCTTCCCTGCTTTGGACCACTCCAGACCAGCATATTACCCACTTTTCTTTTCTCCTCATAGATCTTGAAGTTATTGAAGGCTTGCTGGAAGTCCTTATAAGTTACCGATAGACCATTTTTGGCCATGGGATTGTCTATGACGAACCTATAAGAGGAGCGAGCAGAACTTTTGAACCCTATAAACTCCTTAGAGGCCAATAGGGTCTTTCTGAACTTATGGCGGGGGGGGGGGGGTGTGTATGAACTACATGATGCGGTGAAAACTTAGTTAAACCGGAGACACCTCAGTCGTGGCTATTCTGTTGTCCAGGTATTTGGGCATCAAGACCGCAGAGGAAGCAGGATAATCAAGCACTGGTTTCACAATGGTCCTAAACAGTTTTATGGCTCTCTCAGATTTTAATCTCCATGAGAAATATGGGGCATTCTATCCTCAAAGCCTGTTTCGCCTTAATGATTGTATTATTGACGTGATCTTTCAGGGGTAGGGATTTGACAATTACCTTGCCCAGAAATGTTATCTCCGATACCTGTTTTAGAGGGTTGATGTACCAGAATTTGACATGCAATAACGCTAGACTTGCATCCGTTCACTGGAAGTTTCGGGGTTTTACATTTATTTATAAAAAGGTCAACTTGTTTTTGTAGTAGCCTATCCACCTGATCATCTCCTGTCCCCATAGCAAGGATGATAAATTCATCTGCGTTTGGAGTGAAGCGAGGTTGCGAACAAATTGAAAAGTACCGGGTTTTAAACACTTTCTTGGAAAAGGCTACTGTTTACCGAGCACGACCTTTCATCCAGCTTGAGCTCCATGCATTCCAGAAAGCGCAGGGTCCAGGATTAGATGTCAGATGACATGTTTTTCTCTCTCTCATAGTTTCGGCAAAAAGGAGTAGATCTACTCTTTTGTACGCTTTGCTCATGTCAAAAGACACCGCTTTCACGACTCTGCTCTTGTCGAGAATTAAAACCGCGCCCGTGTATCCTCATTTATTTCCCCGGATTTCTAATAATTGGTCACATATCAATCAAACGTTCCTCAGCAGTTTGTCTTGAATATGTGCATTTGGTATATTGTAGTATGCTACAGAAAGTCCTACATCCGAAAAGCCAGGCAGGCTGAATTGTCCCAACATCCCCTCTTCCCATACAGGGTCATTGGTTTAATTCCACAAGTCAACTTCGTCGAACCGTCATATTGTTGATCAACAGTGCCCCTGGCTTTCTGTTCCTCAGCTGAGCAGGTTACTCGATTGATCTATCTATCTATTTATGTCTATTCCTAAAAACCAACGTCTCATATTGTTGCTATAAGCCCTTATGTGCACATAGCGCATCAAAAACCTTTACACGGCATCACACCCTCACAGAGTGCCTTAATTCTTTAGATCCACCCCCCCCCTCAATTTTTCAAGACACTCACACTCTTTCTCCTCTGTTATACGCAACCTAGTTCCACTCTTCGGGAATCCTGGGATAATGACACTACTAGCAATGGGGTAATCGATTTGCCTTAATGTATGACCTATCCACTGGCACTTCCGCCAGACTCAGAACTTTGGTTTTGTTTATTTTCAGTGCGATGCTGCTTACTTCCTGTTCTAAATATAGAGCTGTTTGGCCTAGATGCATGACTAGGCAAGAAAGCAAACTGGTGTCACCAGCGTCTTAAGGTGTTTGATGAAACTTGATATATTTCCTTAAAGTCCTCCACATCTTTTAGACTAGGTAGCACGAAAGACGTCACTAGTAACGAGAAAAAAGCTTACTGATACAAAAATTCAACCCACCTTGACTTTAAATTCCTCTAGGATTCTAGCTCAATTTGTGTCGTGTGTGTGTGTGTTGCTTGTGGTCCAACAGGTAAACAAGGAGACCAGAGCTTGCAACCGCTCGGACGTTAAGCAACCTCTAAAGACAGCAACGCAATAACGGCCAGCCTACGGAGCATGTGCTGTGAAGCTTTTCAGCCGATAGCTGCAAACTGGCGCTTGGGATGCGGACCAGCGGTTAGGCCAGGTTGTCGGAGATGATCATCGAGCATCTTGTCGACTATAGGAAAGAATAGGTGGATGTATCACCTTCTTTTGTTTCACTCAGGTCGTCCGTGGAAACCACGAGAACGGCTATTGCTTCGCTAAGAAGGCATATTGGAAGGAAAGCATGCTTCCAAAACTTTCGGGCAAAGCTCCTATTAGTTCAGGAAGTTACCACATTAGTGTCCACTATATCAACGGCAGGGTTCCATCCAGCGCATCCGCTGTAGCGCTTCGAGACGGAAGCTGTTCCAAACGATGTAGGAGCCGAGAACGAATGTGAGGTGGAGTAAACGGAAGGTATGCGGTTGCATTGCCATTCAAAATCAACCATAATGTAATGTCGCTAGAGAACTCCAAAAATAGGGCATTGATACCTCTAGGAACTAGAAAAACCACTCGAAAGGTATGATGAGTTGCGTGTTGAACATCATGAGGCCATGCAAGAGTACATCGGCCTAGGTCACATGGAGCGAGTGACTGCCTTTGTTGGAAAGGGTAGGGATTATTACTTTCCACATCACCTGGTAATAAAGATGGAACGCACTACCACCAAGATGCGGCCAGTTTAGGACACTTCAGCAAAAACATCGAGTGGTACCAATTTATACGACTGGCTACACACCGGCCTCAAATTCTAGGTTGACCTACCTAGGGATAAAGATTCTACATAGCTGCGGAAAGACTATGAACGGACTTTTACGTAGACATTTTCCTATCTGGAGCAGAACTAAAACAAGAGGTTAGAGATATGGTAACAGAGTAATAAAAGAATAAATGGTTTTATTGTGTGGTGATCGACGCTGAGGAAGAAACACAATAGACCGGAGCTTATTAGGCCTACCCTCAATGCGCTATCCTCCTTGACATTCCACTTTAAATATGCTGTAGCACGAAGTTTTGTTAGATAACGTGAATCCGGAAGTTGGACAGCAAAGCCCTGTGACCATAGCACAACCTGGAAAAAGTACCTCGGAATCATTGGGGTTTCCCCGATTCCCGGGGGTACCTCGAAGCCTGTTTATTCCTGGGACCAAATGCTCGGATTCGGCGTAATATAATCTTTCTGACCGACAGTCAATCGGCCATGAGGTCCTTGTTCTCAGTGGTAACGTCACCCTGGCCGATGGAGCAGAGCAAGAACGCGCTGAACAGTCTGAGCAGCACTTTCAAAGTCATACTCCTCTGGGTTCCCGATCATAGGAATACAGAAGGGAATGAGCAGGCTGACGCACTAACCAGACAAGGCTTCATTCTTGGTTGACCTTTGGTGGGCGCGCCTTGCTCATATGAGAGCTTTCGACGGGTTGCAATAGCCACTGACCTATAATGGATCATATCACCAGACTCGACATACATTATAATTCACATTGCTGAAGTCGCAAAGAGGGTGGTGCCTCGGGTAGGCCGGCTGCCATTACTCAACTCTGGCTAAAGAAAGAGAGATTCGTGATTATAAGGCGGGGTAGCTACCGGCTGCGTCTGCTCACTACAGTCACGGTCTTAGGAATTTGTGACATTAAAACGGCGCACTATAACGCCAATTGGACTCTGAGCGATACCTTCCTAATTATCCATAGAATCCCGAACATGATGAAAAACAATTCTAGGAAAAGAAAAGCACCAACAAGCCATTTGCAACACAGATTACAATAGGAATTGATACAGTTACTCAGTTTCATTCCGGTCATTGCTTCCATTGCTTTAACAGTACGCATTGCGGAAGCATTCTTTATCATTTTAATTCCATCACATATCAACATATCATTGATTTTCATTATTCAACTAGCCAAGAGAATCCCCAAGAGATCTGAGATCCCTTCATAATAGAAAAGACGTCACAATCTGGACAGCAGTAATAACTAAAACGTGAATAACAGCACATTCACCTGAGATCACAATGACGGACGTATTGAATGCTCGACGACAAAGTGCACTTGACTGCAACAACTTGCAACTCATGCAACTTACAAACAAACATTTATATAACAGTGACGAAGGCGAAGACAGGCATTCATTGAATTACTTCTCCTTTCGCTGATTTACAAGAATATACTTTCCCATTATCATCGTCATCGTTTCAAGAAGAAATGCTTCAAATTGAAATAGTCATTCATCTGGTGGTTGACGATAGGTGGGTCTTGGGGAGTTGCCGATTTTTGAGGTATTTCTTCGTGTATAGTGATTTCTGGACTGCATAGCATAAGTTCATTTCAAGAGAAATCCAAATTTTGGCCTTATTCTGGCGGTAAATCAAATGCAACTGCACTGGGACCAGCTAGGATGGTTACTTTGGATTTCGGATTGGATTGGATTGAATTCGGTTCATTTTAATAATATCCTTTAATGTTTACAAAGATGGAAAGTGAAACTGCTGTTGTCTGGAAAACACACCAACATTTTGTCGGGAAAATGGCGTTAATACGATGGTAACACCTTCAATCACTACCGATCATATTTCAGGTTGCTGTCTTGACTCTTGCATCCAAGTCTTTTGATTTTTTCTCTATGAGATGCCCGCACAATGAACAATGCCCAAGAGTTGCTCCAAAGTTATGACCACTTGTATCTGAGCCGTGACAGTTTTGTCGACGGATTATAATACAAAATAATTTATTTGGAAATCATTAATGATTTAAACGATCGAAATGGTTTGAGCGATTTATCGTTGGGGAATTCTCTCCTATCTATTGGGCCATCGGTCGCCGCGATTACCATTAAGCGTATAATTACCGTCATTTCAACCATGGACATTGAAACGTTTTGGGTAATATTACTAACGGATGTTTACCCCTGTGTACTGCCAGAGATTCAACATATTTTTTTTTGTATCTGGTTTTTACCCGGATGATTTTATCGTCAATTATTCGGACTAATGGCAAAGCTCCAATCTGACCTGGAGAGATGTTATTTCAATCCGCGTATTGTACTTTCGATTTTGAACCATTAAGGTATCAACAGTGGGATCTATCGTGTCCGACATTAAATTGCACTTAAGTTTCCCTATCGCGCGATTCTCGGAGAGCGTAATGATTTGCAACTGCCAACGTGAAATGTGCTTAATCAAGAGTGAAAATTTTCCTTTGAATGCGCGTCACTGCTCGACTGTTCCCAAAAGAACGCAGCGTGAACGATTATAATTAGATAGTTTTCGACATGTCTCAAATATTGGCGAGTGTTATAAATAAAGTATCCAGTGGAGTAATATATCAAACGTGGGATTCAATGGCGATATCTAAAAAGTTAACGCGATATTGCAAAGTATCTTTCACGGCTTCGAGGTGAAATAAATATTTTAGAATTCTTGGTGAACTATAGACCAAAGACCAAATGAATATTCAAATAATGTAAAAAAAACGATAAACTGGAAACTTTGGACCAATTTGACCCAAAATAAGTTTTTTGCGCAATATCGTTACCGTTCGCTTTCACATTTTTGTGTTATTTGTGGATTCCAGAGTTAGATGTCCCGGGGTGTGTTGAGCTTTGAAGATCTATCACATCAACGTTGAATGAATTAATTCGAAAAAATAGAGCAAATGCAGCTTAAGATACTACACCTACTGATTATCTATTAAAATATTCATTTTGAAACGTTGTAATGATGATGATTCATTGAGGAACTGGTCAACACTAAAGAAAACGACGGCGAAGCGATCTAGCTATACGTAATGACGCGGTATGAGTCATTTAGAAGCTTCCCATTCGATTCTTAGATTTTAGTCCAGAGGGCCCAAGTAAGTCAGGATATTCGTGAAAGAAATTCTACGTCCTGGACCTCAAAATCGAAAGCATTGAATGGGTTCGTAATGATGGTCTCTCGGTCATCCATCCAATTTCGTCGAATTTCAAAAACCTGAAACTGATCATGAAGGTTCATCCGTAAATAATGCAGCTCTCTGGAGTCTTCCTCCGATCCGCACCTACATACTTGTTGGCCAGCCAGGCTCGGAAATTTCGGGGTTTTTCTTGGACACTTAAGTCCCTCTCACGTCATTAGTAAAAATTTCACGTGCCCTTTTAACCGAGTCGTTGGACCGTATTGGACCCTGAAATACAAAATAAAACAAAATGAAACGCAACAGAATCGAGGCTGAAAATAGGAAAATATCTTTTCGACCGCGCGGGGCTGAAAAACTCGGGACTTAAATACTACAATCGAGAGGGAGACTCACGATGCATCACAAGCTGAACCCAGAGCATTTTTAGAGGGCCCTTAGGGCTCGCACCCTTCCTAAGCATCTTCGGCTATTAAAATTGAGAATGCCAGTCTTCCATTGAATTTATTAATAACTTTCCTGTGTGTCGCTGAACTTCTCAGTAGAATTAAAGACTGTTGGTTTTGATAATTGGTTAATCTCTTCCCAAATGATCTGCTTTTCTTCCGCCAAGAAGTATGTTATTCTGGTTTTGTCGTCGTCGCCGAAGCGCAACAGGATGTCCTTCTTCCAACCACCTCGATCCATCGGTCGTGTCCTCCAATCTTGAAAACTGAGCGGTGCACGCTGTCCTCGCCAACAGAATCTGCTCAGCGCTTTTGGGGTTTTCTCACCGGTGTTCGTCCTTCTACACTTTCTTCGAATGGTCTTTTAATAATTCAAATGTCCTCCAGCTGATGAACGTGGCCAGCACATAGCAACTTCAACTTCATCGTCATCGGTATTACTCACTATATCTGATTCACCTTTTTTTGAAGTACGGTAGGGGAATGCGTTTACGCGCAGAGTTTTAGACTCCCGCAACAGTAGGCTGTCGGACTACCAACAAAATACCTCCCTGGCATCAGAGAACTAGCCTAGGACTGTTTGACACATTACTTCGGGCTAGCCCTTCCGCTCTCCCAGCTTTGGGAGCCTTCAAGTCAGGGAATTATTTTCACCAACGGGAGGGGAGTGGACCAAGGGAGTTGTCAGTTCAGGGAACCCCTTACTGTCCGATCCCTCTACCGGTCGAGTTCAATCTTCTTCGCGATAAGAAGGGCCCGAACTCAATTAGCAATACGATTCCAGCTGTCAGCGCACTTCAACATCTTTCTAACAATGTTGTCTGCCTGTCTAAAGCTGCTGACGAAAGCCGTCTCATCTCTCGCAAGAGAAAAAGTTGTGTTCAGCGTCTTCCACTATTCCATTGCAGAACACACAATCAGGCGATCGCGCCCTCCCAATCGTTTGCGGGTAAGACTGGAAACCTCCATGACCACTTAGAAGTTGGTTAAGGAAGTAATCACCGCGCGTTGGGTTCAGCCATGGGTTTAAATTGTCAATGAGCCGCGCAGTCCATCCGGCCCTTGGCTCATTTTGCCAAGAAAGTTACCACTCGGTAAGGGTGTATTGATGTTCTTCACGGGCAACCACCTATCATAAGTTCTCGCCCTTACGGCGGTAGATAGCTTTGCGCTCCTTGGCAAGGAAGGCAACGGGGATCACTCTCGCGATCACCATCACAGCCGGTTCGGAGACGGTGCGATAAGCAGATACCACTCCCAAAGTTCCCCGCCTCTGTACTTGAGCAAGGCGCTTACCAGCCCATACCTCCGCGTCATAGAGCAGAACCGACTGCGTTGCTCCCATAAGGGGACGTCTCCTAGTTGATATAAGGCTCCCAACATTCACCATTAGCTGACTCAAGGCCGAGACTCCAGCTGCAGCCCTGTTCGCTTCTGCTTTGATTTGCTCGAAGTAGCCCATCTTCGGATCGAGCATTAAACCAAAGTATTTAACCGTCGGTTTTGACTCTATAATCAACTCGGTTTTTTTCCAGCGCAAGACTGAGACCGTGAGCAATCATCCATTCGGCTAACCATCGCATCAATATGCTGCACCTGTTCAACATTGCGTCCGGTAACAAGTGCCGCAACGTCGTTTGCATAGCCGACCAGCCGCGACTCTCCGGGCGTATCGAGCCTCAGCGGACTATCATGGATCTCTGTGCTACTCCCGACGGGATTTCCATCCTTTTCTGGCCCTCTAGCGTCTCATAGACCAGGGAGCGGTCTTTCAGATAATCCCTCATTATCCGCAAGAGATAGCTTGCCAGGTGAAATGAGTTTTCTAAGCCTAGCATACCTATCCATCTTACGGAAATGAAAGCATTTCTGACAACAAGCGTTATGAGGAGCACTATTCGTCGAGATTGGCGGCTGTGTGCCTCGAGTCGATGAACCGCATCTACCACCTCCATAATAGCATCCACTGTCGATCTCCCTGTTGTAAACCCGACTTGCCTTGGGCATAAGTCCCTGGCAACGCGGATCAATTCAGCCAGTCTACTCCTGATGAACTTCTCGTGCACTTTCCTGGCCGTCTCAAGTATACACAGCGGTGGGTATGCAGACGGGAGCTCCGGGTCTCCTCTACTCTTGCTGATCAGCGCGAGTCTGACCATTTTCCAGCAACAAGAAAAAATGCCCTCCTTCAAGCAAGCGGTGAATGCCTCAAGCAGCAATTCTGGCCGTTGGCGGAACACCAGTTTGTAAACTTCCGCCGGGATGCCATCAGGACCTGGCGCCTTCTTGTTTTTCAGAGTGAGAACTGCTACTTTGAGCTCTCTGATTGTGAAAAGGGGGCAATTTTCGACGCTTTCCGCGGTATTGACATCAACCCGTACAGGATGTCTGGGGAATAATACCCGTACAATGCAGTCCACCTGGTCGGTATTTAGTATGCAAGGCTTCCGCAGAGCTCCTATTTTCCGGGTAATGAGCTTATAGACAAGTCGACACTGCTCCTCATCACCTCGTTAACCAGGTTCTGCCAGCCGCGAGCTTTTGCTGACCTATGCTGTGCCTTTATGACGCATGATTTCTCGTTGGCGTGCAAACGCAGTGCCAAACGGCAAAGCTTATGACACTCCCTCCGTAGGTCGGCAATTTCTACTGTCCACCAGTACATAGAGGGCTTGTCGCGCCTGCAGATCCGGGGCATGGAAACCTAACACGCTGTCGTTATCAGGTCCATCACTAAATTTACAACGGTGTCAGCTGCGAAACTACCATCCTTCGGAATGCTCCCAGAGCTTCGACGAACTTCCCGATGTTCACAATCGGGACATTCCACAGGCAAGGGCAGCGTCGCGTTGGTGCTTGCCGGGAAGTAGCGTCAACTACTTCGAACGCGATGTACTGGTAATCACTTACCGGAAAGTCTTGTAGGTCTCGCCACCGACCCTCCGATGATGTCAGAGTTTCCGCCGCAAAAGTGAAGTCAGGGATACTTCCTTCACAGTCTGGGGGCCGAAACGTTGGCGTGGGTCCGGTGTTTAAAACTACGAGCCCAGTTTTTGCCGCCATTTCCAGAATCCATTTCTCTCTAGAATCTGGCTGGGGGATGCCCCATTCAAGGATTCTGGCATTAAAATCACCGCCTACCAGGATTCGTCCCTCTGTCCTCGAAACGGCATCTTTCAGAGCATCAAGCCGGCGCCGAAAGTCCGGCATCGTCTCATTCGGCATCAGGTAAACGTTGAAAAACTTTATCCCTAAATAATCCCTCGGCCTTCGGTAAGAATACGAAGTCGAACGTCGTCCCGAACCCTGATGGCAGCGGTGCCCGATAAGCCGAGATGCCATGAGGTTGGGTCCTTGTTTCGGTACTGCTCGCTAGTTAGCATTAGATCATTATTTACTTCCGCAGCGAACTGTGCTAGCATCTGGTGAGCGGTTGCACTCTAGTGCATGTTAATTTGTAAAATGCGGATCATGCCGTTCGCACCTTAGCCGTTTCCGGTTCCGCTGTGAAGACTGGACACCGTCCCGAGCGCGCAGAGGATCTACTGTTCTCTAATATATTGAGGGGCTCTAGTAAGGTGTTTTTAAGGTGCCGGGGGTGGTATGATCTGCGTGGACAGGATCGGCTGGGAGGGGGTCTGGAGGATCGCAATCCTTCACCATTATTTAATAAAAATAAAAATAAGGCCTGCCTTACAGACATTGGACATATTTTTATATATTTGTTGGGTGTCCTCCAGAGCAGACATGATTTCCTCACTCGAGATATTGACGTTCAATCGCAATTGTCCTTTTATTAGTCGGAGGTGACCCAAATGCTCGACGTATATCCCTGGTTTATGGTGTTTGATGATGTAGTCGCTTTTTGCGCCTGTAACACGAACTAACAAAACGACTAAGTTCATCATCATTTTTGACAATTTGGATGTCTTTGTCACAGGACGGGATTTTTGTTTCTTTTTCTGTCGATTCGAATGGATGACAAAGTCAGCCACCGTTGGATCTACTTCACACTCACCATTGCTTGGCTGTGGACAAATTTTCGAAATAGGTCGTTTGATGATATTATTCTCGGTTTTCAGCGTCACGACCCTAGTCAGTCTATCGTTTCCAGGATGTTCATCCTGTTCTTCCAAGACGCCATTGATCAGATGATTGATTCACACCCACAGCGATCACCAGGTAATTTTTTTTGAGACATGCATCGAGCCACAGGGCAAAGACCCATCATGCCTGAAACCGAGAAAAATGTCAGGCGGGTCTGCTAAAGCTTAGGATGAGCAGACCTTCATAGAGGTGTGGTTAGACCAATATAATAAGGCAGGCGCCGCTACTAAAAGCGTGTGACGCATAGGAGGTGCTCATTCCCCAGTAGAAGACCAAACTACTGGTGGAATACTAAACTGGCCAGGCTTCGATCAGCCTGTCACCGAGCCAGAAGAGTGGCTCAGAGGGCGGTAGGCAAAATCAACCAAGGGCAAAAATAGTGCGCCTATAAGGAAGCCCGCAAAACCCTCAAGCTCGTCATCCAACAGAGCAAGAGGGAATGCTTTAAGGAGCTCTGTTTGGAAGCGGATGTAAACTCGTGGGGGAGCGCCTATAGAATCTTGATGGGGCGATTCAGAGGCCGACCACCTTTGTAGATCATGTGCCCTTCACTCTTGTTAAAAATTATCCAGATGATATTCCCTTAGCAAGAGGAGAGCATAAACAGCTTCTATCGACCTCTCAACGTAATGGCAATACCGCCAGTCACCAGTGACGGGCTGCTGGAGATCTGCGCTAGGATAGGAGATAACAAAGCTCCGGGTCTAGATGGCGTGCCAAATTGAGTCCTTGAGCTTGCCGTGAAATCCAGACCGGAAATGTTCGCTGAGTTGTTCGAAGCGTGCTTATCCGAGCGGATATCCAGCATCATGGAAACGACAGAAGTTAGTACTACTGCCTAAGGCTGGCAAATCTCCAGGTGAACCAAGCTCCTACAGACCTATTTGTCTTTTGGACACTGTGGGCAAAATGCTAGAGCGAGTAATCTATAATAGATTATTCACGGGTGTTGAGAGCCAAGGACGTCCCTCGGAACGACAGTATAGGTTCCGTAAAGCCAGGTCAACCATTGATGCCATCAAAATTGTTACTGGCTTGGCCAAAGATGCAATCCCCGGAAAGGGCAGTACTAGCAAATATTGCGTGGATGTGAGAAATCCATTCAATTCGGCCAATTGGGACTTAATACGGGAACCTCTGGCAAATATTGGTATTCCCGTTTATTTTGCAGCTTTTGTCAACAGCCATTTACAAGAGCGGAGGCTTTGGCATGACTCTGATGACGGGCCCCAGGAGTACGTTATCTCTGTGGGTGTCTCACAGGGCTCCATACTGGGCCCATCGCTGTCTAACATCATGTACAAGGACACACTTAATCTTCCCTTTCCGGGGGAAGCCACGGTGGTGGGCTACGCCGACGATATAGCGCTGATTTCGGTCGCAAAGCACCTCGAAGATGCTGAGTGATCACTGCTATTAAGGGTTGGCTAGAGAGTTCTGATCTGAGACTTGCGGGGGAAAAAACGGGAGCGGTCCCCATTGCCAAGCGCCGTAAAAGAAATTTTGCCCGTAGTCAAATTGGGAATCATATCATCACTTCTAAGCCTGCCATCAAACACTTGGGAGTGATGATAGACGGGAAGCTTAGCTATAAGCAACACGTGCAGTATACTTATGACAAATCACCCACTGCAAGTGTGGCCCTGGTAAGAATGATGCCAAACGTGGGAGGGCCACGGCATGCTTTTAGGTTGCTTATAGCTAGGGTAGTGAGTTCGATTCTGCTCTATGCAGCCCCAGTTTGGGGAAAGGCATTGCAGGTTACATTTAACGCTAACAAACTGAGTTCAGTCTACAGAAGAACAGTCCTAAGGGTGTGCTCGGCATTCAGGACTGGCTCAGAGGATGCAGCATTCGTCATCTCTAGAATGATACCCATTGACATCTTGGCAGATGAGCTAATGAATATATACAATGTGAAGTCTGTCTCCCCTTTATCGCAGACGAGGAACACCGAAAGGGAAATCTCTAAATAGATGGCGAGAGCATAGGGAATGGTCAGGAAAGGGTCGGTATACTATGGTGTTCCTGCCGCACTTCTTAGTCTTCCAATTGTAAGACAATCCAGTGCAATGTCTTAAGACATGCATTTATCCATGGCTTTCGAAGAGCAAGTGATCCACGAAGGGGCTCCGTAGCATATGATGGGCCTGATGAGAGTCTTATATAGGATCAGCTTAGTTTTGGTGCTTAGACCCACTTTTTTGCGAAGGAGAAAGTAGATCTTGCGCAATGCACCATTTGCTTTTCCAATGGCGAGTTTAACATGGTCGTGAAATCTTAGGAATTCGTTGAAATTGGTTCCTAGATATTTGATCGATTTCGACCCTCTTACTATTGTATTCCCGATTTCCAGTTTCAGGCGTTTAGCCTTCCTGTGGATGGATCTAGATCCCCAGTATCTAGATTTCCTCCTGAAGATACAGACTTGTATCTTGGTTGAGTTAATTTTGATACCCCAGCTCTGGTAGTAGTAGCAGAGGTCAACCAAGTAATTCTCTATATCGCTAATTGCTTTGTCTGGGCGAAAATTAGAGGAGTAGACGAGTGTGTCGTCGGCATACTGGATAAGTTCTGTACCGACCTCAGGGGAGGGGACATCAGCAGTGAAAATGTTGTATAAAGTAGGACCAGAAATGGATCCCTGCGGCACCCCAGAAGTAACCGGCAAGAGATCGGAAATCTCATTTTCGACACTGACGTAAAAATGTCTATCCTCGAAGAAACTGATGGCAAGTCTGATAGTCGGGATTGGGAATTCGTATTTGTTCAGTTTATAGATTAGCCCGTTTATTCAGACGGAATCAAAGGCCTTTTCTAAATCCAGAGCGCAAGCTACCGTGGGTTTGTTATCGACGTTCAGTCTGCTGGCCACAGGATCGTGGAGGTAGCTCAGGGAGTGCTGTGTTTCGTGTTTAGCACGGAAACCGAACTGATGGTTTGGAATAATGTTGTTAAGATTGCAGTGTTGGACCAGCCCTACGGTCCATGCTCTCAAAAAAAGCTTCCTCAGGTTAGATAGAAGTGAAACGGGTCTGAAGTTACCAGGTTCACAAGAGACACCTCCTTTCCGAATGGCTATAATTTTGGCTATTTTCCAGGTGGATGGGAAGTAGCCATTATTAATGCAGTTATTAAAAACCGCAAGCAGGAACTTAATGGAGGCTACTCGAAGATTTTTTAAGACGAAATTCGTAATTCCATCTGGGCCTGCTGACTTTTTACCGTTAAGGTAAGCTTAGAGTTCCGGCGTGTAGCAGTGTCAATAGCGTCAGACGCCAAGTTAATAGCCTCGTCGATTTCTTTGTCCGACAGATTGCGATTATTCGACAGCTTTTTCAAGTTGAGTTTTGGTGCTAACTCAGCCCTGAACATATCTTTATATGCTGGGCAACCGCGGAAGCTGGCGGGATGTCCGACTTTGCCGCAGTTGCAGCATTGCGGCACCTCCGTTGAGGGCAGTCGCCACGCGGGTGTTTTGTGGTGCACTTAACGCACCGATGTACAATTGTACAATTTTGAGCAACGTGCCCAAAATTTTGACAATTGAAACATTGAATCTGTCCCAACGGTCTTATTTTTTCTAAGGTAACCTTCTGGTGTAGAATGTATTTCACCTTGAAGGCGTCGTTGAGCTCGTGAGAGGGCTCGAATGTCACTATAAAAAGTCTCGATTGAGACTTCATTGGGAGAGAAGGATTCCCCTTATGTAGAGCTTTGTCCTGATTTGTCAGGAAGTTGGCTACAGACGGGATTTTAAGCTGCGGATGCTCAGCTTTGAGCTCCGCCGGAATTTCTACAGCATCGGTTTCCCGATGTAATCCTCGAATAATGAGGGACTGCATCCTCAGGGATTGAGGGGTGCTCTTTGATAAGAGCGAAGATTTTGCCGTGATCCTTGATGGATTTGGCGAAAATGAGGGTCTTATCCGCCCTCGTGTTCTTGAGAGTTGCCTTTATCCCTTTTGCCTTGAGGGACCTTAACAGAACAGGGACATTTAATGAATATCTTTTGCTTCTTTGGTTTCAGAGCGGAGGTTGGGGTAATATTTGCCTGGGGAGTGCTTTCAGTAATTTTAACACTTTTGGCACTAACCTTACTCCTTTTTGGCTTACGCCTTGTGACGAAGTTGAATGGGTCTTCGTCCTCCGATGTTGCGGCAGTGATATTGCTGATTATAGTCTCGTTGGCTCCAACGTTGTTGGCTTCGATGTTGCCGGCTACGATGTTGCTAGCTTCTACGGTGTCCGGCTCTATGAAGACAGCTTCGGAGAGAGCAGACGCACATCTCACGATGTCGTCCACTTCAATCGGGTGTCCAGCCTGCAGGTTTTCCTTCTCCTGCCGTTTTTTCCCGTTCTGCTCTGAGCTCTGCCCCCTGAGTGGTTAGAGTGCAAGGCTGTCGTACGGAAGGTCGCGGTTCAAATCTCACTGGTGGCAGTGGGATTTGCAACGTGATTTGACGTCCGATACCAGCCGACTCAGCTGTGAATGAGTACCTGAGTCAAATCAGGGTAATAATCTCGGGCGAGCGCAATGCTGAGCACATTGCCTCTCACAGTATACTGTAGTGTACCGTTACGGTCTTGAATGAAGTGCTCTAACACACTTCAAGGCACTGATCCAACATGGATTGTTGCGCCAACGATTATTATTATTATTATACTTCCTTTATCACTGTTGTTATGCTTTAGCAGAGCAGTCTGCCTGCTCCGTCGCTTGTCACTTATTTTTTTTTTTTATTTTTAACACCTTCACTTTTTCTATTTATTTCGCAGCGTACGTCTGCTCGCCTCGAGATGTCGAAGTGAACTTGAGAGGAGACTAGAAAAACGCGGTTATGTACGCCGCGTAGAGACCAAAAGGGACCAAGCTTAAATGAGCTGACTCCGCCCCGTGATGTAATACCGTATGGTAGTTCCGCGAGGCTTGGGTGGAGTCGGCGGTGGTTTTGGTGGGTAAGAATCCCACACGCTGGCGTGTTCAGGCCAGTGTCTTTTGAAGTTGAAGACAGACGGACAGACAGACAGTCGATTTTAATAAGGTTTTGTTTTACAAAATACCTTAAAAGGACTCGAAGAGAGGCATATAACCCTCAGAGAGACAGGTTGATCCCGGGGGGGGGGGGCATATTCTGTTGTAGTCTACTTTGCAGGGTACTGCTTGACCCCATCGCCTCCACTGAGAATTCGTTTTTGAGGGCAACGCCTACCGTAGTTTCTGGATGGATGGGTCATACTTAGAGAAAATGGTTTGGTGGCGAAGGCTGCCTGTTAGAACGATCCTTTAGGTTTCCGAAGATGGCAAGAATTGTAGGCTACATTCGCTACTTTGCGACGGGGTGGGGGGGGGGGACCAGTCAGCACCTGTTATAATTACAGATGATGTTCATGTGTTGACCTGAATAGAACCTCAGAAAACTTCCTACCAAAAAAGCAAATGTGTTTTCAAACTTTTCTCTTTTCCAGTCTGGATCGGATCTATCTATCTTTCATCTGGTGAGATATGGAAATATCTATATTTCCATTAGGAAGAGCATTCAAGTACTTCTAAGTCTCGTGATGAATTGCCCAAATATCCATGGAATTGCAAATCAATATTAAACACGGAACCAGTTGAGAATGTCTGGAAGCAATTGGCAGTCAGGCGCCATCCACAATGCGAAAAATACGAATTGAAATTGGTGACGAACCCATCGGACAAGTTTTCTGTTTTCAATTATAAACAAAACTATGAGTAACAAAGCATTCCTCAGTCTGTCAAGAAAAGGCCAATCTCCGAAAACGTGAACTTGATTCATTGACTATATCCAGATGCCTCCAGCAAATATCGACACTACCTCCACCGTTATAAATGCACCTTACTTGTTTCAATTATGGGTCTTTACGGATACTATTGGACAAAAGATAGATTAGGTGAAAGGTGGTTGGTGGCTCCTTTTATTGATATTGATATTGATATTCCATGTCTGGCATAATAACAACATTTATCATAAGAAAGGAGTCTTTGTTTCATGCACCAAGGTTGGTCTTATCCCAACTTTCAGATCAAATAAACATTCACCGCTTTTCGCCAACTTTATTTCTATTGAGAATAGTTGTAGCTTATTATTCAGAATAAGAGAATTTCAAGTTTCCGCCACAATAACTTAAAAATTCCAAATATTCACGGCTGTCTGTACGCCAAGATCGCAACGCGCAAACTATGAATAAAATTATCTTAAAATACTCCACTACAGACGGTAATTATTCAAATATCTGAGAGACCCCATCTTCGATTACCATCAACAGTAAAAGCCTTCAACATGGATAAAGACAAGAATACTGCTCCCGGAGATTCCACTCACGGTCACCACTCTTTCACTCAACCCACCATTCTTTCTCCTCATGTCTTAAGAGTCCAAGTTCAAGGCGCTGTTAACTTTCTGTTAAAACCACCACAGTGGAGCTAAGTTACTGCATTTGAAATTCTTTTAAATTTTTACCTGTTGCAGACGAAATACCGCTCAGTGGTATCGAAGACATCTTCAAGTAATGTCGTGGACTCGAAATACACCTGAACAGTCTTAGGTGCTTCGTAAACCGTTCATTCTTCATCGACTTAAATTCTTTGAGTTGCTGACCAACACTTGGTAGCTTTCTAATTCGCGAGTTGTTGCTTAACTTTTTTGGAATTCTTGCATAGATAATTTACTGGCGTGTTTAACATTTAGTGATAGTAATCGGCTTATCGACTGATGTTTGGAAAGTGAAACAGGCGGGAAAGGTGTTAAAAGTCTGCAACGAAATCTTGAAAAATTACCCGAAATATTTTAACTAATCGTGCGGAAAAGTGAGCTGGTTTCAAGTTGAAAGTGAATTGACCCGATCCGGACTTTTGCTTCACTTGAGTTGGCCTGACGGTGTGTAATTAACAATGAAGAATCTAAGATTCATTTTTTTCGTAATCGGATTAGTGGCTCTCGGAAGTATCTGTCGCGCGCAGTCAATCATCCCCGGAAAGTTCAAAGCCTACACACAATCCAAAGAACTCCCCAACAGTGAAATCAAGAAGGTCATCTCAGCAACTAAGAATTTCCTGGGCTCTTGGCGTGATCGCGGGCCCCCAAAGCACGATACACCGTCCGGTACCTGTAATTGCCGTAAGTATCTTCTACTGATTAGAGATAGAAAATTCTTTAACCCCAATAGAATATCTCTTGCTTTTCTCATCATATCTGTCTTTTCATTCTGGTGGAAGAATCACAGTCTTAAGAAGAATAAAGTAGGTCCCATGGAAGCAACACCGTTCATCCAAGTTATTGCCTTATTGAAATTCTAAGAACATATTACCCTAAATTTTTCCAAGACCGTCATTTGAATGCCATCATGCTTTAAAAATTCGAATAAGATCTTTTATGATGAAATAGGAACTGTAGTTTGCACCTATTTAGTGAAGATTTAAAGAAATCCCATTTATCTAAGAAACTGTCCATTGGAGTCTATTTGTTTTGAGACACCTTCGGAGTCAGATTCTTTCAAAACAGCATGAGATGAAACCCCCGTAAAGACACTTTTCCACCCAACTGCTTCATGTAGCTCATGTCTCAAAAAAAATTAGAAAAACAAGATCAGAAGATCAATAACCTTTTCTTAGGGGGTTGTCCCCGGTTATCTTCGAAATTTTAACATTTTGCTTGAGATTACTCGGAGCTAGTTTATCTAGTGGATCGCATACATTTAGTGGTCACCCAGAAAACGTGGTAGGCACTTAAAATGGAATGTTTATGACTTAATTCGAGGTTTCTCAAAGTAAATTTCATCTACAATTTTTTAACATAAAAATACGAATTTGTGAGCCCAAAACCTGAAATACGAAAACAAGTTCATTGCCTTAGATAGCGACATCCGATTCATCAAAGAGTCCTGCGATTGGATTTTTTTGATGTTTGTGGGAAATTTCAATGACTTCTCAGAAAAAGATAGATTTTTCGACGCAACCTCATTTTAACTCCAAACCGTTTCCCAAGTGGGCGTTACAGACCAAATCGAGCCTTACCTCTTGGATGCATCGTCTCCAATTATCTCGATCCAAGGACCACGTCCTTCAGTTAGAAAATCTTAGAACTGATTTGGAATCTGCGTCCACTGACTTCTCCCAACGTTTCCTCGGCTTCCTTTTTGGTCGAATACCATAGGCTCTGCCTTTCAGCACTCATCTCGGAATCCTTCCTCCGTGCATTCGTTCGACGTGGCCAGCCCAATGCAAATTCCAGATTTTGACTAGTGTCGATGCTGGTGGGTCGTCAAATAATTTACACAACTCATGATTGTATCTGATTCCCCAGGCATCTCGATTCTTCAAGGCTCTGAAAATTTTTCGAAGGACTTATCCCTCGAAGATATCGATCTCCTTTTCCGACGTTTGCATCAAGGTCCGCGTCCCTCGTACCATACAGGAGCACGGGGCGAATTGATATCTTGTAGATGCGTGGTTTATTGCGCCTTTTTTCAATAGCAATCCGCCTTTGGATTTCCTTTCTTTCCTTTCCGTCTTTCGAGAGTAGGGCACCTAGGTAGACGAATTGGCGTGTGGGTTTGTAATGATGGAGAAACTAAAGCCTCTGAGCACTTAGGCCTAGATGGCCCATTGCACCCGACTCCCCCACCTACCGGAATATCCTGGATTCGCTAACGTACTACAGGACTTCCGTTAGGGTCTTAGTTACTTCAAATAATTTAATCGCAAGAAATACCACCTAATTACGCTCAGGGAAACTTTTCGTCGTATGGGTCTCCACAATGGTTTTACTCACAAAAAGGAGAAAACTGGATGGACTTTGCCTCCCTGAGATGAGGGGTACTACCCTTCAACTCTCCGAAGAAGTGAAATATCTGGGGGTCACTCTAGATAAAAAACTTCTTTGGAACAAACATGTAGAGGTAAAGATAGAACGAGCTCTCACAGCTTATGGGCTGTGCAGACGGACCTTTGCCTCGGCATGGGGACTCAGGCCTCATGTGGTAATGTGGATATACGTTGCCACCATTAGGCCGATGTTCGTATATGCATCCGTAGTGTGGTGGGTTAAGGTGAGACAAAAAGGTTTTCACCGTAAACTAGCTGCGCTGCAAAGAACTGTTTGTCTGGGTATCACTGGTGCCATGAGCACGACATCCGGCGCAGCTCTGAATGCACTACTCAATTTGCAGCCCCTGGATATATTTATTCAAAGCTCTGCAATGAGAGCAGCTCATAGGCTAATTCGATTAGATTTATGGGAAAACAACGGATGTGGGGGGCACAGAGCATTGGAAGAGTTACTGGAAGGACAGAATCCAGTTCTTACAATGCCTTCCGATTCTCGTGTCCCCATACATCTGTGTGGTAGAAGATATGTAGTTACTCTGAAGCGTAGAGAGGACTGGGAAGACCCAGAGGAATGCGTGGCGCGATATGCGGAAGTCTTCTACACCGATGGCTCAAAAACAGAAGAGGGTTCTGGAGCCGGAGTCTACCTCTCGAATAAAAACGAGAAGTCGGCTTTTCCTTTGGGACAATATTCAACGGTTTTTGAAGCCGAAGTTTATGCGATCCTAAGGGTGGCAAACTGGGTGATTGACGAGCGGTTGAAGCGCAGGCGCATCGCAATCTGCAGTGACAGTCAAACTGCACTGAGGGCATTGAGCAGTCCTTTGATCACCTCGAAAATCGTTCAGGAATGCAGAAACCGTTTGAACTCTATATCTAGATTCAATACGGTGGAACTACTCTAGGTACCTGGTCACTGCGGCATAGAGGGAAATGAAATCTCGGACGCTTTAGCGAAAGAGGGGTCAATCTCCCCTCTGCCGGGACCGGAGCCAGCAATTGGGGTATCAGTGGCATTGGCTAAATCTGTTTTCAAAAACTGGGAACAAGTTTCCCATAATGACAGGTGGCAGAGCCTAAATGCTGCTCGACACACCAAACTTTTCCTGCCAGAACCCAACATACGTACCGCAGAGTTTATCCTGTTGAAAAGCAAGAGGACTTGCAGGTGTATTGTGGGCATTCTGACAGGTCATAATTCACTAGCTGGGCATATGTTCAGAATAGGAATTACCGAAGATGATACGTGTCCCTCCTGTAATGAGGAAGCGGAATCCACGGAGCATTTCCTATGTGAATGCCTCGCCTATGGACGCATCAGGCATCAGATCTTTGGTGCCGATGTTCCCCAATTGCGACGAGTAGCATCACATCCACTAACGGAAATCCTGTGATACGTTAACGAATCCGGAATATTCCGTGAGACGGGGGATGCGAGTACAATGGGCCAACACGGTCTGGGTGCTCAGAAGCTGTAGCTTCTCCCCACCATACGCACACACACACACACATGGGTCTCCAGTGCTATCGCTAGGATCAAGTCTTATATTGTAAAGTAAGTCGATGGATTAAATAGCCAAAATGACCGCCTGAGTTGACTATGGACAGCCCCGAAGACATCCTAAATTTTAAAAAGCGGCGAAAGTTGCAGGACAGCATCAAGTGTAACTCCATTCAAGTCCCCCACAGCCACGCGCGTCTGTAGCCAGACTCGGGAATGTCGGAGAGCATTTTTGAACTGCTCCTGTTGAGACACAACGTCTGTCCTCAGAAATATACCTCCCTTAGCTTTTCTGATGGATAAAGCAAAAGGATGACAACAAGCTAATTATAATAATAATCGTTGGTGCAACAATCCATATTGGATCAGGGCCTTGAAGTGTGTTAGAGCATTTCATTCAAGACCGTAACGTCCTACATTATACTGAAGGAGGCAATGTGGTCAGCATTGTGCTCGTCCGAGATTATTACCCTGATTTGACTCAGGTACTCATTCACAGTTGAGTCGACTGGTATCCGACGTCAAATCATGATACAAATCCCACTGCCACTAGTGAGACTTGAACCGCGACCTTGCGCTCTAACCACTCAGCTATCCAGACAACAAGATACCCATCCTTTATTCTGTCATCACGGCTGTGGGAAAAATGATACTTTATAGTCGAAAGTTCGGCATATTGGGCTGTGCTCCCTACCAGAAGAGCCTTCTGTCTAGATACTATTAACAGAATGGTGCGAGTTTTCGTCCTGGAGCAGCATGTCAATTTTCTTTTGGCTCTCCAGCTGCTTCCGACATCAAAGTAGCAGAACCTCCTGATGGAACTTTCTATCGCAACCTCTTGTTGCTTTCTATATAAGCTAGACTTCCCGGAATACTGAGCTTTTATTCCTTCTTAGTGGATACGCATTATTAAGAACCGGTTCTGCAGGGACTGATCCAAGTCATCTTTCGTTATGGATGTCTTTGGGTCTTAAGGATGAGTTGAATTTCCTGCTGGTTGGGAGATCCATTTTTCTAGTTATGAGGGAAGGAGTTCAAAGGCCGTCTTTCTAACGGCTGAATCCGGCCTTTTTTAAGTTCTGAGTTTTGCCGTTGATACCGGAATCAATTTGCCGTTGGGTCTCCTATTCAATCAGATTACTATAGCGTCTATCCAAAAGATCCCAAACTTTCTCACAGTTCCCCCAAAGCATCCCTAAATGTTCGACACATTGTCTTGTATTCCCCTTTAGTTTACTCCGAAGTATTATACGCTTTTCTGCCCTTGGGACCCATCGTAGTCAGAATTGAAGATACTTCTGAATGATTCAAACTAACTCAGATCCCCAATAAATATAAGAATATCTGCCACTAGGGCACGGGCGATCTCAAAATCCGCGAGTCCAGGATAGCCAATCTCCGAATGGGAACTTACTTCGATTGCAATCCCTACCAAATTGTCACAGTGGAAAGCACTTTTCTGGGGTTATCTCACTAGTGATGGTTGCTTTACTTTCCACTCTCCCTCGTTCGGTCATGCCTCTTCCGGTATTTCATCTACTATGCCCTCCACTTTCACACTACTGCATAATATCATGATACCGGCGTGGTTCCAGGCTACTAGTTCCTTGTCTTTAATGTAAACTCCAAAATCATAGAGATGGCAACGCTTATTAGTAAATTTCTATTATCTGCGGACTGCAAGAAACCCGATCGTCTGGTGCCAAAAAGTTGCGACATAGAACGCGAACGCGGTGAAAATGGCTACACACTTCTTTTTTTTGGTAGCCCACCAACTCAATACGGTGTTAGTATGTCCATTTCAGAGTGGTTCCGTGATTCCAAGAAGAAGAACACAGGTCGACCCGATGCCGAGAAAGATGCCTTCTGGCAACTCCTCGATGCAACGACCTGCAACGATGACTGATTATCATTGCCGGTGACCTTAATTGTCATGTGGTTGGAAAGGTGCCATTCGGCAAAGAGATTTGGGACGCGCAATGAGGGTGGCGGGCGTATAATTCGCTTTTGCAGACACCCATGACCTTGTACTTATGAATATCATCATCATCAACGGCGCAACAACCGGTATTCGGTCTAAGCCTTAATAAGGAACTCCAAACATCCCGGTTTTGCGCCGAGGTCCACCAATTCGATACCCCTAAAAGCTGTCAGGCGTCCTGACGTATGCCACCGCTCCATCTCAGGTAGGGTCTGCCTCGTCTACTTTTTCTACTATAGATATTGCCCTTATAGTTCTTGGTATCGCTCATAGATTTCGTCGTTATTTCGGCTACGGAATCGTCCATCCTCATCTAGGGGGCCAAAAATTCTTCGGAGAATTCTTCTCTCGAACACGGCCAAAAGTTCGCAATTTCTCTTGCAAAGAACCCAAGTCTCCGAGGAATACATGAGGACTGGCAAGATCATAGCCTTGTACAGTAAGAACTTTGACCCTACGGTGAGACGTTTCAAGCCGAACAACTTTTGTAAGCTGAAATAGGCTCTGTTGGCTTGCGCGGATTTTTTTCTTAAGTTTGAATAAAGTCTCCTCTCCCTTCCCCGCAGACTCTCAATTTTGTTCATCCGTACGTCCTGGGCGTCAATAATGCACTGGATGGTATTCCCAAATTTGACGGACCAGTTGTTGCCTTTCTTCTCGCGGCTAACAACTGCAGACCTACAAGCCTTAAACTTCACACACTGGTTGACTTCAGGCCTCTCAAAACCAACCTGAACGTTTATTATTTTCCAGGAATTTACTGTCCCTCATCTTCAGGAGCCAATAAACAGCTAGCGAAAATCAATTACTGACAAACAATTTGACAACTCAGCTGCAAGTCACTGTGTTTTGTAGGCAGACATGGTCTTTCAAGACAATAACGATTACGTTGCAAATTCCGGCACTTTGCGGAAAATAAATATAATGCGACGGAACGTGTCTTAGGAACTCTGCATATTGACGGTATTACCGCGGACGCAATATCGAAATATTCTAATTCTCCCATTCTTCTTTCTTTCGCCATTTCTTCGGTTTTTTGAATAGCTCTACCCTGGTTTAGTCTAGTCAATCTGGGCGGTCATTTTGGTCATTAATCCATCGATATTCGGTACAGTCGTGTCCATAGTGTGACTCAGGTTTTGAAGGATAGCCTTCCCACCTTATAGAGTAGAGCTTCCTATCCTTTCCTGAGTAGCATGCCTTCAAAATCTGACCATTCCTGTATGCGTGCAGGCATTGGAAAGTGTCTTGCATAAAGTTCGTTTTTTAGGTTCTGAGTTTGACATAGGTGTGTGATCCTTAAATCTTTGAAATACAGACCTTTTCAGCTGGACACTGAAAGTTTGCGCCCTATAAGTTTTTGGAAACTATCTCCACTTATATGTGTGCAAAGGACGAGTCTCTCATAGCTTACCAGAGAGAGTGGCGAGTATGTGGTTGAAACTGCGGGTGCGTAGCGTGAGCTTCTTCCTGGCTGTCCCAAATATTTCGTCGATCATCGCAGCTTGGTGCTAGATTCGGCCGTCTTCTATGGTTCTCTTGTCATTGTGAGAGTCCTAAATTTCAAAAAAAGGAGAGGAGGCTTTCAATTTTGATTTTTACTTAATTTAGGAGCAATTCAGTCAATACTTTCTTCTGTTTTCTTTTTCTAGGGTATTGAGATGGCATTTGGCCGCAATGGTGTCTTACCAGAAGGTTGAATCATAGTTTAGGGTGGAGATGACTTTTAATTCGTCCGGATAGCTGAGTGGTTAGAGCACGAGGCTGTCATCCGGAAGGTCGCGGTTCAACTCTCATATTTGATGTCGGATACCAGTCGACTCAGCTGTGAATGAGTCAAATCAGGGCAATAACCCTGGGCGCCTCCTATAGGATACTGTAACCCTGTAGTGTACTGTTTCGGTCTTGAATGATGTGCTCTAACACACTTCAAGGCCCGGATTCAATTGGATTGTTGCACCAACGGTTATTATTTTCGAGTTGTCACAATCTTGGCAGATGCCCGATTTTACCTAATACTAGCACTAAGTGACAAGAATTTAGGCTCGGACGATCCTACCTATTTAAAAACTAAAGGGGCGTTGGTAGGTCATTGGGATAATCCGTCG
Source organism: Hermetia illucens (assembly GCF_905115235.1). NCBI lineage: Eukaryota > Metazoa > Arthropoda > Insecta > Diptera > Stratiomyidae > Hermetia > Hermetia illucens. The sequence goes on along the minus strand of NC_051851.1, from coordinate 5,586,875 downwards.
AGAACTCCCCGCAACATCGAGCACGTATGCAAAATAGTGTCCCTCTGTATGGTTTGAACCAAACTGTACGAAAGTCCCAGGACATCAAGGGAGGTGGTGAGGGATTTAAATACAATACCTGTCGCTGACAATATTATGGGAACTACAACCACCCGATCGAGATACCAAATTTCTTTGATTTCCCGAGTCAGTGGCTCATAGTTCACCTTCTTCTTACGTATTTCCATTTGATGTTACTGTTATGGCAGATAGCAACATCAATTATATACCCGGAGCGACCTGTCTTGTCAACTAACAGTACGTCAGCTAGCAGCACACAGCCATCTATTCGACAAATGCAAAACGCCAAATGGCTGCCAAAGATAATTCACGTGTTTACCGTGCATTGCCTTCGACTTCCATTCATCAACCCGTTCTTGGTCCGACTTCACCCCCTCAGAGGATTGAAAGATCGATCCTTCAAGTTAAATGGTGTCAGCGCACAGCCGCATGCAAAAGAATCGCCTGCTTTTTGCCGTAAAAATAAGCGCGCAGCGATGATGTTATGCTGCCACGTCAACCACACCTCTACCTTTGTCGTCACGAGTCAGGCTTACCCGGTCCATGGCAGAGTTTGGATGATGCATTGGGAATTTGGACATAGTTGTCCGTATCCGCCACTGGACGTTTTCCAGATCGGTCTTCGTCCACGGCAACATGCCAAAAGCGAGGATGCCAGTGAAGGGATAGCGAACATATTCAACGCGCTTATTTTATTCTTTTCCGAGAGATACGATTTCAGCACTAGCTTTACATGTCGCAGGAATTCGGACATCAGAGTATCCTTCAGATCGCCAACTCGAGCATGGGTTCCATGCAGAATTCCTAGGTACTTGTAGAAGTCCGCCTCGATCATAGCTTCGATATGCAGGTCAACAATTCCATGTCCGGCATGCGGCTCGTGATGACCTTTGCGGATGGTTTGGATTCGACACTTGTCTAATCCAAACTCCATCCGAATATCACGGCTGAACATGTCTATTATTCGCAACAGACTTCTAAGATGGTCGTCAGTACCAGCATACAGCTTGTTGTCGTCTAAAATGAACGAAAATAAAAATACGAAAAATTAATCTCCTTTAAATATAGTTTTTAAATGATCATGTTAACTTTACGGAGGACATTCTCACCCAATGCTATGTACATTCTATGCTAGCGCACAATCAAATGCATTTTTCACATGCTGGCGGGCTCAGATAATTTAATAATTTTAGTCTGCGATTGCGTCCTAGCGATTTTTCCGAAGTCTCCAATCGCATTGGATGGTCATGTTCTCTTAATCGCCTTTGATACCAATTTGATTTTCGAACCGGATGACTTTTCTGCAGAGAATACGGTGTGCAAATTTTAACGGATTACCGTATAGTTGGCAGTGGTCATAATCATTAGGGGATGTCGCAACTACCTATATCAAGCCTGGTCTTCCAGTAAAGTCCTGCTCCACTGTTTAGCTTTTCGGTAGCTATTGCTAATTGCTATTGCACCAATGAGGTCCTGTGTTTTTGCTATGCTATGCTATTCTCTCCTTGCCCGACACTTGGCGATAAATAGTTTTAAACGGAGTATTTTTCTGTGAGAACCAAAACAAATGCCTCGAGAGCTTCATTCAAATCGATCTGAGTTTTAGTCACTACCAGAGCCTCAATCGGACCTAAGGCGTTTAGAGATTTATCACTGGAGAATGGTCCGAACAAAAATCGTATTCCATATGGTTGGCTACTAGATGGAAACAAAGTCCAGCGCGTTTTCGCGATTTAATGCAGTTCACAACTGTTTTCAAAATAATGGAGATTTCTTAGTCTGCCAATCATCGAACATCGCCTAACTGGCTTAAAGATGAAAACAAGGGTGAAATCGCAGGTATCACGCAGCTGAATGGAAGAATTTGGATTCCTCATGGCAGGCAAAAATCTTTGTGAAAGGCTCTAAGAAGTGGAACATTAGACCCTAGTAGAGCATTTAACAGGACCCCGCCCCTTAAACAACCACAAGGAAAAAACTGGCATAATGGTCTGGGCTATATGTAACCAATGTGGGGAGGAGGTGGCCCTGCACTTCATATGCAGCTGCCAGGTCTTCTCAGACGAAGGTACTGCAGAAAGGTTTTCTTCAATGAAGAATCTGTGCACTCTCTACCTCTGAAGGGTGGGTGGGAGACGATAGATGTATCTAACAAAAATCCTGAGCACTTGGAGCTGCGGTTCTCCCCCTGAATAAAATTAAGGAACTCACAGTTCAAGAAATCACCTACAGAAATCAATATCCCCCGGAGTTACACCATGATGGTTGCATTCGTTGATCGTGAGGCTATGGACCTTGTTACCCCCAGTTCAAATACTGGATCTCATAGATGGAATAACAATGAGGAGATTGCATGGATCTCAATTCGACAAACAGTCGGGCAAAACAATATCCCTTGAAGCCTACAAACAAGGACCAAAAGGCTTCCAGAGTATTGATGAGTCCTATATGAAGTCTCTGGTACCCGCTCAACATGGAAAGGTTTCACTTGTGCTGAATATGACTTTTTCAATTAAAAATCCTTATATCAATAAGCAATCGCTTTTTCAGCATGTTTCAACGTATAAATGGGAAATGAAAGTGAAATCGTGACACACTTCAAAAAGCGCAAAACCAGAGGCCGGAAAATAATGAAAAAGGGGCAACGTGGGATCGTATTTTGATATCCATCACTGCCTTATTCTCCCAATAATCCCATCGATGAAACCTAATCCATTTGGAATTGAATCCCAAATAATTTCAGATATATTGCGGAGACCAGAATAGATATAACCTTTTCACAAATCAATGTCGGAACCACACACGCCCAAGGAGATGTCTTTACAATGAAACTCAATCAAATGATAACCATCAGAAGAAAGTTCATAAATTATTTTTATAGTCGTTGATTTGCACAAAAACATCGCATGACCGCATGCCTCTTTTCAGTCTTGTTTGAATTAATTAATTTTTTGTTTACACTTCCCTAATGAAAAGATACTCACTTTCAACATGCTCGGAAAAATTTAATTATTTATGAATCTCTTTTCCCTATTATGGTTTGTAGTGGATAAAATATGGTTAAATTATGGATATATTTTCCATCTTTCGACCCAGTTCCTGCAGATCCAAATTGCAATCCCACACACCATGTCTAAGTGGAACACATTAAAATATCATATTTGGATGCAGCTTTCAATTTATCTTTTTCTTGTGGGAGAAAACGGGAGCATCTTCTTGGAGGAAGTAAGTGGAAGATTGGCTGAATTGATAATGGATGCAAATAGGAACTAGAAATAAATAGTGATTTGGTGATTTATGCTCGGATTTAGAATTTGAGGTGGATTTAGAATTCTATGAATTTTTAGTTTTGAAATCTTTTTGAAATTCTTGATTGCCTGATTTTGGAAATAAAATATTGTTTTTAAATTAAAGCGTGGAGATAGTCGCTTTTTATTTTGCATATTTCGACATTTCGAGAGCCCCCCCCCCCCCTCCTTTGATTGTAAAGTGTATTGGAGGAGATCCAGAGTATCTATCAGGGGAGAGGGGGGGGGGAGGGGGAGGATCAGGGATTTAACTTCCCGCTACCAAGAAAATATGATCACGAACCATTTACAAGTGAATTATTCTATATCGCTTGTGTCGCTCCCTTTAGGCAAAATGCATCTAACTGCGCGTTAGTATGGAAATATACATAGCATTAAAATATCAAATGGTCAATGATCAACGCGGGATCGTATTTTGATATCCATCACTGCCTTATTCTCCCAATAATCTCCCATCGATGAAACTTAAACCATTTGGAATTGAATCCCAAATAATTTCAGATATATTGCGCAGACCAGAATAGATATAACCTTTTCACAAATCAATGTCGGAACCACACACGCCCAAGGAGATGTCTTTACATTTCGAATCTACATAATTGTTTACTTTTATTAACGTTATGGTTGCGGCAGGCTCAAAGTCTTTATGGTTTATGGTGGACATTTAAAAAGAAGCTAATATGATTACCTAACAATTATAAGACTTTCAAGTCAGCCTAAGTGCGTTTTTTCATTGTTTCTAGCGATTAAATTTAGATGAAATGATTTGATGTTTTTGCTGGTCAGCCGGCAATCAGTTGCTTCCTTCTTCGGTGCCATATGTACCTTATTATAGTCGTTAATAAAGTCCCACATTAATTCGCGTTTACTATCACTTGGCATTACAAAACGCAGTGAAGCAAGAGAAGAGAAGAGTATGCTTTACGGCCAGAATTTTCAGCTTATATTGTCGGAATATTCATTCGAGCTGAAGGAAGCAAGTATTCGGAAAGTCCTGGATACAACGAATCGGGAAGTTTAAGATACCGTCGGTGGGGAGTGAAGCCCATAGTGTTTTACGTAGGCACCTGTCGTGAGACTTAATCCTACGGTCCTCTTCAGACACGGATTGATTTTGTGACCACAATCAGAGCCCCGCTGAGACAAGCAACAACGGTACCAGTCTATACCAAGTGCATGGCTTAGCTTTCATACTGGTGGATGCAAGAATTACCTAAATCTGTATCGAACTATGGAGTACGGCACCCGTGTTGATACGCAACACCACGTCGAGGCCCGAAGGTCTCTTCTCGCTTGAGCACAACCACAACCACCTTGAAACTTCCACTAGGGGGGCCAACCGCAAATAACCGAGCTGTCCTCACATACAACAGGAGTTCACCCGAAGTATGTGAGTCCAGGGGCTTTCCCGGTTCCCATGGTGCCAGTATACCCCTGGTAAGGTTTCGTGACCAATTTGCCACTTCAGATGAGTCGCCATACAGACTCGGGTCTGATCGCCCTAATTAGGTCTTTGGAGCATTCGCCTACTGAATCACGGCCGGCAAACCAAAGTGATTACAGCGTCTCCCAGTGCCACCACTATGGAGGTTCTCCTCGACCACTTGGTTTTGGTTTGGCCGATAGGGTTGCCGCCTCATCTTCCTCGCCGCCACCTCTGAGCACCCGTCGGTGGGGAGTGTGTACTCATTCTCGAAATCAATCATTATCCGTTTTGGTAAATCAGGGTGGGGGCTACGACCCTGATTTACCAAAACGGTCCCTAGCTGAAGCATTGTTGAAGTTAAATTTGCAAATCTGTAGGTTGTCTGTTGAAAGATATTCCCACCGGTGTAACGGAGTAAAGGAGGGCAGGCAGAGAGAAGCGATAGGTTCTCTCTCAAAAAATCTGTTGCAAAATCGTTAAAAGGCTATAGCGGTTCAAGTGGGGATTATTGTGATATCGTGTGATAAAGTTGCGTTTCCCTCTCCTGCGAAAACAGCCCCTTTGCAGGTGACCAAAACCTTTCAACGAGGAACGACTGCCAAACTTCTCCAACGATGTTAGCAAAGAGGGACATTCTTTTCCTACATAGCTTCTTTGTTCTACTTCTCTGTAGGGGGGGGGGGACAAATCAAATTTGTTCATAGTGATGTCGGAATACGCACCATTTGAAGCGCCGCATATTTTTAGGGAGGGGGGGGGGGTCATCGCCGCAATTTTCCAATGGGCTTCGAAGAGATGATTTACCGCTCTTCCACCTTGACCTCCACTTTTCTGTCTGCAGAGATGAAATTCACACTTGAACGTTGCCGTATTATGCCGATAAACCGAGCATGTTTCCGTGATTAGCCTGGGCTTGTATGCAACGATCTGATATATATCTTTCTAGTCCGCAGCACTCCTTATTCATTGGTAAATCCGTACCTACAATTATATAATCAGTTATCTATAGACAAGGATGAGGACCACACCATCCTAGATGGTGGATCTAAGCAAACAGATCTCCGGCACAGACCTATCCATTCAACAAACGACTGGCAGAGGAAATTCCCTTGTTTACCTTCTGCTTAAGTACGTCCGTTGGCCGGTATGCCGAAATTACCCTTCCCTGGCTCACTGCGTATAGTAGGATGGATTTCACCACCCCTTCGATAAGCAGCCGGCGACGAAATTTTGGCCCTCCAATGTTACGCATCATCCTCGCTAGAGATGAGCTAGCGTTTGCTGCCTTTTGACGCGCATAGCCTCCCATGCCCCTTGAAACTCAACTCGGCATCGACCATTACCCTCAGGTATCTAATGACTGATTTTGATACGACGTTTTGAGCACCAACCCGGATTTTGATAACGTTGTTGTCTTGTCTTCCGCCTGGTCCAATTTCACCATTTGGAGCCATGTTTTTGCCATGATTTTGGCTTTCCTCTGGTCCTTTGGCAAAATCTCCTCGCTTGCAGACACGATGTCTTCAACAGCCCGATTTCTTGGTTTCACCAGTACTTTGGTTTCCTACTGTGGTGAAACTTCCGTCGCCGCATTGTACAGTTATCCGCATCGCAGTTATCCATTGACACAACTGGCTCACTTTTTCCAGCGCCGTTCGCTTCTGGTCATAACCTTCTTCTAAAGTCGCCATGAATGTCTTTTCCTGGAAAGCTCCAACGGACCACTCAGCTATCCTGGGTTTTCCGCTTCTGTTGCTCACTCGACTGTCGTCTCCCCCATTCCTGATGTCGAGGAAGATGGCCTGGTGGTGACAGTGTTCACTCAACCGCCAGACCATCCCTCTCACCAACGAGGTACTAAGGTAGGTCGGATAGGCGATTGAGCCTAGCCATCTGCCTCGGAAGGTGGGCAATCATCCAATATTAGCTAGCACGATGTCCAGCTCCGCGAAGTTTTCAAGCAAGATTTGACCCCTGATGTTCATTACGCGAATTTCCTAGTCTAAGGCCCAGGCATCGAAATCGTTGGCAATGATTTTAGGGCTGTGATCACTAGCGCCCAACACCAAGCTGTCTAGCATCTGCTCATATTGCACTAAAATTGCACTTGGAGGAGCATATCAGCTGTAGATATGGACGCCGTTGACTTGTGCCCTTACAAAGCCGGCTCTTGGTAATGCCATTGTTTCTTGAATGGCTTGGCTTCCACATACCCATATCGCCGCGTTTCTAGATGAGTCTTTCACAAATGTAGCACTAACGTAATTTCGGCAAGGTTCACGAGGTTTGCGAGAGCAAATCTTGAGTTGCCTAGCAATGATTGAAGTTGATTGCTATCAACCTCATTTAGCCCTATGATTCAATTCCCTCCTATATGCCGGGTACCTGCCACCACCATCTGGACCAACCGTACTCACTAGTACATGCTGCTACAAAGCGACCGAAATCGAGGAATCTGAAGCATCTCTTGAGAGATACTTACTCTCTAAGTCGGCATACGACCCAACCTATTGTAACCTTGCCCACGGTAATCAGTTTAATCCTTGATTCCACCGGCAAGCTAATAATAGCGATCTGTGTACCTCCATATGCCTTCTTCATACTTTTGATCGCACTTTATTCTATTCCGCTAAGGTTGAATTGCTCTCTTAGTGCAGCGCAGATATCTTCTTGTGATGTAACCCCGTCTAGGTCTTTGCACTCGATTACTATCTATTGCCTTCGAGCTTTTATGTCTGCTTACCCACCTAGCATCTTTTCCACCTGACCACGAAAGCTATCCACTGTCTTCTAGCTAGATTGGTTTAGCTGTAACATTAGATTCCCTTTCACGTGCGCCTGTTGCGACTAACACTGCTGTTCAGGTCTGTCGATTCCGGATCGGCTTTGACTTTCCGAAGGATATCGGTGTAGGACATAACTTCTTTCTTGGAAATAATGATTTTTTCCGGACAATCTTCTTTTTCTCCTTCTGCCAGCTTTCTGTGGCGAAGATGCCTTTTTCTTCTTGGTCTCTTGTTGGACACCAAGGGATTCACTTATTCCATCCTTACTCCGTTTGCCCGCGTTCTCATCTACCTTATGTTGAGGAGGCGTCACCTGCGTCTCTCGCATGACTTTGCCTCGACTTCCTAAGGGGTAATTGCGTTCAGTGATGTCCTCTCAAGTCTTGAATTTTTGCGAAAAGGACCCGGTGTAAATCTCATTTCCACTCCACTAAGATCTCTTGTAGCATTTGATACCAAAGTAGCCAAGTTTCTCACTACTGAGGCACTGCGGTCGCTGGATATCGACTGCGGGGAGTTCGCTTGCCCACTCCCAAAAACTGCCGGCACTGGGTTTCCGAAGCCTTGAACCGTAAGGAGACTACCTTTCTCATCCTCTATATTTGGTTTGAATTCTAGGTGTCCTTCCCATAGACAATTGTTATCCACAGGTGGGGGTTTTTTCCCACTTACCCGGCCTGCGCATAAGCATGCCCATGGACGCATTCACCGAGCATTCCCTTATCCGCACGAAGGAATGTGCCTGATCGGAGATATAAAGAAGTCCACACAAGAAGAACCACATGTATAGGTACTACTCAGGAACTGCAGTCCTGCCGCACTCCAACATCTTCTTTCCTTGCACCTTCATATTAAATGCACTGTATCGTTCCGTGTTGTCAGACTTTGTGAGTCCGGATGTTACTGCAGCAAAACCCTGCTGTCATAGTAAGATCCAAGAGCTAATACCACGAGAACTCTAGGTATTCTCAATGGACTATACTCCATGCAAGCCGAACTTCAAAAGCAATTTTTCCGGGGGCTTTCCAATCACGGTAGATTGGAGGACCTGTGATGTGTTCCAAGGTTATGACCCAGCGGTATTTATTGACGGACCAAAGATGGACTGTGAAGTCGAAGCGAGAATAATCTCGGATTCGCACTGTGTAACCGGGTCGTGCATACGATCTTCCTGGTTACATCAGAATGCCAGGTGGGCGTACTGATCTACTACTAAACAACAGCAACCCCCTATAGAAAAAGTGCTCAACTTCCAAGCATGTGGATTTGGTGAGAAGGACGGCTGAAACTGCCGGCGAAACTCACGGAGCATGGATTTCGGGAAAGAAGGGTGGCCTTCATACGGAGAATATGACACTTCGATAAAAGAGAAAGGTGACACTTCGAAAAAACGGGGGAAAAGGTCATACGTTGGCATTTTAAAGAGGGTAGAGTGCAGGCAGCAGCAGATGGCTTGAATACAGGAGAGCCCAAAACTCAAATCGCACACGAACTTGATACAATTTAACCTCAACCATTGCCAGGCGGCGCGGAGCTTAGTTTCACAAATCTTCGGCGAAAAAATATGGTGATGACATTCAGGGGCCTGGCAGCGCTATGGACTTGCGGAAAACAAATCTTTCAGGAAACAATGGAGCTCCCGGAGGAAGGAGTCACTGGAATGAAAATGACAGGAATCCATATATACAGCTGCTGTGCTCTACCCAGCGCTATACTTGTGAGAGGACGTCGGCCGTATGGTCAAAAAAGTGGCCCAAATCACTCAATGGCTGACTGCATCCAGTAGGGTACCGAAATGCTGGTGGAACAACGAAATCGTAAGTTTGCAAGCGGCATGTTTCCGGGCAAGGAGGTTTTATCACGGGTTTGGCAAAAAACCCGGTAGTCAAAGTCAATGACTGCTGAGTCGCTTAAAAAAGGCGTAAGAGTAAAAGGAACTGTTTCAAACATTTGTGCAAAGAAGGAGACATAAAATTTTGGGGTGTGACTTCCAGGGTGGTAGTGGAAAGGCACCCGGTAGTTGCAATAGGCACGGTTGGGAACTGGGCAAAGGACGCACTAAATTCTAGTGGCGCCTGCTCTGTGTTGGCACTAGATGTTAAAAACGCATTCGCCTCCGTCAATTGGAGCCATATTAAAGGCACATAGCTGACATAGCTATTCCTGGGTATTTGGCGAGTCAGGTCGGGAATTACTTCTTAGAAAGAACTTTGTGTTACGAGATGAATGAAGACCATCGCGGGTGTTACAGGGTTCGGTATTGGCCTGTCGTGGAAAGTTTGCGCTTCCCGTCTTAGATGAGGCCACGATTGTCGGTTTGGCTGTTGATCTGGCCGTAGTTGATGCAGTAAATCACCCAGAGAACGTGAAGATCTTCGCGATAGAGACAGTAGGAATGGTAAAGAATGGTTGAAAAGGGCTGGATAGACCTTGGCAGATGAGAAAACGGAAGCTGACACTACCAAGGGAGATGTCAGCGGACATACGGTCGTCTCACCTATCAGATACCTGGACGTAATGTTTGACGTCAAACTGGTTGTATCCTATCGGAGTTCCTGAGGAATCTCCTTCATATGCCCCAAGTCCCGATATTTTAGCATGAACTTATCGCATTTTTTCTTGAGTTGAGCGTTCTTTAGTCATCGATTCTTATACCCGAGGAAAAGCTGGACTGTCTTATGAAAAGGGTTCCCGAGTTTAACATCTCTCTGCCAACAAGAAATGTTAATGGTGGACTTGAAAATGGTGCTCCCACTTTTTCTCGTCCAATAAGCTATTATCATCTTGATTGATAGGCATTTCCCAAAAGTTCCTCAAGTTTTGATACTACAAAATTCTTCCATAGACACGTATGCGGTGGGGATTCTCGGGCCAGATAGCTCGCCCGAACCGTATACCAACCATCCGAGAGGTGCATTCTGAGCAAAGAACTCTCTCTTAAAACAATTCTGATAGGTGAGCTAACTTCTTATTAGGGAACAACGATCTGAATTTCTGCTATTAAGCCGGAAGACCACCTTTGGTCGCCCATTTAATAACAGTCTCAACAGTCTCAAACTGAGATCTATCTTGTAATTGCAAAATCCGCCTGCCGGGAACTCATCTAAGATTGGGCTAAGCATCTTTCGATAGGAAACGACTAAAAGGCCAAGCGAAGCAATGATGGCTTGTTGCGCTAGGATGTTGATGCTGGAGGCCTGTCGATTACTGGGGTATGATCCGAGCACTAAGCGTAACATAATCATTCTGGTCGACAGTCAAGCCGTCATTAATGTGTTGTCTTTGTGTCGAAATCCTCTAGACTGTTCGGGCATTGCAGAGATGTGCTAAACTGACTAGGCGATACGTTCGAAGTTACTCTCCTTTGGGTTCCCGGTCATACGAACAAAAAGGGAAAAGTAGGCAGGAGAAGTAGGCCGCTGACGTTAAATGACGAAGCCCCACCACTTGCCTTAAATCAAAGAGGATCTGGGCCTATTACAACAAAACCCGACCATGAAAGCTTTTAGGTCAGCGCAATGGCACTGGACTATGAAGGATTGTACTGGCATACTCGGTATCTCTACAGTTTAAAGTTGAGGAGAGGAGGGGAGGAATCCAGAGACACTTTTTTTGCGATTGTCTAGCTCTAGCTAAAGCCACGCTGCGAACACTAGGTAGAAGAGAATTCCTTGGAGAACTCAATGATATCACGCAGCAGTCACGATTTTCGGAATCCATAGCATCTAACATGTGCATCCTAGGCTCAATTGTAAGATACTTAGTTTCGACCCAAAAAAAAAAGATACATTAAAGAAAAGATCGTTCAAAAAGTAATGCTAATTTATTCCGTAAACATCACTCAGATGGTTACCTGAAATTATCCTTTCACTTTTTTAAAAGGAAATGAATCTTAAATTTATCTAAAGCCATCATATGACAGCTTTTAACAATGTTCGATGGTAGATACGCTATTCCTTGTATGGTGTTAACATTTCTTCCAGATTGTTTTGCGGGGTCTGTCGTTGCAATTCATTACATCTTCACAAGGTACTCTAATATAGATGTTATCCGATGGTCATCTACGAGTACATCCTCCACTTATCCCTTTTGAATATTAGCACTTTGCTGCCTCTAAGGTGCGAATTGTAACACGGCGGATTGCTTCGCGTCCATTGTATCTCAATTAGCATAGAAGTCACAACTTCTAGCGAGAAGCACTAGAACATCGTTCCAACGAGGTGTTAAGCACAAACCCGTCATGTCGGAACATTATTCATGGATACTTTCGAAACGAAGAATGGTGTTTCCAATTCGAAATTGCTACACGAATATGGGAAAGTGAAAGAATTTAGAGATAAGCACATATGCAGATAGCACTTGTAGATAGACAGTCTTGTGGGCACGGTTGGCGCGCATAATAAATTCAAACAAGAAGGAAGGTTATGGGGAATCAGTGACATGAAAAGAGTAATTGAAGCTACACAGCATAATGGGGAATATTTGGCAGTAGATTAGGTTTACATGGCGGCAAATTATTTCCAGCTGCTGGCGTTCTATGCAGATATCTATAGAGTGCTGAAAGTATCTTGGCCGTGCTATTAATTTCAACTTCCTGCCGTTATCTTCTCATGGCTTCAACTTTGCAGGAAAGAACTTTCTCCTATGTTTCCGCAACGGTCGACTACATACCACGTATGTCTGCAAACTAATTCTTTCACAATAAATTAACACTTTCCCCCATTTGTACGATAGCAAGTGATCTAACCGCGGCAGACCCACTATGGGAGTATTGCTAACCGCGAATGATATAATCGAAGACCGCAGAAAAACTGAATTATTGAATCACATTTCCATTGTGTTTTTATGATTGATTTCAGGGTGTGGAGAGCGGAATGATGAGTCGCGGATTGTGGGCGGACAGACGGCCGGTGTTAATGAGTTTCCGTGGATGGCGCGTCTTAGCTATTTCAACAGATTCTATTGCGGAGGAACGTTGATCAACGATCGTTATGTTTTGACTGCTGCTCATTGTGTTAAAGGGTAAGTTTAATGTTTGCTCAATCAATTTGTTTTTTTTTTCTTTTACTGGATGACTGGGCTAATTGCCTTCGCGGATTTAGATACAGGTACTGTGGGCTTTGCACAAAAAAACGTTTTCACAGATATTACTGCCGCACCTTGATGGGGGTGTATTTTAATTTGGATTTAAATTAGTAAACAAAAAATTATGCTGACTCCCATTAATCATCTTTTGATTAATTCAGCGAAATCAGATTGAATGTCATTTCGGGTTCAAACGGATATTCGAGAATTTTCATTTTAAGCTGATGAGCCGATTTAACCCTTCCGTATCTGTACCTTCATTTGAGGTAATTAATTACTGGGGGTTCACTGTTAATGTCTGTGATTTTTTTTGGGTGAAGGAAATCTGTCATGGATTCGCATCTGTAGTTGTGGACGTGCAAGCCGGATACATACCAAAGAATACATCCCGTATTTTCTCCATACTTTTTTTTTAAGGTTTTGTGTCAAATAAAACCTTATTTAAATCGGTTTTCTGTCTCTCTGTCTTCTTGCTTTTTTGTTTTTAAGGTTTTGTGTGAAACAAAACCTTATTAGAATCGATTCGATGTCTGTCTGTCCATCTGTCTGTCTTTTTTTTTTCCTCCTCCTCCTTTCTGAGAGAAATCGTGGACAGTGGAACATAACATGCTCCGGGTCCTCAGGTGTGCAACCACATTCAGGACACAAGGGAGAATCATCCAGCCTGAATTGGTGCAGGTACTTCCTGTAACCGCCATGTCCTGACAGGAATTGCGTCAGATGGTAGTTAATCTCACCGTGTCGTCGCTGGATCCACTCTTCAATACGGGGAATCAAAGTGTGGGTCCAGCGACCCCTCTGCGAGTCATCCCACCGTTTCTGCCACTTCTCCAGCAACTCCCGCCTTGCCGCCTTTCGGCATTCTGCATCCTTTTCAAGAGGATTCATTTTCCTTGTCTCGTACAGGCAGCGTGTCTCACTTGCCAGAATGTCTATCGGGATCATTCCCGCAATGACACACGCTGCCTCGCCTGATATTGTTCTGAAGGCGCTGCACACCCTTAGTGCCACTAAGCGGTAAGTCATATTCACTCTCCTACGATTACTCTCACACGCTAATGCTTCCTCCCAAACTGGTGCCGCGTATAATAGTGTGGAGCGAACTACTCCGGCTACAAATAATCTGCGACTGTACCTTGGACCTCCAATGTTAGGCATCATCCGCGCTAATGAAACGCTGGTATTTGCCGCTTTCTCACAGGCATAGCCCAGATGTCCCTTGAAATTATCACCCCTAGTGATACTCGGCTTCGAAGTGATGACGTGACCACCAACACGAATATTAAACGCATTCCTCTTCCTACAATTGGTAATCAAGACCGCCTCCGTCTTTTGTTGGGCAAGGTCAAGCTGAACCATCTCCAGCGACGCTTTTATGGCGCTAATGGTTTCGTTAGCGTACATTTCAACGTCTTCAGGTTCTTTCGCGACGACAACCACAGCTAGATCATCTGCGAAACCGATTATCGTGGCCTCCTTTGGCACGGGAAGGACAAGGACCCCATTGTACATGACGTTCCACAGGAGAGGACCCAACACTGAGCCCTGTGGTACTCCTGCGGTGACGGTGTACTGCTTGGATCCCTCATCCGTGTCGTACCAAAGTGTCCTCTCCGAAAGGTAACTGTTGAGGAGCTTAGTCAAATAACTAGGGACACCCGTTTTAGCCAGTGAACTTTTTATCCACTCCCAGCTTGCGGAATTGAACGCATTTTTGATGTCCAACGTCACCACGGCACAGTATTTTTTAGACGACATCGCGTCTCGAGCCAGCTTCAAAACAACGTCTACGGCGTCGATCGTTGAGTGGGCTTGACGAAATCCAAATTGTCGCTCCGATTGTCCATCCTTGTATTCGATGATAGGGAGCAGTCTGTTGTAGATGACCCTTTCGAGTATCTTTCCTGCCGTGTCGATAAGGCAAATCGGTCGGTATGATGATGGGTGTCCTGGGTGTTTATTCGGCTTCGGGAGCAAAACTAGTTTTTGCCTCTTCCACCGGTCGGGGAAAACTCCTTCTATCATGCATGTTTCAAACACGCTGATAAACCAGTCGGGTCTGGTCTTAACAGCGAGTTTAAGGGCTCTATTGGGAACAGCATCCAGACCGGGTGCTTTGTTATCACCAATTCTCCGGCAAATTTGCGTAAGTTCCTCCTCAGTTACCGCAGGTATGGTGTAGACGTCCAGTGCTCGCTTGTGTTGCTTGCGCTCCCCTTTATCCGGGGGGAAGAGCGCCGTCACGATATCGAGCAGAAGATGCCGGCAGGTCAATTGTGGTGTTCGCCCTCTCATCTTCTTCATGACTATCCTGTACGCTGTTCCCCAGGGGCTTTGGTCTGCCTCTGTGCAAAGCTCCTTGAAGCATTCTCGCTTGCTGGTCCGTATAGCCTGCTTAAGCTTACCTCGAAGGTTCACTTATGCTAGCCGTTTCTCGTCGAAGTCTGGTGTTGCTCTAGATCGTTGGCAGATCCTTCTAGCACGAAAACGTGCATCCCGTAACACCGCGATCTCTTCATTCCACCAATAGTTTGAGCACCTTTTTGCGAGAACTCGTCGCCTCGGCATAGCAGCGTCGCATGCTCTTGTTATGCGTCCCATCATTTGCTCTACCTTTTCCGTAGCCGCACCACCGGGACTTTGGCCTCCCAATAGCATCTCTATGAATGCATCCTCCTCAAGCCCTTTCACGGACCAGCCCCGGTTTCCAGCCTCACGGGAACACGTATCAACGCATGGCCCATATTCGATCTGGAGGAAAATCGCCTGGTGGTCGCTGTGAGTATAATGCTCACTGACAAACCATATCATTCTCCTCGCCAATGTGGTACTCACATATGTCAGATCGACTATTGAGCCCGACCCTGTCCCACGAAAAGTGGAAATGTTTCCTGTGTTGGTAAGCACCAAATCTAGCTCCGCGAAAGCCTCGAGCAGGATACGGCCCCTGGCGTTCGTAGTGCGACTGCCCCAATCAACGGCCCACGCGTTGAAATCACCAGCTATGATCTTGGGGTTTCGACTTCTTGCATCCGAGACTAGCATACCTAGCATTCCTTCGAATTCTGTTATCGTCGCGCTTGGTGGTGCATAGCGACTATATATATAGATACCAGCTATTTTTGCCCTGACGAATCCAACTTCTGGAAACTCCATCACTTCTTGAATGGCCTGATTTCCACACGCCCATATTGCCGCCTTGTCAGTTTCATCTGCAGTCCAGGTACCGCTCTTATTGTTGCGATAGGGCTCGCTGGTTATGGCAGCTTCGATTCCCTTCTCATAGATGGTCTGCAAGAGAAGGTCTTGCGCTGCCTCGCAGTGGTTGAGGTTGATTTGTATCAACCTCATTTTTTACTGCATTCAGGGCTCGCCTAAACACTGGGCATCTGCTGCTGCCTGCAACGTGCCGACAGTCGACGCCCTTTTTTTCCTTGCAGAGCATGCATTCAGGCTCAGCCTTGCATTCCCTGAACATATGGCCTTCTCCCCCACATTTTCTGCAATTCCAGGCATCTAAAGCAGCGCTTAAGGGATACCTGCTCCCTGAGTCGGCAAACGACCCAACCTATTTTTACTTTCCCAGCCGCCAGCAGTTTGAACGCTGCTTCAGTTGGTAAGCTTATGGTTGCCGTTTGCGTGCCTCCGTATGCCTTCCTCAGTCCCCTGATTGCGGAATCTTGCAAGCCAAGTGGTCCGAACTGCTTTTCTAAGGCGTCACGGATATCCTCCTTGGTCGTGATTTCGTCAATGTCCTTACATTCTATGACAAGCTCCTGCTTTCTAGCCCGTACTTGAGCTTCTTCTCCTAAGGACTTCTCCACCTTGCCGAGGAAATTTTCCACCGTTTTGCCCGGAAACTTCTTCAGTTCCAGCATCAAGTCTCCTTTCTGGGAGCGTCTGATTCGGCTGACGTTTTCTCCAAGGTCCATCAGCTCAGGATCGGATTTGACCTTCCTAAGGATATCGGCGTAAGTCATATCCCCTTTTTTGGAGATGATGATTAATTCGGGCCGTAATTTTCTTTTCTGCGTCGTATTTTTCCTTCCGCCAACCTTGGTCCATGCTTCCTTGGTCCCTTTTGAAGGCTTTGCCTCCCTTGGGTCAATTGGAGCCGGCGCCGCAGTTTCCACGATGTTGGTAGCTTTGTTTGCCTTGCCTTTTGCCGGTGAGAGGCCTTTTTGCCTTTTCGCGCCCTGTGAGGATCCGAAAGAATCGTTCGCGTCCTCTCTACTCCTCTTTTCAAGCTTACCGCCTTTTGGATTTTGAGGGGGTGTCACTTGTGTTGCCTGGGTGACGCTTGATTTCTTCGAGGCGTTTTTTTTCTTCCTTGGCACCATTGTATAGTACCCGAATGGTACGGACCATGTTTTTGATGGCCTGGTGCACGTTGTGTTTGTCCTTAATAAATTCAGATAACTCTACTATTTTACCTCCGAGTAGGGCAAACGATGATTCTTCCGGACTCTGACATAGCTCCTCCGCTTGGTTTTCACATTGAGCGCTTACGTACTTATTAGCCTTCCGAGAGCTTCCCTGATTTCCTTCCTTCATCAAGGTTGATTTCGGAGGAGATCGCACTATCGTCGAGCTTCTCTTAAATGGATCAACCACTAAGTCCTGCGACATGTTTCGACCAGGTGTAGTTACCCCGCTATGGGCTAATAACTGACCAGTTTCTGCCCCACCTTTTCTTGGGTTTTGAACAGGCGTTCTCGGGAGTGATGTACTCCTTTTAAATGCCTCTTTCTCCAGGCTACTTGTAGTATTTGATGCAACGGTGGCCAAGTAATCCACCACCGAGGCACTGCAGTCGAGGGATATCGACGGCCGGAACCTGCTTGCCCACTGTTTGTCTGTCTGTCACAGCCGATTTATTCGGAAACCGCTGGACCGATCGTCACAAAAATTGGTAGGAGTATGTGATCTGCCGTTCCCTTTACATGCAGCAACTGACGCCATTTTGTGTTAAGTTTAAGGGGGGGCTCCCCATACATGTGAAAGGAGGGTGCAAAATTTTTTTTCAAAGAATGTAGCCATGTGGGGTATCAAATGAAAGGTCTCAATTAGTACTTTTTGAAACTGGTTCAATATTTGATATTGGGTGAAACATAGGGGAGTGAGGGCTCAAAATATGACCATCAAAAAGTGTAACAGGTCTCGTTCTCAGAACCTATCTAACCGAAAAATCTGAAAAAAATCGCAGTAGTGCATCTCTACGAAATCTAGGCCTCCAAATATATCCGGTTGCGATATCTGCACAAATAAAGTTAATAATAGTATATTTCCACATTTTGGAAATTTACCCGGCACCCCCCTTATGTTCATTACAGAAGTGCATGTAAAAAGGAACATAATGCATAATTTGGTGAAGTTTGAGGAAAATCAAACTATTATTAACATATGAATTGAGTGGAAAAGAATTACCTGGTTTTAGTTTTTAAGGTTTTGTGTAAAACAATTTATGAAGAATCTATTTATCCGCAGCCCTTTTTAAGGTTTTGTGTAAAACACTTATGTGAAATATAATCTTCGAGAGATGTCCCATTCCGGTATCTGCTCAAAAAATTTACTAATAGTATATTATCAACTTTTAGAAATAGACTAAAAAACTTCCCTTAAGTTCATCGTAAGTGTACTAAATTTAGCACCGACATAATTCTCCCTAGCCCTTTTTAAGGTTTTGTGTGAAACAAAACCTTATTAGAATGGTGACGGTGTCTGTCTGTCCGTCTGTCCGTCTGTCTGTCTGTCTGTCTGTCTGTCTGTCTGTCTGTCTGTCTGTCTGTCTGTCACACCCGATTTATTCGGAAACGGCTAGACTGATTGTCACGAAAATTGGTGAGAGTATGTAATCTGGTGATCCCTTTACATGCAGTAAGTGGCGCCATCTTGCGTTAAGTTTAAGGGGGGGCTCTCCGTACATGTGAATGGAGGGTGCAAATTTTTTTTTCACAGAATGTAGCCAAGTAGGGTATCAAATGAAAGGTCTCAATTAGTACTTTTCGAATCTCGTTCTCAGAACCTATCCAACCGAAAAATCTGGAAAAAATCACAGTGGTGCACCTCTACGAAATCTAGGCCTCAAAATATATCCGGTTCCGATATCTGCACAAATAAAGTTAATAATAGTATATTTCCACATTTTAGAAATTTACCCGGCACCCCCCTTATGTTCATCCCAGAAATACAAAATTTGGCATGAGTGTAACGAAGAATATAATGCACAGTTAGGTCAAGTTTGAAGAAAATCCAACTATTATTAACAAAGTTATTGGGGGTGAAACTTTACAATTTTTTGTGAATTTCGTGCACTCTACAACCCGCATGACGTCATCATCACATATCAATTCGTCAATACCACAACGAAATGAATTCTTATGAATTGGGTCGCAGACAATTATTTTGTTTTAGTTTTTTAGTTATTTGTCAACCAGACATGTGTATATGTAGGTATATAATATATGCGTGCTAATGAACTTTGCGACTAGTGCCTAATTCAGATAGATATAAGACGTAAATCGGAAATATGGGTACGATTAATTTAGATACGTGCATATATGTGTACAGTAGGTAATAGGCAGTTTGTTTGTTTAGGGTGAGCGTGATATCTATGGCTCTAATATGTACGTATGTCTCGTAGTTTGGAAAAATATGAAGGATTATGTTGGATTTGTAGCTATATACGGACAGAGAAATGTGCGTCTCTTACATAAGATGAACACAAAACCTTTATACCCGAAGCGCGAGCTTCCGGTATTCCGACTTGTTTATATTTGACGTTGATTAAATTGTTTTCATTCGCTAATAATATTAAACTGAGCGCGTGAAGCGTATGAGGTTGACCATTATCAACACAGGGCTTTCCATCAAATGATTTATTTAAATCGCTTTCTAGAAAATAGAGGGCAATGGAATTTTTCGCTATATTACACGGAGCTGTCGTGCACTCGTCGCTCCTCACATCTTTTTCTTTTTCTTTTTCTTCAGCCTTGCTTACCATTGCTGTTCTGATCAATACTGGTTGTTGAATTCTCGTTAGCGTGAATTACGTGACCACACCCTCGAAAACGCCTGTCTTGCAGTTTTCCCACGATCGATGCAAACCCATATTGATCGCGGATATTCTCATTTCAGACGTAATCAAAACGTGTCACGCCACCAGTGCAATGCAACATCTTCGTCCCCATTACCGCAAGACGCCGTTCATTCTCCTTTATAGTCGGCCAACACTCAGAACTATAGAGAGTGGCAGACGGACGACATTGCAGTAAATTTTAGATTTGGAACGTGCGCTGATACGTCGATCACAAAGAACACCAGTTGGGGAATGCCACTTCATCCAGGTTGCATTAATACGTGAAACAATTTCATTACGCAGTTCTCCATTGGCTGATAGCGTTGACTCGAGATACTTAAATCGTTCAATTCTGGCAATGGCAGTAACCTGCCCAGAACTGAACGATTTCAATATCTCGGGTCAATGCTATAAGCCAATGGAGAACTACGTTATGCTCCTCACATAGGGAAACACAAAACCTTTTATACCTGAAGCGTCAAGCTTCCGGTTTCCCAACTTGTTCTTAGTAAATGACAAGATACTTGTGTAGAAACTCAGCTTACTCGGTGGTCCCAAGTCACTAGTCGCATGGCTTGTCTTTTACCTTTCCTGCCGATCATGTCGGGTCTCTTTTGATGGTTGCACATCGAACTCTTTCCCCCTCCTCTGGCATCTTACACGGATCTATTTTGGACCTCCTCTTATTTTCACTCTTGGTCAATGACTACTAATGTTGATATCAACTTTGGCATAGTGTTTTGAGCATTACCCAATAATCCAGCTCCATGTAACTACTCTCCGCTCCCTCCCCCCTCCCCTTCCATACTTTAAATTCCCCAATTTTGGAGAATATTTTTGAGATTTTCATTTCGATTACAGACAAGTTTTCAAAATTTTTCATTCATTAGTATACTCGTATCTTTGATCTGATTGATTTAGATTTATGTGTCTGAGAAAATAAGTTGTATAGGAAGACGTTGAAAATGGTGACTATGTAATAATGGATTGCAGATTATTTATTGCAATGCACAAGCTTTCAAGGAGAATAAGATATTTTCTGAAGATAAAACCAATTAAACAAGGAATACTTGTATCTACAGACGCTATTGGCTATCACAAGCAAAAGCTAGACAACGATAAAAATTACCAACTGAAATCAGAAAAATTGCGTCCTTTCCACCTTCTTCCTCCTCAACAGGTTTGGTGAGTTTCTGAGTTTATTCTGCATAATGACCAGAGCCACAAATAAATTACAGACTTAAGCGAAATGCAGTGTTTGTTGCATCGTAACCTTCCCTCGAAGTCGACTTAGCCTGACAAGGACACCGAATAAGAGTAAAAAGAAAAATAACACAGATGACTCGCTGCAGAATTCGAGGAAGAATACATGACCAACATTTAATTAAAAAAAAACTTTTACTGGTTTTTTAGGTTAATAGACCTTTAGTTGTTTCGTGTGGGAATCTTAAAGGCTATGTAGTTACGTGCATATATCTTTGGAGCCCATCAACGCATACCGAAGCACCAACAGCTTTACCTTTACAAGCCGCCAACCACAGCGTCCACAACAGCCTCAGACGCGACTCATAGTAAGATTATCAGATGGGGCTATCTATATCTTTATTAGTCTTCAACGTATTATGATACGTGCGTGAAGTGATATATCATTATGCACAACGAGAGCTGTCTATTATCACCTCCATCGTTTTCTCTTCACTCGGGCGACACTTCTTTGTTTGAACAGCATTTATTGAATGGTATCATCTGCATATCTGTATCTACCTTGAGAATGTGCACATGTGTCAGATGCAAGCACCGAGCGTGTGCCATTAACATTAGCATTAACATTTATGAATGTGATCCCGTTTTTTCGAACTTTTCGATTAACCCGCTGACAATCGACCGGTTTTCCTCTCTCGGAGGACGGGTTAAACGACACAACCAAGAAAGTCATGAGCCGAATTTTAAGGCAATAATAAATTCGCTGGTATTCCGTTGGAGCATTTTATCGTAAATATATTACCCGCTGCTATCTTTCTACCATCCCACTTGGTAGATACATTCAGAACTCACATGGAAATTGTTGGTATTATATTATAGCATTGGCATTCCATTCTGATGAATTCGTCAGTGAGTTGCTTGTCTATTTTCTTGCCGTTGTTCAACGAGTTCTGTTATGCTTTCTTTTGCATTGTCTCCGGATTTTATAGCTACTTGGCTACCAACTGACTGACTATTTTGAGGTTTATCTGGCGGTTTATGGAGGTAAACAGATGCCTTTTGTGAAGTCTTTATTCATAAGTGAGTTATGGTGTTATTAGATGAACTGGACGATTAAGGAGGGTATTAAGTGCTAACGAGTCTGGTGTTGTTTTGTAAAAGTGAAACTTGCATAATACCTTTTGTTTTCCTTGAGAAAAAGTACACTTCTGGTACCAGTTTGGTTTGGAATTGCTACTTGTTGCATACCATTCAGTGTAAACTTTTACTATCGGGAATGTTGATATGTTTAGTTTCCGGAAGTCTACCTTTCTTGTTAGTAGATTTTTCGCTAGCCACGTACAGTTTATATTTTTCGCTGGGATCCGGAAAAGTTCCCACTGTAAGCCTTCTCTTCTGGATGAATTTATAGAAGAACCTTTTCATCTTTAATTTGTGGAATCATTGTGAGCGGGTTTAATGGGAAGACTTTCAATCTTAGGCCGGAACTGAACATGAACAAGCAGAAAGCTGTCATCCTTGCAACTTGTACTATAGTCCGAAGAGTACTGGTCGACAACGGTATGACCTAGTGGGCTTTATTCTAGATTTTCATTGTCAACAGATGCCCGGAATACAGAAGAGCTATCAACACAAATTGCAGATGACATTGATACAGTTAGTTAGTTAGTTAGTTTAGTTAACTGGGGGGAGCCGCAGCTCCGAGCACTCAGGCCATTATTAGGCCCATTGTACTATCCCCGTAAGTTGCCTATTCAATGACTTCCCGCCTACAGTGTTCGCAGGCTTTAGCGAATCTTAAAACATTCTCCAGAGGCAGATAGTGTGCAGATTCTTCATTGAAGAAAACCTTGCCAAGGTGTCTTCGTCTGAGATCTGAGGATGCCGGGTAGCTGCATAAAAAGTGCAGGGCCGTCTCCTCCTCCTCCTCACATTGGAGGACTACTAAACCACTACCCCAATCTTTTCCATATGGTAGTTTAAGGGACAGTGTCCCGTCAAAAGCCCTACTAGGGTTTTCATGTCCGACTTAAGAGACTTAAGAGACAACAAAAATGCCCCTCTAGTGGCCCTAGGCTCTTTCAGATAGACGCATGCCCGTTGGATTGGTCGGCTTGCCACGCCCCAATAGTATCGAACCTATATGCGTCGTTGGCCGCTTTCCGTTTCACCTCCAAGTGAATGGGGGGTAAATTTAGGGTAGCTTCAAGTGCCGCAGTCGGCGTAGTACTCATTGCTCCAATAATACTTAGGCAACCAAGTCTCTGAATGTGCGTTAGCAGCTTCCTGCTGTTAGCAAAGTTCAGTCTTGGCCACCAGACGATGCAAGCATACATCAGAATGGGTTTTATTATGGATGTATAAATCCAGTATATCCGTTAAGGTGAAAGTCCCCAGGTCTTACCTATCGCATTCCTACAGCACTAGAGCAATCTGCAGGATTTCTGATATTGTTCCTGGATGTGATGCTTCCACGTTAACTTGGAGTCGAAATGTACTACTAAGTACTTGACTGTTTGTGCCAGCTGGATTTCCGCCCCTGCTAAGGTGGGTAGCGTATAGCTGCCCCACCTGACGTTCCCAGTCAACATAACTAGTCCAGTCTTCCTAGCGTTCACCGTGAGTCCATTGCGGAGGCACCAGCTGTGGATTACATGCAGAGTTGCATTCAAGCGGTCACATACTGTGTCCGCCAACTTGCCGGTAATTATTACGGCTAGGTCGTCCGCAAATGCTTGCGCGAAGACTTTTTTGTCCTCCAGCAACCACAGCAGGGTATCCATTACCAAGAGCCATAACAGTGGAGAGAGAACCCCTCCCTGTGGGCAGCCCCTGAGACATCCTGCTTCAATAGACTTCTGGCCGACCGATATGTGGATATTTCTACATTCTAGCATGTGAAGGATCCAACTGATTAGGAGCAGTTCGATTCCATGCTGTCTTGCCGCATCACAAATTGCCGCGAATGAGGCATAATTGAAGGCACCTTCGATATCCATGAATGCACCTTAGGCGTATTCTTTTCCGGACATCGCCTTTTCATTTTTTGCCGTAAGTTCATGGAGTGCTGTCTCCGTGGATTTGCCTTTCTGGTAGGCGTGTTGCCTATGGTGAAGTGGCCACTTAGAAATATGTATATCCCTTATCAATCGATCTACTAGTCTTTCTAGTCCTTTTAGCAGAAATGACGTTAGGCTGATCGGTCGAAAGCTTTTTGCGTCTGTGTAGGTGGGTTTTCCTGGTTTGGGAATGAACAACACCTTCACATCCCGCCATTTAATTGGAATATAAGCGTGTGCTAGGCATGCACGATATATATTCCGAATGTGTAGACCCAGGGCATCCATTCCTTCTATTACGGGGATGATGCCATCCGGACCTGCAGACTTGTATCTATGGAACGAGTTATATGCCCATTTCACTCGCTCCAGTGATACTACTTTGCATGCCAGATTCCAGTCTCTCGGTTGAGGGCTGTATGCGCCTGTTGGCCCCGAGATTAGATTTTGGATGCTGCCTGGGAAGGGCACTTCAAGCAAATGGTTTGCCGTTTCTTCATCGCTTTCTGTGTACTTCCCATTCAGTAAACGTAAATAACCCAGTTTCTGGCTACGTTCTTTGACCAGAATCCGCTTCAGCTTTGAGGTTGCCTCAAGAGAGTTAGTCTCTTCGCAAAAGCGTCTCCAAGATTATCGTTTAGCCGATCTTATGCTCTTCTTTAGAGCCTTCTGTGCCTCTTTATAGCGATTCCAGCTAGTGCTTAAGGAGCATCCTTGTCGTTTTCCTCTGTTTTGCCAAATCCGAGTTCCACCATGATGTTTTACCCTTCTTTGGCATCTTGAGTGGACAGCTTTCATCGAAAGCTTCTCTCATGCTAGTTGTGATCATCTGGGTTGTCTCCTCAATTCCAGCAATGGATTTGATGCGCTTCCCAGGGATTGTGACTCGGGCGTTCAATTCTGTTTGATACATTACCCAATTTGTCTTCCTCGGATTCCGAAATGGAGTGGGTGGGGGTAGATCCATGCCCATGACGAAATCAATGCGTCTGTGATCCGAGAGTGTGATATCGGTTGATACTCTCCACTCTCCGATCAGAGCCGCGATGTCAGGAGATACCACCGTGATGTCGATGACCTCTCGCCTGACCACGTTGAAGAAAGTGGGTTCATTACCCACATTTAGGATCTGCAAATCGGTTCCTACTAGATAGTCAGTGGTGAGCGTTGACATCACATCCTGCTATTACCCCCATGCCTCTACTTTTGGCATATTCGATAGCTCTGATGAATGTTCCACTGGGGACGTCTTCTGCGTCGTAGGGGAAATATGCAGAGCACCATAGTATCTCTTTATCTCCCTGTTGACTTTTTATGGTTAGTTTAACTGATGTGGTGTCGCCATCACATAGGTCGTTAACCAGGTTAGCCTGGAAGTTCTTGGAGACTACCATGCAGGTACGGGGTCGATCGCTTCCATTGGCATACAATAGGTCAGCATGTTGGAAGTTTAGGCCTCTGACTGCCCCACCGACAACCCACGGTTCTTGTATGAGGTATGACATTGATACAAATCAACCTTAAGCACTTCAAGGCGGCGCAGGACCTACTTTCACTTTAGCGAGCCATCTCGAAATCACGGTGGTGGCTTTGTGTTGAAGATCAAATGGATCAAGCAGCGCCTGCAGACAACCGAAAATATTGAAGTACTCGGAGGAATGTTTCATCGGAATCACTATGAACAGATGCTAAACGCTCTGGCTTTGGATTCATGAGGACGTTGGCCGACAACCGTATTTGAAATAGGAAAAACAAGTTTTTATTATTTCAAATAATTTAATCCCTAGAAATATCGCGTAATTACACTCAAACGATAACCGTAGCAAGTGATTTTAGTGCGTGGGCTCTTGAATGGGGCAGGCGGGCAACGAATGCTAGAGGACGTGTTCTGCTCAAAACGGTCGCGAATGTTGGGGTCCATAAACGCGGAAGGGGCCTAGAGTCTATAGTGAACCTGACGTACGTGAGTCTTAGAAGAGCGTGGAGGGCACGTTTTCCCCGTCGCTCAAGCCTGACTTATTCCTGAATGGTACGGCCAAAGAAGAAGTCATCCAAATCAGACAAATAGATGCATGCGATCTTACTATACCCATAAAGCGATTGCTCTTCAATAGGCAACCCAACTATTGGTAGAACGACGAAATAGCAAGTTTGCAGGGTGCATGTTTCCAAGGAAACAGGCTTTACTAAGGCTCAGAGAAAACCCCAATGGCGATGGTCGAGAGGACATACCCACAAGCAACTTGGCCGCTTAAAAGATGCCATTCGGAGTAAAAGGAGCTGCTTCAAACAGCTGTGTGGCCATAACGATATAAACCCTGGGGCGAGGTCTACAGGGTAGCAATGAAAAAGTTGCACAGTAGATGACTTAGCCACGCCTTTTCACCTTTAAAATTGGGGAAAGCAATCAGTAGTCCAGCTCAACTGTGGAGGAGTTGCGGGAAATATGTGGTATGAACGGCAACAACAAGGCGCCAGGTTTGGATGGCATCCCTAACAGAGCCTTGAAGTTGGCAAGGAAAACCAGGCTGAACCTTTTCACTAACAGTTTCGAGGCGTGCTTGAATTCATATCACCCAGTTGAATACAATGAAGAATATGATGGAGATAGTCATCGACAACAAACTCGTATCCGTCGTCGGAAACACCAATGTCGAAGCGCCAATATGGTTTCCGGCGTGCTCACTCTACGATAAATGGGTATTAGATGTCAAGATCGCATTCAACTCGACCAACTGGAATAGAATTAAATAAATTGGCTGACAGGTCTTTGGCGAATCTAGTGGAAAATTAGCTCTCAGAGGGGATTCTCTAGTAAGGGATGGATGAGGGCCCCCCGAAGAGTATATTGTCACGGCGGGAATACCACAGGATTCGGTACTGGATCTCCTGTTATGGAATGCCAGTGGGGCGCTTACTATTCTTTGCGGATGATCTAGCTGTTGTTGTTACAGCCATACATCCAGGTAAGGTCCACGCGGTGGAAATAGCGAGAGCGGCAAAGTCCTGGCTAAATGAGCCGGAATGCTCTCAGCGGACGAGAAAACGATAGCCATCTTATTAGCAAACCGTAGGAAAAAGGACCTTGTTCTTAATCAGCGTCATAATCAAACTAGAGAGGTCTTAAATATGCTGACAGGAACGGCCAATTGATGATTGAAGGCAAAGTCTTGAAGGCCAGCGTCCAAATTTCTTACTTTTGGATTCGGATTCCATCTTTGGGCTACGTTCGCTGCCGTGAGGTTACCAATTGCATAAAACTAAGTATGAAGTAAACATCTTATTAAAAATAAAAGTGGAGAAAAATAAAACTAACAAACTGACTGTGTTTTTGCTCTATACTCCGTAAAGAAGTAAGCAGCAAAGCTACAAACGCCAATGGCAATCAAAAGCGCAATGATCAGAACAGTATCGAGTCTTCAATCAAATTACAAATTTGGCTTACGATAACCACGTGGAAATGTTCAAACAGGGTTAGATAGGTACTTTTTTGATGGCCAACTATCCAAGCGTCAACAACTCTACTTTGGTGAACACAACAGCTGTTAACTGTCCAACTCCATACTCCAGAAGGGCATCAGTCCATACCTTCGCGTCGTAGAGCAGAAAGAACTGCATCGTTCCCTTAAGAGGACGTCTCCTGGTAATGTCTCCAACATTCGTCATTTGCCGACCCAAGGCCGAGACTGTTGGTGCAACCCTGTCCGTCGCTGCTTTGATTTGCTCAAGAACCTCATCTTTGGGCCGAGCATTAAGCCAAGGTATTTACCCGCTGATTTTAACTCTATAGTCAACTCAATCCATCCATCGCAGGGTCGGAATTCTCCCCTCCAGAGCGGTCTTTCAGATAATCCCTAAATATCCTCAAGAGGTAGCTCGATGCATGGAAGAGTTTTATAGTATGCCTAGCATATCTATCCATCCTACAGAATTAAAGGCATTTCTGACATCAAGCGCTATGAGCAGCACTATCCGTTGAGATCGGCGGCTTTGTGACTCGGCGAAATAAACTGCATCCACGAACCGCACGACAGTACCCACCATGGATGTCCTGCTTCAAACCCGAACTGTGTTAAGGATAAATCCTCGTATGTGGGTCTACTCCTGATGAGGTTGTCGAGCACTTTCCAGGCTGTGTCAAGCATACACAGCGATCAGCATGGGGACGGCAGCTCAGGGTCTCCTTTTCCTTTGCTGATTAGTTCTTCATCAGGCAAGCGTTGAACGCCCCAAGAAGCAAGTCTGGACGTTGGGGGAGCACCAGTTTGAAAACTTTCGCCGGGATACCATTAGAACCTGGCGCCTTCTTGCTTTTCATGGTGAGAATTGCTTCTTCGAGCTCTTTCATTGTGAAAAAGGGGCAGTTCTCGACGCCTTCTGCATTGTAAACATGAACCTGTACGTGGTCTCTGGGGAATAATTCCTGTACATTGCGGTCCATCTGGTCCATTCTCAGTGTGCAGGGTTTCCACAAAGCACCCAATTTCCGGGTGACAAGCTTATATCCAATTCCCCACGGGTCCCCATTTACCTCGTTGACTAGGTTCCGAGCTTTGCTTTTATTTATCGCTCTGCGGAGTCTCCTTTTTGCTGATCCATCCTTTGTCTTTGTGGTCCATGCCTCCTCGCGGGCGTGTAAACGTTGTGCCAAACGGCGGAGTTTATCACACTTCTTCCGTAGTTCGACAATTACAGCCGGGTCGGTCAGTACATAGAAGGCGTGTGACGGCTGGAACACCTCCGAGGCATGGAAGCCTCACAGTCTGTCGTTATTAGGTTTATTACTGAATTTACGACAGTGTCAACTGCAACGCTACCACCAACCGAAGCACCCTCCAGCACAACTCTGCCTCTTCGCAGAGCTTTGACGAAATTCTCGATGTTCACCCCCGCGCCATTCCGCACACAGCGAAAGCGCCATATTGGTGCACGCGGACAAGTAGCAACAGCCCCTTTGAACGCGATGTATTGATAATCACTTGCTGAGAAAGCTTCTAGTGTTCGCCACCCGTTCACCGACGCTGCTAGAGATTCCGACGCAAAAATTATGTCTGGGGTGCTTCCTACAAGGGCGCCTGAACATTGGCGTGGATCCGGTGTTTAAAACTACGAGAACGGTTCTCGTCGCCATTTCCAAAATACGTTGCATTCTATAGTCTGCCTAAGGCATGCCCCATTCAAGGGCCCTAGGATTAAATCGAACACCGTCCCGAACCCGGATGGCAGCGGTACCCAATAAGTGAAGGTGCCGTGAATCCGGGTACCTATTCCCGTATTACTCGCTGATTAGCACTATATCAGATTTTACCTCCGCAGTGAACTGTGCTAGCAACCCGTCAGCGGCTGCATTGTTAATTTGTTAAATGCGGATCATGCTAGTCACGTCCAAGCCCTTTCTAGTTCCGCCCTAAAGGCTCGACACCACCCCAAACCCGCACCAGCCGCATCATGATCCATGCAGAGAAAGTAATTTTCGCTTTCGTTACAGGCCTTCGCTTGGTGACCTACCTGACTGCATTTACGGCATGCTAGCCTCCTGTCGGGTTTCTTACAAGTTGCTAATGTGTGTCCATAATCCAGACACCTGCAGTACTTGGTAGGGTTATCCGCATTCATAGCCTAGATATTACCGATCCAATTTTGGTTTTCCCGCTGTTAAGGAGTTTGCTTGCATATTATTCGTGACTTCCACCCAAAGAATTTTTGGCCACGAGCATTTACAGAAGTGATATCTATCAGAGCGTTGGTTACCTCTGTATATCCATGCTTGATGGCCCCTTCGACTTTGTCCTTTTCTGTGTGGTATAGAGTTAACATCTCAAATTTCTAGAGAGCGCATAAACTCTAGAGAAAAATCGAGTGCCTTCCCCCTCAGTAACTCCTTGATCGCTTCACAAAACGTAATGTTTCTAGTCGCCTTCAGGGCTAGTTCGACGAGGACTCCGCCATGCTTCGTTTTTTGTGTGGAAGGCACTTCTGCTCCATTGTCTTTCAGTTTCATCTTGTAGCGGATTTCACTGGGGAGCTCCGTAAACGTCTTGACTTTGGTCAGCTTAATGAGTGAGGGCGATAGTCCAGTCCTTCATTTCCTCGTCTTTTCTGTTACTATTTTTCGGTTTCTCACCTCCTTGTCTTTGGAGAGATGGATCTCTGGTGGGGTAGCATGTTCTTCCCTCTTGTTCTTCTTTGTCTTCTTTTTTGGGCCGTGGAAACTACTTGGATAAAATCTCCTTCAGGTGCGTCTTCCTATTTCCGCTTTTTTCCCAGTCTGTTTTAAAATGGACTATCGGTTTCTGTTTCCCGCGCGTCTCCCGCCGCTGCCCATATTCACCTGTAGAAGGAGATGCGATCCAGTAATTCTTCTAGTTTCATCAGCCCGTTTTTGATACTGATATACTTCTGGAAGATTGTTGCCGATCGCATATGCTTTAACACTGTCGCGCCTTTTTCTGATGAGCCTTTCTTCTGCGGCTCTAGCTAGGACTGTCGGCCGAGCATTCCTATCTGAATCCACCTGCTAAGGTCCAGCTATTTTGACTGCGCTCTTTTTCTGGAACAGGGACACTGCAGGTTAATGAGGTTGTCGTCCGTGCATGGTCAGTCTTCCTTCCTTTTTATTTGCGCGTCCTGGTGTCACATGCTGTGTTTCAGCCCTCACTGCCCCTTTCACTTGTCGTTGCGGCGAGCGACACATTTTCGTGCTGCGGTCAAACACAGTCAGCGGTTCCTCCCTTCATGATGTTTCGTCGATTTTTTTAGTTTTACCCGACTAGGTTCCCGAATGGGCTGGCTCTTGATACGCGTCACAACTACCACCTTGGCTGAGCTTGGCTCTCATCGACGTGTCCATATTCCCAGTGTGTCCAGATGTGTACCGCTTGTTCTCGGTTCGCTTTTCACCGAGTGGCTTTCCCAAGGCTATTACCTAGGACGCTGGTATGCTACAGCTAGAGGGTTGGAACTACTTACTCGGGCACCTCGAGGACATCACTGCCCATATTGCAAGCGACACGTTAAAGATCACTGATGACTCTTGAGGGACCACCGTGCCGATGGAGTTTAGGAAGCGAACATTCTGATGAGCCGTGATGTCGTCGTGACACATTCTAGAACCCAATCATAAACCAATAACGAAAGCATGCCTACGAGGGATGATAGCCTCTTCTGAAGCGAATAGATACCCAAAATGTACATATTGTCATTTTCAAGTTCAGGTTAATTAAAACTATCTGTTGATGTCCAAACGTAACTGTTGCCTAAAACTATTCTTTTTATCCACTTTTGAACAAAATCTGATATTACAATACATTTCAATGTAAGCAGATAAATACGCTCCCGAAACAGATAACTTTCTAAGAAGGTTCACAGTATCAACATACAAATGTTAATAATTGCTGTCATCATGGGATTATTCCACTGTAATAAAGTATAATTGTCACAACAAGCAACTATCTAAGCTTTCTATCGACTTTTCTGAAAATTTCCTCTGTGAAAGTTCCAACGACCGGACAATTGACAGAAACAAGAGCCAACCATGGCTACTGCAGACCCTTCAAATGTATCTCCAGCTCCACATTCATTTCTATCAGTTAACTACATCAACCTAAACCTACAACGTCTTAATTACACTACATTTACGAATGTATTACCCGCAACCGCGAAACAATCACAAGACACGAGACACTCAAGCCCAACAATTGTTAAATCCATCATTAACCATTTTCCTCTCTGTTCCTTCGTTCCCAGCCAACTCAAGAAACAAGATCATGAGTTATAATTGTCTGGCGAGATTAAGATAAAGTGTGTGGTCGGTTAAGATGATGGACATTGTTGAAGAATGAATTTGAACTTGATTCAAGCAGATGCCATCCATCATGCAGCCGCAGATAGGCTCGCGCATTTGTGGTTTCCTCTTGTTTTTCGCGCAGTTATCGGCTTGTTTGCGCGCGAGAAACGGTTGTAATAGCTGTCGATAATATCCAGCGAGTACAGTTAATGAAATTACCTTTAGCGCAATGAGTTCGAACAAGTTAATCATACTTTCAAGTGCAACTTTCAACACGATAATTACGAAACACTTTTTTCTTGTAGTCGGATACACTGGGTAAGTCCGTGAAACGAAAGACTTAAGCCAGTAACTTGGTCATGTGCAAGCACAAGATAAATATGTTGTTTGGCTTAGAAATTCCCAACTTTTTTGTTGAATATCGAATTACGGTAATCGTTCGTTAGTATATTTGCATCTCAACCCACGCTATGGCTAGACCGGAAATTAAAAGATAAATTAATGAAGAAATCTGAGAATGCAAAACAAATTCTGTCGTTGATTTGTTTACCAGAACTTATCTCTTCATATGCATATTTATGGCTGACACATCGATATAAATGGTCTGGTTTTCGCCACAGAAGACACTGAACTTCTATTTTCAAATAAAAAAAAACACTTCCGCATTTCAAACGAAAATTTACCTTCTCTTTTCTGATTATTTTCAGATTCATGTGGTTCATGATCAAAGTAACATTTGGAGAGCACGATCGCTGCAATGATTCAGTACGTCCAGAAACCCGTTTTGTTCTTCGGGCATTCTCGCAAACCTTCAGTTTTACAAATTTCGATAATGATATAGCACTTTTGCGCCTCAACGATCGAGTACCAATTACAGATTTTATACGGCCAATTTGTTTGCCCACAAATAAAGGTAAGTCCACCAAAAACAATACCGTGTAAGAGATAAAACGGGCTATCAGGTGTAAAGGTGAAGAAATTTACGATCAAAGATGTTTTGTTGGAAAGATGCGAACTGGATTTGAATTCCAATGAATTTTTTTGTCTATTCTAGAGTTTGTGGTGATAGTTTTGAGGCGTTAGGTTCATTGATATTGACAAAAGGCTATTTATGGGTTCATGATTATATGAGAAATCTTTTTAGAGGAAATCATTCTTTGTTTAATTCGAGGTCAATAGATAGATCATTGTACTCTTCCCATTTAAACTGGTGGGTCGAATATTGAAGGTGTTGAATGATTTGCCTACTTGGAAAGTTTCTTTGATGACGTTAGCGCAAATACAATGTCCCTAGTCAAGATAGCGCTCAATCGGCTCTTCCATTCTACTTGAATAATGGAGTTTCCTCAATCAAAGTCCAGTATTGAAAAATCTAGGTATTGTCCACTAGAATAAAATTCAACAAATATGATGGATGAGCTAAACTCTACTTGAAAAACTTCAAATATAATACAACCTACGTCAGCAACGTATAGAAAAAATTCCTCCAAACGTATTGAAAATTCAACCATTCATCATCACATAAGATACTTGATATCAAACCTTTTCATTAATTTTGACTTCGATTGCCTGAGTGACCTCATTCTATTGCATTGTTGCAGCAGTTGCGCTGTATGAATGCCATGAACTCATTTGGTATCATGCTCAATCCGATGCGGTAACTCA
Source organism: Hermetia illucens (assembly GCF_905115235.1). Classification (NCBI taxonomy): domain Eukaryota; kingdom Metazoa; phylum Arthropoda; class Insecta; order Diptera; family Stratiomyidae; genus Hermetia; species Hermetia illucens. The sequence continues at coordinate 5,553,419 of NC_051851.1, read as the reverse complement.
AAATCTAAAAGAAGCACTTTCCTGGCTCTAACATTCAGATCCAATTGGTAGCCTTTAGGTACTTGTGCTTCTCGTCCCTCTTTCCTCCTTCCTACTTTCTTCAGCAGGCCGTTCTGTAATTTGAAGGAAACCATACGCTAGTTCTTCTTCAACCTCAGCATGTCGACAACTATATTCATCGGGGTCACGCTCTTTCCCAGCGTTCAGGTTTCTTCTCTCCCTCGTGAACCTTGAGCAGTTATATATTCTGCATCCTCGGGTGTGTAACTATATACGGGACAGTTCGGCAAGTCATCCAACTCAAAGCAATGCAGATGCTTCCAATAGTAACCACAGTGCCCGTGGGGGAGCTGGGTTATTTGGTAATTCATTTTCCCGTGTTTCCACTCAAGTCATATCCTGTTGTTGGGACCCTTCACAGAGGTCATACGGCTCTAGCCTTGGCGCATTCCTGCAGCTCATTTCATTCGGTAAAATGTCGACTGTAATCATGTTCGCCACTGCCAGTACTGCTTCATCTGATCTGTTTCTACAAGCGCTTCAAACCCTCGATGCCATCAGCCGGTAAACCAAATTCACCTTCTCCCTACTCTGAAAGTTTCCAGACCCTCTCCTTGTACATGCAATGCGTAAACTTTAGTGGATTACACCGCTCTGGCTAGAAGCAAACTCCAACACACCATTTTTGCAAATGTAGCAATGGGACTAGCTAACTTTTTCCAGGCATACCCTAAATGCTCCCTAAAGTTCAGTTTGACATTAGTCGTGACCCGCATATATTTGATAGCTTTCCGAAGGAAGTATTCACACCGTTCGTTTCGTCTTTTAACCCGCCGAGGTCAACCTGGTTCTTTCAACCGCTTGCACTGCTCCGTCTCGTCGACCTCAACATCATCTGGGTGCTTTGCTATAACAATCACAACTAGGTCAATCCGTAAAGCCAATAATAATAGCCTGTTCTGAGACGGGGGGCACAAGCACTCCCTTATACAGGACATTACACATCAAAAGACCCAGTACCGAGCCCTGTGACGCTGTACTTTTTGAGACCCTCGTCCATCTCCTACCACGGGCTCTTCTCTGAGAGGTAATTCTAGAACAGACTTGCAAAACATCCGGGAATACTTATGTCAGTCAATGCCTTTTGCTACTTTGGAGACGATGGGCTACAGTCGGTTTTAGGTCACTCTTTCCATCTTCTTCCCCATTATATCGAACCGGTAGATCAGACTATATGATGCTTTGGCTTTGAGAAGCACCGCTAACTTTTGCTTTTTTCTGGGTCGAACCTAGCCGTACAACCCCAGCTCCGCTGGGAATGCCATCCAATCCTGGCTCCTTGCTGCCGCTGTTCCTCCCACATTTTCCTTGTACCTCTCCCCCCACCGGTATCACGTACTCGTTAAACTGGACCATTGTTCGCTTTCCGCTGTCCTGATGGTGAGAAAACAGAGTAGCAAAAATTGGCCGACGCGGGCAGGCCACCGGATTTCATTTCCACCCTGTAGGCTTCACTCCAAGGGCTAATATCTGTATGGTGGCACAACTGTTTGAACCAGTTCGTTTTGCGCCTCTGAATGGCTCCTTTTAAGCAACCCCGTAGTTGTCTGTCTGTTCTCTGTGAATGGTCGCTACAGGCCCCAAGCCTCTGGTAAGGCTCCCCGCCCCAAAACAAATTCGTAAAGTTATTACTTCGTTGTTCTACCAGTGTTTGGGTTGATTTCTGGATAAGGTCACCTTCTGGGCACAATAGCATCGAATGCTTCCATCCCTCATCGAGTGATTTGGATGACTTTTTCTTCGACCGCACCATCCAGGGCAAACCACCTGGCCTGGTGGCCAATATTTTTTTTGGGGGGGTGGGGTAGGTGAATGCATTTACGTACGGAGTGTTGGACTCTCGGTTCGGTATATCGTTGGACTACCTGGAACCGCTTGTCACATTACTCCCGGCTAGTCCCCAAACTCTCCCGCCTTGCGGAGCCTTCAAATCTGGAAATTCCTTTGACTAATGGGAGGAGAGGGGAGGAAAGAAAGAACTGTCAGGTCAAAGAACCCCTTGCCATCTGGCTCCTCCACCGGTCGAGCTCTATCTTCTTAGCAACGAGAAGGACGCGAACATGTTGGGCAACACGGCTCCACTTGTCAGCATTCCTCAGTATCTCTTCAACAATGTTGTCTGGAGGCAGATCCCCTGTGTTTAAATAGAGCTACTGGCGAATCCCATCCCACCTTCCACAAGAAAAACAAGTGTGATGGGCGTCGTCCACAATTCCTTTGCAAAGCACACAGTTCGAAGATCGTGCCTTTCCAATGTTGTGCAGGTAAGACTGAAAACCTCCACTAACCTCACTAAAAAAAGGAAATAGTTAGTCTCACCATGCTTCCGATTCAGTCACACACCTAAGTTGCCGATGAGCTGCGTAGTCCATCTGCGTCTAATCTCCTTTTGCCAAAAGAGGTGCCGCCTGGGGTGCGTTGTCGTTCTTCACGAGCAACCACCTCCTTTGGCTGTTCTTTCCTCCGCTTGCATTTTGATGCTCCTTAGCAAGAAGGGCAACAGGATCACTCTCGCGATCGCCATCACGGTCGAATCAGAGACAGTTCGGTACACAAAAGCCACCCGCATAGCTCTCCGCCTCTGTACTTGCGCGAGACGTTTCAGATATGCCTCCTTGCCCAGAGCGTCAGTCCATACCTCTACCCCATAGATCAGGATAAACTGCGTTGAACTCATCAGGAAACGTCGCCTGCTAGACGTAGGACCCATATATTTATCATTAGCCTACTTAAGGCCTAAACTCCAACTGCAGCCTTGTTTGCTGCTGTTTTGATTTGCTCAAAAAAGGTCATCTTTAAGTCAAGAGTCAGCCCGAGGTACTTTACCGTTGGATTTGACTCGATTATCGACTCGCCGAACGATATGGGCGCAGGGTGGGAATTTTCTTTTTAGTCAGAATGACTACTTCGGTTGTTTCCAGTGCAAGGTTGAAACAATTAGTAGTCATCCATCTGGTTACCGATCGCATCAATATGCCGAGTCTGCATGGCGTCTTTTCGCCTGTTCCAACTCTCTCATAGTGAAGAATGAACACTCCTCCACGCTCTCCACGCCGACGGCATCATCTCATACAGGGTGCGCAGGGAATAGTGCCCGTACAATGCGGGCTATCTGCCCGGCCTTAAGTGAACGGAGTTTTCAGAGAGTCCTAATTTTTCGGGTTTCCAGTTTGAAACCGAGTCCCTACGGACCCCAGTTCATCTCGTGTTCACTTTTGCGACGTTCCATCCACAGGAAGAGCGCCGGGGTGGCGTACAACGAGAGTCTGTGTCAAACACTTCGGAGGCAATAAATTGATGGTCGCTGGATGAAAAGTGTTCCAGAACTCGCCACCCGCCTACCAGCGGCACCAGTGGACAGACTCCGACTCGAAGGTTAGAGGGTGTTTAGAACTACTGTTCTCGCCGCATTTCCCTCTGGAATCTGTATCAGGCATACTCCATTCAAATGCTTTAGCATTGAAGTCACTGTGCCTAAAATAGATTCCTCCAAAGCATTAGGCCCGCGTCGAAAGTCCGGCATCGTCTCATTCGGGGTAAGATAGTCTCTGAAAAACCTTATCCATGAACACTGAATCCAGATAAAGCCGTCCACTCGGCCTTGGGTAAGAACCCTAAGGAGGGTGCCGTCCCAAACCCATATGACAGCGGCACCTTATATGTCGGAATTGCTCACTGATAAGTTCTAAATCAGCTTTGGTCTCCCCAGCGAACTGCGCTAGCAACTCGTGAGCGGTCGCATCCCGGTGAATATTGATTTGTAGAATGTGAATCATGTTGACCGCATCCTAGCTGTTTCCAGTTCTGCTCTGAAGACTGCACATCGCCCCGAGCCCGCAGTGTGCGCAAAGTTCTGACCGCATTTATGGCATGTTGCCCTTCTGTCAGGTCCCCGGAAGATTGCAGACGTGTCCCCGTAATCCAAACATTTGCAACATCTGGGTGGGGCGGCTCGAGTTCATATTCTACACACTGATTTTCCCGCTGTTTAGAAACTTCCTCGCGTATTGGTCCGCATCTTCCACCAAAGCGAATTTTTGGGTATTGGAGTTCGCACAGGTGATACCAAACCGGACATCGGTTACCTCCGACATTCGCGTTTGATGGCCTCTTCTTCTTCGTTCTTTTCTGTCAGGAAGGCTGGAAAACAAAGCTTCCTCTCCCAGAAGCGCCATGACTGCTTCACAGAACGTAACTTTATTTGTTGTCCTCGGGCCCAGTTCGACTAGAACTCCAACAGCCTTCGTTTTACGGATGGAAGACGCTTCTGCGCCGCTATCTGCGGGTTTGATTTTGTAACGTATTTCACTGATTACTTCCGCAAAAGTCTTGCCTTTGGTCGGCTTAATAAGCAAAGCTGGCGTTCGATTCCTCCTCCTTCGTCTCCCTACCTTTTCCTTTGGTGCTTCGTCCTTCGCACCTGCCTTAATTTTAAGCAAAGGTTTTTCTGATGACGTGGTTTGTTGTTCTCTCTTGTCCCCTTTTACCTTCTTCTTTTTAGCCCTCGAGAGTATCTTAGTGAAATCTCCTTCAGATGCCCTCTCCTCCTTTCGTTTTTTCCCCAGTGCCCTCTGCAATGGGCTGTTTGCGACCGGTTTGGTACTCATATTGTTTTCATTGAGAGACACGGTTTTTCCTGCTTCCCGCGGATTTTCTCTGACTCACATTGTCCGCCTATAATATGAAATTCTGTCCAGGGGCTCCTCCAACTCCATCAGCCCGTTTTTTACTCCTTTGTTTCGTTTTTCTGGAGGAGGAACGTCGCAGATCGTATGTGCTTCACCACTGCCGTGTATTTATTAATAAACCTTTCCTCTTCAGCTTGCGCCAGAGTAGTCGAGAGCCCTCCCAATCGGCTTATATTCGAAACCATTTGGTTAGATTCGGCAGTTTCCAATGTGTCTCTTTTCGTCGCTATAACACAGCGTGGTACTGTCTGGGTCTGTCCGGTCTCCGTTGTAGTTGCCGCATCAATTTGCGAGTGAGGAACAGTTATACCCTCGGGGACAAAGTCCCTACCGCAGTTCCCTGAGGCCTGACCTACGATAAGCTGATCCCGGAACTTATGGACGGATCAGCGCTTGCTCGGAGCAACGCGGTCTACTAACACCGGTTCAATATACATTACCTGGCCAGGATCCCGAAGGGGCTGGCTCCTGATACACGTCACAACTACTTGTTAGAGCTAGGCTCACATCACCCCATCGACGTCCCCGTGTGTCCGAGCGCGTATCGGTCATTAGTAGTCCGCTCTTCACCCAGGAATTTTCTCGAGGCTACTGCATAGGATGCAGATATTATGCCAGCTAAGAGGTCCTGAAGTGGCAGCAACAAAGCGACCCTTAGCAACTCATCCAGTTACTCATCATTACTTAGTCGTTGTTGATGCTTTCATTTGATGGCCCGAAGATGGCAAACGCTACAACAGCCAAGACACTTGAGTTTCTGGAGGCATTGCAGACTCATCACCGGATCTGTCCAACCATAGTAACCGACCACGGTACACAGCTCGCGTCGATTGAGTTCTAGGAAGACTGTACACAGAACCACTCCCTATAGCCCCTCCCCCCATGGTGCTACATCAATCAACTGAGATATAAGTCTGGACACATGCACCAATCATCCGTCCATATGACGAAGTCAACTACATTTTCAAGTTCACGATAACACCTCATGTGAAGCCAAAAATTAAGCCAACCGGCTCAAAACTTGTCATACACAAAATTAACTTATTGGCCATTTTGATCTCCTCGAAGTTCCAGAAGGCGAAACCAGTCTGGTTATTGCCTGGTTTGACGTCCCGAAAGTAGGTAACATTGATGAAGGTCAAGACGTGAACCACTGTGAGAACGTGGGAGACGACGAAGATCAAGACGAACCCATCTTCTCATGGCATCTACCTGAATGGCGATGCTCAACAACATCCAACTTCTCTGTGTCACTTTCTAAATAGGTTGGAGTATCACTTGAAGGTTATTAGTCAGCAGGAAGGGAGAGAGAGAGGAATACTGTAACATGCTGCAACGTTATGTGCTGCAGGATGTTCTGTATTCTCCCTCCCCGGCAGAGCAGCACGACTGCCCCTGCGATTTTCGTTACCGTGCTGATGCCTTTCGAAGGCCGAATTGTCCATCTGAGAGACCTCTCTCCTTTTCGGAAACGACATAAGTCTATTGTTGATGAGTTGCTCGAATTGTCCGCCTATATTATTTGCTGTGCGGTACGAAGGATCTCTGGCGACTTATTTGATTTGGGGATCAACACTGGCTTCTATTGCTTCCACTTTGTGGAGGTAACCCCTTCTTTCACGCATGCCGTACATGTTTGAGCGAACCAATTTGGTATAGTATTCTGACGACTACTAACAAAGCTTTATTTAGGATGTCTCTAAGCCCGGGGGCTTTATGTTCAGTAATCTTCCGTGGTTATGTTAGGTATTTCATCGGGATTTACCCGAACATTGGGTATGTCTGCCTTTTTTTTTTTTTATGGATGGAGGTGGAAATCTTAGAAAGACGCTGCTGCGCCAGGTTGCAGCAGTGTGTGGGATTCGCACCCACTAAAACCACCCCCACTCTTCCGCCCCTCCCCGCGGGACCACCGTGAAGTATTACTTCGCGGGGGAAGCTCTGGTTCACTATACCAGCTCGTCCATGTCACGTCTCCGTCCCGCCGCCTCCCGAGCTCGATCCAACTCCAGGAGTTTTGTCTGCACCACGACTACTGCCTCATTTACCGCAACACTCTTTCCGCCATGCACGATTCGAATGTGCTTGCCAACTACCTTGGTCTGGCCTTGACCGCCACCTTCAGAGCCCTATTCGGAATTCCGTTCAATCCCGGAGCCTTGCTGTCCCCAATACGTCTGCAGATTTCCCAAAGTTCCTCTTCGGTAACATTAGGGATCGAGAAGACGTCCTGCTGAGCTGCCAGTTGGGATTCTCTTTCGTCCTGTTTCTGCTGCGGGAAAAGAGCTGTAATTATTTGCAACAAGAGCTGTGGGCATGTCACTTGAGGTGATTTTTGCCCGCGGATCTTCTTCATTACAACTTGGTAGGCTGTACCCCATGGATTCGTGTTACCCTCCATGCAGAGCTTCTGGTAGCATTCCTGCTTGCTTCTCCGAATGGCCTTCTTAAGGTTACTTTGCAGATCTCTGTATTTCTCCTCACGTTCCTGGTGCTCCGGCCTTTCCCTTGTCCTGTGGGAAAGTTTCCTCGCTCGGAGACAAGAGGATCTCAAGGCAGCGATCTCCGTATTTCACCAGTAGTTTGGCCTCTTGCCGTGGTGCAAACGTCGTCGTGGCATCGTAGCGTCGCATGCTTCGGTTACACGCTGAGACAGCTGTGTGACCCTTTCCACCGCTATTCCATCCGGATCATGGGCTCCCTCCAATGTGGCCAGGAATGTCTCCTCGTCGAAAGCTCCGATAGACCAGCCAACCGCCTTAGCCTTTCCACCTCCAGAGCGTCGTTGACTGGTCCCCCGGTTCCCAATGCGGAGGAAGATGGCCTGGTGGTCACTGTGGGTGTAGTGCTCACTCACTTGCCAAGCCATCTCCCTCACCAGTGAAGTGCTAACAAATGTCAAGCCAACGATCGAACCCGACCCTCTTCCTTGAAAGGTGGGCACGCATCCAACGTTGGCCAGTACGATGTCCAGATCCGCAAATGACTCCAACAGAATTTGACCTCTGGTGTTCGTCGATCGGCTTCCCCACTCCAGGGCCCACGCGTTGAAATCGCCCGCATTGATTTTAGGGCTGCGGTCTCTAGCGTCCATCACCAGACTGTCTAACATCTCCTCATATTGTGCTAAGGTTGCACTAGGAGGAGCGTAGCAGCTGTAAATATGGACACCGTTGACCTTCGACCTTATAAAACCGGCTGCCGGGGGGGCCATGACTTCCTGAATGGCCTGTCTTCCGCACGCCCAGATTGCGGCGTTGCCAGGCGCATCCACCGCCCAAGTCGCACCGCCGTGGTTTCTGTACGGCTCGCAAATAACCGCGACATCGACATTCGACTCTCGAATGGTTTGCGAGAGCAGGTCCTGAGCTGCCTCACAGTGATTGAGATTGATTTGTATCAATCTCATTTGCCTGTGCGGTTCAGCTCCCTCCTATATACCGGACATCTGCTGCTTCTCGCAACATGCCGGTCGTCCATACCCTCTTTCCCACTACATAGCATACACCGGGGATCTCTGGTGCAATCTTTGATGAGGTGGCCCTCTTCCCCACACTTCCTGCAACTCCTCGACCTATCATGCTGGCTAGTGCATGCCGCCGCAAAATGGCCGAAATCGAGGCATCTGAAGCATCTCTTTAGAGATATTTGCTCCCTGAGCCTGCACACGACCCAACCTACTCTTACCTTGCCCGCGGTAATTAACTTAATAGCTGATTCCGCCGGCAAACTAATAATAGCGGTCTGTGTGCCGCCACATGCCTTCTTCATCCTTTTTATGGCACTCTGGTCTGGGTATGTCTGCCTCGCAAGGAGCTTGTGGAAAAAGGATACTAACAATATCCCGCACCAAAATAGGCTATTTATTGATGACATAATCCCCTTGTGCCAGGACCTTACCTACTGACACCATTTTTGTTGGGTAGGCCTCATCAGATCCAGGTGGTCTTCTTGGGGGTCCTCAGCAGAAACTCAAATGAAAAAGGGATAAAAAGGAGCCGGATTAATTTTCACCTAGGACCCTAACCCCCATTCTTCTGCATAACTTCTACCCCGGGCCCGGATTTTCCCTCTACGGCCCTGCTGATGGAGATATTGGAGCTTTGAACATACGAGCACACAGTGGATGACACCATTCTTCGTTGAGTTTTAAGGAGGGATCACCCCAATATAGTCAGGTGGGGTGTCAAATTGAAGGTTTAGATTAGAATTTTCCATGCCAGCCTTCAATTTTGATAACATCGACGAAAATTAGACCATAAGCAAACAGAACATTTTCTTCTTTCACCGTTAAATAAATGGCTTTAGAGTCCGCCAGGAAGAGGTGATGATCAGCCTCTGTTTCTCAACTTTTCGCAATTTAAAACAATTTTCAACATTGTTTGGATCTGCTCTCGTGATTCACGAAATGGCGGTAGAGTTCGATTGATTACAGGGTTATTTGGGGTGATCATTACCGGAGCCGGTTGGGATTGATACTTATCCGTGCTCGAAGTGTTAATATCGTGTTTATGGAGTGCAGCGAATAGCACTAATTCGTAAAATCTTGATCCCTTCTCAAACAGAATGCCCATCTCGTGTACAATATTGTGTATTATGCATGTCTACAGTTTCAAACAATTTATTTAATCTGTTTTGGTTTTCATTCTCTGATATTTTCAGATAATTTGTACGTTGGCACGAAAGGCATCGCGACCGGCTGGGGAACTCTCAAGGAAGACGGTAAACCATCGTGCACACTCCAAGAAGTCGAAGTTCCCGTTCTAGCCAATGATATTTGCGTTCAAGATACGAATTATACCAAGAAAATGATTACAGATAATATGATGTGCGCTGGATATCCAGGAGTTGGTAACCGAGATTCTTGTCAGGTTAGTAGTGGAACTCAGATTGCTTAGAGATACAGACAGTTGTGCACGCAACTGAAATGCGCTGATGAAAAGAAGATATTTAATGTTGAGGAAATACAAATAGAAAGCATTCAGATGGGTAATGGGAAATTAAGATTCTTTCTTGAGTAATTTATTGCCAGAAGACATACTCACAGTTTAGTAGTGAGTCATTATAGTCAATCAGCGTAATAGCGATTATAATGCTTTTGATTTAAATACCGTAACTAGAGGTAAATTTGCTAGACAACCCTATCAAATTGATTTAAGCTATTATTATGAAGTCGGTAATTGAGATAAGCTGTCAAGCTATGTTTCTAAATTGCCAATTAGTGAACGAATCAGTACTTAGGGGACAGCTAGAGAAAACTGAAGTTATCTTGATGACAGTCCACTTCTTTTGGCTTTTGTATGGAGAGTTAGAATCTGGGTCCTTCATTAAAATTATTATAAGGAGTCCCGTTACGGAAGAGCATATACCAAACATTGCCTTCTCGGTCTCATTAGGTTGAATCGACAGTCAATAGTCAGTTAGTACCTAAGCAAGCTAACTTCTTGCCCTCGCCCACTTGCAGCATGGACTTACTCCAGTTGTTTAATAAACGTCTCTTTGTCATGTCGAAGTTCCATTTCTGACTTCGACCTTGAGGATATCGTTCTTCCAACCATCTGGAAATCCGAGCAGTGATGCCCTATCTTCGTCAATAGGATCTGCCCAACGCTTTCTGGGTTTTCCCATCGTTGTTCGACCTTACTTTCTCCCTTCGAATACCTTTTTAGATATTTGAGTGTCGTCCGTAAGTTGACCGTGACAAGCCAAAGTTTGATTGATTGATCGTCAAATATCTGAAACAAATCATGGTTGTATCTGATTCGCCATTAGCCGTTGTCTCATCTAACTCCTATTATTCTCCTCAGGACCCTCCCATCCAAGGCATTGGCCAGTTTTTGGGAAGTATGTGTTGGGGTCCATATTTCACATCCGTAGCATAGCACAGGTCTTATTATCGACTTGTTTACTCGGACCTTTGCTTGCCGAGGTTTATTAAGATCTCTTTTACTGATTGAAAGATCGCATCCTGATGTTGATATCGTCTGTATATTCGACGATTTTCGCAAACACCCCGCAGGCGATCGTCTGCATATTTCGTATACCCCGACGTTTCTGAACGACGTCTTACAAGTATCTATCAGGATATTATTGATGCTGACCTACATTGAAACCAATTTTGTTGGAATTCCCAAGTTAAGCATTACTTTGTACAGTACAAGTCCAAAAATATGTGATGGGGGTCAATATTGTCCAGGCAATTTTTAGCTCCTGTTTGACCGTAAATAGCTTTTAGTTCAAAAAGCTTGACAATAGTACCATTCGTCTTATATCCTTACAAAAGAGCCGGCATCGTTCTCAGTCCAGCTTGGCGTCAAAGGATAGGCTCTGCGTAACCTTAAATCTCTCTTTACATACACTTTCTCAGCTGAGTCTAATTTTGAAATTACTGAGAGTTTCGGCAACTTATCCGATCTCCATTGTGCGCCACTTAGAAGTCATCTGATCGCTTCGGTAGCACCAGGGTATTATTTACCTAAAATAATTGGACAAGCCACTTCAAAGCACTTTATAAATATTCAATTCAGAGTTTCTTCCATATCCTTCGCCGAGCGAGTCCTTTTGCATATAGATAATGGTACTTTATTACTAAGAAGTTGGCAGAACTTCGTCCAATCCGTTCTTTTTCATTGCAGACTCTGTATTGCATCAAAGTAAATTTCAAGTAAGGGTGGTCTGATAGTGAGACTTCGTCGTACATCCCCCAATCTTAAATCGACTCTATCATCTTTGTTGAGGATGCTCGGAGTCCTGAGTCCACACCCACTTGGTGACGGACCAGACCACTTGGGAAGCAATTTTTTTTTTTTTTTTTTGTGCGTACACGGAGGTGGAAAATCTTAGAAAGACACGTCCGCCGCCCGAACGGCGGAACTACAGCGGGCGCGTGTGGGATTCACACCCACTAAAAACCACCCCCGGTCTCTCCAGCCCCAGCCCCGCGGGACCACCATTGAGGTATTACTTCGCTACTTCGCGGGGTAGGTTTGCTCTTAGGCACTCATCCTTCTCTTATTTGCAGCTTTCCTCCTTCATTGTTCTTTCAGCAACTCCTCCTGCATTTGGATGATTGCGGAGCTAACCGCAAGTCACTTCTCCTCGGACTCCAGCATCTCAGTAACCAAGCTCTCCGGGGTCCCGCTCCTGCCCAGCACCTGGTTTAAGCTCCTTCTCTCCATCGCAAATCGTGGGCAGTGAAACATCACATGCTCTGGATCCTCCGGTATGCCATCGCATCTGGGACAGTTCGGGAAATCATCCAACCCAAAGCGGTGCAGATACTACCTGTAGCAACCACCGTGTCCCGTGAGGAACTGGGTAATGTGGTAGTTGGTATCCTCATGTTTTCGCTCAAGCCACACCCTAATGTTGGGAATGAGCCTGTGCGTCCACCGACCTTTCGCAGAGTCGTCCCATCTGCGTTGCCAGAGATCAAGCGACTCTGACCTTGCCGCATTTCTACGCTGTGCATGCCCCTCCATATGTCTTGCATTGTACAGGACACTCATTTCTTTGGCCAGAATGTCAACCGGGATCATGCCTGCCACCACCAATACTGCCTCATCTGATGTGGTTCTAAAAGCACTGCAAACCCTCAAAGCCGTCCGCCGGTAAACCGAGTTCACCTGCTTCCGTCCGAGAGTTTGCAAGCGCCCACACAGGCGACGAGTAGAGCAGGATGGAGCGCACCACTCCGGCTAGCACCAACCTCCGGCAATGTTTCGGTCCACCAATATTTGGCAACATTTTTGCAAGTGCCGTGGTGGCACTGGCTGCCTTCTGGCATGCATACTCTAGGTGCTCCCTAAAACTCAATTTGGTATCAATTATTACCCCCAGGTATTTGATAGCCGGCTTTGATACGACCGTATGTCCACCGACCACCACTTTTACAGTATTATTTTTCCTGCGTTTCGTTATCAAGACCGCTTCCGTTTTCGCGTCCGCCAAGGTCAGCCCGGCCTTTTCTAGCCAGGACTTTACCGCTCTCACTGTTTCCGTTGCGTAAACCTCCACATCTTCTGGGTATTTTGCTGCAACAACCACAGCTAGGTCATCAGCAAAGCCGACAATCGTAGTCTCCTCTGGGACGGGAAGAGCAAGCACCCCATTATACATTATATTCCACAACAGGGGACCAAGTACCGATCCCTGTGGTACCCCGGCTGTGACAATGTACTCTTTGGGGCCCTCATCCGTCCCGTACCAGAGAGTCCTCTCTGAGAGGTAGTTTTCCACCAAATTCGCTAAGTATCCGGGGACACCTATGTCAGCCAACGCCCTTTTAATTCTATTCCAGTTGGCCGAGTTGAATGCGTTTTTGACATCCAACGCCACCACGGCACAGCAGCCGCCAGAAATCAGTGCACCTTTTGCCAGGTTTACCACCATGCCAATTGCGTCCACCGTAGAGTGGGCGCGTCGGAAACCAAACTGGCGTTCCGACAAACCATTGCTGGCTTCGACGATGGGCAGGAGTCTGTTGTAGATGACTCTCTCCATCATCTTCCCATTGTATCCAACAGGCAGATAGGACGATACGACGCTGGGTTTCCAGGTTGCTTGCCAGGCTTCGGAAGCAACACCAACTTTTGCTTTTTCCACTGGGCAGGGAATGTTGGCGAAAAGATCCGGCCTAGTCTTCACTGCCAGTTTCAAAGCTCGGTTGGGGATGCCATCCAAACCTGGGGCCTTGTTATCACCGAACCTACCACATATTTCCCGCAGCTCCTCCACAGTTACAGGCGGTATTATGCCGTCATTTAGCTGGGCAAAAATTTGCCTTCCCCTATTTTCGTAGTGAGGGAACAGAGTGGTAACAATCTGTATCAGGAGGCGCGGACAGGTCACCTGGGGTGATTTCCGCAACCTTTTCATCACCACTCTGTAAGCCTCGCCCCAAGGGTTTATGTCGGCATGGTCGCACAGCTGTTTGAAGCAGTTCTTTTTGTTCCTCCGAATGGCTTCCTTTAGGCGGCCACGCAATTGCTTGTGTGCCTCCTCTCGACCGTCGCCACCGGGTTTTCCCCTGAGCCTCTGGCAAAGCCTCCTTGCCCGAAAACATGCGGCTCGCAAACTTGCGATTTCGTTGTTCCACCAGTAGTTGGGTTGCCTACTGGGGAGCAATCGCCTTCTGGGCATAGTAGCATCGCATGCTTCCGTCACCCATCGAGTGATCTGGGTGGCTTTCTCTCCAGCCGTACCAGGCAGGGATATGTCGGATTTGAGCAGCGCGGAAAACGTGTCCCCCTCGAACGCTTTCACTGTCCAGCCAAGCATACCACCCGGCATTTTGCGAAAACTCTTTTTCGAGCTCGATCCGCCCTTGATCTCTATGCAGATTGCCTGGTGGTCGCTGTGAGTATAGTCCTCACTGACATGCCAAGCGATTCTACTGGCTAAAGTGGCACTCACGTATGTCAGGTCCACTATAGACCCCAGGCCCCTTCCCCGGAAAGTGTACGAAGACCCAACATTCGCCAGTACCACGTCCAGCTCCGCGAATGCTTCGAGGAGAACACGTCCCCTCACATTAGTTATCCGGCTGCCCCATTCAAGAGCCCACGCATTGAAATCGCCTCCTATTATGATCGGCCAACGTCCTCTTGCATCCAAAACAAGAGCAGCAAGCATCCGCTCATACTCGACGAGTGTGGCGCTGGGTGGAGCATAGCAGCTGTGGATGTGGATGCCCTTCACCTTCGCTCTGATAAAGCCCTCCTCCGGGTGCTCCATTATTTCCTGGAAGACTTGTTCTCCACAAGTCCACGGCGCTGCTTGGCCCGTTTGGTCTTTGACCCAAACGCTACCACCGCGGTTTCGGTATGGTTCACTTAGTATGGCCATATTGATGTTTTTCTCGCGGATGGTTTGCGCGAGTAGATCCTGCGCCGCCTCGCAGTGGTTGAGGTTGATTTGTATCAACCTCATCTGCGATTCGTGCTAAGGGCTCTCCTGTATTCCGGGCACCTGCTGCTGCCCGCAATGGGCCGATGGTCCACACCCTCCTTTCCTTTGCACAGTAGACAATTTGGGTCAGCTCCGCAGTCCTTGCCGATATGGCCTTCCACTCCGCATCTCCTGCATTGCTTTGACCTGTCATTTGGGTTAGTGCATGACTTCGCAATGTGACCAAAGCTAAGGCATCTAAAGCACCGTTTTAACGCCACCTGTTCCCTAAGGCGACACATAACCCAGCCTATTCTCACTCTCCCTGCTGCTAACAGTTTGAGTGCGTTCTCCACTGGTAGGCTGATGATGGCGGTTTGTGTTCCCCCATAGGCTTTCCTTAGCGTTTTCACCACTGACTCTTGTAGTCCGGCAAGATCGAAATGTTTCTCCAACGCTTCGCGAACCTCCTCCTTCGTCGTGATTTCATCTATATCTTTGCAGATTATAGTGATCTCCGGCCTGCTAGCTCTTATGTCGGCTTCCTGTCCTAAAGCCCTCCCGATTTGGCTCAAGAATTTGTCCGCGGTTACATCCTTGGATTTCTTAAGTTCCAACATAAGATCTCCCTTCTGCGACCGTCTAATGCGGCTGACGTTGTCTCTCAAATTGGTGAGTTCGGGGTCTGTCTTCACTTTCCTGAGAATGTCGGCGTATGACCCTTCGCCCCGTTTGGAAATGAAAATCACCTCCGGTCTAATCTTCCTCCGATAACTTTTTTTCCGCGGTTCTACCTTCCTCCAAGCTTCCGCATCCGCCTTTGAAGGTTCGATCCCTTTTCTCGAGGTAGCCACTGCAGTATTTTCCCTGGTAGCTTCTGACGTACTTTTCATGACCTCCGCCTTTTTGGGAGTTGAGTCCTTTTTTCTTTTCGGGGTTTGCTGTCTGATAGTGAGACTACGTCGTACATCCTCCAATCTTAAATCGACTCTATCATCTTTGTTGACGATGCTGGGAGTCCTGAGTCCACACCCACTTGGTGACGGACCAGACCACTTGGGAAGCAACTTACTTCCTCTTTTGTGGTCCACGGACTCCTCTTTTTTTTGAGTTAAACCCAAGTTTTCAAAAAAGAATGAAAAAGCTGACTGGCGGTTTCGTCCAGGGCGGAGGCAACTCATCAGACGCTGCATCACCTCTGCCCTGGGAGCAGCGTGACCGAAAGTCTATCATATTCGAATTATCAACTGTAGTTTACAGATCCAATAGCCCAGATTCATTTAAAATGAACTTATCGGAAAGATAGAAGGACAATCCTTCGACACTGTCATCCTTGTTAGCAGTGGAAAAGAAGAGGCTTTAATGTGCTGGAAATTATTTTCACCTTATTTTATACTTTATAATATAAGCGCCTGCAACAGATCCGATTTCACAAATTGGGGTCAATGCTGTTTCATTAATGCCGTCAGCTTCTATTTCTTTCACTTCTTTTTGTTGAACGTTTTTGGGAAGGTTCTAAGAGGCAACTCACTGTTTATTAAACATTTCTTTGTTAATTATGGCAAGAAATCAAAGTTAGAATTCCTCGTCTATCCAGCCTCGCAGGTAACCACTATTGCCGGCCCACCATACAAGCCTATCATAACCCTTGAGCACTTTGACTGTGTTTTGAACGCTAGCCTCTCACCGTATATCTGTGGTTAATTTGGTTGACACGTGCAGCCAACTACGGTTTTCCTTCCCTTGTTAGGCCCCTTCATCCTTCAAACAGATGCCTCTAGCCATAGGTGTTGCCTGGATGGAATTTGGATTCCTTTGGGGATCCTAGAGGGCAATCGCCGACGGAACAGTGGTACTCGACGCACGATCGCGAGTTTCTCGCTACATTCGCCGATCGTTAACAACTTCCAACGTATCTTGGAAGGCAGGTAGCTCACACTCCTCATAGACAATCATCCTCTGACTTTTACTGCCGAGCAAAATCCTGACAAAACATCAACACGCCAGTCAAGACACCTGGACCGCATCCTTCAATTTAACATGAAATTTGCGTGCACACCCGGTGCACATAATCTCGTCGCGGACGCCCTCTCGCCAGTTAACACTGGAAAGACGCATACGCTACTAGGCGCCAAGCGTAATAGCGAGGGCAGATTTCTGACGACCAAATTTCGCTTCTTTTAAACAACCTAAGTGTCAAGCTGCAGCAACTCTCCTTAGAGGAACAACTAACTACACGGTCGTTTTTGATACGCTTAGGCCTTACCTCTCGTTCATAGATCATCTCACGCTAGCAGCCGAGCAACGGCCAAGCGAAATAAGCTACGTTTCTTCTGGTCAGGAGCCTGTAAAGATGTCCTCCTTTAAGCCAAGCAGTATATACCCTGCAAGCAAACCAAAGTACATCGGGGCAGTCGGGCTCGAGATTGGCAACTTCGCAACTCCGAATGGCCGTTTCAACCATATCCACGTAGACGTGATAAAGCGGCCACTCTCACAAAGTTTCCAGCACTGCCTCATAATCAATCCTCATCATCAACCCCAACCAATCCCAATGCCGGACATGAGATCCCACACGGTTGGTCGAGCCCTCTTCGACGAATGGATCGCCATTTTCAAAAGGCCAACGACAGTCACCTCGGATCGGATCAAGTTGGGCAGTTTCAAGTTGACTTTTTTCTCAAAGCCTGCGTGTTCATATTTCTGAGCCACTTTACGATATTCAATCAGTGAACCGCTACGGCATCCCAAGGCACGGCGAAGTAGTCTCCCTGTAGTAACCATAGTAGCTCCTTCCGGTCTCGCCGTTTTCACCGCGCCGTCGACTTCATGTGTTGTTTCCTCATTCTCGACGCTGCTTGGTCTGCTTCTTGCTGTATCATTGGTGGTAGA
This sequence comes from Hermetia illucens, assembly GCF_905115235.1. Lineage (NCBI taxonomy): Eukaryota > Metazoa > Arthropoda > Insecta > Diptera > Stratiomyidae > Hermetia > Hermetia illucens. The sequence goes on along the minus strand of NC_051851.1, from coordinate 5,535,891 downwards.
TCTACACTGTTTTCCCCTTGTCTCCTTTTATCAGTTGTCTGGTATCTTTCTGGCGACTTTAAGGCCCCGCCTTTGATACGAGGTCCATCCTTCCGATGAGATTAAGTGCGTTTCCGACTGGTTAGCAAGTTCCTCAATCTTTTTTTCGCCAAGGGAGTGTCATAATGCTTTTTCCAACCTCGAACTTGATAACATCTCTTCTAGTAGGTCACCAGAACTATTACCTTCCGGAGAGCTATGCCTTCTCTCTCCACCGGAAGAATTTGTCTTTCTAGGATCTACCGGATATGAAGAGGGAAACGTAGTCACGACATTGCCAGCATCAAGGTGAACGGTGAGCAAATGCTGACATGGCGTGATAGTACTGGTGCTTTGCTGGGTGAACTATTTTCGAGATCTGAGTCTTCGGTGTTTCCTGACGGTCGCGCTGAAAGAGAGGAAGAAATTCCATTTCTGAGGTGACGAGGCTGAGGTCTCGGAAGTCACCTGATTGACGAGATGTGCAATGCCTCTGCCGGGCTGTCCCATCTCATGTCCAGTGTCTGTTTGAATGTTGCTTGCGGGAGGGTTATTTCCCTGCATTCTGGAAGACTGCCAGGGCGGTTGTGCTCCTGAAGTCACCAGAGAAGGATAACAGTAATCTTCGGTCGAACAGGGCATATCTCTTCTCCCGGCCCTTGGCAAGGTCCTGGAGAGGATCATGGTCCAGCGACTGAGGGTGAAAACATCCTATCTGGCGTCTCGCAGGCAGTATGGCTTCCACACTAGCAGGTCCACGGACAATGCCTTTATGAATCTGGAGAACTTTGTTGTCCCTTGTCGTAGCAAGTACGTCCTTGGAATCATGGAATTTCAAAGGCGCATTTGATTACCTAAGCTGGTCGTCCGTGTTGTGCTCTGTGGAAGAGCTACTTCCATAATAGGAAAGCATTCGTCCAAGGTGTCATTGAGCGCGTATGGGTGAATGTGGAGCGCGGCTGCCCACAGGGATCTATCGGAGGTCCATTTATATGAGACCTGATGAAGGACGAGCTTTTTACCTTTCCTGAATGTGTTACCTACACGGATGATCTCCTCATTCTTGTTGGAAAAGTGTTGAAAGTTACTGTCTTGAGGCCTAGCGTAGTTTATTTTTGGTCCGATTTTCGATGAGGTTCGTGTTATATCCGTTTTTCTTGGCTGTTTCAATGATGTTGTTCATTTCTTTACTTTTTCTCTCCTCATTGAGCGGTGTTGTGACCATCCTGTGAATCATCAAGTTGTATGCCGCTATGTTATGGTGGAAACCGTGGTTTGACGTGTATATAATGGTTCGTTGTGTCTGGGTCGGTTTCCTGTAGATGTCGAATTCAAAATCCTCTCTTTCCCGGATTAGAAACCGATGTCGCCTCCCTTTTCAATCTCCATGGTGAAATCGATGTTCCTTATTCCCGGTTGAGTTTCTCAAAGACTGTGCCTACCTCTTCCCTTTTGATAATTGCTAATACATCATCAATTCCGTAGCCTATATAACGACGCAATCTATGAGCGATAGCATGACCGTCAGGTTGTGGTTCAAATCCCGCTCAATAGGCTACGGTGGGCAGGTCACTTAATTCGTAGGGATGAGGATCATCCAGCCCGAAAGGTCTATAAGGGCAACATCTATGGTAGGAAAAGAAAACGAGGCAGACCCTGTCTGAGATGGAATGATGGCGTAGGTCATGACGACAGACAGTTTTTAGGGATATCGTATTGGTGGACCTCGGCGCAAAGCAGGGATGTCTGGAATTCCTTGTTAAAGCAGGCCTAGATCGGATGCCGGTTGTTGCGCCGTTGATCATGATGATGAATACAGCATCCACGCATCTGATCCAGAATCTCGGGAGCGCCCCAGCTTCCTCGAGTTCATTCTCCAGGTTCTCCATAAAGTCCAGTTTCTTATGCAGTTTAGCCTCTTTCCTCCATTCGGATGAATTTTCGTGTGTCGTGATCGATTGCTCGAACAAGTGTAGGGCTTCCTTCATCGGTACATTTGGGAACACCATTTTTACGCCCCGTTGAGTCTGGTAACGACTTCTCTGTCGTTTCCCACTGCTCGTTTTCCTATTTTTAGGCCTAACGTTTTGACTTCTTCCAAGAGCCAATTCTGTGACCACGTTGTCTTTCTTATGTATTTTGGGGAGGCATTTGATTCTGGGCAGAGGTAGGTTAGGCATTCTCAATTCGGCTGCTTTCTTTTAACTCTTTTAACGGAGTCTGGCAGTTTTCTTGACAAAAGATTTAGGGTTTTTTTCGGTTGTGCAATTTCTTTGTCGTAGTTGTATTTGCGCTAACCTCTGCAGAAGAGTCAGCATATTTTTGACTCAATATATGATGAGTAGGGGTCCTTTTCCAAGAAGCCTATTGTGTCTTCATTGTAAGCAGATCGATCTCCTCCTCGAGTTGATAAGGAGTGTTGATTTGGTCATTAATGCAAATGTTTTCCTGGATGCGCTTTTTGAATACTGCCCATTTTGTCTGTCTACTGGTCAGCCTGGGAGGATAGTCTTTTCTCCTCACTTTTTTGTTGACCAACATCATAATAGGCGGTCTTCAGTAGATGACCCTAGCTTTTCGCGTCTTGCAAAAGATTTCATAGAGGATCTCCATTTAAGGGGGTCATCCCGTGTGAAGGTCGTTTTTTTTTTGGCTTTCTTTAGAAATGCGATTTTTAGCCATAAAACCTTAACTGACCATTAATCTGCTATACCTAGTCCATAAACCTTAGGTTTCTTGAAGAAACACATGTACGGCCTTGGCTTCAATTCTTGTCCTTTTAGCGAAGACATTCGAATGTCATTCGGACCGATAAGTACGAGCTTTATTACGGCGATCGCCATATATCTAGCATGTGGCTTATCACTTTACCCATATATTCTACACAATATCTAGATACAATTGATGCCAAAAAAAATTCGATTCCGCGGATCCGACACACGAGATGACCCCCTTAAGTATGATGTTCAGCGCCTCATGAACACTGCTGGCTCCCGATTTTCCTCTAAGGTGCGTCCATTACCACCGCAGAAGCTCGTGATTGCGCGGAGAGAATTCGGAGAACTTCTTAAGCAGGGTATTTACAGACTTTCAGACAGTTTTTGCTCTTCACCACTTCACATCGTTCCTAAGTCCAATGGCGAATGGAGACCTTGTGGCGACTACAGACGTCTGAATGCTTAGACTATACCAAATCGCTATCCCATACCACTCATCGACGACTTTGCGCACTCGATTGCAAACTTCCGTACTTTCTCGACCTTGGACTTAGTCAAGGCACATAATCAGATCCCTGTAGCTTGCCGAGATATTCCGGAAATGGAAATGTGCACACCTTTCGGACTCTTCGAATTCACTAGGATAGCTGCACTGTGCAACGCAGCGCAAACCTTTCAAAGATTCATCTAATCTGCGCTACGAAACCTCAACTTGTTGTTTTGTATATTTGGATGATGTTCTGGTCGCGTCTTCCTCTGAGTCTGAGCATTTCGAGCCCCTTGAGTGTATTTTTCAACGTCTTCTTCAGGCTAGTCTAGTTATTAACGTTGATAAATGCCAATTTCTACAATCGCAGGTGAGGTTCCTCGGCTACCTGATTACCCCTGAAGGCATCCAATCGGACCCAGCCAAGCTACAAGTGATTTCGAGCCTCCCGCTTCCAAAAGCCGTTAAGGATCTGAGGAGGTTCTTGGGAATGTTAAATTTGTATCGTCGTTTCTTGCCCAAGGCCGCCTATCATCAATCAATCCTTAACGCCTTCTTGTCTGGGCTGAAAACCAAAGACTCCTGTCCGATTGTGCGGTTCCCAGAGTCTATCCAGCCATGTCGTCATATAGGACCAATCCATCGGCTTCGATAGCCTTGGCTGCCACTGAAGGCCTTTTTTTTTTTTTGTTGAGAAGGTGGAAATTTTCAAAAAGACACTGGTCTGGACACACCAGCGTGTGGGATTTTTACCCACTAAAACCACCCTCGACTCCCTCCCTGCCCCGCGGAACCACCATAAGGTATTACATCACGGGGCGGAGTCAGCTCACTCTAGCTTTGTCACCTTTCTTCTATACGCGGCGCACGTGACCGCGCTTTTCTCCTTTCCTCTGCCTTTCCCAATTTATCTTGAATAGATGCGATCATGGAGTTGACCGCATCCCAATTCTCTTGATGTGTTAGCATTTTCGGTACCAGATTTTCTGGTACCAGCACCTCTCCTAGAGTCTCCTCTAGATTCCTCCTTTCTTCCACAAATCTCGGACAGTGGAAGAATACATGCTCTGGGTCCTCTGGGACTCCATTGCAATTTGGACAATCGGGTGAGGTCTCCAATTTAAACCTGTGAAGGTATTGGAGATATCCTCCGTGTCCCGTGAGAAACTGGGTGAGATTATAATTAATCTCACCGTGTCGTCTCTCCAACCCCTCCTTGATGGCAGGAATGAGCCTGTGCGTCCACCGGCCCTTTCCCGAGCGTTCCCACCGCTCTTGCCATCTATTTATGGATCTCTCCCTCTCAGCGTTCTTCGTCCGCGATGAGGAAGAGGTTGGCTTTGCATTGTATATATTCGCCATCTCATCTGCCAAGATGTCAATCGGCGTCATTCCAGAGATAACGAAAGCTGCATCATCTGAGACAGTCCTGAAGGCAGAGCATACCCTCAGGGCTGTCCTCCTGTAGACTGAACTCAGTTTGGTAGCATTCCCCGACATCCACAACGTCTCCCTCCAAGCTGGGGTCGCATAGAGCATGATCGAGGTCACCACTCTGGCTATAAGCAACCTAGAGGTATGCCGTGGCCCTCCCGCGTTCGGCATCATCCTCGCCAGGGCCATACTACCAGTGGATGATTTATCACAAACATACTGTAAGTGTTGCTTATAGCTGAGCTTCCTGTCTATCACCACCCCCAAGTATTTGATGGTCGGCTTGGAAGTGATGATATGATTCCCGATTCTAACACAGGCGTAATTTCTCTTCCGGCGCTTCGTGATGAGGACCGCTTCTGTTTTTCCTCCGCAAGCGTCAAACCAGAGCTCTCCAACCAGCGTTTGACAGCACTGATTACCTCGCTTGAGTATAACTCAGCATCTTCAAGATGCTTTGCGACGACAACCAGTGCTATGTCGTCTGCGTAACCCACCACTGTGGCTTTCTCCGGAAGGGGAAGATTAAGTACATCGTTGTACATGATGTTCCACAGTAGTGGGCCCAATACGGAGCCCTGTGGGACACCCGCGGAAACAACGTACTCCTGCGGTCCGTCATCAGTGTCATACCATAGCCTCCTTTCAGTTAAGTAACTATCGACGATAGTAGCGAGATAGGCGGGAATACCAATCTTCGCTAGGGATTTGCGTATTAGATTCCAATTGGCCGAATTGAATGCATTTTTCACGTCCAGGGTTACTACCACGCAATATTTGCTGGTACTACCCTTTCCGTGAATTGCATCTTCGGCCAAGCCAGTAACCAATTTGATGGCATCAATGGTTGATCTGGCTTTTCGGAACCCATACTGCCGATCTGAAAGGCCGCCTTGGCCCTCAACAACCGGGAGTAATCTATAATATTATAGATTACCCGCCCTAACATTTTCCCCACCGTGTCCAAAAGACATATGGGTCGGTGTGATGATGGTTCACCTGGAGGTTTACCAGGCTTAGGCAGAAGTACCAATTTCTGTCGCTTCCAAGCCGCCGGAAATATTCCTTCGGACATGCACGCTTCAAACAGCTCAGCGAACATGTCCGGCCTGGATTTCACGGCAAGCTTAAGGGCCTTATTCGGTACTCTGTCCAGGCCCGGCGCTTTATTGTCTCCTATTCTGCTGCAGATCTCCAGCAGCTCGTCTCTGGTGACTGGAGGAATTGCCGTCACATTCAGAGGTGGTTGGAATATGTCGGTGCTCTCCTCTTGCTGGGGGAATAACCCCTGGATGATTTTCAGCAAAAGGGTGGGACACGTGATCTGCGGAGAGGAACGGCCTCTGAATCGTCCCATCACTATTCTATAAGCACTCCCCCACGGGTTGATGTCCGCTTCTGAGCAGAGCTCCTTAAAGTATTTCCTCTTGCTTCGCTGGATGGCGAGCTTGAGGGTTTTGCGGGCTGCCTTATAGGTGCGCTCTTTCTGCCCGTGATCGACTCTACCTACCGCCCTCTGAGCCGCTCTTCTGGCTCGGTGGCAGGCTGATCGAAGACCGGTCACTTCATCATTCCACCAGTAGTTTGGTCTTCTACTGGGGAATGAGCACCTCCTAGGCATAGACGCGTCACATGCTTTGGCGATGCATTGAGCCAGATCGTCGGCTCTTTCCGTAGAGGCGCCCGCTATGTCAGGTTGATCTAACCACACCTCTAAGAAGCTCTGCTCATCCAAAGATTTTGCAGACCACCCTGAAACCTTTTTCGGTTTCGGTTGATAGCTCTTTGCCCTGTGGCTCGACACATGTCTCAAAGAAGATTGCCTGGTGAGCGCTGTGGGTGTAGCGTTCGCTGACGCACTAAGACATACCACGCGCCAGCGCAGGGCTGATAAAGGTCAGGTCTACAACCGACCCTAACCCCCCTTTCTGAAAGGAGGAACCTTTGGACTTCGTCCCCTTGCGTCGAGAACAAGATTATCAAGCATTTGCTCGAATTCAGGCAGTGTCAAACTTGGTGGGGCGTAGCAGCTGTATACATATACACCACTTATTTTCGCCCACACAAAGCCACTGGCTGCCTGACTTGCAGTACATTGTATGACTTGTCGACCACAAGCCCATATCGCCGCTCCACCAGTCGAATCTGTGACCCATACGCCACCGTGGCGGTTTCTGTATGGTTCACTTATGATGGCAACCTCCATCTTAGATTCGAACGTGGTCTGCTCAAGTAAATCCTGAGCGGCCCTGCAATGATTGAGGTTTATTTGAATAAACCTCATTTTCTCATTGCAGTAAGCGCCTTCCTAAATTCCGGACATTTGGCACTTCCGGCAATGTGCCGTTTATCCTGTCCCTCTTTGGCTACGCACAATAGGCATTTGGGGTCCCTATTGCACTCTCTGGCAATATGGCTTTTCTCCCCACACCTTCTGCATCGATCGGACCGATCAATATTGCTGGTGCATGCCTTCGCGAAGTGCCCAAACATGAGGCATTTAAAGCACCTCTTTAGTGAAGTTTGCTCCCTTAAACGGCAAACAACCCATCCAATCCGAACCCTTCCGGCAGCTAACAACATCTGCGCTGCCTCCGCTGGCACTCGTGTGGTGGCCGTTTGAGTGCCACCATAGGCTTTCCGTAGACCAACAACAGACTCCTCTGTAAGTTCTTTCAACTTGAATTGCTCCTTCAGAGCAGTACAAATTTCTCCTTTCGATGTAACTTCATCGAAATCCTTACATTGTATATAGATCTTATGTTTTTGGGCACGCACTGTGGCATTCTCCCCAAGTGAGTTTTTCACTTGAGTGCGAAAGTCATCAGTTTTGCCACCGCTGGATCTTTTCAGCTCGAACATGAGATCTCCTTTCTGGGTTCTTCGGATTCTGTTCACATTTCCGCTCAGATCTTTTAGGTCGGGATCAGCTTTGACCTTTTTGAGTATCTCAGAAAAGAAAAGTGCATGAACACATATTTACACATCAATAAGTATGCCCCTATCCGCCACCTGGGGTCGCGCCTGATGGGAGATCTGGCAACTCCTCACAGGTGCCACTGAAGGCCTGGCTATTACCTTGTGTTGAAGAGTTAGGATCGTCCAAGCACCGCTGTCGCTTCGGTTTCCTCTTAGCCGTAGGTCCCCCGAGCGATCCTTCCCCTCAATCTTGACACAGCTCATGGGTTGTGGTTTGCCCGGAAGCGGTTTGCCCGGAAGCGATTTGCTCGAAGGCTGCTTGCTGTCCGGTCCATGGACAAAACTTTAGCCTCAGCAGGTGGCGCCGATGGGAGCCTGGGATCAGGAGTGCTGACAGAAGGAACTTGCTTCGGCTCGTCCTTTAAGGACTGGGTGCCAATTAGATTGGTTCCCACCTCAGTAAGTGAAGAATTTGAGTCTAGATTCAGGTTCTCCATTGATAAGCTTAGGTTTGCCCTTCACCCGGGGTTGGATTGTCACGATCGAGATTTAATTTCAGTAGTTTAATAGGTTTTCTTTTTTTGTTCCTCATAATTGGCTGCCATGGCCTCAGTTTTATCAACGAAAGTGAGTCAATCTTGACAGAACCCCTTTTCACCGAGACAAGGCATGTTGAAACTGGGGGTCGCCTGGTACCCAGAGTTCCCCGTTTACGACCACATTTTAACCCCTGTCACCATTCAGCCCTCGACACGCTAGTCGCACCTCGGGTTGGGGTTTTGATTCCCGCTTGGATTCAGGTGTTACCTCTAGTTTTGTAGAGGATCTTTCTTACTGAGCTCCACGACGAGGTAGGTAATCGTTGAAGAGGAACTTGCGAACTTAATGGTGTCATCATACCTCTGACCGTAGATTATTATTGCGACGAAGGTAGCCATAGTATTAGCCTCAAAGCCATTTCCATGATATGCCACTCTGGTGAAGTAACTATCACGCCTTGGCAGTTAGTGGGCAATTCCCAGGAGTTATAAGACTGACGACTTTCCTAAAATGAAAGAGAAATCGCCGACCAAATCTGAATTTACATCCAATTTAATGCATGTTTGCACAACTTTACCTAAACATTCGGTAATTGTGACTGCACCAAATGCATCGCCATGAATACAATGAGGAGCGCACCTGAATCTCATTCAAATTATCCCATTTCAGATAATAAACCCATCACTCGGCTCCATTCCAACTTTCTTCTCCATTTTCACACAAAACAAATAAATTTTCTCCAATTCATGGCATGAAATATTTTACAAATCACTTGATATTCCGTTAGGTCCGTTGTTCGCATCTATATGCATTGCGATGCATTTATCTAATCCATCAGATTCGTTCATCCATCATCCATCATTGTTCATAAGTATGGATTCATAGCAGTAAAATTCCCTCGATTTGGAAAGGCGTCGGCTCTCGATTTCCGATTTTTCCGGATAATGAACAATTTGGGTTAATAAGGCAAATTGTCATGCCTATTGAGGCGGGTTTTCCTTAAATTTATTTGCATTACCATTACGTTGGTCAGCAGAGTTCAATGGGGAGACTATCAATCATGGCAGCATCTAACTGTGATGGAACACTAGAATCTAGAATGGTTTCCAAGAGGTCCGTAATTATCTGAGCTCGTGTTTCATCATTTCTTCATGGGAATGTTCATTCGGACTACATGTATGGCTCGATCTAATTTAGTTGGATTGATTGGTTGCTTTTAGGTCAGTAATTAGTCAGTAAGTAGCGGTTTGAAGTGAATAACCGAAGCAATTCCTCTTGAATGGGACCCTCTAATTGTTGCATGGTGAATTGACTAATCTTATAATTGATCCCGAAAATTTGAATGCATGACTTGAGATACTTCTGCACGCACATGTCTTTATTGCTACGCTGGTGGTATTCTGGATTCATCTAAACTGGAATAAAGCAATTTGGATCTCACATTCTCCACTCCATGATTACCAGAGATATCTCGATTTGAACCCATCAAAAGTAATAGAAAAGTGTTATGTGTGCTACTCCCTGGGCTCCTCTTTTTCTTTCTAGAGAACTAGATCGTCTAAATAGTCATTAATCTTAAACCAATTTATATTAATTTTATCTTTTTTTGTACTCTACTTCCCCAGGGTGATTCGGGCGGTCCATTGGTAGCCATGCGTGCAGACAAAAGATACGAACAAATCGGAGTTGTGTCCTGGGGCAACGGTTGTGCGCGACCACATTATCCAGGCGTCTACAGCCGGATCACAAGATATCTGGACTGGATCCGTGACAATTCCAAGGATGGTTGTTTCTGCAAAGAGTAGCATCCGGATATCTTCAAGTTGAAGAAACCCTAAATACTAAACTTCGTGTAACGATGAAGAGAAAAAGGAAAACCTATCGAAAAAAATGAAAATGAAAAATTGATTTCAACCTCTTTCGAAGTGATCTTAGATTTTAGATAGATACATTTTAAGAGATTACTGTAAATTATTATTTCCTAACTTTATAAATACGTAGATACTCGTTAATACACTTGCATTTAATAGAGTGGAGGAGATTTAAGTTATCTTAGAAAGTACATATTCCGTTGAATCCATAAGTTTAGGTAGCAATCGGAAATCCCATTGAATTCCTTCCAAATTGGGTCGAAAGACAAACAATTTCATTGATGGCGAGATGGAACCGCTTTCACAAGGCCTTGTAAAGTAAAATGAATCCAAACTTCAGTATTTAAGTTATTCATTCTTCTTTATTACGCCTAAGCACCTACATTTATCTATTTATAACTGTTTAGACAACACAAACATTTTTAGATACTTTTATGTATGCAGAAATGTAAACGCGACAATAAACGAATTTAGGATTAAGTAAAAGCCAATAAAATTGCAATCGCAAAAATGAATGAAGATTGTTTTATTAACACACTTTGCATGATATAGTGCTACTGCTGTTTTCGCCACTTCAAGGCGTGGTTACTGGAATTTACATCGCATCTATGTTGTCTTAAGTTTTCGTAAGCAAAATGGTTTTATGTGTTTGATTATTGAAAGTGGATTTCAGGTGCTGAAGGCTGTTCTTATGAGCTGAAACGCACTGAGGTACAAAACATGAAACTCCCGCAAAGGGGCAGACTACGCCCTAAAACCACCCTAATACTCTCTAGGATAATAAGCTCTGCTCAGTATGGCCTCTCCGATCCATTCATTTGGATCAGGATGCAATGCTCCCAGCCACCCAAGTTTTCAAAAATGCTATTAATTTTCCACAGATATGCCTGTAAGCATCGATGCATCCTGACGTACAACTCAGCCTTTCCCTACTTTGGATTGCATTACGAACCAACGCTTCTGATGGCTAATAGAGTCATTTTCCCAGAATCGCTACCTAGTACTGAAAATTGGAGCGTTTTTTTAAATTGCTGCCGTAAGTTGTCAAGGACAAATTCTTTTGTTTCTTCATATTGTTATGGCGCTGGGGAAGAAATTCAATATTTTCACCACCACCAGAAATAAATATTACCCTTTTTTCCAATAATTAGCATGAAAATGCTATGTACTTGCCCATGTCAGTTGGCAATTAAATGCACTTTTCTTCGTTTCGCATGATGATGGGAAACCAATAAAATGTAAAAAAAAAGGTCTTTTTGTTTTGCCTTTTGATTCAGGCAACCGGGCAATCACTTGATCGCTGTAGAAAGGGGATTGAGACCTTGCTATCGCCTGATGGTAAGAAAATCGTGCTTGGATTCCATTGACTTGGAGCTTTATTCTGACTTTGGTTAAGCTAGAAACGCCGGCAGAATCTGCAAATGTTTTCAAAGCTTATCAAAATAGCAGTCTGCAAAACCAATAACCATAATAACATAATAATACAAAGGCCGCACCTCATTGAAATTTGAGGCAAGAAAAACATCGGTTGAGGATGCAATCCGTCGTAGTCCTTTCCTCGCGTTTACGACACGCCGATCGAGAGTTTTCCTGATTCATATGCGCAGTCGAACCCGTATTTTTTCCCCCACTAGTTTAGCGTGCGTTTTTCGAAAAGAAAAGTCCTGGCCAGATGCTATCCTAAGTTCCTTGCTAAGCGGCTATCCTGAAGAAAATTAAGTCCAATCTCAAATTCATCATCAACAGCGCAACAACCGGTATCCGGTCTAGGCCTGCCTTAATAAGGAACTCCAGACATCCCGGTTTTGTGCCGAGGTCCACCAATTCGATATCCCTAAAAGCTGTCTGGCGTCCTGGCCTTCGCCATCGCTCCATCTTAGGCAGGGTCTGCCTCGTCTTCTTTTCCTGCCATAGATAGTGCCCTTATAGACTTTCCGGGTGGGACCATCCTCATCCATACGGATTAAGTGACCCACCCACCGTAACCTATTGAGCCGGATTTTATCCACAACCGGACGGTCATGGTATCGCTCATAGATTTCGTCATTGTGTAGGCTACGGAATTGTCCATCCTCACGTAGGGGGCCACAAATTCTTCGGAGGGTTCTTCTCTCGAACGCGCCCAAGAGTTCGCAATTTTTCTTGCTAAGAACCCAAGTCTCCGAGGAATACATGATAACTGAAAAGATCATAGTCTTGTACAGTAAGAGCTTTGATCCTTTGGTGAGACGTTTCGAGCGGAACAGTCTTTGTAAGCTGAAATAGGCTCTTTTGGCTGACAACAACCGTGCGCGGATTTCATCATCGTAGCTGTTATCGGTTGTGATTTTCGACCCTAGATAAGAGAAATTGTCCACGGTCTCAAAGTTGTATTCTCCTATCCTTATTCTTCCTGTTTGACCAGTGCGGTTTGATGTAGTTGGTTGATTCGTCTTCGGTGCTGACGTTGCCACCATATATCTCCCGCCGCCTGCTCGATCTGGATGAAGGCAGTTTGTACGTCTCGGCTGGTTCTTCCCATGATGTCGATATCGTTAGCATAGGCTAGTAGTTGGGTGAACTTAAAGAGGATCGTACCTCTTGCATTTACCTCAGCATCACGGATTACTTTCTCAAGGGCCAGGTTAAAGAGGATGCATGATAGGGCATTCCCTTGCCGTAGACCGTTGTTGATGTTAAATGGTCTTGAGAGTGATCCTGCTGCTTTTATCTGGCCTCGCACATTGATCAGGGTCAGCCTAGTCAGTCTTATTAACTTAGTCGGGATACCGAATTCTTTCATGGCCGTGTACAGTTTTACACTGGCTATGCTATCATAGGCGGCTTTAAAGTCGATGAACAGATGGTGCAACTGTTGTCCATATTCCAACAGTTTTTCCATCGCTTGCCGCAGAGAGAAAATCTGATCTGTTGCTGATTTGCCTGGAGTGAAGCCTCTTTGGTATGGGCTAATGATGTTCTGGGCGTATGGGGCTATCCGGCCTAGCAAGATAGTGGAGAATATCTTATAGAAGGTACTCAGCAACGTGATACCTCTATAATTGCTGCACTGTGTGATATCTCCCTTTTTATGTATGAGACAGATAATGCCTCGTTGCCAATCGTCAAGCATTGATTCGCTGTCCCATACTTTGAGCACAAGTTGATGAACCACTTGGTGTAACTGGTCGCCTCCATATTTAACCAATTCGGCTGTAATTCCATCGGCTCCTGGCGACTTATGATTTTTTTGGTCGATGAATTGCACGGACTGTTTCTCCTAAACTTGGTGGTGGCAGTATTTGTCCGTCGTCTTCAGTTGGCGGGACCTCCAACTCGCCGATGTTCTGGTTGTTCAGTAGCTCATCAAAGTACTCAACCCATCGCTCCAATATGCCCATTCTGTCGGAAATCAGATTTCCCTCTTTGTCTCGGCAGGATGAGCATCGAGGTGTATAAGGCTTCATCCTGCTGACTTGTTGGTAAAACTTGCGCGCCTGGTGCGGTTGCTCCCTGTACTTTTCTAGTTCACAGACTTGTTGGTTCTCCCAGGCTTACTTTTTCCGTCTGTGAAGTCGCTTCTCCGCTCGACGGAGTTCGTGATAAGTCTCTGCGTGTGCCCGCGTTCTTTGAGAATGCAACATTACTCGGTATGCGGTATTCTTCCGTTCCGTTGCTAGCTTACATTCATCGTCAAACCAACCGTTCCGACTCCTTTTGCGGCTTGGGCCAAGTATGTTTGTGGCCGTATCCATGATAACGTTCTTCAGGTGATTGTGAAGATCATTTGTTGATGCTTCATCTCCAGGTCCTCTGTTGACTGCGGTTATTGCGGCATCCATTTCCCTCTTATAGGTGTCGCGGAGGACTGTGTTGTGGATGGCTTCATTGTTCACTCTCACCTGATTGTCAGAGGGGATTCTAGGTGGTATTTTTATTCTGTTTTTGCTCCTTTGTGAAGGAACAGAAAAACTACAACACACTACTTTTTTGCCTTCTTACGGTATTAAAATATTTTTCCAACCGCTAACATTAGCCTTTTCCGTTCATTATAGTATACTTGAAGTGTCTTTGGCACACCCCTAATAAATACTATTAACTTTGTGCGAGTAATCCCTTCCACTTCCACTACACCCGAAAATCTGAAGCTCCAAGCCGGTAGTCTATTCGATTAACCATGGATAATCAGACATTCCAAAATGAAAAGAATACCATAAAATGTTGCGAAGGTCCTTTTTGAGTTGCCAGTATATTAAATACCATATAGGCTTAAGGGGCCAATCAGATACATGGAAAGGAATGGAAACAACATCAGTTTTTGAAGTCGTTAATTAGATATCCTTAATAATTCCGGTTTCGCTAGCTTGGCGACCCAGAATATTTTCGAGGATACTCAAAATTAAGGATGCAAAAGAGAAATATATAATAATTCGTTTCAGGGAAAAACAAGCAGCTAAACCTAAAATGACAATTTGAATCCCCCCCCCCCCAAATACACCATCGTCCACCTCTTATTTAATAATGATATCATCAAATACATTTCAAATCAGAACATTATTAAGCCCTTTTTTCTAACGCTATGTACATGCCTATGCCAGCGTGCAGTTGGGTGCGTTTTATTTAACGAATTGATGTTTTCTATGCAGAGACTTTTGAATATGTAGCATCCTGATGGAATGTGAGCGACCACTTTTTTCTTTGCTTTTTTACTTAAGTGACTAGTTATTAATTTCAGCGGAAAAAATTTATATCCGTCAGACCTCAAAGATTCTTGAATTACTCTCTTGGGTGAGAAAACGAACGAAGAAGTGAAAATCTCTTGCAAACAGCGCGTGTTCTCGTAATCTCAGGTCAGGCATACAAGATTTTAGTGTTTGGTTTTGACAATAATTATATTTTTCGCTAGGCGTAGCATAGTCTTCGCGAAAACTTTAGCACTCTGCAGGGTGTAATTCCATTAGAGGCGAATTTAAAGTGCGTTTAATGTCATCTGAAACCAAGGCGATCGAGGCGAAGTCAAAACTTTACCCCAAAACTCCAAGCAAAATTTTCCCGGACCGAACTTTGTCTCTCTGGACTAGTATCGATTTGAAGCCGTATATTGTGTCAATATTGTGCGTTTCTAAAAAGATAAAAAGACCTTGATTGTTTCGATTTGTTGTTGCCCTTGAAGAATCTTAACATCTTCATCAACGGCGCAACAACCGGTATCCGGTTTAGGCCTGCCTTAATAAGGAACTCCAGACATCCCAGTTTTGCGCCGAGGTCCACCAATTCAATATCCCTAAAAGCTGTCTGGCGTCCTGGCCTACTCCATTGTTTCATCACAGGCAGGGTCTGCTTCTTCTTTTTCTACCATAGATATTGCCCTTATTGACTTTTCGGGTTGGATCATCCTCATCCATATGGATTAAGTGACGCGCCCACTGCAACCTATTGAGCTGGTTTTTATCGATACCTGACGGTTATGTTGTCGCTCATAGATTTCATTGCTATGTAGTCTACGGAATCGTTCATCCCCATGTAGGGGGCCGAAAATTCTTCCAAGGATTCTTCTCTCGAACGCGGTCAAAGGTTCGCGATTTTTCTTGCTAAGAACCCAAGTCGCCGAGAAATACATGAGGACTGACACCTTGAGTATTATTTGATGAATCGCTTACTGTACTTGTTCGCCTCTATATTTATCCAATTCGGCTGTAATTCCATCGGCTCCTGGCGACTTATGGTTTTAGGCCGGTGAATTTCTGCGGATTGTTCCTTCTATGCTTGGGGGTGGCAGCGTTTGTTCGTTGTCTTTAGTTGGCGGGCTGACCATACACCATTTTTGCTGCAGTTGCGCCGAAATCCTCCTTCCAACCTGTACGAATGCCTAGTAGCACGATAGGCAATGCTTCCTTCCAGGGGTTATTGTGACATCTTATTACTACTTGGAGCTGATGGTAAAACATTGGACCATATCATTAGCTACCAGATGGTATGCTGTAGTTCTGATGTGGTTTGCACAGGTCAGGTTGCTGAGTTCTCGAAAGAACCTCCATTCAAACTTCCTTGATCTGTGGTGATCCGAAGTGATACCCCGAAGGTGGAGATTTATGTGCCAAGAAACGCTCTGGCAACTGTGATAGCTTCTTAATCGGGGATTGGTGCTACTTCCAGTCAACGCGAGAAACGGTATGCCATGATCAGGCAGTAGCGTTACCCCTCGCAATAAAGCATAACGATAGAATCCAGATAAACGTGATCGAATATAGATGATGGTTGCGCAGAGGTCCCACCTAATGCAGACACATGATGAGTCACTTTCACGACCAATTCCTGCAATCGATTTTGATAACTTCTGTGTTACCAGTTTAACGGTGGCGTTTGGGGTGGAGTACGTAGGTTAAACTGTCGAAAACAATTTTTTGGGTTGGGTAACTGATCCGACCTTACAGATGATACCAATGGATACATCACACCATAGCTTGCAGCTGACTCCCGGAAGCTGGAATTGCTTTAGTCGAAGCCTGTGTTTCCTTGTTGTAGCATTTTGAGCTTTTCGTCCCGAGATTGAGACACTGCAAGCTTTACATAATCCATAATTGATAGCAACTCCTCAATGAGCGATAATGCGTCCGCAACAACGTCGTGCGCTCCGTGCTTAGGTACTGCTGAGTCGAGCTTATTAAAGAAAGCCAATGGTTGCCAGCAACAATTAATCCGCTGTTGGAGAACTGCGCCAATCGCGACGTTAGATACATCGCAGAAAATGGGAAAAGGTGCGTCAGATTTTGGATGCACAAGCAACGTTGTTTGTTCCAGTGCAATTTAGGAAGCGTTAAAAGGTGTGGTAGATTCGCTGGACCAGTTGATTGGTAAATTTTCTTTAATTTTACCGTGATGAACCTCGTTGAGTGGTGCCTATACTGTTGCTGCTCTGGGTGTGAATCTTCTCTAGGAATTGAACATACCCAAGAGTGCTCTAAGCTGTTTCAGGTTGGTTGGTTGCGGCTATGATTGGTTCGCTTGACTTTGATGGGCAAGCGATATGTTCCCTTTTTTGAGACGAGGTATCCTGAGAAACTGACCTCGTGCTGACCAAAAACACGTTTGCTTGGATTGTCAGCTACTCCATATTGCTTCAACCTTTGGAACAGAGTTCTTAAGTGGCTGGCGTGTTTTTCACGAAAAGATGAAGCGACTAATATTTCCTCGATGTAGGCATAGCAGAAGCCCAAACCTCTTAAAGCCTCGTCCTTGAATTGTTAGAACGTATGGGTCGCATTCCGTAGGCCAAATGCCATAATCGGAAACTCGTAAAAGCCGAACGGTATTGTTATGCAGTCTTTGGTATGTCTTCTTCAGCTTCCGGGATCTGGTCAAATGCTCTTACCAGGTCTATTGTTGAAAAGACTTTTTTACCATAGCGGAATTTTGAATGTTCCGAGCAGGGTGCTTGTCGGCGGAAGGTCGGACGTTGAGTGCGCGATAATCTCCGCACAGTCACCACTCGCTATTCTTTTAAGGACCCATAGGCAAGAGTGCAGCCCATGGACTATTAGATAGACGCATCAATCCCAGCTGGATCACGGTATTGAATTCCCTTTTCGTGCAGTTCAGCTTGTCCGCCGCTAATCGTCTGGATTTTAAGGCAACTAGTGGTCCTGGCGTTGTGACTATATGATACCTACTTCGGCCGCATGCTATTTTTCCAGTTCCATCTGGACAAGCTATTTCCAGAAACCCATGTAAGATATCGTGATAAGGGGTTTCTTCAGCACTTGTTTTGATAGTCGGGATTGTACAGTCTGCTGTTTCTCCTTGCCAGGTAAGGTTAGTTGTTGAATTGCGAAGACAACCGTGCTGATGATGCTGCTCCAAGTGCGGGTTTAGAAATGTCCATGGGAAACCCCGTCGAAGGCCGAGGTTGAGTGTAAGGTTAGCAATCCCGTTTGTGGCAATTGGTGCTCCGTTGGCCGAAAACTCGAACCGTGCTTTTCTACATAGTCCTTGGAATTTTAAGCGCGAAAAAAACCCAGACCTGTATCTATGAATAACCGCCTTCTCGTGTTATTGTCGAACATAAACAGGCGGTATGAAGACGATGAAATAGGACCGTTTACCAACTTTAACGGTTCCTGATGGCATTTCCCGAAGTCCAATTACTCGGTTTCACGCATTCGATGGCTTCGGCATTAAATCTTCAGTGATACCAGCATATACCTTGGAGACGAAGACTTTTTGATCTGGGTTGTGGATCCGATCGAGAATGAGAGCGTCGACGTTTACGTCCGGAAGAATTCGCGGGTTTGGACTCCTGTTTGACCATTTGTATCTCCGTTCGCAGCTCTGCAAACTGACTGCTGGACTAGCTGCGTTAAACTGTGATCCGTTGCTGAAGGTAAGGATGTTGTTTCTGCGATACTTGACGGGAGTGTGGCGTGGACCTTATCAGCTATGCCGGTTGCAGTTTATAGTGACTCACTATCCATCATTGCCATAATCCGTTGAAGAGCAGAAGACCGGCGTCTTAACCATAGACTTCTCGTCAACGGCTCCGGAACTGTAGTACGGCCGAAGCACTGCAGGCGGGGGAGGAATTGGAAGGGTTTCTCGTCACGCATGTCCGTCATGAACTGTGTCATTTTCTCCTCCTGGCTGGCAGACAACTATTTTATGAATTCCTTGTGTAAGCGGTTATATGAGCTGTCTGCCACGTACTTCGCGGGCACGATTTTAAACCAAATCACAGGGCCGTGGGGATTGAAGTCTGGAAAACTTGGTAGCCAGTTTTCCGACCGCGGTATATTGGCACTCGGCAGGCCTGTTCCGTGTTCTCGGTATTCTCCTTGTCACTGCTTTTACGTTTACCTTGAACCCGGAAATGGGCCTTTCTTTAAATTCGGGGTCAAGGAGGGGGAAGGTGGTTGATAAGAAATGAAAATAATAGAGAACCCAGTTTGGAGAAAGGTCCCTGATGATTTACAATAGTAAAGTAGTTGTAGTTTTCTATAGTTATTGGCGAACACTCTCACAGGACACAGTTGCTCTCGCAGTTAGTATTAGCGCCACTCCGAATTAGGTAATTCAACGAGCCCCAAAATCAGCGCACACACAAGATTCCAAGATTCAACGTGAAGAAAAGTTGACTGACTTGTGGTTTTAATTTTAGGCCCCTCTTCAAGTAGATCATTTCGCAGAAGACAAAATAGCCAGAACAGTTCAGAACAATTAGAACTGAGGCTTCATTTATGGGTGCACACATTAGTATTTCACGGGCATTGAATTAGATAGTTGTAGACACGTTCGCATCTGACTTCATGCTTCTAACATCAAAAGTTTCGATTCGTAGATATTTATGGTATCTATTCTCGAATGTCTATTTGATCAATTAGTAATGCGATTAGAAAACAGAGATAATGATGGGAGATCTAACGTTCTTGAAATCGGATTGAATTGTAATGCCTCTTTGCATCTTACCCAGTACTTGAGCGAAAACAATGAATGTACTTCCGTTCCAAAACAAACATTACAAACAATATCTAATTAGACTGAACTGCTTAACTGAACCTATCCACCTAATATGTAGGCAATTTACTTAACAGTTCTCTCTTGAAAAAATGTTATCTATTTGACCGGAACAAGTATTTCAAACTGTGCGTTGCGTTGCTTTCAAAGAAACGTGGTCATGGCTGTTATCGAACGCATCCAGAGCCTCAACAACTTCTTCCCGACAGAACCAAGTGGCAGATACTATAACCGTAACTCCAAGATTGTTCTTCTTCGAATGATATTAGCTAAACACGCATGTCCACGGTTAGTCCAGCGGCCGGAGTCAGTCAGTCAGTCGATGACTTAACAATTAGCATACTGGTTATGGTCACTCTTCGGAGCAACTGGATTTCTGCTGGACGAGTTCCCGCTTGGGATATTGTTGTCATACCGCCAACAAGTACCTGTGACCAAGAGGAGCAAAAGAACCGACTCCAAGAACAACACCAGCCCAGTGGTAACGCGAATGTCTGCAAACAGTTCTTCCAGCACAAGCGTCCCACAAGGCTACCATCGTAGACCCTACACAATCGCGTCTGAGACCATCAGAGCTCCCAGTCATAACTAGACCAGCGTTTTCGTTTGCACCCAATGCCAATGCCTGTGGTGGGCCGATATCTTCTCGGTTTCCTCTTAAAACGTACTTTAGTTTGTTCAAATTGTATTCACAGTTATAATAGTAGCAAATGGTTTGTTGCCGCTTGGTACAATGGAACTGATACAAAGTGGGTCTGCGGAAGCATGGACAGCGAGAATTCCAGCTACAAAGCCTTCTTGCATTCATAATTTACTTAGGTACCGGGTGGAAATTCGCTTCTATGTTATGTTGGTCAGTAAGTGTCAATATGGCTGGAAAATGCGCTGCAACTAGTGCATGCATATTTCAGGTGCAATTTCTTCGTGATACACTCATTAGGAGGTAATTGACTTGAGTCTTCTTCGCCTCCTGATCCTTCTATCTTAGACTTTGAGGAATTTATATTATTTTTTAACGAAGCATATTTGTGAAGACGATGTTGGGTGGATATTGTGGGATGCAAATTAGTACATGGTACCGGGGCCACATTCATTCGGTACAGATATGCAAGTACCGTTGAGATAACCAACTATTAAGTGGCTAATTGAATGAGTAAAGTAGAAATGCGGTAGTTTACCAGCTCAAGGTTTGGTGCTTCATCTGAAACATTTTTTTTTTAAATTAAAAGAGGGACGAAGACGGCTACGGTTTCTTACCAGGGCAGAGGCAACTCTTCAGACGCTACCTCACCTCTGCCTTGGGAGCATCGTGACCGAAGCGGCTCGCAGCATAACATCTGCGGAGGCCTCACCACATTCATACTTCCCTATAGATAAATCTGTAGAAGGTATGCTTTCCAACTCAGTGGAAAGCTTGCATTTAATGCCTATGGCAAACTTAGCCAGAAAGGAAAGTATGGTAACTCTCAACCGGGGAGAAACTGGAAATCCAGCTAAGGCCGGCCCGTCCACAGTACTACAGCCCAAATCTACCCGCGAACGGAAGAGGAAAGCTCGGCGGAAAGGAACTTCGGCCACTAAGGAGGGAGAAGTATAGGTTGAATCCTACCTGTCAGAACTCTCTCCTCCACCCTTACCGGGAAGAGCGGAAGAAAGGGAAGCTGGTGACGTGGTTTAACGCTAGTATGTGGAAATTGATCCAAGTGGGCCAGACACCGAGAACCTGGAAAGGCCCCAAGCTGACCGCAGAAGAGGGCACTGCGAAGGAAGACGAAGCACCTTGGGAATGAGGTCATAGACATGCTGTACCACTAGGTACGGTAACGTGCAGAGAAATCGGACGCAAGGAAGTGGAATCTCCGGCGGAAGGTGAGAATAAACTGGAAACCTCGGTGAAATTCACACTGGACGCACTAGACTCTTCTGTCAGCGGTAATGCGCGCAAAAATTGTAAGACTAACACAACAACTTTGTGACCAACCCCGTATTGTGCTCTGCACCAGGGCTTACATCTACGAGTCCCGCGGGGATTAGGACCGGTATACCGGGAGGTGATCAAAGCAACGAAAAAGATCTCACTGAACCAGGTCCTCCCATAGGAATACGAACACGAAGGCGGGAAGGAAGAAGACGTATGCGCAAGCTGCAACTTCTGTTCTGACTGCTGCCGTGGGAGTTTCGTCCAAGGATGGCAAAATGTCAGAGGGTCAATTTACCATCCTCCGGGAATGCCTGTAGAAAAAAATCCTGGAGCCTGGAACGAAGCGACGATTTAACAATCAAGTCGCTGGCTTTTCTGCTTCTTTGCAGCTGGTTGCCGGTTACTCACTCCGCCCTTCCTGTACAATTCCAGTTGTGCCTTACTCCGGCTAACGTCTGCAATTAGCCCTACCATCACCTTCTGCATTCTCTCAATTTCCCAGAGAATTGTCGCCCTGGCAGTTTTGCTCATTTTGTGTCGCTCCTCCAGGCACACTTCGCTAATCTTTTTAATCGCATCGAACAAGATTTAAGCGGCATCTCCCTTCTCCTCCTTCTTTCGTTCCCCCATATTTTCCTTTCCTTTCTCCTTTTTCTCCTTCTCGACTTTGTCTTTACTTAGCGCCCACGCTGTTCCCTTGTTTGCCTCCCTCTCTGGCTCCCTGTCACTCCCACTTTTGGTGAAAATATCTATGATGGGTAGCGCTGGTGCAACGCTGCCGCCTCTTCCTCCCAATCCTCGCCTTGCTAAAAGGGCTGCGCTTCAGATTCCGCCTCAATGTCGATCAGCCTTGGTGACGACGGTGACACTTTTTCCTTCTTCAAGTCACTCTCCTCCGCATGTTCACGCATCGCTTCCCCAATCGTCTTCGCCCTTGGCCTAACTATTTTCTTCGTTTTCAAACGAAGCTAACGAATGAAGTCAATTTTAGCTGTCAATTCAATCCCCTTATATTTCCTGAGAATCAAGATCCAGATCAAGATTTTATATTGAAGGAAAGTAAAATGGTGATGGGCTTCTCCGTTTGGAGTGCACTGACGAGGCTGCCTTAAACTGGCTCCAGGAGGCAATCCCGGCTCTGAGTTCCGGCGGTTGGCCCAAGTTCATTGTTGTGAGCACTGAGCTACGCAGGGCAGAACATGTCGGTTGTTGGTTACCGGGCCCTCGAAGGAAGGCAGAGGACATCATCCGCATGCTGGGTTACCAGAACCTGGGCATGGACTTTGGACAATGGAAGGTAAAGTTCATGAATGTCAGGGAGAACAAATCTACAAACATGGAGGGTTTCAACTTGGTATTCGAACTGGTCCAAAAGAGTCTGAATGTACTCAGGGGAAGTTACGATATGGTGCTCCACTTTTTCCTAGATAGACTGAAATTCAGTCATATCAGGACTGGATTCAGTACACACCCTCCTGGAAGTATACCACCCGAGAGAACGGGTTAGAGAAGTGGCAGGGGGAGAGTTGACGGTTCTTTCAACCCCTTCAACACGCAAGTGATGCAAGGGGAACTAGAACACTGCGAAAGCGGTTGTCACCCATGAAAAGGTGAGAGCTGCCATACTATTCTTTGAACATTTCAAAGCACCTGGCCTGGATGGCACCTATCCAGCAATGCTAAAGGAGGATGGAGGACTTAGAGCAAGCTCTGAGAAATATTTTTCGGTTCGTGCCTTCCTCTTGGCAAGAGTTTAAAGTAGTCTTTATACCGAAACCTGGGAAAGGTGACTATTTTAATTCAAAGAACTTCAGACAGATTGGAGAGACTGGTGGACTCTGCCTGCCTGAGATGAGGAGTACTACCCTTCAACTCTCCGAAGAAGTGAAATATCTGGGAGTCACTCTCGATAAAAAACTTCTTTGGAACAAACGTGAAGAGGTAAAGATGAAACAACCTCTCACAGCTTATGGACTGTGCAGACAGACCTTTGCCTCGACATGGGGACTCAGGCCTCAGTCTGAATATACGTTGCTATCATTAGGGCAATGTTCGTTTATACATCCGTAGTGTGGTGGATTAAGGTGAGACAAAAAGGCTTTCACCGGAAACTACCCGCTTTGCAGAGAACTGTGTGTCTAGGTATCACTGGTGCCATGAGCACGACATCCCGCGCAGCTCTAAGTGAGCTTTTCCCTTAGGACAATACACAACGGTCTTTCAGGCTGAAGTGTATGAGATCCTAAGGGCGACAACCTGGATGATTGACAAACGAGTGAAGGGCAGGCGCATCGCAATCTGCAGCGATAGTCAAGCTGTATTGAGGGCATTGAGTAGTACTTTGATCACTTCAAAAATCATTCAGGAATGTAGAAACTCTGTTTCTAAATTCAATCTGCAGGAATTATTTGGGTATCTGTGGTGTAAAGGGATATGAAATCTCAGATACTTTAGCAAAAGAGGGTTCAATTTCAATTGGGGTGTCAGTAGCATTGGCCGATGCTCCTATCAAAAACTGGGAACAAGCTTCCCATAATGACAGGTGGCTGAGCCTTAATGCTGCTAAACACGCCAAACTTTTTCTGTCAGAACCAACCAAACGTACTGCAAAATTGATCCTGTCGAAAAGCAGGAAGACTAACAGAAGTATTGTGGGTAATCTGACAGGCCATAATCACTATGTGAGCATATGTTCAGAATACGAATTCTCTAAGATGATACGTGTCCATCCTGTAATGAGGAAGCGAAACGTTTTCTATGTGAGTCCCCGAAATTCTCGAAAACGTTTGTGTGATTGCTTGGCGTTTGCTTGATTCACTGCGTTGGGAAGAGATTTCTTGGCCTGGGCTGGTCAAATTCTGTGAAAGTTAAGTCACTGTTTGTTTGACAGGTTTTGGCAGCTTCCCGTCTGGCTACCATCTCTTTCTCGTGCAAAGCCTTCAGCTGTTTCTATCGCCATTGAATACAGCGGCAGAGGCGAATTCACAATGATGCTTTGGTTCGCCACCATAGTTTAGCGTTCAAACTGGGCACCTTAGTTTGGCTGCAGTTGCAGCAGTCTGGAACTTCCGACGTGGGGCTTGAGCATTCCCCACGTCAATGGATCTTTCCGCATTTAACGCATCCGTGCACTATCGATGAGTATTTCGGCGATCTACCCGAAGTTTTGACAGTTGTAGCACTGCACTTCCTCCGCTAGTTTGACCTTCTCAAAGGTAATCTTTTGATGAAGGATATAATTCACCTTGAAAACTTCACCTCTTGGAAGGGGTCAAAGTTGGGTCTTAGCACATTGAGATTTTATAGGGAGCGACGGATTCTCCCTGTGGCGGGCCTTATTTTGTTTGGTTACAAAATTTGCAACTGAGCGAACTCTCAGAAGTTTGGTACTCTGAAGTGAGTTCGACACAAATTTTTTCAAGGTCAGTTTCCCTGTGGAGACTACGGATGACTATGGACTGAGTTCTAAGGGATGGACGCGTTCTTGTGGTGGCTCTAAGCGCTTGCTATTTAATGAGCGAAAAAATGTCGGTATGTGTAATGAACCTAAGGCAAATAGGAGGATCAGATGATCATCCTAAGTGGCCGAAAACAACCTAGAGGAAAGAGCTATCCCAGAAGCCTAAAATGTCGAAATTGACCGTGGAGGTCCACCCGCAAAGACTGAAGCTCCATCAAAGTGCTCGGTTGATATGTTTTTGGACGCCTCTGTGCAAACCAGACGGGAATGAGAGGGGGTCCTTTCAGCGCCTTGATCCCTTACTTGTCATTAGTACAAAATTAGCGAGTCTATACCGACGCGTGCATCCTCACCGGATTTAAAAAAAAGAAATTCGCGACGGCCTAACGATAAAAACCAGAATGCAAGCTAGAAAATGAAAAAAACGGCTCGACCGTGCGCGTGGAACCGTAAGTCTCCGGACCCGAGTGCCGCGATCGAGAGGGAAGATCCATAACCAATCACAATCCCGATCGTGGTTTCTTCTGCCTCAGATCGTGATTGAGACGCGGCCCCTCAGGTTCCCTCCGATCCTTGACATCGTCAGGCCATTATTTACAGGATTTTCCTCGAGACACCAACACTCAACCGAATTTGCCCTCCAAAATCACTTTAAGAGCTAGTGGTTTCTTCTGGGGCTGGTTTTGGATGTGTCGCGTCACATACGGTTGTACAACGCCCTTGGTACCAACGAGAATTTTCGCTTTTGATTTCACTTTATGAAAATTTTCCCAACTTTTCTATTTTCGATTCTTCACAATCAAAAAAACGCTATTTTTCTGTCGAAATTTTCGCAATTAATTTTCCTTCTTTGAAAACTTTTTGATTTATTTTTATTGGCTTTTGGCAGACACACAGCACGACAAGAACCCTGCGAACTCGGGATTTTCAAATTTTTCTTGTTCCGAATCAAAGAGCGGACGAGGTTCACGTATTCACAACAATTTACTCAACAGAACTTTTGGAAACGTTTCAAAAAGAACAATTCATCTTCCCGGGATGCTTAGCATTTTTGGCTCAAGGGAAATTGGGAGATCGTTCTCCATAGTCTTGTTTTCACGGATGTTCGAGGTGCCACACAAAACCTTCCTCCCAATCCCACCGGCCGTTGATCTGCTGTCCACCCGCGAACCGGTTCCCATGCCGCTACGGTCGCTCTGAACTCAGTTGAACTCCGTTCATGTTGCAGCAACATACGCGTGCGCCTACAGATGCGGCAAATCATTCCCCTCTGTCAGGATCAATTCGCCCGAATGCATTCAATAATGTGCCATCTGC
The DNA here is from genome assembly GCF_905115235.1 of Hermetia illucens. Taxonomy (NCBI): domain Eukaryota; kingdom Metazoa; phylum Arthropoda; class Insecta; order Diptera; family Stratiomyidae; genus Hermetia; species Hermetia illucens. The sequence goes on along the minus strand of NC_051851.1, from coordinate 5,509,721 downwards.
GGCGAACATTAGGGTGATCGCATGTTATGGAATGCATTATTTGAGCAAATTAATTCAGAAAGAGGCGAATGAGATTCCGAAGTTGCGGTCACTACACATGGTCCCCTGTGGACTCTTCAAAAATTAGGGATCTATCACTCCTCGTGTTTTTTAGGGTCGTCTTTAGGCCTTTGCCTTAATTGGTGGAATTTATCCTTTTTGGGCTTTAGGGCACTACCAGAGAAGGCACTGACATTTGGGACTTAGAGGGAGTACTTACAATTTTATTACTCAGCTGTTGCTTTTTGGGCTTTTTCCGCCAACAGACGAAATTAAAAGGGTTTTCTTGTTGCTTTTCTTCTTTGACCTCAAGGCACATCTGTTCTCCTTCGGATCCTTCCTTTGGCTCACTTGCAGGCTCCTTCTGCGTTGGACAGAATTATGAAGTCGCGGTTTGACATGGCTCTCGCAGTGGAGGATAGTCAGCTGGTACTTCCGTTGGCTTGGCCAGGGAAGAAGCAAGCTTTCCCACGTTCATAGCGGGGAAAATTGTCGCCAGCATAGATTGCAGGGATTTCACTGTGTTTCTAAGTTCGCTGATCGTTTTCATAAGCAGCTCGATTTGAGTACGCTAATACTCATTTTGCCGCAACATATCATCCTACATTTCGTAGGCATTTTTCTGCTGTTTTTCGAAGTCATTGTCATCGGACAACATGGGTAACTCCTCCCTCCTCGCAGGGTATCGTTGGTAGTTTTGCGGCCCTTAAGGCCACTTTTCTCCGTACTCATTACCGAGAATTGCTCAAATCTAGTTTTAGAAAAGGTTCTCTTAGTTCCTGAAAGAAAAATAAACTGAATTTTCAAAACTGATCGGCACAGAGGGCCTAAAACTTGGTTGACGGGTCACGACATCCGGTGGCTGGCAGTTGATAGCAGCAGTGAGAATTTTCCCTGGGTATTCATGGGTGGAGACTGGTAGCAATCCACTTTCTTTGAGCCTGCAAAAAAAGTGTCTCTTGTTCATGGCAATCAGATGCAGAGTCACTGAACCACTGAAAAATTTTTTTGAAAAGGAGGAGATCGATCTAAACTTTTCTTGGCAATAACAGATAAACTTACAGAGTCCCAGATATTCCGTGAAAAAGCAGGCCATTGCGAATTTCCCTTTCGATTCCCTAATGAGAGCAAGCACCGTAAATATGGACTCAAATATTCAGGCATTTATTACTTCATTTACCTACTAAGCGAGAGCCATCAATTTATCTGTCTTTCTACAAAACCGCTCCTAAATTGCATAGTCAGCTTAATGTGTTTTTAATTCCAATAAATTTCTCTTTGTGTGTTTTTATCCAAAATCTTCTACTGGACCATCCACAAAAACTAACACTATCCCCAGGTTTCCATAACACTTTTCAACCTCACCCTGAAAACAATCATAAATTGATAGAAATTAATTATGATCAGTTTCAGATCTGAAAGGCTCATTAGTCGCTGGTCATAAGATACATTAGCAGAGAAAGATAAAGGAGTTGAAAGCAAACAGAAACTCCCCAGATAATTTGCTCATTACCTTTATTGAGGCTAGGCTTCGACCAAATAACCGCTGAAAGTCAGCGGGAGCGCCGGAAGAAATGGGATTTGATGACTCTGTTAAAATTGATTCTTTCACTATTGTCGATTGTAATCTATCTTAAAATTGAATGAAGGTCAAACCGCTTCATTTGGAACTATTACTTAAAGCTCAATGACGAAAAAATCTGAAAATAGAAAGTGAACAATGCTCAGAACAATAGGCTATGGTAGAGTGTATTTGGCACAGTTTTTGACCCGATAACTGAGGCACATGTTGACAAAGAACGCCGCCTGATTATCTTAAGCAGATAAGATCAATCACAGAAGTCATTCCCCAGAGTTACGGGCTCAGACGTGGATCGACTCAACCGACTGATTCCGCAGATAATCCCAAAATTCCCCCTAAAAAGAAACCAATCTTGAGAGTCGATAATGACGGAGTGCTTCCATTTAATTTATACTTCGACTCCCCTAATGAGCTTGGAATGAACTGAACATTTTTGCTTAACATATTTGGAACATTTTAATGAAGTAGAGTTTCTGGAGTGAATGTAAATGGTATGGAAATTTGCAAGCTTCCAAACAGATATTTTTGTTTCCACTAATGTGGGTCACTAGTGCAAGAAAATCGGTTCCGTATTGCAATAAAAGGAACATTGATCGTCATCGCGAGGTTCCTTTCATTTGTCTTCTAAATACTCGAACATTCTCAATGGCCGTTTCTCTGGTTCACTATCTTTTTCCCACTGATCCTAACAATGGAAACACACTTCCGACTTCTATTCACCAACATCTTTTTGTCCCCCAAAGTGGTCCAAAGCAGCTACCACTCCACAACAAAGAACTGCTTTAAACGTCTCAAACCACAAGAAAATGATATCGAAAAGTAAACTATTATTAGCCAAAGACCCAACTGAAAAATACAACCACAGATTTGTTGATGACTCTCATAATTGGATTTTCTAACAAGTTAAGATCTATTTTGCCATTTCTTGGAGATATTCTTATCTATACTCGTGCACAGATACATGTATCTATCTCCATATGTGACATGTATTCACGTTGACTAGTAAGCCATTCAGAAATGAAAGAATCAGAAGAAAGCTCAACAACTGGTTTCCGTTATTAGCCCTCAACTGCTATTGCAAGGTCTTCGTGGTCAAACTAATTTCTCCGATAACAATTGTGCAAGTCTGAGCACCTCTTAACGGAGAATAAGATGGGCTCAGTGTCGCAGTTTACTAGGTCAGAACCAGTGGCTATAATTCTACTTTATCTGAAGATTGGATTCTTTGATCTGATCGGGATTTCACACTTTAATTATGGTATTGGTTACACGTTTAATATGTTTTGGAAAAGATCAAGAAGCGCGAAAAGAACACCAAATGAAGTGTGTCGCGATAGTCATAGGTGCGATTGCTGTGATAAATTTACAGATTGGTATCTATGGTATATGGTTAAAAATGTGCTTCTGAAGAGTATTTTTTTGTTGATGTTAGGTGTAGGGATGATCTCCATCTTTTCATTTGATGACCTGCTTAATATCTGCTTAATACCATCATGGTCAAGTTTGAGTTTTCAACCTAGCCTCGTGAAGGGGACAAATATCTAGAAGAAAGAGGAAGAGCGACAGTCGCACCTCTTGGCTCAAAATGGGGCTATTTTCATGTCTAAACGGCCGAGTTTAATTTTCAATTCTGTTTCCACAAGCGGATGGTCCTCTCTCTTAAATCCCGTTGAAAAATCGTGGTGGTTACCCTCTCCCTAAATATGTCGCTTCAAATGAGGAGTATTTTGATATCATCATGATAAAATTGGGTTTGTCACCGTCACCCTCATATGTGGAAAAGGTAGTTCTTTGGGGCGTCATAAACTCTCCACAGAAGAGAACTGTCACAATTTTTCCGCGGGGTTAGCAAGGGAGAACTTTCTTCTTCCCGCTACGTACCTGCATTTTCCCCTTCGTTCTCCGGGGAAGGACTCGTTAGTCAACCCTTGCCATAATGATATCAAAATACACAACTCTCCCCCCATTTGAAGCATTATGATTTTTTAAGGAGAAGTGACCGGCGAAGTATTCCGCTTCTCCCTTCGTATATGAAGGTGGGTTTCAAAGTCAAACTCTACGATTTCAACATGAAAATAGCTCCCTTTTTAGGCAATATTGTTTATTATTCTATTAAGGGGAAGTTTTACTGTGCCTTAAAGAACTATTGTGCCCCTTTTACTGGCAATAGTATCTCTAGAAAGCCTATAATCGTTAGAAATTCTATTATATTCCCTCCCCTCCCAAGTGCCTCTACCTATTTTGCACAAGTGCCGGACACTGTCCCAGAACGTCTATAGAGGTCTTTAACAAACTCCGCACTGAACCTTCTGACAGTGCCCGTAGATATCCCTAGCTTCCTTACGTGATAGCTTCGTCGGCAGTGATCAGTGAGAATTCCTTAGAATTCTCACTATGATTTGGAGGTTTTTAATGGTGTATCCCCCAAAAAGTATCCTGGACTGCTCCATTCCTGGCAGGCTTGCCCAGTGTAGTTCACTGAGCCGTTCCTCTTCGTTTTTTAATGTCATAGCCATGAACCCGTTTCCGCTTCCGCAGAAGGGTCCTGACCTTTCAGGGTTGCTTCCACTGGCTCTACACCCCTAATCCAGCGGCCCCCATGCGACGAGTTACGGTCCACAGAGCCTCCGATCCTGTCTCGCTCCATCGCGCCTACGAGGGGACAATATCCGCAGCCTCCTCAGCAAGTTTTGAATCGGAACACAACCGCCCCACTTTCTGACATCGTTCCAGTCGCCAACGAAGCTCTGCTTCCCGCTACCGCCATATATCCTGGCACTTCAACCAGCCATACCAGTGGCCCCAAGTTAAAGGTGGCGTCCCCACCTAAACAGCTCTTCATCTCCAGGCTAGCGTTCACAACGTTTACGGACGATGTTCTGGAGTATATAAGAAGCAAAGTTGGTTTACTTTCTCCTCTGTCCTGCATTAAACTCACAAAAGACGACAACACCGACCGGGTCATTGCATCTTTCAAGGTTACTTACCCACACGAAGTTGATGTCCTCGGCAACCCTTCTTTCTGGCCTGAAGGTGTATTCATAAAGCCGTATAAGCGCCCCAATTCGCGGGTAAATTTCAGGGCAACCCGCCTGCCTCGCCGAGCTATATAACTGGATCCATGTTCACTGCCCGTATGTTTTATCAGAACGTCAGGGGCTTAAGAACCAAGCTGGGGGCCTTCAATTTATCCGCGCTGGCTCAGCAACACCATGCCATCTGTATCTCCGAAACCTGGCTAGACGATGCCATATTATACTCCGAGCTCCCCGAAGGGTACTCCACTTTCCGTTGTGACAGGGACCGGGATGCTTCTCGTAAGTCCACTGGCGGTGGAGTCCTAATTGCTATAAAAGATTCACTCCCCGCTGAACTCGTCTTCTCCTCCTCAGGCTTTCCTTTTGATTGTGTTGCTCTTCGTGTCTCCCCGCCCAACTTCCTCCCGTTCATTGTTTCTTGTGTTTATGTCCCCTGTGCTAGCCCTTCTCACCTGTATGAAGAATTGTTTGACAGTTTGTCTGAACTCCTTACCGTCAGATTCCCTTCCCTCCCTTTCTTCCTTTTTGGAGATTTCAACCTCCCCATGCTCAACTGGCCTAATCATCCTAGTCTTCCAATTCCTTCCAACAACCTCTCCCATTCTTCCCTCCCACTTTCTTCCTTTATGTATACTTGCTCTGCCCTGAATTTCAACACCACCAAAAACTCCTTGGGCCGCACTCTCGATCTCGTCCTTTCCAACCTCCCCGAGCGCCACCTCTCTTTATTTCCTGGCACATCCCCGTATGTAAAAACCGACGCTCACCATCCCGCGGTTGAATTTGAAGCGGAGCTCCCTCGTTCAAAACCCAAAACCAAGCGTAAACCCACTAAGTTCAACTTCCGCAAAGCCAATTTTGACGGTCTGAACTCAGCTTTAGCGTCTTTCAACTGGGTTCATTTATTAAGTAATTCATCGTGTGATCAAGCTCTTAACACCTTCTCCAATATCCTCTCTGATCTCCTCTCCTGTTATGTCCCTTCTTCCCCTCCCTGCCTACGTTCTTTCCCAACTTGGTTCACAACGGAACTTCATATTAACATGCGCTTGAAACATACACTGAGGAAGAAGTTTCGGGCTTCTAAAAATGACGCCGACCTTGCTCACTTTAAAGCTATACGATCCACTGTGAAGTCAATGGTCAGAAAGGCGCGTAAAAGGTACCTATTGAGCGTCGAAGCCGCCCTTGCCCGCGGTAACTTAAAACTCTTTTGGTCTCACGCTCGCAACTCTCGTAATCCAACTCATTCTGTCCCTTCTTCTATTAGCTTCGCTGACTCCACTGCCAACTCCCCACAACAATCCTGCGACCTTTTCTGCACCTACTTCTCTTCAGTGTTTTCTCCCTCGAGCCCTTCACCCTCTACACCTTTCATAACCACAGACTCCTCCGAATCACTAGCCATTCCTCTCCTTACGCCTTCCTTGGTTGAGTTCCTCATTGGTAACCTTGACCCCAATGTCGGACCTGCCCCCGATGGGCTTCCTAATCTCTTCCTCCTTAACTGTAGAAAACACATTTCCCTCCCCCTGTGTATAATCTACAATAAAAGTCTGGACGAATGCTACTTTCCCCGTCTCTGGAAAGAGGCCTTTATCATTCCTATCCTCAAGAGCGGAGACCCTTCCCTTGCTGTGAACTACCGCCCCATTTCCCTTCTCTCCTCTTGCTCCAAAATCCTAGAAAGATACGTCAACGACTGGTTGACCGCGCACTTCGGTCACCTCATTGTCAAAGAGCAGCATGGTTTCGTGAAACATAGATCAACGGCTTCAAATCTTCTGGTCTTTACCAACTTTGTTGCTAAACGCTTGAATTCACGACAGGAGGTACATGCTGTTTATACTGATTTCTCCAAAGCCTTTGACACCGTTGACCATAACATTCTCCTCTCTAAACTTTCTTCGCTAGAGTTCCCTCCCTCAGTCATCTCCTGGCTTTCCTCCTATCTCTTATACCGTTCCTGCAAAGTTGCCTTTCATGGTCACTCATCTCGTTCCTTCTCTCCTTCCTCTGGTGTTCCCCAAGGCTCTATACTTGGCCCGCTACTCTTCCTGTTTTTTATCAATGACCCCGCCTCCATCCTCACCTGTCCGTATTTGCTTTACGCAGACGACCTTAAATTGTTTGCCTCTGTTTCCTCTCCATTGGACTGTGCTCTCTTGCAATCCAACCTTGATAATTTAGCCCGTTGGTGTTCGGTCAACAAGCTAACACTGAGTGTCAACAAATGCCACTGGATGCGCTATTCCCTGAAACCCTCCCCATCATCCTTTTCCTATTCTCTCAGTGGTCAACCCCTTTCACTACTGACCTCCTTCAAAGACCAGGGTGTAATATTCGACGATAAACTTCGTTTCAATTCCCACTTCGTTGACATCATCAATAGAGCTTCCAAAATGTCTGGTTTTATCTTACGTTCCTCGTCCGACTTTACCTCAATCCAGCCCTCCTTAACACTCTTCAATTCCCTTGTCAAAAACATCCTTGAATACTGCTCTGTAGTCTGGTCCCCCTACCACATCCCTGACGGCCGCGCTCTTGAAGCTGTACAACGCAAATTCACCCGGACCCTCTTTTACAAAAAGAACCTTCCACGGGTTGATTATCCGTCACGACTCCGCACCCTCAATCTCCCCTCCCTACAGCAACGCCGTATTTTCCTTGATATGTGTACTCTTTTCAAACTCTGCAATGGTCTGATGGACTGCTCCGCCAACTCGGATATTACTCTCCGTATCGCCTCGTCTCATGACACACGTAATGCGGACATTTTTGATGTGCCCTTCGCGGAGCTCGAGATTTACTTTCACTCTCCGATCCCGAGGTTTTGCCGGTCGTACAATGCCCTACAGCTTGGTTCATTTGACTCTATGTCCCTCTCTAGCTTTAAGCGCAAAATATGTCATTTACTTGCTCCTCCCTCTGAGGACAATATGTAATAAGAAATTTGCTTTCTGTGTATTGTCCTCATTAAATAAATAAATAAATAAATAAATAAGTTGTCCTTGCTCCCTTCTTGGCTCAATATGTTCTGGATCCCAAATCTTATTGAGCAATCCGAGCGTATTCGGTGTCTCAAGGGATTCCCATCTCAGTTTAGAGTTCACTTAGTTGGACCTAAGGGCCTTGAGCGTTGTTTGGCTGTCAGTCAGAATACCAATGTTCTGCTCCCTGTAGTTACTTTGGAGATTGAATGAGGCAGATTTGTCTATTGCGTGTATTTCCACATAGAATCTGCTAGTGTGCTTACCCGTTGGCACCCATATTTTGCTTGGGCCAATGACTCCGGCACCTGCTCCCTCTGTTGTGAGGGTTCGTCAGTGTACTAAGTTATCAGTTGTTGGTTTAAGCCGTATATCACAGTCATATTCTCCCAGTTAACCTTGTTACTCCAACATGTTTCAAATTTATCGTTGTCATGTCTTTCCTTGGTAATTCCGGGTACCGCCTAGAAAGAATATCAATCTTCCTTTGATTTAGATGGCTCTCTGCCTCAGTGATACGCGATCGTGAAGATTGCCCTCCTTACCTGCATCTGTATGTGCAGATGGAGAGGGGTTAATCCCAGAAGAACCTCCAGGTTGGGCATTTCCTCAACTCCCTGGCATGTGTATTGAGTTCAGTTCTCTTTGCCCACATTACTGCCTCTTAGGTAATCATTGGCCTTACTATTGCAGTGTATATCCAAAGCAGTATCTTCGGGCCGCAACCCCATTTTTTCCTGCTATGAACCTGCAAGTCATTAGAGCCCTTCTAGCTTTCCGACAAGTGTTTCTGACATGCGTCTTCCAGAATAATTTTTGGTCTAGCGTAATTCCCAAATATTTCATCTCTGTTTTTTGTTTCACCCCATTTTATGTTACCTTAAGGCTCTCAGGTGATTAAGCTTCCGTTTCCTAATGATATGCAGCCCCGCTTTGCTACACTAGGCTTTCGGAATAAAGACTAATTTTACCCGCCTCCATGCCCTTGGTATGTACCCCAAGGCTATGTTGCCCCTTGTCATCCTTTAAAGATACTCTAACATTACCTCTAGGCTTCTCTAGAGTACTTCTGTGAAGATGCCATCTACCCCCGGTGATTTCAGTGATTTAAGTACCTCTTGTCTAGTGAAGGTCACGAATGTTGGGGTGTTCCTCATGTTATATACTTCTTACTTATTGCTAAGAATAAATTCAAGAAGGTACTCATCTCTTCGATTGGTTTCGCTGCTTCCCCAGACTTCGGGACGAGTGTTGGCATTCCAACCGAAGAGAAGTGGTAACGTCCTCCTCTCACAATACTTCATCAGTTTAACGACTAGCTCCGGTGGGGTCTAGATGTCGTCTCCTGGGAAGTATCTCAATGTCACGACTCTAACGAGACTTGGATAGCCACAAGGTCCCTTATCTCTGTCCCTCTCTCTCTATTTATATTGCAAATTACGTTCAAGAATGATGTAAACTCTTGGTTTTATGCAAGAGGAGTCACAAATTACCTGCATGCTTCCTCCTTGCACCCACGGTTCTTGAGCCAGTATCCAATGTTATCCCTGGAACTTGATTTTGCATGGCGGAGGTTTTTCTGGGCTATCTTAGTGCTAGCCATTGGTTCCACTAGGGTTCAGAGTTCTCTTTCATTGCCGGAGTATCACCCTCCTTCTCGGACATGGCGCTTTCCTGCACGTCGCTGTCCGCCCTAAGCCCAAGAAGGTCTAGGTCGTCCAGCTTCTCCTCTTCACTGGGCAGTAGGTCTGCTTCCCTGCGTGGTCCAGTTCTTTCCGCCTCTATAGCCTCCAAAATTCCTTCAGGGGCCTCAGTACGTTTTCTACCCGATGCTTCCTCCAGAATGTCTTTCCCCGGTTTCCCCCCGTGCACTTGCACGGATATATTTCCAAATCTACAGGTGATATGACAACTTTGACATTTGATCGCTTCCAAAGATCGGTCATCCACCCCGGTCGTGAGGAGTCTACCTTGCTTTTGGAATCTATCCATAATCTTATATGGAGATAGTCATCCGAAGCAATTAGGAAATGCATGAAATCTTCCATATCTATTATTGCAGCTTTCGGAAGAAGCACTGTCACCATGTGTGCTCCTGGTATATCATCCCCAGCACATGTCGACAGTTCTGCTCCATCCAAGCCTATGATGGAACTATGGTTCTAAGCCACTCGGCAGTGTCTTCCGTTGCGCAGCCCACCAGTATGTGACCTGGTCGAAAGCGTATCTCGGTGAACACAAGTTTCTCAGTCCATCCCTTGAACAACAAGGTATTCGATAGTTTCCTGCTCCTCACGAGGGTGTGGAAAAGTTTTTGGCAGTATGAACAGTCGAATGCCCCTGACCGCAGTAGCATAGCCAATGGCGGGCTTCCTAATTCCTGCATTCACCCCTGACCTCTCCGGGTTTTATCCCCTCTTGGGTTCAGGTTTGGGTTTTTTTGCGAGCATTCCCCATATGTGGGCTAATATCAGCTGCTCCCCGCTCTTTTGGTTCCAATAAAAACAGCTTAGTTCTGTCCTGAGCCTTCTTAAGGGTCTCTTCTGGTTTCAGGCCTTCCTTTAGATAACGCAGGAACGATTTAGCACCTGCGACACTGAGACGTGTATCCTTCCTAGCGTCTAATATATTTATCTTAGACATGCTTTTGCTGGTCCCTGCTTTTTGAGCAGTGATCTTTGTTAATTGTTGTCCTCACAGTACACCAATGTTCACCGTAGATCTACTGCCTGGCTTCCCAAATTCTCCCTTTTCGGGTGTAATCAATATTTCGAAGATGTGCCTCCATGATGTGCGCGATCAACCAGTCGTTGACGTATCTTTCCAGGATTTTCGAACAAGAGGAGAGAAGAGAGAAGGGGCGGTAGTTCACAGCAAGAGAAGGGTCTCCGCTCTAGAAGATAGGGATTCTTCTAAACTTTTGTTGTAGGTCCTACATAGGGGAAGGGAAATGTGTTTTATACAGTTAAAAAGGAAAAGGTTAGGAAGCCCATCGGGACCAGTTTCGACATTGGGGTTAAGATTACCAATGAGGAACTCAACAAAGGAAGGCATAAGGAGAGGAATGGCCAGAGATTCGGAGATTCGGGATCTTTTAAATAAGCAGTCTGCAGTTACAAGAGGCGTAGAGGATGGAGTGGTCGAGATAGAAAACACGGAAGATAGGTAAGTGCAGAGAAGGTAGCAGGATTGTTGCGGAGAGTTGGCAGTAGAGTCAGCAAAACTGATAGAAGGAGGGACAATTTTGGTGGGATTCCGAAAATAGCGAGTGTGGAACCAAAAAAGGTTTCAAGTTAACGCGGGCAAGGACGCTCAGCAATTACCTTTCTTGCACTTTTCTAATCATCGACTTCACAACATAGTGCATAGTCTTAACTTGAGCAAGGTCAGCGTCACTCTTTGAAGTCCGAAACTTCTTCCGCAGTGCATCTTCCAGGCGAATGTTATTAAGCATTTCCGTTGTGGACCAAGTTGGGTACGAACACAGGCAAGCAGGGGATGAAAGCACATAACAGGAGAGGAGATCGGACAGAATATTGTGAAAGGTGCTTAGAGCTTGATCACACGTCACACAGTTGATAGACGCTAAAACTGAGTTGAGACCGTCAAAGTTGGCCTTGCAGAAATTGAACTTAGTAGATTAGTAGAAATTTTGGATTTTGAACGAGGAAGTTCGCCTCCAGATTCAAGTTGGGGTGATCCACGTCAGTTTTCACATACGGGGATGTGGAAGGAAATAAAAGGAGCTGGCGCTCGAGGATGTTGGAAAAGAAGAAATCGAAAGTGCGGTCCAAGAAATCCAGAGCAGAGCAAGTGTTCATAAAAGAAGAAAGTAGAAGGGAAGAATGGGAGAGATTGTTGGAAAGAATTGGAAAGCTAACATGAAGCATGAGGAGTTTAAAATCTCCGCAAAGGAAGAAAGGAAGCGAAGGGAATCTGACAGTAAGGAGTCCAGACAGACTGTTAAACAATTCTTCATACAGGAGAGAAGGGAAAACACAGGCTACATATACAATGAACGGGAGGGAGTTGGGCGGGACAAACGCAGAGCAACACAGTTAAAAAGAAAGCCAGAGGGGAGGACGAGTTCATCGGGGAGCATATATTTTATTGCAATTAGGTCCCCGTTGGTGGACTTACGAGATGCATGCCCGGTCCCTGGAGTAGCCTTCGGAGAGCTCGGAGTTTAATATAGTATCGTCCAGCTAACTTTCGAAGATACAGATGGCATAGTGTTGCTGAGTCAGCGCGGATAAATTGAAAGCCCCTAGCTTGGTTCTTAAATCCCTAGGACGGACTGTAAACACGGATCCAGTTACATTGCTCGGCGAGACAGGCTGGTTGTCCTGAAATATTCCACGAGTTGGTGCGCTTGTGTAGCTTGATGAATACACTTTCAGGCCAGAAAGAAGGGTTTCCGAGGATGTCGAATTCTTGAGGATAAGTGATCTTGAAAGACCGGCTCGGTTGGGTTTTTGTCTTTTGTCAGTTTGACATCGGACAGAGGAGAAAATAAACCAACTTTGCTCTTTATGTACCCCAGTACATTGTCCGTAAAAGTTGCGAACGCTAGCCTAGAGATAAATAGCTGTTTAGGTGAGAACCCTGATGTAGGAAGGTATTGCAGAGGAAAACAACTCAGATCGAGAGGCCTGGTGCGCAGACTCCTGAGAAGATGGTGAGGCTACACTGTTAGGAAGAGTAGGAATTGCATTTTCAGAAACCAGAGTATCATCAAACGATTTCCTAAGCCGCCGGGAACACATAGACAACTTAGTAGATCGTGGCATTTTTGGCACTACACCAGTGTTGTGATTCACGTTTGGCTCTATAACCTAATCCCCTCGAGGCACTTTTGAAAAACTTGCATCCTAGTGGTTTTACAAGAGTACCCGTCGTTTAGACCCATGATTTTTTTGAGGCAAGGATTGATTTTGTGATCGCAACCAAAGCCTACTTAACTCTCTATGGAACTAACGAGTACGAAACCCAAGTTGTAAATGTGACTCCACGTTTAAGGCCTGATGGTCTTTTGTTCACTTTACCCAACCACAGCCCCCATGAAACTTCCATTAGGGGAGCAACCGCAAATAATGGTGTTAAGAACAGATGCCCTAGGAATTCTCCCGATACATATGAACTCAGAAGGCTATCCCGGTTCTTGTGGTACCAGATAAATGTTGTTGAGCTTTCAAGGCTGAAGCCAGATGAGTCCCTGTGCAGAGTCGGGTCTGATCGCTCTAATTAGACCTTGGAAGATTCGCCTACTACATCACCATCAGCAAGCCAAAGTGAGTACAGCGTTTCCCGATGCCACCACGTGAAGCTTCACCTCGGTCGGTTTTGATTCGGCCGACAAAGTTGCCGCTCCTCCCCCACCTCAGAACATCGGGCTTTTGGAACAGTAGTAATACCTTGAGCTAAAATATTTTGATATTTATTCAATTTAACGGACAACAAACAGAGTAAATTCCAACTAATTATTATCCTCAGGAGGAGGAGAAAGCAAAAAACTTATCCTACGTTTAAAACTACTTAAAGTAGGGAAGTTAAAAGGACCAAGCTGTTTTGCATTATAATTCCGGCAAAGCCTAGGAATCGGGGAATGAAAGTAGACTTCGAGCTCGGGGAAGGGCACGTTGAAAATGTCTGCGGTACCTGTATTATAAGACGCAGGACGGCAGGTGATCTCGTCAGCGGTGGAGCAGTCTATCAGACCCGAGGAAAGTTTAAAGAATGTGCATAGATCCAGATAGGATCTACGCTGTTGTAGGAAGGGAAGGTTTAGAAAGCGGAGACGGGAGGGGTGATCCACGCGAGGGAAAGTTTTCATAAAGAAGAGGGAACGGGTGAATTTACGTGGCATATTTTCAAGGGCAAGACAATCACAGTTACGGGAGGGTGACCAAATCACGGAGCAATACTCGAGGGCATTCCTTACGAGGGAATTGAAGAGAGCTATGGAGGGTTGGATGGAGTCAAAATCAGAGGAGGAGCGAAGTATAAAGCCTGACAATTTTGCTGCTCGATTGATGACATCGACATGGGTGTCAAAGCGGAGCTAATTGTCGAAAGTGACTCCGAGGTCTTGAGTGGAATTTAAGCAGGATAAGGAATGTCCGTTAAGCGAGTAGGAGAAAGAAGTGTGACACTTTCAGACGTTTAGCGCTAAACCATTAGTCGAGCACCAACGAACCAGAGTGTCCAGGTTAGATTGAAGGGAAACACAGTCCATAGGCGACGATATAGCGGAAAACAGCTTAAGGTCGTCTGCGTCGAGCAAACAGGGACAAGTAAGGAGGGGAGGAAGGTCGTTAATAAAAAATAAAAATAACAAAGGACCCAGAATAGATCCCTGTGGACGCCAGAAGAGGGAGAGAAGGAGCGGGAAGTACAGTCGTCAAAAGAGACGCGGCAGGATCGGTTTGGAAGGTAAGAGGCAAGCCAAATACAAGTGGTATGAGAACGTTTAGGGACGAGAGTTTGGATAGAAATATCTTGTGATTTACAGTGTCGAAGGCTTTCGCGAAATCAGTATAAATGGTATGCACTTCTTGTGGTGAATTTAGGCATTTGGCGACAAAGTTGGTAAAGTTAAGCAGGTTGGAGGCAGTGGACCTACGTTTAACGAAGCCGTGTTGCTCTTTCACTATGTGTTGGCCAAAGTGGGCGGACAACCAGTCGCTGACATATCTTTCCAGGATTTTGGAACAAGAGGAGAGGAGGTAAATAGGACGGTAATTCTCGGCAAGCAAACGATCGCCACTTTTGTGAATGGGGATAATGAGAGCCTCTTTACACAAGCCGGGAAAATGATTCTCTTCGAGGCTTTTGTTGAAAATAAGAGATAAGGGAAGGGAGATGGGCTTACCAGTTTTGAACAAAAAGAGGTTTGGAAGACCATCGTAGCCAGGTCTAACATTGGCATCAAGTTTGCCAATGAGGTATTCGACAAGGATAAGGGTAAGAAGGGGAATGTTAGGCGATGCGGGGCAGGCTACATCCACTATCGAGAGGGATTCGGAGGAAAGAGGGGGAACATAGACTGACGAAAAGTAGCGGCAGAGTAAATCACAGGATAGTTGGGGGGAGTTAGCTGAGAAGCCAGAGAATTTAATGGACGGAGGGGATAACTGGGCAGGGCAGCGGGAGTTGCGAATGTGGGACCAGAAAGGTTTGAGGTTTCCACGCTTTAGTGAGTCTTCCACGCTGGACAAATATTCATTTCTAGACATACGTATTAAGGATTTGACCGATGAACGAAGGAATTTGAACAAAACTAAGTCAGCAACGTTTCTAGAAGACAGGAACTTCTTTCTCGCAGTCTGCTTTTGACGTAGTTTTTTGTGAATTTCAATGGTGAACCAGACGGGGTAAGAACGTAAGCACTTAGGAGAGGAGGGAACGTAACAAGGAAGAAGATCAAATAAAATGGTATAGAAAGTGTTGAGTGCTTGGTCATACGTAAATGGAGAGAGGAGGGGGACCCAGTTAATTGACGGGCTAAGTTCAGACTTTCGAAGTTCGCCTTACGAAAGTTGCACTTGGTAGGTTGGTTGCGAGCGACAGGAGAGTGGAGTCGGGATATCTGAACATTGAACTCGAGAGCAGGGCATGATGCGCGCCAGGGGCAACGTAAGACGGAGCATGAAGGGATTGGGAAAGGTAACGTACAGAAAGGTTAGAGAGGACAAGGTCAAGAGTGCGATCTAAGTGGTTTCTAGAAAGGTTAAATTGGAGGGCGCCACAGGTGTACATGAAAGTGGATGGAGGAAGGGAAGAGTGGGCCGAGTTATTAGGGAGGGAGGGAAGGCCAGGAGTAATGGGTCAGGAGAGCATAGGGAGATTAAAGTCGCCACAGAGGATGAAAGGAAGTTAGGGAAACAAAGCGATTAGGGCCTCTGATCTCTCTGATCTGTCGAAGAAATCCTCGTACAGAGAAGGCGGGCTTAGGCAGGGAAGGTATACACAGGATATGATAAAAGGACATACGTTTGGCGGAAGGACACGTATGGTGACAGAATCGTAGGAGGAGGAGGAGGAGGAGGAAAAGATGATTTCGGCACGAAGAGGGGACTTAACAGCTATCCTGTCATCCAGCCAAGTTTCAGAAATGCAGGTGACATGATGTTGGAATGCTGAGGCAGACAGTTTGAAATCCGACAGCTTGGTCCTTAGACCCCTTACATTTTGATAAAATAGCGTATAGTTATTGGAATCATTCAAGTTCGGCGAGGCAGGCGGGCGGGCCGGAAATTTTCACGAAGCTTAGACCTCTGATAAGGCTTGACGAAGACCCCCTGTGGCCAAAAGGAAAATTGGACGATAGTAGTCGGATATACCGACATGGTGCACTACAAATGCATAGGACAGTAGTAAGTGATATGGTGCCATCGCGATTTCTTAAAGAAGGGTTTCATCTCATTATGAGCCACCAAGAGCAAATGGCTTTCTTAGCTCTGGAATGGCATCTCAAAACATCAATAACTGCAAACCTCGAACTAGCCGATCTTCTCGATAGTGATAAGTATCGTATACGAAAGAAATAAAGATTGTATCTAACAATTTTTCAAAGCAACATGGGAAACAGTAGCAGGAACACATCAATGGGTGAGAGCCTCCACAATTGTAAAATTAACAAATTACAAACCCATAATGACAACTTCATGACTCTTTTGCGACATTTACCCGCATAATATATTTGATTTACACTTGACGGCACAGATTACATGGTACCTCGGTCAATTGACTCATTCAACACTACCGCCTTGCGGGACCCCAGCCATCTCAGTAAACTATTTAAACCTAAGCCTCATACTGAGAACTCTCCAGTAATGTAAACAGAAAGTTAGCACCAATGGGTTGTGTTCAATGTCAATAAAATCACATAAAAGACCCCAAATTCATAAATAAAAAATTTAATACGATAAAAGGAAGAAGCAAAAAAAGATCGTCATCGCCGCGAGGAAAAGATACAGATTCAATAAAAAAGATATTTAGTAATAAATGGATTTCGATCTTGGGTCTTGGGAATGTATCGAAGGTTAACCGAGAACGATATATCGAAAATAAATTGGATAGTTCTTGTGGTTGTGTTATTGTCGCGTGTGACTCATTTTCTCATATTATAAATCGGTTAATGATCCCCCGAGATTTTTACGAATCTGAAATCTTTTGCGCGTTCTTCAGGAATTTGATATCAAGACGAGATTTTTTGCTGCTCCTCGAGCCATTCGGCCAATGAAATCGTTTTTGTTTTTCATATTCCACGTCCAGCTCGCGATGGTGACTGGCGAGCCCGTTTTCAGGCAATTCACAGAGACAAAAGTAGGATATTGCGAAGAAAAAGCTTTTTATCTGGTCACGTTTTGTATCTCCAAAGCGGAATTTCAGATATTTTTATTTTATTTTATTTTTTCGGCTGTCATCCTGAATATCCAAAAATTCAAGAAAAATTTCCATTAAAATGTTGATGCAAGTCTGCTGTTTTGATATCTTCGGCGCTTTTTTTTTTGTCTCCGCTGCATTTCCTCCAAAGATTTCTTTTTCTTCAAGACCAACTTAATGAAATTTTCAGTTTAGCATCTTCAAGATTCTTTTTGGACTCGAAGCAGCCGCAAGCGACACGCCAAGGTGTCCCAATTGTTGTGAGTATGTCCCTCCACACATGTACGAATGTTACTTAAATCTTTTTTGCATTATCTGACTTTTTTTTTGAATCAAAGTTGGATGTAGGATGGAGTCTTGTCACGTCACGTAGAGAAAGTAACGTGTTGCATTTAAAAAGTTGTTTTCGGAGATAATAAAAATGTTTTTTAAGTGAATATCTTGAGTACTGGCGCAATGCGAATGAAAGTAAAATTATTTGGCAGAGCTGTTGGGTCTGCCTCTGGGTGATGCAGGGAGTGCAGAGGCTGAAGTGCAAATCCGAGAAAACATTGGCAAACACGGAGAAGAAAAGCACAAGGTGCAATAATAAAAGCTGTTAAATGTTCAAATGATGTTAGAGCAACATTTGAATGCACATTTTTTATCTTTTTTTTTTTTGTTGGCGCCGTCGTGTTTCTCGATTATAAAACAAAAGCCGGCCCCGTCACTTTTCATTAGAATGAGACATACGTGACTACGTAAAATGTTATGTAGCTGAAAAGAAAATGAAGTGCAAGTGCTTTCGTAACTTGAGAAATTATGTATGTCTCAGTGGTCGCTCGTTAAGTTCCAGTGGTCTGCAAACGCTTGTCTACATGATGTAGGCTGAAATCCAACTCAACAAGGTAATAGTTCATGGATGAGTTCCGATTAGTAGCTGACAGCAACACTTGTGAAGCCTGTTCAAGGGGACCTCACAAAAGTTTTGCAAACATAGACCTCAATTGCAAATCGACGAGCCACAATGCGTCCAAACAGGGCCTAATTTTAAGCTATGTTATATGAGGCGAATAGTGGTAGGTCCCCTCACACTGTAGTATTCGCAGCTTTTCAACAGGTGCATCATTTCGTCAATCCCATTTACTTATTACAAATGGCGCCCAATGTGGGGTCCTACCTGTGGAAGATAGCCATTTACAGACCCCAACTTCGTTTTGGTGTGTCAGGTGTGCCATGGAATCCCTGGAATCAAGTAAGCCTTATTTTCCCATCCCACCTTGTAGAACAGCATTTCGTATCCTTTCCTTGGTAGCATAACTAAAGAGCCTGTCTTTTCTTGTGGTTAGGACTTAACATCTCGTAGGTGATTGCCTTCCAGAAATCTCTGGATCTACGAGCCTTTGCGACCATATGTTGAAAGGCACTGCTGTCTGAACCTTTGGCGAATGTCTTTCCCTACCTTTATGTGAGAT
Source organism: Hermetia illucens (assembly GCF_905115235.1). Classification (NCBI taxonomy): domain Eukaryota; kingdom Metazoa; phylum Arthropoda; class Insecta; order Diptera; family Stratiomyidae; genus Hermetia; species Hermetia illucens. The sequence goes on along the minus strand of NC_051851.1, from coordinate 5,491,231 downwards.
CAAGCTTTAATGGAACACGGAGACAATTGGGCAAAGCTGTGCCATTTCATCTTCAAAGCTTCATTCTCACTTTGCTCCTGGTTGCCGAAAGAGGGAAATCGAATTCTCCCTATTCCTTTTGTTTGATTTGTTATAAAATACTTAGCGACGAGGAGGTTGCCTTTCTGGATCTAGAGAAAGCATTTGACAGTGTGCCACACGAACTTATCTGGTATGCTTTTCGACAACACTTCGTGCCAGAAGAACTCGTGCGCTGGGTTCAATTGCTCTACCACGATCCGAAAAGTAAAGTCCGAAGCATGGCGGGTGTATCAAAACTGCTTCGTGTCTCTGTTGATGTTCATCAAGGAAGGGCCCTCTCACCACTCCTCTTTGCTCTTGTTGTGGACACCGTCACACGGGATATCCAACGTCCAGCGCCCTGTACACTGCTTTATGCAGATCTGATCAGATCTAGTATCTGATAGCAAAAATGATCTCGAGCAACTTGCTCAAAAATGGAATGATCCCCTCATGCAACACGGTCTCAGATTGAATGACTCACCAGGGTCTGACTTTTTTCTGTGAGGGTACCTCAAGAGGCGTATCTATAGCCACAGACCGCAAGATTTGGATGAGTTAAAAAACGCAATCCTTCAAGAAATCGTCCAAAAATGGAGTGATCTCAGATTGAATCTAAACAAAACTGAATTTTTGACGACCGATCCCCATGAAACAGGGACAATCACTGTCAGCGGCAGTGATCTGCTCAGAACTGAGCGATTTAAATACCTCGGCTCAACGCTATCAGCCAATGGAGAACTGCGATATGAAATTGCTTCACGCATTAACGCAAGCTGGATGAAGTGGCGTTCCACAACTGGTGTTCTTTGTGATCGACGTATCAACGAACGTCTCAAATCGAAAATTTACCGTAAAGTTGTCCGTTCTGTCGCTCTATATCGTTCTGAGTGTTGGCCAACTATAAAGGACAATGAACGGCGTCTTGCGGTAATGGAAACGAAGATGTTACGTTGAACTAGTGGCGTGGCACGTTTTGATCACATCCGAAATGAGGATATCCGCGATCTTTATGGGGTCGCACCATCAGGAGTATCAAATCACGTTTCACCCTGGGACCTATACTACCCTTTGACCGCCTCCAAAGGCCTATATCCTCTATAATATATCCTTTAAACGAACTGATTCGGGTCATTTGGCTTCGACCCAGTTAAGTGTGGTATTGTAATAAAAATTTAGTATGACTATCCTTCAATTGTAGCAGAGGTTGCAGATGAACCATGCGACCTCTGAAACTTTGAAACTCTGATTGAGAAAGGACAACACGACGGCTATGAGTGCCATAACATACCAAATTCACAATAGCTTTAACCGGGCCCACCTTTGACTACAGACAGTTTGGTAGCTCTAGATATTTCAATACACACCCGAATCAATTAATTGAATGAATTGCAAATTATCTGGTTACCCGACAGTCTTTCACAAAGTTTAGATGCAATCAGTTTAAACTTCAGAGAACGCAACCACCATGTTCAACTTATGTCTATCAGTGCTCTTTGCACAACATAAGGAACCTTAAGTCTTCAACTATTTATGATTCCCACTGACCCCTTCGTGGAATATGGCGCGTCAACCACATCTACGCACCAGCGTTCGCGCTTCAGCTCCTCCCACGATTTCCTGAGATCCCTATAATCCTTCTCTACTGTTCTGCGGCAAATACCCTTGGAGCGATCCACTCATCGGCCATCTTGGGAGAGTGGATTCTGCTACATGGCATAGCCCGCAATGCAATAGTCGTCTCTCGTTAGTGTATGACCTATCTGCTGCCACTTCCACTTTTCAGTCACGGTCCATATGAGTGCCAGGCAAGTTCATTGTTTGTAATTTCATCAGGCTAATGTAGCCCGATGATACAATGCACACAGGTGTTGACGAAGGCTTGGGGCTTTTGAGAAACTGTGGAGTTGACTTTCCAAATGTTTTTCCCATATAGCAACACACAAAAAGAGCACTACACTACACTACGCTCTGTAGCACAGGATAGTCTCAATTTGATTTTGTTGTCGAGGTACCCATATTTCTAAATTTAAGACAAGTCAACGAAAGCGGATCTAGCCCTGTAAATGTGTCAAACAACATCCAGTTTCGTGCCACCGTCAGCAGGAACTGCACTCCCTAAATATACAAATTGATCGACGCCTCCGATGCTCTACAGTAACTGCAGCGATTAATAACTCTGCGGGGAGACCATCAAACCCAGTGGCTCTATTCCGCTTGAATGCGTTAATAACCGAAGTTCCGGAGTAGCCTGTCCAAAACCATGTTTGAGAAAAGAAAAGAGAGGGATAACTGCAGCCTGAATGGCTGAGTTACACGTAAGTGTCTCACGTGAGTAAGGTATCACAAACCTCATAGCCAGTCCTGCTACATAGTTGTATGAACTCTGGCACGTTTCCAACCACCTGAACTAGCTATCACCAATGCCAACCCTGGATAAGGTTTTATGATGGGCCGACAACTCATCCATGTAAAAACTACTCCACGTCAAGAAACCTGGAACATTTTCCCCGGATTGGACGAATAAACGACGATGACCAAGCAAACGACTAGCGGACTATTCTTTCGTATCCTGGAATGTACCCTCTCTGAACAAACCAAGGGTCGTCAAGGCCCTCATTGAACAGGTCAAAATTTACAAATCGAGCATGATTTCAGTCCAGGAAACAAATTGGATTGGTAGCGGAACAAGCGATATGAATTCGTACACAATTTTCCAACTTGACCAACCATCGAGTCAGATCAAGGTTGGTTGCGGGCCATTCGCGTCAGGACTCGTTTTTCCGCCTCTGGCTCATCAACGTACACGCCTCGACAGAAGTCAAGGAAAATGTAGTGAAAGACAGGTTTTGATGAATACCTGAAGACGCTATTTGACTCACTCCCAACAAACGATGACAAAATACTGTGCGAAAATCGGGGAACCACTGAAGGACACGGCCTCCATGTGGAATGTTATCAAAACGGTCAATGGTTAATTGACTTCACCAGCAGTAAAAAGAAGCTCCACACGCTGCCCGGACCGGCGCATTCACCGTCAACCAAATTGACCACGTGCTCGTTGGTAAAAGTAGGCGTCCAGTGTATTGGATATACGACCCTATCGAGGAGCAAATTGCGATTCAGACCATCACTTGGTGACGGCAACATATCGGTACAAAATCTCCTCAGCACACTAGTGGGGTATCAGCTCTACCAGAAATTGAAGTGATAAAACTTGTTTTTCCTATTCGCTAGTGTTGACTTTTATTTTGCAAAAACCGACATTTCGGGAACCATTTGCTGCCTTTATCAGTGCTAACAAGTCTGTTTGTCAATGGGTTTATTAGCTATATTTATACTAATCTGAATCTATAATATCATTCTAATTTTTGCTAGGACGAAACCCACAGCAATCACCAAGCAATCTTGTTTGAACCATGGTTAGATAGAGCAAAGAACCGAAAAAGACTTTCCTGACCAACTTTGAATGAGCAGACCTTCATTAAGATGTGGCTAGACAGGGCCACTAAAGCAGACGAATCTATGGAAAGAGAGCTGCATGTTCCATCATCATCAAAGGATGCGACGCGTCCATGGCTGAAAGACATGCACATTCCAGAGTGGACGACCAAACTCTTCTTCTTTTTCTTCAGCCTTTGTCCCGTTCACAAGCGGGGTCGGCTCGTCGTGATTGGCTTCGCCATTTGGCTCTATCGAATGCCTGATCTGGGTGCAACCTCGAGGCTTTTAAATCCCCATCTAGCGTATCAAGCCACCGTTGCTTAGGTCTGCCTTTTGGTCGTTTACCATCGACTTCGATGTTCAGACCAATCTTGGCAAGTGAATTCTTGTTTGCACGAATTGCGTGACCATACCATCGAAGACGCCTCTCTCGCAACTTTTCCACGATCGGTGCAACCCCATAACGATCGCGGATATCCTCATTTCGGATGTGATCTAAACGTGTGACGCCACTAGTCCAACGTAGCATCTTCGTCTCCATTACCGCAAGACGCCGTTCATTGTCTTTTATGGTCGGCCAACACTCAGAACCATAGAGAGCGACTGGACGGACGACATTGCGGTAAATTTTAGATTTGAGACGTTCGTTGATACATCGATCACAAAGAACTCCAGTTGTGGAACGCCACTTCATCCAGGTTGCGTTAATGCCTGAAGCAATTTCATAACGCAGTTTTCCATTGGCTGATTGCGTTGACCCGAGGTATTTAAATCGCTCAGTTCTGGGCAGATCACTGCCGCTGACAGTGACTGTGCCTGTTTCATGGGGATCAGTCGTCAAAAATTCAGTTTGTTTAAATTCAATCTGAGACCGTGTTGCATGAGGCGATCATTCCATTTTTGAACAAGTTGCTCGAGATCATTTTTGCTATCAGATGCTAGGAAAACATCATCTGCATAAAGCAGTGTGTAGGGCGCTGGACGTTGGATATCCCGTGTGACGGTGTCCCTAACAAGAACAAAGAGGAGTGGTGAAAGGGCGCTTCCTTGATGAACACCAACGGAGACACGAAGCGGTTTTGATACACCCGCCATACTACTTTTCGGATCGTGGTAGAACAATTGAACCCAGCGAACGACTTCTTCTGGTACTAAGTGTTGTCGTAAAGCACACCAGATGAGTTCGTGTGGTACACGGTCAAACGCTTTCTCTAGATCGAGAAAGGCAATGTAAAGAGGGCGATGCTTCTCACGGTGTTTCTCCATGAGTAACCGCGCAGTATGTATTGCGTCAGTAGTTCCGCAGTTCTTGACAAATCCGGCTTGATTCACGGTTATTTCAACGATTTCGCGAATACGGTTGTGAAGAATGCGTTCAAAAATCTTCATGGTATGGGAAAGTAACCGGATCGGACGGTAATTTGAACATTCTGCTGGGCTACCTTTCTTTTTCCATATTGGAACAGTGGTACTTTCTTGCCAGTCAGATGGTGTTCTTCCTTCCTGAATAACCCGGTTAAAGAATTCACTGAGCCATAATGTTGGATCCCAGCTCTTCGCTTTCCAGAGCTCAGATGCGATGTCGTCAGGTTCTGTTGCTTTCCCCGATTTCATTTGTTTTATTGCCTCCTCGACTTCAGTTGCGCTGACTGGTGGAACTGCTCCAAATGTCGGCAATGATTGTGGAAGTGGAGGATGAGCAAATTCTTCAGTTGAAATCTGCTCGAAGTATTCTCGCCATCTATCCGTCGCGGCTCGACGGTTGGTAAGCAAAGTACCGTTCTTGTCATTAACACAACAAAAGTGTGCGGTCATCACGGCTTTTAGCAAATCGATACAGATCTCTCTCGCCATCCCGAGTGTCCAGTTTATCGTAAAGATTTTTGAGATGGTTCGCTCGGGTGACAACGACCGCTTTCTTTGCTTCACGGTTGCAATCTTATAAATTTGCCAGTTAGTAGGCGTTTTATCGTCGAGAAATTTGTGGTAGAGGCGTTTCTTTTCATGGACCTTCATTTCAACATCATCATTCCAAAGCCAAGTATCTCGGTTGATGTATAGCTTACCCGGCTTGGTGACCCCGAGGGTTGCAGAGGCCGCTTTGTGGATCATGTCTTTCATTTGGTTCCATGATTCTTCAACATTCGTAATGGTCGGCAATCGTATGAGTGAGACCGTTTCTTCTTTCTTCTCACCAAATCGCCACCATTTAATGCGCGGCGGGCCAGTGCGTTCCTCACGCTTTTTTATCGGTGGCTTAATTCGCAGGACGGCAATCAACGGTCGATGTTGAGGTGCGATGGTCTCATAGGGAACGACTTTGCAATCAGTGACAGTGGTAAAATGTTGGCGCCTTATGAGAATATAGTCGATTTGCGTTTTACTGTTCCCACTATAAAGTGTGGGAAGATGAGACAATCGTTTGATGAACCATGTATTCATAAGAACAAGGTCATGTGTGTCCGCAAAATCGATTATACGCTCGCCACCCTCATTGCGCGCTCCGAACCCCTTTCACCTACGGCACCTGTTACCGTCTGCCTTTTCACCCACATGACCATTAAGGTCGCCGGCAATGATTATATAGTCGTCAGCAGGCCCGTGACAAGTCTTTTCATCGAGAAGTTGCCAAAAGGCGTCTTTCTCGGCATCAGGTCGACCTGTCTGTGGTGCATACGCGGTGAAGAAGTGAATAGTGCGATCAGCTAATATAATGGTGATCTTCATCAGCCGATCGTTAAATCGTTCGACTTCTTTAATGGCATCACGGAAACCCTCTGAGATGGTAATGCCAACACCATATTGAATGTGTGGGTTACCACAATAGAGAAATTTATAGCCATTTTTACCGTGTTCGCGTTCAATGTCGCAGCTTTTGGCACCAGACCATCGGGTTTCTTGCAGAGCGCAGATATCAATGCGCCTTTTCCGAAGGGCTCTTGCGAGTTCCTCGGTGTTTCCAGTTAGGGTACCAACATTTAGCGTGCAGACACGTATTTGTTTTGTTCGTTGTGTTCGGACTAACTTGCTTACGTCCTGACGCCGTCCATGCGTCAAGAACCCTTGCCCATTTCTCGACAGGACCGGTGCCCGTCCTGCCGCGTCGACTGAGATGGACGCCCTAGCATTTCTCCGAGACTTGTGACTCAGTCCTTTGAGCACTTTGATCCCTCACGCTTCATTACTACAAAATTAACTTGTTTATTCCGATGCGTGGGTCTACACCGGATTCCAAAATAGACAACACAAGGGAATTCGCGACGGCCTAACGAGTAACGACCAGAACGCGAGCTAAAATTGAAAAATAAGAAAAAAACAGCTCGACTGCGCGCGTGGAGCCGTAAGCCTCCGGACCCGAGTGCCTCAATCAAGGAGGGGAAGATCCACGACCGATCACAGTCCGGATTTGTGCCTCTCCCGCCTTAGATCTTGAATGAGGCGCGGCCCCTGAGGCTCCCACCCTTCCTTGACATCCTTAGGCCAGTTTGTTCTTTTGAGGATGTCCCTGAACAGGCTCTGAGGGAGCAAGGAGGAAAAGAGAGGGAGGAAGTCCTCAAATTACTCAAGAGTTAATTAGAATTCATAATGTAATTATTCAAAAAAAATTAAATATATAAAAAAAAATAATCAAAAATCAGAAAAAAAATAAAACAAAATTAAATCAAATTAAAAATCAACAAAAAAAAAAAGAAATTTGAAAGAAAAAACTTTAGACTTACTTTTGCTATTAAACACTCCGAGCTCGGCGTGGTAGCTGCTTCTGTGGTGAGAAGAAATTAAGCACATTAGAAATTCCTAAACAAAATTTACAATTATTTATATATTTCTCTTTTTTTTCTATAATAAAACAGAAAACCTCTTTGGGTTCGGTGACTTGAACTGCTATACGCGAGAATTTTCCCGGCTAGATGAATGGCTTGTCGCGGGCAAGCCTCCCCGAAAATTTTACATCAATTGCAGCCGCCTCTTTGCCTTTCTTCCGCTGTTGTCTGTTATAACAATTTATTTCCACGAATGTTATAATTTTCTACTGTCAATATTAATCTAAACCACAACACGGCTAGTTTTCGAGGTAGTCCCGGAGGTTTGTTTTGTCTGGAACGGGGACCACAAAGGGTTCGCACTGTTAACGTCCCTTGACAATCCACTTCGATTTCTTTCACTAAACCACCTCCTCGTCACTAATTCGAGTTTTAAAAACAATCGTCATCATCATCAACGGCGCAATAATCGGTATCCGGTCTAGGCCTGTCTTAATAAGGAACTCCAGACATCCCGATTTTGCGCCGAGGTCCACCAATTCGATATCCCTAAAAGCTGTCTGGCGTCCTGACCTACGCCATCGCTCCATCTTAGGCAGGGTCTGCCTCGTCTTCTTTTTCTAACATAGATATTGCCCTTATAGACTTTCCGGGTGGGATCATCCTCATCCATACGGATTAAGTGACCCGCCCACCGTAACTTATTGAGCCGGATTTTATCCACAACCGGACGGTCATGGTATCGCTCATAGATTTCGTCGTTGTGTAGGCTACGGAATCGTCCATCCTCATGTATTCCAAGAGCCAAGAGTTCGCAATTTTTCTTGCTAAGAACCCAAGTTTCCGAGGATTACATGAGGACCGGCAAGATCATAGTCTTGTACAGTAAGAGCTTTGACCGTATGGTGAGACGTTTCGAGCGGGATAGTTTTTGTAAGCTGAAATAGGCTCTGTTGGCTGACAACAACCGTGCGCGGATTTCATCATCGTAGATGTTATCGGTTTTGATTTTCGACCCTAGATAGGAGAAATTGTCAACGGTCTCAAAGTTGTATTCTCCTATCCTTATTCTTCCTGTTTGACCAGTGCGGTTTGATGTTGTTGGTTGGTTCGTCTTCAGTGCTCACGTTGCCACCATATATTTTGTCTTGCCTTCATTGGTGCGCAGCCCAAGATCTCGCGCCAATCGCCGCCTGCTCGATCTGGATGAAGGCAGTTTGTACGTCTCGGGTGATTCTTCCCATGATGTCGATATCGTCAGGTGGACCTCTTGCATTTACCTCAGCATCGCGGATCACTTTCTCGAGGGCCAGGTTAAAGAGGACGCATGATAGCGCATCCCCTTGTCGTAGACCGTTGTTGATATCGAATGGTCTTGAGAGTGATCCTGCTGCTTTTATCTGGCCTCGCACATTGGTCAGGGTCAGCCTTGTCAGCCTCATTATTTCGTTGGGATACCGAATTCTCTCATGGCCATGTACAGTTTTACCCTGGCTATGCTATCATAGGCGGCTTTAAAGTCGATGAATAGATGGTGCAACTGTTGTCCTTATTCCAACAGTTTTTCCATCGCTTGCCGCAGAGAGAAAGTCTGATCTGTTGCTGATTTGCCTGGAGTGAAGCCTCTTTCTGGGCGTATGGGGCTATCCGGCCTAGCAAGATAGTGGAGAATATCTTATAGATGGTACTCAGCAATGTGATACCTCTATAATTGCTCCACTGTGTGATATCTCCCTTTTTATGTATGAGACAGATAATGCCTCTTATCCAGTCGTCAGACAGTGATTCGCTGTCCCATACCATGAGTACAAGTTGATGAGCCACTTGGTGTGATTGGTCGCCGGCTGTAATTCCATCGGTATCCTGGCAACTTATAGTTTTTAAACCGATGAATTACACGGACTGTTTTTTCTATGGTTGATGGTGGCAGCATTTGTCCGTCGTGATCAGTTGGTGTGACCTCCAACTCGCCGATATTTTGGTTTTTGAGCAGTTAATCAAAATACTCAACCCATCGCTCCAGTATGCCCATTCTGTCGGAAATCAGATTTCCCTCTTTGTCTCGGCAGGATGAGCATCGATGTGTGTAAGACTTCATCCTGCTGTTGATAAAACTTGCGCGTCTGGTGCGGTTGATTCCTGTGCCTTTCGAGTTCATAGATCTGTTGGTTCTACAGGCTGCCTTTTTCCATCTGTGAAGTCGCTTTTCCGCTCGCCGGAGTTCGTGATAAGTCTCTGCGCGTGCCCGCGTTCTTTGCGAATGCAGAATTACTTGGAATTCAGCATTCCTCCGTCCCGTTGTAAATTCATCGTCGAATCAGCTGTTCCGACTTTTCTTGTGGCTGGGGCCAAGTATGTTTCTGGCCGTATGAATAATAACGTTCTTCAGGTGGTCGTGAAGATCATTTCTTGATACTCCAGGACATCTGTTAGCTGCGGATATTGGATTGCGTTGTGAATGGCTTCAGTATTCACTCTCATCAGATTGCCAGAAAGGATTGTAGACGGTGTTTTAATTCGAGCCTGGAGCACTATGCCAACGTGATAGTGATCCAAGTCTATATATGCCTCTCCGTGTGTGGTTAGGCTCTGAGGTATTGATACTGATAAGGGGGTATCCCACCCTTCCATAACTGTCACCAGAAAATTTGTTAGTTTCGGATCAATGCGATACAGACGTAGGACATCGTTTAGCCAGGTATACGGGACGCTGTAAAAAGCGGATATAGCGACTAAAGAGGTTTTTTGCTTTTCCTGCAACTACCGAGTCAATAATAAGTCGCTCTTTGCAACCCCTTAACCCGACTCGGCAGCATTTCTGCTCCTCGAAGAGTGTGTCCTTTTTAGGGACAAAGTATGTAATTCCCGCAGTGAGAAAGAGTGAAAATTCCTCTGACCGACTGTGTATCCTGGGAATTTTTTATCCCAGTACTTCTCCCCCGATCAAGACGAAGACCCCTCTAGCTCTTCGAGCAGTTTATGGCTCATCCAATCTCTTTGATCCGCAAAATTCATGCCAGGCGTTTTGGCAAGGCGAGTGCCTTCGGCGGTGATCCACTTAGCATACTCAGCATGCTGGGTCAGTAACCCCCAAAGTCCACCCCAATACTCTTTCGCTTCCGTCACCGAGAACTGTATTGTCTGGGCGCTCTGTTGGGATCCGTTGAGTGATCTTAAAAAGCTTCCCTGGTTCTTCGCGTACGTTGCATTCGGGGCACGTCTGAAGCAACTACATTTCCTCATCTACTCCCTGAGACGCTGCAGTGGCGGATAGCCATTTCAATTCATGAAATTATAATAAGAAGTAGGTATAAATCTTTGATTTGGAGACTTTCACATCACTAACTGAAGATAATCTTCCATTTTGCGGCCTAAGGATAACAAAGCATGGTGGCTTCAAGGTCGACAATCACGAACATCTCAGGCAGGACAAGTATCGATTAAGGATATGCCCCGTCGTGGATCAAGCCATCTTTTCATATTCCAGTTTTAGCAAGCATGTTTTTCTTCCTTTAGTTTGGCGTGTTATTGCCAGATTAGAAGGAAACGTGGAATTCAGTATAATGACACGTAAGGACTGGAGTGTTCAAAAGAACCCCCCCCCCCCCCTTCCTCATCCTCGCTAACACAAAAGTATGCAAATCTCGTGCTGACAGGACACTTCAGTGGAGATTTAGTATTTGCAGGTAGGTCAATTTCGCCAAAGTTTAGGGTTTTGGGGTAGTTTTCCCTTCCTCTTCGTTTTTCAGTTTCGTAGCCATGGACTCCTTTCCGATTTCACTGAAGGGTTCCGGTCCATGTGGTAGCGACCTGCACCTTTCCTGGCCAGAACACGGGCTGTCTAGTTACCTTCAAACCCAATGTAGCTTTGAACCCAGAGTATCTAAATGTTATTGAGGAAGCCGTTTAGATTTCACCTGGCTGGACTAGTTTGGAGTTTACCCAGCTGTATTTAAGTGCCTTAGTAGCCAAGGCCAAGGCCAGCTAAGGCTGACTGCCTGTCAAAATAACAATATTCTGCTTCCTATAGTGTGCTTACCCATTTGTTCGAATTATGTAAGCCTTTCAGGGGCCAATGACTTCGCCGCCAACTCCCTCTTCTGCGATTGATAGGTCAGTACACCAGGTAATCAGTTGCAAGTTCACTTCTTTGGTCATTGTCACGCACTCCCAGTCTGTCCTGTTACTTCAACGCGTTTCAAACTTCTCGTCGAAATGAAACCTCATTGTCATGTTATCCCTTGGCATCAGCAAACCTAGACACCGCCGATAGAAAGAATGTCAATTTTCCTTCGAATTAGGTAGCTTTTCGCCTCGTTGATATTCCCATTTGAACTCAATGGATTATTCTGTAATATTTTTGAAATACCATTTAATTTCAGATTGCGGAATTTCAAATTATGGACGCAGCCCACGCTTAGACGATGGTGACTATGTACGCCCCGCTGAGTATCCTTGGATTGTTTTCATCAACACCAAAACACAGTTGAAAGCAGGAACTCTAATCAACGACCTTTATGTAATAACTTCAGCGAGTAATGTTTACCGGTGAAAAATTCATTACAACCTAATCCTTCCCACATTTTTAATTTATTCCTCAAATTTCAGGGAAATCCAATATAAAATAAAAATTTACCTCGGAAAATACCAAAAATGTGATTCGGAAAAAATCCAATTGATTTCTGGGGTTTCAAACGTGATCATCCACCCTGGCTTCATCCACCAGATCAACATTCAAGACATTGCTTTGCTTCAATTGACGACGCGCGTTGAATTCAACTCGCACATTTCGCCGATCTGCTTACCCAGCCCTGGTACCAATAATGCCTAAAATGGAAAGTGAACATATTCAACCAATTTTTTGCATACTTACAGGTGCTTCATATGTGGGTAAATTGGGTGTTGTTATTGGTTTCATCCAAGACCCGAGCGAAACGGTTACCGGAAAAATTAACACTTGCTTGCCGCGGAAGACAATTCTACCGATTGTGGGTCAGGCGGATTGCAATCGTCCAATTTACAGTTTCGAACTGTGTTTGGGTGTTGTTGGCGCGGATAACATCGTATGTGCGGTATGTAAAAAAATTGTAATTAATTTAATTTAATGCATAATAATATCAACTGATGCATTCCATATGAGCCATACCATGACCGTCCGGTTGTGGATAAAATCCGGCTCAATAGGTTACGGTGGGCGGGTCATTTAATCCGTATGGATGAGGCTGATCCCACCCGGAAAGTCTATAAGGGCAATATCTATGGTAGAAAAAGAAGACGAGGCAGACCCTGCCTAAGATGGAGCGATGGCGTAGGTCAGGACGCCAGACAGGTTTTGGGGATATCGAATTGGTGGACCTCATCGCAAAACCGGGATGTCTGGAGTTCCTTATTAAGGCAGGCCTAGACCGGATACCGGTTGTTGCGCCTTTGATGATGATGACGATGCATTCCATGATAATGATGGTGACTATAAACTGTTTGATGGCACTTGCTTCTAATTTGGTCAATCAAATTTTGCTGATGAATTGGAAGGCGATTGCCCATCTTTTTAGCTACTTATTATACATGCTCCTAAAAAGGAAGTAATTTTCTCCCCCTCTTCTGACCAGCTTTAACTATTGTTTCTTCTTTGCTTTTCATTGTGAAACGGAATCGGTCAGGAATTTATAGTTCACTAACCAATTGAATTTAATAAAACTTTTATTTTAATTATTAGGTAATGACATGTAGACAGTTATGCAGAAAATTGAACGGAAGTCCGACCGAAATGATGTATGGCAACTGAGTGATTCGAGCCCGGTTGCTACGCCAGCCTCTCGGCTCTCATCCTGATACCGACAAGCAGGCACTCAGGCGGGTGTGTTCCGAGCCGCTCATTCGTGGTGAGTTGTGTGCTAATCCGCCCATACTTCAACGCCTCCACACTTCCCCACTCCCAGCTGATACTAGGTTTCAGCTCCTGGCTCGCCAGTTTTAGGGGTGCAAATCGAAGCTCACGCGCCGTGCACCTCTTTTCCCCGAGATCTCAGCTCTGGGAACAAAAAGCTTTAGCCTGGTCACAGAGACATTCTAAAGAAGCTTGGCCACGGTGTTCCGGAGCAAACGCAAAAGACTAGTGGTTAAAAGGGCTGACCTAGTATCGAGCACGGGGTCGCTAGGAAGTCTCAAGTTCTCCCTGTATACCAGTTTGGCCGAGTTGGCCGCAAACTCTTCACAATGGGCTGTACGGAAACAAAGTAGAACGAAAGGCAGGGCTTGCGACCACGAAGAGCCATCATGTCCCATTATAGGTTGGAGAGTTCCGTCCCCACGTACTCGAGGAGGGCGATCAGACCCGAGTCTGCAAGGGACTCATCTGAAGTGGCTTTGCCACGAAGCTTCACCGGAGGTTATCTGGTACAATGGGAACCGGGACGGCCCTCTGAGAGCATATGCTCCAGGAGAATTCCTTAGTTGCGCATCCACTGGTATGAATGCTGAGCCTGTACTCAGTATAAACCAGGACCGCTGTGCTTGCATGGCGGGGCTCTGATTGTGGTCCCAAAATCAATCCGTGTCCGAAGAGGACCGTGGGATTATGCCTACATGGCAGGTACTCACGTTAAACCCCCAGGACTTTATAGGGACCTTCAGTGTCCAATCCCAGCGTTCCAGCATTCCATAGGATTGCGGGTACCACGCAGTCATACGATGGCGTTTAAACTCTAGAAGTTTGCCCAACTCCGAGAACAGAGTAAACTCGAAGGGCATTTCCTGATCAGTAATGACTTTGGCTAGAACTCCAAAGCGTGAGATCTATTCCAGACAAAGGGCCCCGACGCTCGATTATGTGGAAATGTCGGCCGGAGGTATTGCTTCAGGCCAACGCGTGACCCTATCGATGATTGTGGGGCAATACTTCAAGCCATGCGAATCTTGCAAGGCGCCTATGATGTCGATGTGGATCGTATGAAAACGCTTTGTAGACCGAAGGAATACGTGTACGTGCTTGGTGACTTTACACTTCTGACACGCGATGCACTGTCTGGCCGAGGAATTAACATCCTTATTCATTGAGGACCGAAAATATTTGCTAGTGACCAACCGATTCGTTGTCCGAATGCTTTGGTGTGGAAGATAGTATACTGCACGGAATACTTCCTTGCGAAAAGTGACCGAAATATGGCGTAGGTCCCTTAACCTGAAGGGAGGAAACTCCCGTAAGTTGTATATGGGGTTCTCTGAGGCTTTGAAACACTGCGTCATCCTTCTGTGCTTCGGCGATTGGCAGGGACTGTGACTTCTGAATTACATGATAAAGCATCTGAAACTACACAGTCTTTGCCGGACACGTGCTGGATGTCTGAAGTAAACTGGCTTATAAAGTTCAGGTGCCGAATTTGGCGAAGGGACGCTTTGTCGGGCTTCTGCTTAAAAGCGAAGGTTAGAGGCTTATGGTCTGTCAACACTGTAAACGGCCTGCCTTCTAAGGAATATCGAAAGTATTTAATTGCCATGTACGAGGCTAATAGCTCACGATCGTAGGTGCTGCATTTCCGTTGAGTTGTATTCAATTTTTTGAAAAAGAACCTCAACGGCTGTCAGATTTGGTTTACCTTTTGGGAAAGAGCAGCACCTACTGCGATGTCTGAAGCATCTGGTTGAGGAAATGCCAGGAGTGTAGCGTCCCTCAGCTGTCGTTTGGCTGGTTCAAATGCCTGGACGGCCTCTGTAGACCACGCAATCACACGCCAGTCTTTGGTCTTGGCGATGTGGGCAAGAAACGATGGTAACTGTTCAACATGCCCAAAAACCTTTGCAGATCCTTGACTGTTGACTGAAGTCTGCGAAGGTCTGAAGTTTACCTGGCTCCCGATGGATTGCCTCAGTAGAAATCGTGGGGCATAAAAACTTCACCTGCTGTTTGAGGAATTTGAATTTTCCAACGTTAAGTACAAGACCGGCCTCAAGGAGACACTGAGAAATGCATTCAAGATGTTCCAAATGCTCAGATTCGGAAGAAGAGGCGACCAACACATCACCCTAGTACACGAAACAAAAGTTAAGGTTTCGGAGGACAGAGTGGATGAACCTCTGAAAAGTTTACACCACATTGTACAGACCAAAAGTCATCCATTTGAACTCGAAAAGTCCGAAAGGTGTACATAGTGCCGTTTTCGGAATGTCTTCTGGAGCTGCAGGAATTTCATGATACCTCTTGGCCAAATCCCAAGCCAAGTAACACGGGAGTTAACGAGGTTTTACGGAAAGTCGTGGATGAGCGGTATGAGGTAGCGGTCTGGAATGGTCTAATCATTCAAACGTCTGTAATCGCCACATGGTCTCCATTTGCCGTTTTGCTTTGGGACTATGTATAAAGGAGAAGATCAGCAGCTATTTGATGGTCAGCAAATACCCTATTTTAAAAGAATGTAAGCAACGAGCTTCTGGTGTGGTTATGGACGAGAAGACTGGGGGGCCAACAGTGCGGATGTGGTGCTGAACATCATGTTTATCTGGCTGCAGGAGGCTAGTTATGTTGCTGTATTTTTGAAGGATCGCGCGAATGAGGCTACTTCTTCAAAAATGATATAAAGGATGAAGGTTAAGCAGGTGGCAAGTTTACCCGAAGACCTGAGCGAAGTTCTGGGATCTATAAGAGACTTGTTCTGCAGATCTACCAGCAATCCATAGTGGCCTAGGAAGTCTGCGCCTCATATGGAGCTGCTGATCTCCGCTATTATAAAACGCCATGAAAACGTTAGCCGTTGTCCTAGATTTATGTACGTTCACTTGCCTGTAACCATAAGTACGTATGGTAGAGGAGTTTGCTGTTACTAGTTTGAGTTGTTGCAGGATCAACTTGTAATTCCGGAATATCGGGAGGATCGAGACGTTTGCGCTTGTGTCGATTAGGTAACGAGTTTAATTTTTGGTGTTGTGAATGTGAACGGCTGGTACACTTCTTTGCCTTCTCAGCAAAGATGCGGTGGGACCAGCAAACTGCAAGACTCGTTGAGGTCCCCGACGCGTGGCTTTTCGATCGCCCATTTTGGTTGGCGGACCGCAAACGGGTTTTGGAACTACCTCCCGAACGCAGAGCTCTTACTATCGCTACTAGTTTAGAGACGGTAGGTGCAAGGATGGCCACTGTCTCGTGCAGCTCAGTAATTCGGCCCGTGGCCTCCCGCAACACTTCACTGACCACGGGGCCCGCATGCACTTCATGGATCTTATTAGCGGTAGTTGTCGAGCTGGTACTGTCTGCTAGTGTTTGAACTGTTATTGTGTTCCTAGCAGCAAGTATTGCCTTCGGATTTTCTTTGGAGACTGACTTGAGGACCTATATCTAACGATAAGGCGCTTCTGCAGAGTATCCCATTCAAAGAAGTGCCCGGTCTGGTAAATGATTCGTTCCATGAACAACAAAGTGGCCCACAATGTAAAGGCAAAGTAGGCAACCCTCTCCCTCAGTCCATCGGCAAAACCTTTCCGACCAATCCCGCAACAGAATTAAATTTGGCGAGTGTGATGCCAATATTTTGGAAGAGGTATGTAGATGATATCTGCACCACTTTCAGAAAAGACGACTGTGAAAATGCGCACAATTTTCTCAATGGATTACATGGAAATAACGAGTTTTACCTTTTGATGGAAAGAGAAAGGACAATAACAATT
Organism: Hermetia illucens; assembly: GCF_905115235.1. NCBI lineage: Eukaryota > Metazoa > Arthropoda > Insecta > Diptera > Stratiomyidae > Hermetia > Hermetia illucens. The sequence goes on along the minus strand of NC_051851.1, from coordinate 5,474,309 downwards.
CTTTTATCTGTTATTGAGGAGGAAGCACAAGACATTACCCCTGAAGATTTGCAGGAAGTCGGTGAATACAAATTAAGCTAGGATCACGTCCATCAGCACAAGGTCTTCTCCTTCATATATTCACATATGAAATGGAGGCGAGCGAATTACGATGAATCAACCTTTCTTTAGGCAAACCCATCATAGAACTACTTTCACTCCCTTCCTCGCTTCCCATTACTAAGGGATGACGGTCTTTGAACATCGATAATTGGAAGCCCTTTTGCTCACTTTCAAAAACCGCCAGTACCAGGTTTCCGAAGCTGTGCCCAGTAACTTTTTCGCTCTTTTCTCCTACATATAAGACTATATTTTTGAGAATTCTTCTCATAGCCGGTTATTTTCCACCAACATTTTAATAAAAGTTTTCTTTTAATGTGTTTCAGCAAGATAACGGTGCTGGAGTCATACACAAATCGGAAACAGGATCGCATGAAATTGCCGGGGTCATTTCCGACAAGCAAAGTTGTCCCCCAAATGAGAACGTTTACTACTCCGTCAAGGACTTAGCCGTCATGACATCTTTAGAGCCTCATCTAAACTGGATTTTAGATAACACCAAGGACGCCTGTTATTGCACCAAATTCTGAAAATTGTATTTCGGTATCAGGATTGTACTTTCTTGCAAAATTATAAATGAATACTGGAAATGAAATTATTTTATTTCTGACAATATAAAGAGATAATCGTGAAAGGTTACTCAAGGAAACAGAGCTACACTAAATTCAAAAAATTGTCAAGCTTATTATATTTAGATATATGGTTGCCATTCACCCCTTGATGTGGTATAGCGCGACAACCACACCTACGCGCCATCGCTCGCGGTTATTCGAAATGCACTTCAGCTTTCTCCACGACTTCCCGAGACACTCGCACTTCCCCTCTACTGTCCTATGCCAGGTGCTCTTAGGGCGACCCACTCGTCGCCTGGATGAGGAGGCCATTGAGCTTGTCCCCAACGTCCTCGAGGACTGCTTTAAAAAAGCAGCTCATAAAACGCCTCTCAATGAGCGAGATGACTAAACTTAACCCTTGCTAACAGAGCTAACCCTGGATGACCGTGCGCCAAACCAGCTGCTGCGTGAAATGAAACAGTTGGGTGGTGACAAAGTCGGCACCGAGCTGCTACTGTCTTTGGGGCTCCAGACGATTCGAGGTCTCTGGATATGTTAGCCGTCATGGTGCACAACATTCATGAAGTCCACCTGCGACCCATGGTTGGTGAGGTGTCTGGTGACAACTTTGGTCAGGTTGCTCAGTTGCAGCAGATGACGGGAGCATTAACTGCCACCGTCTCTAACGCGTTCAGGGAGTGGACTAGATTAAAGTCTAGATCCGCCTCCCGAAATGGGCGATCGGTTAATAGGCCGTCCGGACCTTCGACAAGTACCGGGGCATGCTGGTACCATCGTAGGTTCACTGGAGAGACTCAAAAATGTACCAGCCCCTGCAATTTCTCACCAAACAAATTAAACTTGCCCCGAGTTCTGGCCACTGCTACCCGAAATGCTGCACCACCCTTGCCTCACAATCTACGACCCCTTGAGTCGGTGCAACTACCTGGTCGATACAGGCTCTGAAGTTTCGGTTCTTTCGTCTTCGTCGATCCACACGTATGGCTACAGACAGGTAGACTTGAGTTTCGGAATTCGAGGAGCGTTTTATCGGCACTTCATTACCGCGGACATAAGCATACCTATCTTAGGTACGGATTTCCTATGCCAATATGATCTGCTAGTGGATATTCATAATAGGTCCCTCATTGACTCCACAACTTCCCTTTACATCATCAAGAAAAATCTCACACTGCTCACCCAGCGCTCTTTTCATCGTTTTGAAGACGTTGCCGACGTGCGCATTGACGCACTTCTTGAAAAATATCACAACATCTCTACCGAGCGTAGTCTCTCTGAGCCCGTTAACCGTGATGTTCAGCACCACATCAAAACTACTGGCTCGCCATTTTTCGCTAAGGTGCGCCCATTACTACCGTAGAAGCTTGTAGTTGAGTGGAAATAGTTCGAAGAATTTCTTAAGAAGAAAAAATTAGGCAATGACGGCTTTACGGTTTCTTACCAGGGCAGAGGCAAATCGTCAGACGCTGCCTCACCTCTGCCCTGGGAGCAGCGTGATCGAAGCGACTCGCAGACGTGCTCCTTTATATAATTCGCAGAACACAACATCACTACGAATTATATTGAACGCAAATCCGCCTTATTGACCAGAGCTTGGCCAGAGCTGAAAATATTTTTTTTGAGAATTGTGGGGTCCTAAGACCGCATCAACTTAATGCTGGACCGTACCAAATGGGGACCTCCCGTTTAGGGGTTAGCATCCAAACTTTCTAAAAATTAGGCAATGACCGCTCTTAAGAAGAGTATTTGCAGACCTTCAGACAATTGTTGGTCTTCGCCACTTCACATAGTCCCTAAATCCAATGATGAATGAAGGCTTTGTGGCAACAACAGACGTCTAAGGTTCAGACGATTCAACACCGTTACCCTATCCGGCTCATCCACGATTTTGTGTACTCTATCGCAGACTGCTGTATTTTCTCGACCTTTGACTTAGTCAAGGCCTGGCATCAAATCCCTGTAGCTCCCGAAAACATTCAGAAAACTGCAATATGCACACCTTTCGGATTCTTCGAGTTCACTGGGTTGACTTTTGGACTGTGCAACACGGTGCAAACCCTTCAAATATTCATCAATTCTGTGCTGCGAAACCTCCACTTCTGTTTCGTGTATTTGGATGATGTTCTGCTCGCGTCTTCCTCTGAGTCTCCTTGAGACTGATATAGTACCTAACGTTGAACATTGCAAATTCCTACAATCGCTGGTGAGATTCCCCGCCACCTGATTACCCCCGAAAACATCCAACGGTACCCAGTCAAGATGCAAGCGATTTCCAACTTCCCACTACCAAAAACTGTGAAGGATTTGAGAAGGTTCTTGGGCATGTTATACTTCTATCGTCATTTCTTGCCCAAGGACGTCCACCATCAATCGATCCTTAATGCATTCTTGCCTGGGCCGAAAAACAAAGACTCCCGTCTGATTGTGTGGTTAAATTAAAATTAAAAAAAAATTCCCTTGAAGGCAGACCTTCCATGTTGTTCATGGACCATAAGCCACTCACATTTGCTTTAAAACAAAAGCCTGACAAAGCGTCCCCTCGCTAACGTCAGGACGTGTCTGGAAAAGATAACGTAATTGCTGACGCTTTATCACATGTTGAAGAGGTCAAGATCCCCGCTACCGTCGATTTTTCGTCAATCGCCGAGGCGCGGAAGGACAACGCCGTTCATCAGAGGTTGAAGACCAACTCCAAAAACACATTTAAGGAATTTCGTATCTTCGGCTCAGCATCCAGTATATAATCAAGAGCTCAAACAAGGAACCAAGGCCATATATTCCGACCATTCTCCGAAAGGAAGTATTTCATGCTGTTCATGATTTAGCGTACCCAGACGTTCAGACAACAAATCAGTTAGTCACCGCAAAGTATTTCTAGCCGTCCATGAACAAGGACATTAATTCCTGGGTCTGGCCCAGGTATCGCATGCCGGAAGTGGAAAACTACAAAGCATGTGAGGAAAGAGGTGGGAATGTTCCCTTGGTCCACCAAGCGTTTCCACATAATCCACCTCGACATCCCTTTTGCGAGACTCGCGCGGTTTCAGGTATTGTCTGACAATCATGAATAGGCTCACGCAGTGGCCTGAGGCAATACCTCTGAAAGACATTACTGCACGATGTTGAGCAGAGGCCCTCTGTCGAGAATGAATTCCACGCTTTGGTGTGCCGGCAATTATAATCACCGACCAGGGAATGCAGTTTTAGTCCGCGGTTTTCTCAGAGTTGCGTAAATTCCTCGGCTTTCAACGCCACCGAACAACCGCGTACCACTAGCAATCCAATGGGATGCTCGAAAGGTGGCGCTATGATGGCCCGAAGCTACCATTATTGGTCGGCCTTTGGCCAAACTGCCTTCCAGCAAACCACCTCCGGGCAAATCACAACCCAAAGGCTGTGCCACGGTTGAGAGGCAAGGATCGTTCGGGGCATCTGCGGTTAAGGGGAAACCGAAGCGGCAGCCATCCTCGGATGATCCTAACTCTTCGCCACAAAAGGCAGCAAAGAGGGCTCGGCCAGGAACGGCTAGGCTTTCGTTTACAGCCAAGACTATCGAAGCCGATGGATGGGTCTTGTGTAACGACTCTAATCCATCCGGTTACAATACTGAGCAGTGCGAACAGCTTAGGAGGAAACTCCTCCTAACTGTAAAGACTCCATCCTCGCAAGGCATTAAGCTTTGCTTTGAGTCGGAAGGTGTATACCGTAAAATGTTACGGCTAAATTTTGCCGACGAAGACACGAACAAGTGACTCAGGCTGTACTGCTCGTCCCTCAACGAACTGTGGGAGGGTGCGCGACTAATCCTGAAAAGGGTCTCTGAGCTGCCACTGTTATAAAAGTGCTTCCTCTGGCTTCCCGAAGAAGAACGGAATGGTGCTGCGGTTGTTCAACAATTTGGTGTGCAACAATACTTTCACTTGGATGCTGCTAGGCAGCAAAACAGGAAAGATAGCCGATAGGGCGGAAACTTTTCTCACTATCGGCATTCCCGAACCCGATGCTAAAAACGTTCGGGAAAATTCGGGCTGTCGGCTCTACTACGGCTTAGAGACCGTCACGTTACAAGTATCGGCTCCTAAAACCATTGAAGGAAGCTTGCAGTCTTCGGCATCTCCATCCATCCGCCATATTTCCCGAATAAATTTGCAGCATTGTAAAGCGGCGACTGCGTTTATCAGTCGTCGGATCAATAGCTGCAAGACATTTACATACCTCATACAAGAACCATGAGTTTTTGGTGGGGTAGTTAGGGGCCTAAAATTCCAACATGCTGACCTGTTGTATGTCAATGGAAATGATCTACCCCGCTCCTGCATGTTAATCCCAAAAGACTTCCAGGCTAATTTGGTTAAGGACCTATGTGATGGCGACACCACATCGGCTACTGGAACCCGGATTTGGCAAAACAGAGAAGAACGACAAGGATGCTCCTCAATCGTGCTATGAAGTGTGATTTAGCCGCTGGCTGGAATGGCTACAAAGACACACAGAAGGCTCTAAAGGCCAAAGTATCATCATGGGGACGCTTTCACGAAGAGGCTAACTCTCTTGAGGCATCCTCAAAGCTGAAGCGGATTCTTGTTAAATAGTTACACAGAAAGCGTTGAAGAAAAGACAAACCATTTGCTTGTAGTACACTTCCCAGGCAGCATCCAAAATCGAAATGTGCTTCGGCTCCCCCTAACTAACTTCTTGGTAGCAGGTCCTGCCAATGGTTCTTTTTGGCCTCCGAACAGACAATCGCGAAGAATTTGCTGCCAACCACCCAAAAACTGTGGCTGACGTGGCCAGGACTCTCGAATCCTGTACCCTGTCCTGATTAGGACGGACGCTCCTCGGAAGCCGCTGCAGCCACCTTATGAGGACCCTTTCGAAGTTCTCGAGTGAGGCTGGCATCATTATAGCCTACACGCCGAGGGCACTGTTGAACTAGTCTCCTTGGTTCCACTAAAGCCCTTCTTCCAGAAAGAAAACGCGACTATGGCGAGAGGCGCACGGCGCGTCCGTTTTGACTTGCGGCAGCCGAGTTGAGTGAGTCGTGCGTCTGATTCCTCGTTAAAACCCGCCTTTGGTTTCAGCTGGCGGTGGGGTGTTCTGGCGGAACGAACAACTTGCGTGCCGGAGTGTGAATCGTGGCCTCCATGATGTCGGAAGACAATTTTCGACAGCGAAAAAGTCTGCTATGCACGTGTTCAACAATGCGTCTTCTCTGGCATGTCGAGTCTTAACAGACTATCGTAAGAGGCATTCCAGAGGTCCGGCCCTAGGATGGATCCCTGTGCTACTCCTGACGGGATCTCCATCCTCCTCTGGCCCTCTAGCATCTCAACAGGGAGCGGTCTTTCAGATAATCCCTCAATATTCCTAAGAAAATTTAAAATTTAAACGAGTGGAGAAATGAGGATGATGTAACTGAGCTATTGCATCCTCATTTGGAATTCATAGTAATATGCATAAAATCGTTGAAAATATTCTGAACTTAACGCTGGGCATGAGCACCCACAAATTAAAATATGAATTCCCGGTGACAATAAAAGACACCAGCAATTTCGCTGGAATTTATGGTTTCTGCCTGCGTGTGGCACCTCCAAAGTCATTACGAAACTGTGCCACCGCTGATAACTATTTATTCACATGTTCATTTCTAAACCACTACAAAACCCATAATTTGCATGATGACAACAACATAAAATTGCAATTTTCCTGTGGACGCCATAAGAATTGCAGATCATCCATCCAACCCAGAGATTAGCGCAGTCGCACTCAAAAATCCACGGTGGAGTTGGGAAATCCGCGAGGAAGATCAATGGCATTCAGAGCGTTGGGTTTACGAGGAGTGCTCGGAACAATGCAAACAAATATTGCGTCCAAAAGCAATTACTATGAACCTTGTCGATATTTTGCAACAACAGATAGATACGTGTAAACTTCCTCTCCTGAGATATCAGCAATGGAGATAGACACTAAATGGATTGCTTTAAACAAAAACCCTCTTGAGGTGAAGTTTTATTTTACCACGTTTACTTAGAAGTGTGAATATCGGTTAACATTGAACTGTATTGACCGCAAGCATCATTGATGGTATCCGGCCAACTTAGTCCCACATTATACGACTTCACGGAAATCATTCTGAAAAGATATCGGAGGAAATCGGCTCTATATGGGCCTCTAGATACAAGTATCTAAATTTCTACAACAGATAGTAGTATCTCAATTTTACGACAAAATTTGGCACTGAAAATTCAGTTTCCCAATGGGCGCTACTGACCCACCAAGGTATCGCATGGTTTAGTGTATTTAATCCAAAAATGTGGAAAAGAATCTTCTAAAATCAACTTCTAGGCCCTACTACCAGTCGCCAAAAGGCTTCCGCAAGAGTATCTAATTAGATTTAGGCAGAACATCATCGAAACCGCTATAAATAGATAGAGACTATCACTGGCTTCGAGATTATCTTTATTACATCATTTTAGATGTATTTATTCAAATTTATGCGTGAAAAATTACAAAACTAGTTGAAAGCATGGTCACGAGCTGGCCATTTCAGAAATTCAGGTTTCAATTAAGATGATGTATGGCCAACATTTTTAAAGAAAAAGTTCTTTCAAGCCACGCGAATGGATATGTGTATCTCTATTTGGAAGAAACACTCAGAGTTGTCTTCTATTCTCGTATGAATAAAACAAGCGTTAGTCTGTAATATCCAAGGGACAGAATACTTGTTTTCCGTAAGGGTGAAATATTCTTTTGATTACATTTCAAAAATCTGGTGAAAACTTTCCCCAAACTCAAGACGAGATAATTCTTTAACCCAGATACACTAGTGTGTGGGATTTTTACCCACTAAATCCACCCCCGGCTTCCCCCTGCCCAGCGGAACCACCATAAGGTATTACATCACTAGGCGGAGTCAAGTGACTCTAGCATGGTCACGTGTCTTCTATACGCGGCTTGTGTAACCGCGCTTTTTTCTTCTCCCCTGCCTTTTCGAGTTTGTTTTGGAATTGACCGCATCCCAATCCTCGGTACCAGATTTTCTTGTATCAGCACTCTCCGAGAATCTCCTCTAGACTCCTCCTTTCTTTCACAAATATTGAACAGTGGAATCGCAAATTGGACGGTCGGGTGGTATGTCCAGTTTGTGCAGATACTGGGGATATCCTCCGTAACCCGTGAGAAACTGGGTGAGATTATAATTAGTATCACCGAGTTGTCTTTCTAATCACTCCTTCATGGCAGGTATGAGCCTTTGAGTCCACTGACCCTTTGCCGAGCGTTTCCACTGCTCTTGCCACATATTTACTGATTCCCCTCCCTCTTTGCTTTCGTCGTTTACGACAAGGGAATGATTGGCTTTGCATTGTATATGTTCACCATATCATCTGCCAAGATGTCATCCGACATCATTCTGGAGATGACGAGCGCTGGATCATCGGAGACAGTCTTGAAGACAAAGCATACCTTTAGGGCTGTGCTTCTGTAGACTGCACTCAGTTTGTTAGTGTTAACTGACAACCGCAACGCCTTCCTCCAAACTGGAGTTGCATAGACAATTATTGAAGTCACCACCTAAGCAACCTAGAGGTGCACCATGGTACTCCCACGTTCGGCATCATTTTTGACAAAACTATACCTGTGGTGGAAGAGTTGTCGCAAACATACTGCACGGGTTGCCTATAACTGAGCTCCCTGTCTATCACCACTCCCAGGTATTTAATGGTCGGCTTGGAAGTGACGATATGATTCCCGATTCTAATACAGGCGTAATTTCTCCGTGATGCTGGGGTAAATGCGAGAGCTACGACTCTCTTTAAGTCCACCCAACTACTGACCTATGCTGACGATATCGACTTCAAACCGTGCAGGCGGTGAAAGGAATTCCCTGACTTGAAGGCTCCCAAAGCCGGGAGAGCGGGAGGGCTAGCCCGAAGTAATGTGTCAAACGGTTCCAGGCTAGTTCTCTGATGACAGGGAGGTGTTTAGTTGGTAGTCCGCCAGCGTGCTGTTGCGGGAGTCCAACACTCTGTGCGTAAAAGCATTCACCTACCCTAATCCCCCAAAAAAAAACAAAAAAAAATCGTGCAGGCGAACTCTTGGCCGCGTTCGAGAGAAGAAACCTCCGAAGAATTTTTGGCCCCCTATGTGAGGATGGACGATTCCGTAGCCTACACAATGACGAAATCTATGAGCGATACCATGACCGTCCGGTTGTGGATACAATCCGGCTCAATAGGTTACGGTGGGCGGGTCACTTAATCCGTATGGATGAGGATGATCCTACCCGGAAAGTCTATAAGGGCAATACCTATGGTAGAAGAAGAAGACGAGGCAGACCCTGCCTAAGCTGAAGCGATGGCGTAGGTCAGGACGCCAGACAGCTTTTAGGGATATCGAATTGGTGGACCTCGGCGCAAAGCCGAGATGTCTGGAGTTCCTTATTAAGGCAGTCCTAGACCGGATACCGGTTGTTGCGCCGTTGATGATGATGATGATGAAGCTGGAGTATCCGAATTATGTCCCTAGCATTCTTTTCAAATCTTGCCAACATAAGCGTTTTGCTGTTGTTTTGCTGTTATAGATTTGTACCTACCTTTAATAAGGAGAAGCATCTGTCCTGGAGAGAATTAGTGACTCTTGAGTTCTTGACCCTCGAACGCAAACGGGATGTGGCTTTAGCGCAAATGATAACAACGATGAAAGATGGTTGCTTTTGAACACAACATGACGTTGGCTCCAACCTGCCAAAAGCGAATAAAAAAAAGGACTATCGTTGAGTAAGCCCAAGAAGACTAGACAGAAGGTACACTTCTCGATTCAAGGTTCTTTTTTTGTATCGGCCAAAAACCGTATAACACATCAGGTCATACGCAGAAAATATCTTCGCGGGTCGATGCTCACAGGGCACCTCCCCTCCTCCCATGAAATGTTTTGTCACCTACCCTTAATCTCGAATCAACTCCCCTGATTACACTCTTTTTCGGCAATCGAAATACACTACCAGAATACACCACAAAATAACATTAATTTAGGAATACATTTGACTCTAGCAACGGCCGTGTTCAACAGGCCACCTAAATAGCCGAGATGACCTCGACGAACAGGGGAGGCGTAAGTTCGGATAAGTAATGCAGGAAGGTAAGAAAAGCGTTTCACCTCCGACCATATTGCAAAGTTCGAAAACTAGATCTCAGCGGTTATATAACAAAAAGATTTCGTCCAGGGCAGAGGAATCAGCCGTTAAACCTAAGCCGACCGAAGTCAATCTAGATTTTGTTTAAGAATTGGGAGAGTCTTGAGTCCCCCGTCCACTTAATGGTAGACCAGACCAGTTGGTGAGTTGCTGTGGTCCAAGGATCCCTGTCCAAGATTAACATACAATTTGTAAAATATATGGCTTGCAGTTTCGTCCAGGGTGAAATGATTAACATTTTATATTCCGAATTATGATCAAAGCTACACCATGATGGCAACAGTCACGATCTACACCAGGTCTAAGCCCAGTCTTCCCAGTGGAAGCTCTAACTCCACTGCAAACCATAACCACTATGAAATGCCCACAAGAAGTGTCACCGCAAAGTCGAGTCCTTTTTAGAGCATAGGGCCTCTGTGGTATATCTCTATTACTAAATAATCCATTTTACACAACAGCTTCGTTGCGATCAATCCAGTGCAAAAGAAAGATAGAATACATTACTTAGAACGTCCTGAAAAATGCTAATATGAAGCGAATGAAAATGGTGACCATGTTCTCCGCCCATATCCTCGCGGGACCACCGCGAAGTATTGCTTCGCGAGGCTCTGCTTTACACCACCACAACTAAGTCACGCGTCCGTCGCGCTTTCCGAACTCGTTCCAGTTCCTTCAGCTTCTCCTGTTTCGCAGTTAATATTCCTTCTTTCATTCGCGAATCTCGGACAGGGGACATAACATGCTGCGGGTCCTCGGGTGTAGCGGCGCATTCGGGACAACCTGGAGACTCCTTCCTGTATCCACCGTGTCTCGCTTGCGCTCGACCCTTCTCTCAATACACGGGATCAGTGTATGGGTCCAACGCCCCTTTTCGGAATTATCCCACCGTTGCTGCCATCTCCTATACAGCTATTGGCCCTCCAATATTAGGAATAATCCTTTCTGGAGATAAAATAGCCTTTGCTTCCTTTTCATGAGCATAGTCTAGGTGTTCCTTAAAGCTCAACTTGGCATCGATCATTACCTCTAGTTATCTAATAATCGATTTTGAAACCACCTCGTTATTACCAACGCGGATTTTGACGTGTTGCTTTTCCTGCGATTGGTAACAAGGATCGCCTCCATCTTATCTTCCGCCAGGTTCAGTTTCACATTTGGGGTCATGCGTTGAAAGTATGAATGGTTTCACTTGCAGTTGGACACCACGTCCTGGTGGTCTTTCGCAACTGCTACCACTGCCAGATCGTCTGCAAAACGAATTAATGTTGCCTCCTTTGGCACGCAAAGTTTGAGCAGTCCGTTATACATTATGTTCCACAGCAGGTCCCCAGTACGGACACCTGATGTCACAACATATTCCTTCGGTCCGTCGTCCGTCTCGTGCCAAAGAAGTCTCTTCGAGAGGTAAATCTTGATTATCCGAACAAAGTAACCAGGGACACCCAGTTTGACCAGGTTGCTCTTAATCCAACCCCAGTTGGCCGAGTCAAAGGCATTCCAGACATCCAGCGTTACCACCGCGCAGCACTTACAAGCAGCCACTGCCTCCCGGGCCAGGCCCACTACCGTTGCAATCAACCGTGGACCGCGCTCTATGAAACCCATACTGTCGCCCCGATAGACCACCCGCTAGCTCGACGAACAGGAGCAGCCTGTTGTATATCAACCTCTCCAACATCTTCAATATAGTGTCTAAAAGACAGATATGGCGATACGAAGAGGGTGCGCCAGGTGGTTTTTGGGATTTCGGTAGCAGAACCAACCTCTGTCTCTTATACTGAGTGGGAAATACTCCTTCAACCATGCATGATTCAAATGTACTTATGAACCGGGCCTGATTTTAGCAGCCAACTTCAGGGCTTCCCAGGAATCCCGTCCAGTCCCGAAGCCTTATTGTCTCCAATTCGTCCACAGATCTCCGGTAGTTCCTCTTCGGTCACCCCGGGGATTGTGAAGATATCATGTTGAACCATTGGATGAGGTACGCTTTCTTCATGTTGTGTGGAAAGGATTGCGATTATTTTGAACAAGAGTCGCGGACACGTTATTCAGGTGATTTTTATCCATGAATCTTGTTCATTCGTATTTGCCTCAAGACACAACTGCCTGTAGCAATTCCGCTTTAGAGTGGCAGGCCTCAGTTATCCATTGACATAACTGGCCAGCGCTGTTCCCTTCGGATCGTAACGCCAGGAATGTCTTTTCCTCGAAAGCTCCAGTGGACCACCCAGCTATTCTGGTTTTTCCGCTTTTGATGCTCATTCTACTGTCGCCTCCCCCGTTTCTGATGCCGAGAAAGATGGCCTGTGGGTATAGTGCTCATTCACCCGCCAGACCATCGCTTTCGTCAACGAGGTACTGCAGTACGTTAGATCGATGATTGAGCTTAGTCCTCTGCCTCGGAAGATGGGCCTGCATCCAATGTTGGCGAGTACGATGCCCCGCTCCGCGAAACGTTCAAGCAAGATTTGGCCCTTGGTGCTCGTCACTCGCTTTTTGCCGCCCACCTTTGCCCATTCTGCTGCAGTGGAGTCACTGCAGTCGCTATCCAGCTTACGTTGTTGTGGCTGTATGTTCGACGTTGATTGGTTCGTTTGTTTACCACTTGGGGGAATTCTCTTTGTTACCTCCTTGGCAAGAGATCCACGCTGTTTTAACTTCGTCTCCTTTTATCAACTGTCGGCTCCCCATCTGGCGGGTTAGAGGCATTGAGTTTTATGCAACTGGAGACTGAGCGCGAAGAGATTTGCTCTTCCTTCAGTTCCTTATCGGGAACCTTCCAGGAATTTCGCTGGTGTGTAATAGTTCCTCCATCTCTATTATGCTATTTTTGATATCCGTACAAATGTTTCGCTGGAAAATGGTAAGCAGCTTTCTTTTTTAGATAAGGTCCCCTCTCTCTGATGAGATGGCTTGCACTTCTCCCTGGTTAGCAAGCTCATCAATCTCTTCTCCAGACAAGAAAGTTTCACGCAGCTTGGAGCCTATTTCCGACGAACTCGATGAACCACCAGAACTTGGATGGTATCCCCAACCGAGCTTTGAAACTGGCAGTGCAGGCTAGGCCCGACCTGTTCGCCGTAATATTCCCTGCCCAGTGGAAAAAGCAAAAGTTTGTCTTGCTTCCGAAACCTGGCGTACCACCTGCAAAACCAGCGTCGTATCGTCCTATCTGCCTGCTGGATACAATGGGGAAGATGATGGAGTGAGTCATCTACAACAGACTCCTGCCCATCGTCGAAGCCAGCAATGATTTGTCGGAACTCAAGTTTGGTTTTCGACGGACCTGCTCTACGGTGGACGCAATTAACATGGTGGTAAATCTGGCAAAATGTGCACTGATTTCTGGCGGCTGCTGTGCCGTGTTGGCGCTGGATGTCAAAAATGCATTCAACTCGGCTAACTGGAACAGAATTAAAGAAGCGTTGGCTGACATAGGTGTCCCCGGATACTTAGCGAATTTGGTGGAAAACAACCTCTCAGAGAGGACTTTCTGATACGGGACGGGTGAAAGCCCCAAAGAATACATTGTCACAGCCGGGATACCGCAGGGACCGGTACTTGGTCCCCTGTTATGGAATATCATGTATAATGGGGTGCTTGCTCTTTCCGTTCCAGAGAGGACTACGATTGTCCGCTTTGCTGATGACCTAGCTGTGGTTGTTGCAGCCAAACACCCAGAAGATGTGGAGGTCCACGCGACGGAAACGGTAAGAGCGGTAAAGGCCTGATTAGAAAGGGCCGGGCTTACCTTGGCGGACACGAAAACGGAAGCGGTCTTAATAATCAACCGCAGGAAGAATAACACTGTAAGTGAAAGCCGGTAATAAAGCCCGGAGGGGATATTTGACACCAAATTGAGATGTTGCCGGAATATTCATGGGCCGAAACACTGTCGGAGGTGTTAGCCGGAGTGGTGCGCTCCCTCCTGCTCTACTCGTATCCGTGTGGGCAGAGGTGCTTGCAAAGTCTCAGAGACGGAGGCAGGTGAACTCTGTTTACCGGCTGATGGCTTTGAGGGTATGCAGTTCTTTTAGAACCACATCAGATGAGACAGTATTGGTGGTGTCAGGCATGATTCCTGTCGACATTCTGGCTAAAGAAATGATTGTGCTGTACTATTCAAGATGTATGAAGGGACACACAGAGCATAGAAATGCGGCAAACATGGGGAGACCAACTACCACATTACCCAGCTCCTCACGGGACACGGTGTTTGCTACAGGCAGTATCTGCACCGCTTTGGGTTGGATGATTCTCTGAATTGTCCCAAATGTGATGACATACCGGAAGATCCAGAGCATATGATCTTTCACTGCCCAAGATTGACAATGGAGAGGACGAGCTTAAACTAGGTGCTGGGTAAGAGCATGACCCCGGAGAGCTTGGTTGGGGACATACTGAAGTCCGAGGAGAACTGGCTTACGGTTTTCTCCTGCAAATGCAAGGAACAGAGAAGGAGGAAAGCCGCAAATAGGAGAAGGATAAGTGCCTAAGAGCAAACCTACCCCGTGAAGTAACACCTAAATGGTGGTACCGCGGGGCTGGGGCTGGAGGGACCGGGGGTGATTTTTAGTTGGTGTGAATCCCACACGCGTGCTGTACCTCTGGCGTTTGGAGCTGGGGCAGACATGTCTGTCTAAGATTTTCCACCTCCATGCACGAACAAAAGAAAATATTTATTATGATGCCAAGATATTTCACCGCTAGCTTCGACAAGACCATGGTTTCATCAAACTAAATAAGGAGAAATGTGGAAATTTGCTCGTAGATCCAAAAATTAAAACAACAGATTGGAACTGCACTTCGCCTTCTCCTGCAATGAAGAAGTTGACTAGTTGTCTTCTCAGGGACCGTGACAGTGGCCAATTTTTCACCTTTCGAGTTGACTGATATAACTATCATCTTGAGGTTACTCACATCTGGATAGTCCCCTTTTATCGCTTCTTCTCTTACATGTCCGCGAAACAATATAGATGCCTTATTTTGAAGGTACTCATGGGTTGTGGGCTGGAAACTACTGATTACGTGCCTAGCACCTTGGTCCCACCAGTAGTCCGGAAAGAATGTCTACCTTGGCCAGGTTGACCACCAGGGTAAGGGTCTTATTTGAAACTGAAGGTGCCCAATGTATTCAGAGTTCGCATAGTAAAGACTAATCTCGCTATTGCGAACGCAGTCTTCGGCGTATGTGGTCCGTCTGTTAGCACCTTCTCCAGTGCAGGGAGGACTATCTCCGGGTTGTTGCTTCGGTTCATCACCTCACTAGATCCAAATGCCCCTAGCACATTATCAGCAGGCAAGCAAGTCCTCGTCAGTTGGATGAGCCCATTCATAGCCCGGGACTATACACTCATGGCCCGTCCGAAAACGGTTTCCAGCGGCTACCAGTAAGTGAGCACTTATCGAACTATGCAACCTTAGCCTGAAGCATAATCAGACCAGACCGCCCCTTTTATTGTGCTCCAGTACCACGTCCTTAGAATAACTGAACACTATTCTGGAGACAAACAGCTGATTTGATAGGGAGGTCACCTTCAACGCGGTGCCACTGCCACGGATGTATTACCAGGATATGAAGCAGTGGCGGATCGGCAGGATCGGAAATTTGGTAGACCGTAACTCGTTAGTTCGACACAAGCCACCTTGATGGTTACCGGGGCTACCAATTGGTTCGGAAATAAATAAGGATCATGGCCATTCAGCAACTTTGCCTCTGCCTTTCCATTCAGATTTTCAGATTTTCTGAGTTTTCAGCTCTTTTTGGGAATACCTGCTCCCTTAAAAATTCAAATCAAATACGTGTCCTGATTATCTGTACAGTATCTGCAGCCAGAATGTATCACTCAAAAATTCGAAGTCTTCGAGAAGTTTAACCTATTAAACCACCAATGTCAGACATTCAGATAATCAGTAAAATTCATTGCCACTGTCACTGCCATTTGCCTCGAAATAGCATCCTTTCTCGTTTACTAAAAATAAACCAAGTGTAACATTCTACTCCTTCCTGATGATATTTACATTGAAAATACCTCGTCCTTGATTGACTTTGGAATTGCAACCTTTTTACGGCATTAACTATTGCCCACGCTCACCACGAAACATTGATACTCTATTTGCCATTTTCCAGGGTCACCTTTTTATCGGAAACTCATACTTTTCACCACCTATTTCCGTAAGCGTCGCGGATATTGACAATAAAACATTTTCAAAGTCAAATTTTCAAAACCCGAATTATTCCCAAAGTATTGAATGACATGTTGCCAGTCGTTGGGATTTACTTCAATTCGCAATCAGAGTTTAAGGTTTCGTTATCCTTGTGTCTGTTTTAATCAGTCGTTTGGGGCTGATCAATCTTTTTCTATAGATCTAAATATCTTCTGTAGGTGTTTTTGTTGAATAAGCATTTTCGTGAGGTTTTTTCGGTTTTTTCCATCTGAAACACGTTTGTCAACAGTTGTTATAAGAATTGCATCGAAACCGGCATCTTAAGATATTACTAACCCAATTTTTTTAAATAAAGTTTGTTTCAGCTCAGAGAGCTATCGGGCAAAAACCGTGTGAATTCGCTCGGTATTTTGAATGAATCGGACATGCCATAATCGCAGTATAAACTATGCAAATTAGATAGACCACATGTCGGATCAGATAGGCGACATGCAAATGGCTATTTCGTCAACTTCTCCTTCTTTTTGCGAATTCTGTAGGAAACTAAACCGGAACGCTGCATTGACGAGTTCGTTCAACTTATCTGGCAGATCGGTCGTCAATAAAAACAGGAAGACCAGCTCTAATGACTTAGTGGCTAGAAGTGCTTTCGTGAGGTTTTGCCTTGATCGACGCATGACTCACCGTGCGGAAAAAAAGATACTTTTGATCTGGCCCAATGGTCATTTGGTGAGTAATTCATGTGTTTACGCAGCGCTTGGTCATACCATTGTTTATTGGTAAACACTAATCAAAGCAGGAAGAGTTCTTGGACCGAACCAAACATGTTTCGATTCGGTTAACCACCGATATTGCTAATCCAAGATCAGTCTGACTAAAAGATACTCGTATATCAGTGTTAGTAGAATAGTCGTGGTATCAACATTTTTGAACCAGACAGCATTGCTCGCATACTATCAACTTGCAAATTAGACGCCAGCAGGAAGGTGTTTTAATCAAAGGTCAAGATCCAATTAAGTTATCAACCTACTTGTCCGAACGATTGTTATCCGACAATCTCTGGTAAATCCAGTCTTTTCGCAGTCAAGGCCGCAATCACCGCCACACTGGAAGTTACACACAAAGCCCAACCGATGAAGTGCATCTTTCACTTTTTCATTATCATGTTCGATCAGATACTCGTATCGAACCTAGGCGCAGACATTTAATAGATACATTCATCATGAGGTGGCACTCTTAGCCAGGTCGACACTCATGATCTCGTGAAATCCAACGAGTAATTACTACTTGGAGCTTTCCAGCCTCAGTACCTTGGGGGTAAAAGCACACGACGTTGTAGGTACTCGCTCCGGCAGTTTGGAGCACATATGTACGTTTACCGTGGGATACCTTGACCTAGTACACTTGTGATGAGGTAAAGGTGATGAACTGAATTACAGCTTCATGGTATGCCCCGGAAATTAGATACGTAGCACTCACTCGGCTGTGAATGTCTGACGATGTTTTCAGACATTTGTTTATTTTCATTCGGGAGTGTGTCAAGTTCAGTACAAGCATTCATAAAATCTCGGATTAATCTTGGAAGGTACTAATAGGAAAAAAAATAGGGAAAAGGTTTCCCATGCGATGTTGATTGATCAGCGCACATATGGGAAATTAAGTACACTTCTGAACATTAGGCCTAATTGTATCACTGTTGGTGGGGTCAAGCAGTGCACTGCAGGATAGACTGATGCGGAACATAGCTCCCTGAGGCCAACCTATCTCTCTCTAGGGATGAGCTGTCTCTCCTCTGGGACGGTGTGTGCCTTTTCAGGGGCCAAGCCACTAGTCTTTTTTTTTTTTAATGGATGGAGGTGGAAATCTTAGAAAGACACTGCCGCGCCAGGTTGCAGCAGCGTGTGGCATTCTCACCCACTAAAACCACCCCCACTTTCTCATTTTTCCTTCCCCGCGGGACCGCCGCAAAGCATTACTTCGCGGGGTGGACTGCGCTTTACGCGACCACGCCTTCCGTTCTTCGCGTCCTCCTTGCGCGCTCCGCTCTTCCCAGTTCCTTTTGTATTCGTTTGATTGCGGTGTTCACCGCACACCAGTTTCCCTCCGATTTCAACATTTCCCCGACAATGTTCTGCGGGCTTAGAGTGGTTTTCAGCGAGTCTTCCAGACTTCTCCTTTCTGAGAGAAATCGTGGACTGTGGAACATAACATGCTCCGGGTCCTCAGGTGTGCAACCATATTCAGGACACAAGGGAGAATCATCCAGCCTGAATCGGTGCAGGTACTTCCTGTAACCGCCATGTCCTGACAGGAATTGCGTCAGATGGTAGTTAATCTCACCGTGTCGTCGCTGGATCCACTCCTCAATACGGGGAATCAAAGTGTGGGTCCGGCGACCCCTCTGCGAGTCATCCCACCGTTTCTGCCACTTCTCCAGCGACTCTCGCCTTGCCGCCTTTCGGCATTCTGCGTCCTTTTCAAGAGGATTCATTTTCCTTGTCTCGTACAGGCTGCGTGTCTCACTTGCCAGAATGTCTATCGGGATCATTCCCGCAATAAAACACGCTTCCTCGCCTGATATTGTTCTGAAGGCGCTGCACACCCTTAGCGCCGCTAAGCGGTAAGTCATATTCACTCTCCTACGATTACTCTCACACGCTAATGCTTCCTCCCAGACTGGTGCCGCGTATAATAGTGTGGAGCGAACCACTCCGGCCACAAGTAATCTGCGACTGTACCTTGGACCTCCAATGTTAGGCATCATCCGCGCTAATGATACGCTGGTATTTGCCGCTTTCTCACAGGCATAGTCCAGATGTCCTTTGAAATTGATTTTAGCGTCAATCATCACCCCTAGGCATTTGATAACCGGTTTCGAAGTGATGACGTGCCCACCAACGCGAATATTAACCGTATTCCTCTTCCTACGATTGGTAATCAAGACCGCCTCCGTCTTTTGTTCCGCAAGGTCAAGCTGAACCATCTCCAGCCACGCTTTTATGGCGCTAATGGTGTCATTTGCGTACATTTCAACGTCTTCAGGCTCTTTCGCGACGACAACCACAGCTAGATCATCTGCGAAACCGAGATTATCGTGGCCTCCTTTGGCACGGGAAGGACAAGGACCCCATTGTACATGACGTTCCACAGGACAGGACCCAACACTGAGCCCTGTGGTACTCCTGCGGTGACGGTGTACTGCTTGGATCCCTCATCCGTGTCGTACCAAAGTGTCCTCTCCGAAAGGTAACTGTTGAGGAGCTTAGTCAAGTAACTAGGGACACCCGTTTTAGCCAGTGAACTTTCTATCCACTCCCAGCTTGCGGAATTGAACGCATTTTTGATGTCCAATGCATTTTTTAGACGACATCGCGTCTCGAGCCAGCTTCAAAACAACGTCTACGGCGTCGATCGTTGAGTGGGCCTGACGAAATCCAAATTGTCGCTCCGATAGTCCATCCTTATATTTGATGATAGGGAGCAGTCTGTTGTAGATAACCCTTTCGAGCATCTTTCCTGCCGTGTCGATAAGGCAAATCGGTAGGTATGATGATGGGTGTCCTGGGTGTTTATTCGGCTTCGGGAGCAAAACTAGTTTTTGCCTCTTCCACCGATCGGGGAAAATTCCTTCTATCATGCATGTTTCAAACACGCTGATAAACCAGTCGGGTCTGGTCTTAACAGCGAGTTTAAGGGCTCTATTGGGAACAGCATCCAGACCGGGTGCTTTATTATCACCAATTCTCCGGCAAATTTGCATAAGTTCCTCCTCAGTTACCGCAGGTATGGTGTAGGCGTCCAGTGCTCGCTTGTGTTGTTTGCGCTCCCCTTTATCCAGGGGGGAGAGCGCTGTCACGATATCGAGCAGAAGATGCGGGCAGATCAATTGTGGTGTTCGCCCTCTCATCTTCTTCATAACTATCCTGTACGCTGTTCCCCAGGGGCTTTGGTCTGCCTCTGTGCAAAGCTCCTTGAAGCATTCTCGCTTGCTGGTCCGTATAGCCTGCTTAAGCCTACCTCGAAGGTTCATAAATGCTAGCCGTTTCCCGTCGAAGTCTGGTCTTGCTCTAGATCGTTGGCAGATCCTTCTAGCACGAAAACATGCATCGCGTAACACCGCGATCTTTTCATTCCACCAATAGTTTGAGCGCCTTTTTGCGAGAACTCGTCGCCTCGGCATAGCAGCGTCGCATGCTCTTGTTATGCGTCCCACCATTTGCTCTACCTTTTCCGTAGCCGCACCACCGGGACTTTGGCCTCCCAATAGCATCTCTATGAATGCATCCTCCTCAAGCCCTTTCACGGACCAACCCCGGTTTCCAGCCTCACGGGAACACGCATCGACGCGTGGCCCATATTCGATCTGGAGGAAAATCGCCTGGTGGTCGCTGTGAGTATAATGCTCACTGACAAGCCATGTCATTCTCCTCGCCAATGTGATACTCACATATGTCAGATCGACTATTGAGCCCGACCCTGTCCCACGAAAAGTGGAAACGTTTCCCGTGTTGGCAAGCACCAAATCTAGCTCCGCGAAAGCCTCGAGCAGGATGCGGCCCCTTGGTGTTCGTAGTGCGACTGCCCCAATCCACGGCCCACGCGTTGAAATCACCCGCTATGATCTTGGGGTTTCGACTTCTTGCATCCGAGACTAGCATACCGAGCATTCCTTCGAATTCTGTTATCGTCGCGCTTGATGGAGCATAGCAACTATATATATAGATACCAGCTATTTTGGCCCTGACGAATCCAACTTCTGGAAACTCCATCACTTCTTGAATGGCCTGATTTCCACACGCCCATATTGCCGCCTTGCCAATTTCATCTGCAGTCCAGGGACCGCTCTTATTGTTGCGATAAGGCTTGCTGATTATGGCAGCTTCGATTCCCTTCTCATAGATGGTCTGCGAGAGAAGGTCTTGCGCTGCTTCGCAGTGGTTGAGGTTGATTTGTATCAACCTCATTTTTTTACTGCATTCAAGGCTCGCCTAAACACTGGGCATCTACTGCTGCCTGCAACGTGCCGACAGTCGACGCCCTCTTTTTCCTTGCAGAGCATGCATTCAGGCTCAGCCTTGCACTCCCTGAACATATGGCCTTCTCCCCCACACTTTCTGCAACATTTTGACCTGTCACAGTCACCGGTGCATTTCGCCGCTATGTGGCCAAATTCCAGGCATCTAAAGCAGCGCTTAAGGGATACCTGCTCCCTGAGTCGGCAAACGACCCAACCTATTTTTACTTTCCCAGCCGCCAGCAGTTTGAACGCTGCTTCAGTTGGTAAGCTTATGGTTGCTTTTTGCGTGCCTCCGTATGCCTTCCTCAGTCCCCTGATTGCGGAATCTTGCAAGCCAAGTGGTCTGAACTGCTTTTCTAAGGCGTCACGGATATCCTCCTTGGTCGTGATTTCGTCAATGTCCTTACATTCTATGACAAGCTCCTGCTTTCTGGCCCGTACTTGAGCTTCTTCTCCTAAGGACTTCTCCACCTTGCCGAGGAAATTTTCCACCGTTTTGCCCGGAGACTTATTCAGCTCCAGCATCAAGTCTCCTTTCTGAGAGCGTCTGATTCGGCTGACGTTTTCTCCAAGGTCCATCAGCTCAGGATCGGATTTGACCTTCCTAAGGATATCGGCGTAAGTCATATCCCCTTTTTTGGAGATGATGATTATTTCGGGCCGTAATCTTCTTTTCTGTGTCGTATTTTTCCTTCCGCCAACCTTGGTCCATGCTTCCTTGGTCCCTTATTGAGGCTTTGCCTCCCTTGGGTCAATTGGAGCCGGCGCCGCAGTTTCCACGATGTTGGTAACTTTGTTTCAATTGCCTTTTGCCGGTGAGAGGCCTTTTTGCCTTTTCGCGTCCTGTGAGGATCCGAAAGAATCGTTCGCGCACTCTCTACTCCTCTTTTCAAGTTTACCGCCCTTTGGATTTTGAGGGGGTGCCACTTGTGTTGCCTGGGTGACGCTTGATTTCTTCGAGGCGTTTTTTTCTTCCTTGGCACCATTGTATAGTACCCGAATGGTATGGACCATGTTTTTGATGGCCTGGTGCACGTTGTGTTTGTCCTTAATAAATTCAGACAACTCTACTATTTTACCTCCGAGTAGGGCAAACGATGATTCTTCCGGACTCTGACATAGCTCCTCCGCTTGGTTTTCACATTGGGCGCTAATGTACTTATTAGCCTTCCGGGAGCATCCCTGATTTCTTTCCTTCATCAAGGTTGATTTCGGAGGAGATCGCACTATCGTCGAGCTTCTCTTAAATGGATCAACCACTAAGTCCTGCGACATGTTTCGACCAGCTGTAGTTACCCCGCTATGGGCTAATAACTGACCAGTTTGTGCCCCATCTTTTCTTGCGTTTTGAACAGGCGTTCTCGGGAGTGATGTACTCCTTTTAAATGCCTCTTTCTCCAGGCTACTTGTAGTATTTGATGCAACGGTGGCGAAGTAATCCACCACCGAGGCACTGCAGTCGAGGGATATCGACGGCCGGGAGCCTGCTTGCCCACTCCCAAAAGCCGCCGGTACTGGGTTTCCGAAGCCCTGCACCGTAACTTTATTCTCCTTCTGCTCCTCCATGTTTGGTTTTATTTCTGGATATCCTTCCCATAGCCAATTTTTATCCACGGGTGGGTGTTTACTTCCCACCTACCCGGCCTGCGCATAAGCATGCCCATGCACGCACACCTCCAAATGCGTATATGTGCATATTCCTACGCATCCGCCGAGCATTCCCTTATCCGCACGAAGGGACGCGCCTGATGGGAGATTTGGCAACTGCGCACAGGCAAGCCTCTCGTCTACCAAGACCGTTAGTGAGTGGTGGTAGCCACACCCTGTACGAGGTGACCCTACTATTAACAAAACGCTACGGATCTAGACTGGGGAGTCGAAAAACACCACCCCCAATCCAGGGTGTCATGCGAACCGTGCTCATTGGATAGTTTGCAGTCGGGGGTAGCTGACTGTGTTCGAACGGAGCCTCATTGATACCTGGTCGCCTCAGTGAGTAAGTTAGACCTTACCGTGCTACGGGGGGCTATGGCACGGCGTATCTCTTAACCCCCATACTCGTGGGAATCAAATGAGTACAAAACTAGAAAAGAAAACAAAAACCAAAAATGCGCGGCCCCGTACCGCACCAAAACTGGTTAATCAGGCGGAGGCACGTCTCCGAATTACTGAGAGCCAGGTGACTACACCCAAGAAGGGAGAAGTTGGGACGTCAAGCAATGGATCCAAGGTGAGTATCGGTATACTATGTGGACTACAGCCAACGAACACCACTGCTCAAAGAGCAGGGACCAGCAAAAGCACGTCTGAGATAAATATAACAGACGTCAGGAAGGAGACAGGTATCAGTAGCGCCGGAGTTAAATGGTACCTGCGTTATCTGAAGGAAGGCCTGAAACCAGAAGAGGCCCTTAAGAAGGCTCAGGACAGACCTAAGCCATCTCTACCGGAGCCGAGAAAGCGGGGAGCAGCAGAGATGGAGCCCGCATGAAGGCAATGCTCCCAAAAAATCCAAACCTGAACCCAAGGGAGGAGAAAACCCAGACAGGTCAGGAGTGAAGGCAGGACCCAGGAAGCCCGGCATTAGCTATGCTATTGCGATCAATTGCATTCGACTGGCCATACTGCCAAAAAGGTTTCCCGAGCAAATACTCACTCGGGAGGAGCAGGAAATCATTGAGGAACTTGTCGTCAAGCAAATGATCAAGGACTGGACGTCGAAACTGGTGTTCACCGGGATACGCTTTCGACCAGGCCTTATACTGGTGGACTGCGCGACGGAAGGCACCGCAGAATGGGTTAGAACCATAGTTTGCCTCCTAGATTGCCAGGCTGGGAAGGGGTAGAACTGTCAACATGTGCTGGGGATGATATACCAGGAGCCCACATGGTGACAGTTTTTCTGCCAAAGGCCGCGGCAATAGAAACGGAAGACCTTATGAGACTCCTAATTGCGCAGAATGAAGATCTCCATACTCGACTATGGAGAGTCTTCAGAAGCAAGGTGGAGGGCAAGGGTAAACTCCTCACGATCGGGGTAGATGACCGATCCCTGGAGGCAATTAAACGTCGGAGTTGTCATATCAACTACCGATTTGGCAACATCCTCGTGCATGTGCACAAGGAAAAGCTGAGGAAAGATACCACGGAGGAGGCATCGGGTGAAAAACTTACCGAGGTCCCTGAAGAAGTCGCGGAAGCCATAGAGGCGGAAAGAACTGGATCAACCAGGAAAATAGACCTGTTGCCCAGTGAAGAGCAGAAGCTGGACGACCTAGACCTAGGACTCCTAGGGCTCGGGGTGGACAGCGACGCGCAGGAAAGCGCCATGTCGGAGGAGGAGCGTGACACTCCGACAGTGGAGAAGAGCTCCAAACAATAACGGAGCCAATGGCCAGCACTAAGATAGTCCAGATAAACCTCCACCATGCGAGAGCTGCATCTGCAGTGATTGCAAGGGCAAATTCCAAGGAGAACATTGGAATGGTGCTGGCTCAGGAGCCCTGGGTGTACCGGGGGCAGATTCGCGGTCTGCAAGGAGGAGACATACAGGTAATTTGGGACTCCTCTTGTGAAAAACCAACAGCTTGCATAATTCTCAAACGTAATTTAAAATACATATGTCTTTCAGAGTTCTTAACCGGGGACCTTGTGGCTATCCAAGTCTCATTGGAAGCCGGGAGGAGCACTCGAGAGGCAGTTGTAGCATCGGGATACTTCCCAGGAGACGAGAGCCGGGCTCCACCGGAACAAGTCGCAAAGCTGACGAAATATTGCGAGGGGAAGGCGTTACCACTTATTCTCGGCTGCAATGCCAACGCCCACCACGAAGTGTGGGGAAGCAGCGACACTAATCGTAGAGGTGAGTACCTTCTCGAATTTATTCTTAGCAATAAGTTAGAAATATACAACGTAGGGAACACTCCAACATTTGTGACCAGCACCAGACAAGAGGTATTAGATATAACTCTAGGAAATACCCTAATTGGAGGGTGCCGGATGAATCCTCAATGTCTGATCACAGGATAATCAGATTCGACATTGAGGGTAACTCCGAAATAAAAAGAATAATAAGGAATCCCAAGAGAACGGATTGGGAATCCTACACAACACACTTGAGCAACAACATTGCCCACCTTCAAGGGGGTGGTGACATCAGGAGCGAACTGGAATTAGAAACGGTGGTGGAAAACCTCAACACAATCGTCATTGACGCATATGAGGCCAGCTGTCCGGCCAAGACAGTCAAGTCATCGAGGGATGCACCATGGTGGAACAGGAACCTAGCCAGAATGAGAACGGAGGTACGAAAACTCTTTAACCAAGCAAAACACACTGGGGACTGGCGGAGGTATAAAAATGCACTGACTGCGTATAGCAACGCGATCAGGGAAGCGAAACGGAACAGCTTTAGGGAATTCTGTGAAGGGATCGAACAGATCACAGAAGCAACCAGGCTGTACAAGGCTGTAGCCAAAGACGGGGGAATAGCCTCTGTCTGCTTGAAAAAGGAAGATGGGACATTCACCGAGAATGAGGAGGACAGGGTACACCTGCTTCTCAGAACTCATTTCCCGGGGTCCTACCCCTCGGCGGCAGGCGACAACAATCTGCCTGACACCCCAACAACGAATAAAAGGGGAAGGAAAGATAGCTGGAAACTAGCAAAAGAGGAATGCTCAGAAGCTAGGCTAAGATGGGCAGTGGGAACTTTTAAACCAATGAAATCTCCCGGAGTAGATGGCATTTTCCCAGCACTTATCCAGAGAGGCCTAGGAATTATCTTAGAGTCTCTTCTGAGGGTGGTAAGGGGGAGCATAGCACTGGGTTACATACCAAGGGCATGGAGACGGGCAAAAGTGGTCTTTATTCCGAAAGCGGGTAAAAAGGATCCTTTTCATCCTAAATCTTTCAGACAAATCTGCCCAACATCGTTCGTACTCAAAACGGTGGAGAAGGTCATAGACAACTATATCAGAACTAACGTTCTAAAGTGTAATCCCCTACATCACTGTCAACACGCTCACCGGGCAGGACGGTCAACTGAAACTGCTGTGTATCAGCTGACAGAGGTACTACGGGACGCCACAGAAACAAAAGAAATTGCACTGTGCGCGTTTTTGGATATCGAAGGAGCATTCGACAACACATCGCACATAGAGATACAGGATGCCCTGAGCCGCAAAGGAGTGGGAAACACCCTGGCACTCTGGATGGGCAAAATGCTAGAAAGCAGACAAATAGAGGTACAAACAGGTACAAATTCTATTATCATGAACACCACTCAAGGCTGTCCACAGGGTGGAGTACTATTGCCGCTGATGTGGAGTATGGTAGTGGATGAACTCCTGGACGTGTTAACTAATACTGGAATACAAGTCCAGGGCTACGCGGACGACATTGTTCTAATCTGAAAATGCCCTATGTGATAGAATCCAAACTGGATTAAGGGTTACTAGTGCCTGGTGCAGGAAGGTGGGACTGCGGATCAACCCAACCAAAACCACCATAGTACCATTCACTAGGAGGCGTAAGCTGGATCACCTGAAAACCATAACATTAGATGATATGGAGGTGAAACGAGAAACAGAGGTCAAATATTTGGGAATTACGCTAGACCAAAACGTACTCTGGAAGACACATGTCGGAAACACTTGTCGGAAAGCCACGAGGGCTCTGATGACTTGCAGATCCATAGCAGAAAAAAATGGGGTTGCAGCCCGAAGATACTACTTAGGATATATAGTGCAATAGTAAGACCAATGATTACCTATGGAGCGGTAATCTGGGCAGAAAGAACCCAACTCAGCACACAAGCCAGGGAATTACATAAGCTCCAAAGGCTGGCTTGCGTGTGTATCAGTGGGGCAATGAGGACATGCCCAACGGCATCCCTGTAGGTCCTTCTGGGATTAACCCCTCTCCATCTCCACATACAGATGCAGACAAGGAGATCAATATTCAGGATGGCTGGTAGTATGAGTGAGGCGGGGAGCTGCCTAAATCGAAGGAAGATTGATATCCTTTCTAGGCGGTTTCCCGAATTACTGATACCGAAGGACAACATGACAACGAGATT
The DNA here is from genome assembly GCF_905115235.1 of Hermetia illucens. Lineage (NCBI taxonomy): Eukaryota > Metazoa > Arthropoda > Insecta > Diptera > Stratiomyidae > Hermetia > Hermetia illucens. Next base: position 5,447,178 of record NC_051851.1, on the reverse strand, counting down.
TCACTTCGATAAGAAGTTTGAAACGCGTTAGAGTAACAAGGCAAACTGGGAGAGCATGGTTGCGACATACGACTTAAACCAGCAACTGATTACTTGGTACACTGACGGATCCCTCACAGCAGAGGGAGCGGGTCATTGGTCCAAGGAAAATGTACTTTGAGCCAATGGCCAGGTACACTAGCATATTCCAGGCGGAAATTTACGCCATAGACAAATGTGCCTCCTTTAGTCTGCAAAGGAACTACAGGGGGCAGAACATAGCTATTCTCACCGATAGCCAAGCAGCGATCAAGGCACTTAGGTCCAACCAGGTGAACTCTAAACTGGTATGGGAATGCCTTGAGAGACTGAATACACTCGGCTCGTCCAACAAGCAATGAGGCAGCGGATGAACTAGCCAAGAAGGGGAGCAGGGATGCTTTTACACGGGTCAGGACCCCTCTGGGGAACCGGAAACGGTTTCATGGCTATGAATCTAAGAAACGAAGAGAAACGGTTGAGGGAACTATATTGGGCGAGCCTACCAGGGATGGAGCAGTCCAGGGTGCTTATTGGGGGATACGAACCCATGCGTACAAAGGATTGGATAGGGATAGGGAAGCTAGGGATATCTACGGACACTGCCTGCAGGTTTTGTGAGGAGGAGGACGAAACCTCTATACACGTCCTGGGACAGTGTGCGGCACTTGTGCAAAGTAGGTCGATACATCTGGGAGAACACTTAATACCAGATGCAAAGCTGAAACATCTGAAAGTGGGGAACATACTAAAGTTCCTAACGGTTACAGGCCTGCTTGAGATACTATGATCAACAGGTACACTATAACCTTAATAGAATAATAGTAATCACTGTGGGTACTCATAGCGTGGTTTTGGACAGAGATCCTAGTATTTAGCATAGGGGGGTTACCAGTCAATTGACCAATGGAAATGAAATTCACCTCAGCTCCATTTGATTTAAGGGCTAACTACCTTCAGCAATCAAGAGGTGGCTATCATAGTTACTCATATGAGCATCCATCGAGCGCCCACATGAGCTTTCCCAGCGTTTTTGTCATACGGCCCCTGGCTCTTTTGGATGCACATTCCTCCAATATGCAAGAATGCAAAAATCCCCACATTATCTCAATTCAAATGCAATCGCCAACGAGGAAGATCCCACGTACATCCACCATCTAAATCGACTCATGGGCCCATGAATAAATCAATTCGACTGACCAATGGTAGTGTCAAGGTGAAACGTTTCTGCATAGTTCACTCACAGTGGACGCATCCACCATAGCTTAGCCAGTCTTGACATTGGTTCACTTTCGATTTTATGGCAGCTGCGAGCTGTACATACATTCATATGTGAAATTATTGATGACGGTACGGATAAAGTTGGAGCAAAAACCAGAAGAAAGTCGGTGGACCTGATGGCTAACTGCTGCCAGAGTCAGTTGCTGGGGATTAGGTACACATTATCGAAGTTGCTTGCCTGAGCCGGCTAATAGGCTTGGCTTGCGTAACTTCTCCTGAACTACGCTTGGACCAGGTCAATGCCTCCATACTGGAACGATGTACAATCTATTCAGTTCCTTGAGTTACTGAGTTGACCAGTGGATCGATCAGCTGCGGATGGTTATTAAATGCTTCAGATTTGTTTGAGAAACGATAACTGGATGACCTTACGGAGACACTGAAGTTTAATGAATGAATGAACCAACGAGCTGAAGAGTATTGAACCACTTAACCTTTTTACTTGCTTATCGGCGCCTAATTTCCATATGAAATCTGAATTCTTGCATAATTAGAAGAGTTTTGTGATAGAATACCAAAGATGGCAATGAAAGTGAGATTGCAGCTAATGCACTTTTTTAAACGGTGGCAGTACCTAGGAAAAACGCAGTTTATCTGCACAATTTGATCACATTTACTGAAGTCTGAAGTTTTTGTACATCTTATGTTTGATTAGGAGATGGAGATACATAGCCGGAAAAATTATGTATGTTTTTATGAGCCTATAAGCATTTGAAGGTGACCTCAAAACTGCTCATAAACATGCGTCTGAAGTAAGCTTGATTTATTTGAAATCAAGATCAAGTTCAAGGTGTAGTTGTGGTAGTTCCTTAAGAGCCCAAAAAAATACTTGTATATCTCCAACTCAATGCTTTGTCGAGTATAAATCACTCATTGTTCTTCTCGTTGTTCCTTTGTTTTTTATTTGACAGTGCCATGGGCGAGTTTGTTCAACGTTCGCCTCCCAATCTCGTTACTTCGGACTCGAATTCCTCAAGGATGTTAACAACAAAATATCGCAGCACAGTCCCAAATCCGATTGTGAAAGGGAGGGGATGGATACGGGATGGATAGTAGTCCGAGTAGCTGAAGGACACAACAGCGTCTCTGAGGTGGGGGAGAAACAGGAATGACATTTACTGACTTTCAGGATACTCACTGATGAAGCTATCACCGCACCTGATTGTCAGGTATAAAATGCATCACCTACTAATGAAAGGAAGAAAAATTTAAGGTCGAGTAGGGACAACCGACAGGAGACGTTTAACTTGAACTGAAACTGAACTGAAACTTGAAACCTGATCAAGTCGCTCTTGTTGCGAAGGCTCCCGGAGGGCACCCAGGCGATCCTCGCTTGCGTCTCTGGTTCCTTGGAGGAACTGGCAGCGACGGCCGACCAGGTGCAGGAGGTGAACGTACGCCCAACCATAGCGGCCGTTCAACCACCGTGGGACGAGGTGAGCGACTTAAGGCGCGAAATAGCCGCCTTAACAGCCAGTGTGGCCGAGATGCGGGCGACGTTGGACGCTCAGCGTTCGGGCACCAGATCGCGAGCTCGCTCACGGTTTGCCACTCGAAAAGGGCGTTCGGGTAGCAGGTCGTTAAGACAGCCTGCGGACAAAAGCATTTGCTGGTACCATCGTAGATTCGGTGATAAATCGACCAGATGTACGCTTCCGTGTAAATTCGCACCGTGTAAATTCGCAAAAAACTAGGTCCGCGGGGGGTCTTGGCGACGGCCACCCAATGTGCAGCGCCACGTCGCCTAACTATTTTCGACCCCCTCAGCAGGCGCAACTACCTTGTCGATACTGGTGCGGAGGTTTCGGTTCCTCCCGTACCCCGGCACCATCGACTTTTTCCACAACTGCTCAAACTGGCGGCAGCAAATTCCCCCCGCATCAACACATACGGGTATATGCAAGTGGACGTGAGTCTTGGCTTGCGTAGGACGTTTTCGTGGCGTTTCATTCTGGCGGATGTCAGCTTCCCCATATTAGGCGCAGACTTCTTGTGTCACTATGGGTTGCTGGTGGGGTTGCAAAATAAGTCCCTTATAGACCCCATGACCAATCTTAATTCGTCGGGCCAAATGGTATCTCATACAGACAATAACCTTTCCGTGCTATTAGAAGACATCACCGATTCTCGTGTTCGGACACTTCTCCAAAAGTTCAGCCAGATTACTACCGAGTGTAGTCTCTCAAAACCAGTGAAGCACAATGTGGAGTACCACATTAACACTACTGGTTCCCCGATCTTCTCGAAGGTGCATCCTCTACCACCCCAGAAACTGGCTATTGCGCGGAAAGAATTCGAACAACTTGTTCAACAGGGTATCTGCAGGCCCTCAAACAGCTGTTGGTCTTCGCCACTGCATATGGTCCCTAAGCCAAATGGCGAATGGCGCCCCCGTGGGGATTACAGAAGGCTAAATGCACAGACTGTTCCTGACCGATATCCAATTCCACTCATTCACGATTTTGCGCATCACCTTGCCGCATCTTTTCGACCTTGGACTTAGCCAAGGCTTATCACCAAATCCCTGTAGCTCCTGAAGACATTCCAAAGACGGCAATATGTACACCCTTTGGACTCTTCGAGTTCACCCGAATGACTTTCGGATTGTGCAATGCGGCGCAAACCTTTCAAAGGTTCATTCACTCAGTCCTGCGAAACCTCGATTTCTGTTTCGTAAATCTGGATGATGTTTTGGTCGCTTCTTCCACTGAGTCTGAGCACTTAGCCCATTTCGAATGCATTTTTCAACGTCTCCTTGAGGCCGGTTTAATCCTAAACGTTGAGAAATGCAAGTTCCTTCAAGAACAGGTGAGATTCCTCGGCCACTCTATTTCCCCTAAAGGAATACAGCCCGACCCATACAAGGTGCAAGCGATAACAAGCTTTGCGCGTCCTAAGACAGTGAAGGAGTTGAAGAGGTTCTTGGGCATGTTAAACTTTTACCGTCGTTTCCTGCCCAAGGCCGCCCATCACCAGTCCGTTTTGAACGCGTACTTGTCTGGCCCCAAAACTAAGGACACACGAGAGATCGTGTGGTCTGAAGAGGCTATCCGCGCGTTTGACAAATCCCGTTAACAACTGGCCGACGCGACATTCTTGGCATTTCCTCTGCAAGATGCACCCCTAGCCGTTTTTGTTGATGCCTCTGACATCGCAGTAGGTGCTGGCCTTCACCAAAAGGTGGATCAAGTCTGGCAGCCGTTGAACTTCTTCTCGAAACAGTTGAATCCCGCTCAACGGAACTACAGTACTTACGATCACGAACTTCTCGCCGCGTACTTGAGCATCAAATACTTCCGTTTCTCCCTAGAAGGCAGGCCGTTCACAGTGTTCACGGAGCATAAGCCTCTCACGTATGCTTTGAAACAAAAGCCCGACAAAGCGTTCCCTCGTCGGCTTCGACACCTGAGCTTTATAAGCCAGTTTACGTTAGACATCCAGCACATGTCCGGCAAGGATAACATAGTCGCTGACGCTTTGTCTCGTGTCTCCGAGGTTAACATCGCCGCCTCACTCGATTTCTCGGCTATTGCCAAGGCGCAGGAGGATAACGCAGCACTTCAGAGCCTCAAATTCAACCCCAAATACAAATTTCGGGAGTTGGCCAACTTCGGCTCAAACCTCTCTCTCTGCTGCGAAGACTCGGAAAAGGGACCTCGGCCATACATTCCGGCCACCGTTCGCAAGGAAGTGTTCCACGCAGTTCACGACTTAACGCATCCAGGCATCAGGACGACAAATCAGCTAGTCACCGAGAAATACTTCTGGCCCTCCATGAACAAGGATGTCAATTCCTGGGCCAGAGGAAGGAAGTGGGCTCATTCCCCCGCACTACCAAGCGTTTCCACACAATACACCTCGACATAGTAGGGTCTTTGCGAGACTCGCACGGTTACAAGTATTGCCTCACAATCATCGACAGATTCACGCGGTGGCCTGAGGCAATACCTCTGAAAGACATTACGGCACAATCTTGTGCCGAAGCCCTCTGCCGAGAGTGGATTCCTCGCTTTGGCGTCCCTGCAGTGGTCATCACTGATCAGGGAATGCAATTTGAGTCCACCCTTTTCTCGGGGTTGGGCAAACTCCTGGGCTTAAACGCCAACGGACTACTGCATACCACCCGCAATCCAATGGGATGATAGAACGTTGGCACCGGACGCTGAAAGCCGCCATTATAGCACACGACGATCCGTCCTGGACTCAAGTTGTCCACAGTACAAAATTCGGCAGACACAGATATAATTACTTACTTTCAACCGTCTACAAATTCATAACGTCCATTATGAGTGGAAGGATTACTGCGCACCTCTCGACTAATAACACTCTGTCCGAAGGGCTCGGTAGTTTTAGAATCCTTCCTCCCTTAGAATCCTTCTGCATACGGAGAGGTGTTTTTCAGGGGGTGCATTAAGTCTCCTCCTCGTGCTAGTGCGTGACAAACGCAAACTTGATGCACTTATAATAGACTACATCAAGTTAAACAATCTTAGAAGGCTATGATGATGATAGTCATGCAGTAGGCGAATGCTCCAAAGGGCTAATCAGGAGGATCAGACCTGAGGCTGCACGGGAACTCATCTGAAGTGCCATTAGATCATGAAACCTTATCAGGTGTATACCCGTACGATGGGAATCGGGGAAGCCTCTGAATTCACATGTCTAAGAAGGATTTCAGTTTCATGGGCAATCAGCTCGATTATAGCGGTTGGCGTCCTAGTGGTAGTTTCATGGGGGTTCTGGTTACGATCTACCGAACAGAGGCCTTTGAGCCTCACATGTGGTGTTGCGTTTCAACACAGGTCATGTGCTCCAAAGTTCGGTTCGGTTCGGATTTAGAGTGGTCTTGCATCCACCAGTATAAATAAACTAAGCCATGCCTTTAATATGGAGAAGCGCTGTTGCGGTTGTTTCAGCGGGACTTTACCTGTGGTCACAAAATCAATCCGTGCCTCAAAAAGACCGTAGAGTTAAATCAACTGGACTGGTACTTACGTGAAACAACCAAGGAACTAACTGTTTTCATGCTCATGCTGGTACATACAGCATTATGCTTGTTCATTTATGACATCGGGGCCATGATAGTGCAGTCAGAAATCAGATGGTCCCACGTTTCTAACGCCGAACTTTACTGGTCGTTCTAAGCACGAGTGGAGGCCACTCTAACTTGGATCACACCTACAAACCAATCAGCCTCAGCAAACAGATCTCCAACACGTAACCATCTGTTCGAAAAATCCACATATAGATCCAATCCTGATCCGATTGCATCTCGCTCATAGGGCTGAAACATCGATCTTTCAATTTGTATATCAGAGCATTAAATCACCAAAACAGGCATGGGTTTACTGTAGAATTTCTAGGTGGTTATAAAGGTATGTTTCGATCATAGCTTGGATGAAGAGACCACCCATTATGGTACCTTTGTGGAAAACTTGAATTCGACTGTTCCTGAAACCAACGCCCCCAGTTGATTGACGAGTCCACTATGCGCAGTAGCCTTCTAAGATGGTTACAGCATTTATCGGGGTCACCACGTGGACAGGGTTGCTGCCCCGTCTTCCTCGCTACCACCTTAGATCATGGAAACATGTCCGATTTACCAATATGTTGGGATAGTATTGGGACTACCTCAGGCAGGCTGTGGCTATTACCAATGGTCCTGTTAGACGAGAAGCTTGGCCCCTCGCCCACCCGGCTCCCAGAGAATTATTTCCGCATCAGTCTACCTGCAGTTAATTGCTCAACCGTTAAAAAAATCAATATTTCTTTCTTGTCCTTTTTTCTTTTTGGGCTCCAATAAAACCTTAAGAACCGATGTTAACCTTCTTACAAATGCCTATCATTGTTCAACCCGGTACAAATTGGGTTTATTCTATCGATGGTATGGCCACGCAATTCGTGCAAACGAGAATTCACTTGCCAAGAATGGTCTGAACATCGAAGTCGATGGTAAACGACCAAAAGGCAGACCTAAGCAACGGTGGCTTGGTACGCTGGATGGTGATTTGAAAGCCTCGAGATTGCACCCAGATCAGGCCTTCGATAGAGCCAAATGGCGAAGCCGATCACGACGAGCCGACTCCGCTTGTGAACGGGACAAAGGCTGAAGAAAAAGAAGAAGATATATATATATATACCTGGCGTACCAGATTTATCCTCACCTGAGTTGCAAACGCAGAGCTGCATGCGACCAGGCACGTGTCATGGGTTGCGGATAATGACATGACCCACCGGGTCAGCTACGAATATCGCAAGTTAATCTTGTAAATAAGTAGCCGCGGACAAGCAGAACGTTTCCCTTTGTGTTCGTCCTCCCTTACCAATTCTTCCCGTTCAGGGGGAGTAAACCTCCTTACAAATCCGTAATCCGGGGTGAAGTGATCGACGCGCCTATCGGATGAATTGCAGTGACGTTACACTGTATTTCAGCGGCTCCCTTCCAAATACCTTCCCTACCTTTGGAGGTAACCATGGGGCAACATTGGGGCTCTGTTGCAGGGTTGACTGCCTCCCCAATACTCGTGGGAACAAAATTGGGGAAAACAATTCAAATTCTTTTAATGGGATCCCAGGGACACGAAGACAGTACCCAACACGGTAAAGGGTCGTTCAACAACATCAGAGCGGCTCTTCGCCCTTGGATGTTTTGGCGGTTATGCCGTCAACCACCAGGGACGGGAGACCTAGGCGTCGTATGGTTTGGACGAACCAACTCAATGAATTTATCGTCCGCGCCTATTACGTGTCACGGATTTGGAACGGAATCCATCAGGGTACAGACATCGACTAAATGACGCGTTCATAACCCGATTTCCGGAGCTAAGTCATGTTCCGGAACAGAACGTCGTCAAACAGTACCGGGTGGTCGTGAATAACAACCGAGTTGCCTTACCAACTAGGCAACAAATCTTCCAAGAGGTTTCACTTGAACTCGGGCTGGAGTCATCAAATTACCGGACTAGTCAAAAGAGTAACACATGTACTCCACCTGTAAGCCACTCCATGAATCCAGTAGTCAGGAGAAGCTTAGTAACTGGGGATGTCGACCCAATTTATAATGAGGCTTTGACCGCATTCCAGGCCGGATTCACAGAGTATGCTGAGATTCTCCCAGACGCTAGGCCAAAGATCCCAAAACTGAAGTTTACTTCGGCAACTACTAACATCATTGCTGCCGTTGACAGAATTTTGGCTGATCATTTGGCTAGCGAGATTACTGCTACAGAGGTTCACAGCCGGATCTACGTTGCAGCTACCACGGTTATTCGTCTCCATAACCAACATCTTAGAGCGAATAACAGAGGTATGCGCAGAAGGACTTTACCGTTCTGGCTGTTTCGACTTAACAAAAGAGTTGAAAAGTTGAGAAAGGAGATTGGTCGTGTAACGCAAGCACTTCTTGGAAATCCATCACCAAGAGTGCACAGATGCGTTGCGAACATCATTGGAAACTACCATCTGTCCAATGATATGCAATCGAAGAAATCCTCGAGGTGCTGAAGCAGAAACTTGCGGTATGCTCCAATCGCATCCGTAGGTATCAGAAAAGCTTTCAGCGAAGGACAGACAACACCTTGTTCTTCCAGAACCAACGGGGATTCTACGAAAATCTCACCAACTCAGATAGGGAAAGTAACCTCGATCTGGATCAGGCAGAAGACTTCTGGAGAAGTGTTTGGAGCGAATTCAGCCGTTGCAATTTAGAAGCAGCGTGGCTCCCACACCTTATGCGTTCATGCGAGACCCTCCCTGAAATGACCATGCCTGACGTAACTGAAGTCGACGTTGAAGCAGCCCTTGACAAGGCAGGTAACTGGAAGGCGCCAGGAGTTGACAAGATTGACAACTTCTGGCTGAACCGGTTCAAGAGCACTCACAGGATATATCATATATCACATTCGTGGTTACCACAAGTTTTACGCTTGTATAAAATCAACCCGAATGTCGTTCTTCTTCTGAGAACAGTAATGAAGAATTGGAGCACGAAGCTATCGGTATCCTCACAAACATCAGGAGAGATACCAATCAGGCGTGGCATTTTCCAAGGCGACTCTCTAAGCCCACTGTGGTTTTGTTTGGCTTTGAATTCGCTATCCCATCTTTTGCATGAAAGCAAATATGGATTCCAAGTCAAGCATGACATATTGTCGAAATGTACATTAAGTCATTTGATGTACATTGACGACATCAAATTGTATGCCAAAGACGAGAACCAACTTCGCTCCTTGCTGGACATCACCATCCAGTTTAGCAGGGATATCGGCATGCAGTTGGGTTTGGAGAAATGTCGCATAAAAACCATTGTTCGGGGAAAATACACCGACAACGAAGGATACAGCCAAAATAACATCCGAATTGAGGGTATGGATTCGGACGACGTCTACAGATACCTCGGCATATTGCAAGCAACAACACCTGCTGTGGCAATAATCAAATCTCAGTTGCTGGGGGAATTTGAACTGCGTCTGGATCTTGTCCTTAAAACTGAGCTGTACGGGAAAAATAAGATCATGGCAATCAACACCTTCGCCATTCCCGTCCTTCTATACACTTTCGGTGTGATACAGTGGAGTAATACTGATTTAGAAGCTGTCAATAGACGGGTAAGGGTAGTTCTTGCAAACAACAACATGCACAGTAGAGCTGCCGAAAAATTGAGGATCACTATCCCACGTCATCAGGGAGGAAGGGGGGTACTTGATTTAAAAACGTTGCACTACAATCAAGTGCATTCTCTTCGTGAGTTTTTCTATGAGAAACAATCCTCTAGCCAAATACATCAGGCTACCGTCATGGCAGATAATAAATTATCTCCTTTGAACTTGAGAAGCAGAGAATGGGATCCCATGTCGAATGTTACTTCAGTCCAACAGAAGATCAACATGTGGAAAGAGAAACCCATTCACGGAGGTCATATTAAAAATTTGTTGTTGTCAGGCATTGACATCGAAGCCTCCAACAAATGGTTGACAAATGGTGTACTTTTCTATGGGACCGAAGCATTCCTAACTTCAATTTAGGATGCTTCGCTCCAAACAAAAAATTATAAACGGTACATTCTTCACGACTCCTCAATCACCAACTCCAGTTGCAGGTTATGCAACTGTGAAGAGGAGACCATCCAACACATAACATCTGCGTGCAGGATGTTGAGCAGTACCGAGTACACCAATCGTCATAACTCCGTCTGCAAGATTCTCCATCAAAACCTTGCGTTGAAGTATAACTTAGTGGCAACCTACCATCCTTACTATAAGTATACTCCGCAGAGAATCTTGGAAAATGATCGGGTCAAACTACTGTGGGATCACACTATTGCCACCGACCACAGTGTTAATCATAACAGACCTGATCTAGTTCTGCTTCTGAAGGAAGAACGAGCGTGCTTTATAATCGATGTAGCCGTACCGTTGGACCGGAACACTGTTGAAAAACAGTACGAAAAAATCCGGAACTACGGCCCATTGGCAGACGATATGAAGCAGACTTGGAGACTACAAAAGATGGAAGTAGTCCCAGTAGTAATTTCAGCGACTGGATTAGTCCCGCAGAACTTACATAAAGCGCTGAAAACGCTCGATCTTAGGGCTGGACTATACATGGAGATGCAAAAAGCGGTTATCCTTGCAACCTGTGCTATAGTCCGAAGAGTCCTGTCCGGTGACAATCTGACCTAATGGGTTTCAATCTTGATCCGCACTGTCTTCAATATAACATCCATGTCTCTGTCGTGTAGAACCTCCGCGCCATTGGCTGAAGTGCTTGCGACAATCGGGATGTAGTAATACATTTTTGCATGGTCACACACACTTTGCGTTAAAACGCATCATCGCTGTGATGCGGGCCTTTGGATGTTGCTTTCAACCCATCCTTAGGTTGGTCGCCCCTCGGTCCGGTTGGGCGGGAAGAGGGTCCGTGGGCCTTTTTAACTATATATGTATTCTATTGTGCTATAATATATAAAAGTTGGTTGATTTATTTTCACAGATTTAATTATCTTAATTGATTGTTCTCAGTAGTTAATTACAGGAAAAGCGCTTAACAAACAAATTAATGGATTGTTTTTTATAGCACACTTATGGAAAATCGAGCTGTCTAGCTACACAAACAACGAGGCAAACAATTATATTGGATTTAAATCTTTTTTCTTACTTTTAGTACTTCCTAAAGATAAAAAAATTCAAAGGTGAATATTCTCAGTAAGACAAACGTTGAACAAAATGCTGACAGTATACATATGCAATAGATTTTTATTACCTTTATCTAGCGCATGATCGTATTGATGGAGATACAAAAAAAATGATGTTTCCCTTCGGAATACCATCAGACCGAGTACTCAGACCGTAATGGTCCAATTTACCAACTCGTCCAAAGGAATATCACAGATTCGTTTACTTGCCACAGAATTTTCGTTAGTACATGTGAAACATGAGGTTTTCCTAGTGTTTCAGAGCAAAGCTGATCTCGAGCAACTCGTCCAAAGATGAAATGATTTTTGTTTGAGATTTGATAGATCTTAAGTCCACATCCACTTGATTTTGGACCGGACCAAATGTAGTAACTTACTACCACTTACTGCCACTTACGACCCCTCGGTCGGGGAATAGCACCCAAGCATACAAAAAGAAAAAGACTAACGATTTCATCCAGGGCAGAGGCAACTCATCAGACGCTGTCTCACCTCCGCCCTAGGAGCGGATGTGGACTTAGGATTCCTCATATCCCAAACAAAAATTTACCTTTAGTCTAACTTGGAAATAATTCGCGCCCTTGCTCTGTTTTTGCGAGCGTTTTCAACCTGTTGCCACTTTCAGCCACGCTGCGGCAAGGGTAGAGATGAGGCAGCTTCTGATGAGTTACCTCTGCCCTGGACGAAATCGTTAGTCTTTTTCTTTATGAAATTGTTGTACTGAATAGCAATTAGAGAGAATAGACGGTGCAAACTGTATTGGGCACTATAATTCAAATAGAGAAACAGAGAAATTTCTTCTACACAATTCGGAAGTTTTCACACAACTTACTAGAAATTCATGTACTTTTGTCAATTCGAACCACAAAACAAAGGCAAGAGAAAAAAACGTCTGCATTCGGCGCAGCTTCCCGCTAGATCCAACGAACTTTTCCTCACCGTACCGGGCGCTTTGAGTGTGCGCCGATCTAGTACTCCTATGCAGTAGATTTTATTACAGTGGCGGTTTCCACAACACTCTACCCGCAGCTGAAACCAGGGGGTTTCACTGACAGTCCAAGGTGTAACTCCCTCAGCTAGGCAAGTCGATCCACTCGCGCTTTCCCCTAGAAGGATTTGTACTCCGGAAGAAAGGTTTCAGGCAAGCTATCGAGACCTTCTTGAGTGCGTCTCCGACGTCGAGGGTAAAGTGGTGTGGACCTCTCTCAAGGACTTCTTGAGATCTATCGTATGGTGGCTGCATCAGCCTCCGAAAGGCGACGGTCCTTACCAAGTCGTGTGCGCAGGACTCAAGATCCCTGAACACGCTGGCGAGGTTTTTGCATTGTTGGTCAGTGGCGAGCATACGCAACAAGTCGATTGGATTTATGTATGCCCACCCGTCGAGAACTAGGTCGCTGGGGAATCTCAGGTTCATCCCATATACAAGTTGCGCGGGGCTTACAGCAAACTCCTCGTTTGCCAATTAGGACTTGCGAACAGGAAGGGTCGTCTTGCACCATTATAGTGCCTTTGAGTACCCTGTGCCATCTTTCGAGCATCTCGTCTCACTGAGGGTGGTTGGCAGTTGTCCGGTGGTGTTTGAAACCTAGCCTAACTCCGAGGAAAGAGAGGATTCAAACTGCATTCCTTTGTCAATGATGATGATCACCGAAACACCAAAGTTTAGAATCTACTCACGATAGAGGGCCTCGACACATGATAGTGCCATAATGTCGTTTAGGGTAATCGCCTCAGGCCACTGCGTAAACCTATCGATGATTAAGGGGTTAGATATTGTCTTCTATTTGTAGTTAAGCCTAAAATTGATAGACCAGTAGCTTACTCCAAACTACAATTTTTATTTGACAGTGCATATATATTTCGGGAGCAACTTACCCCCTTCATCAGTACAAAGTTAACTTCTTTTCTCACATGCTTCAAAGTTTTACATTTCTGACGTGCGATACACTGTCTGGCCCAAGAATTGATGTCCTTGTTCGTTGATTTACAGTCAGAAATATTTTGCAGTGACTAATCGGTTCGTTGTCCGAATGCCTAGGTGCGCCAGCTCGTGAATGCCGTAAGATACTCGCTTGCGACTTGCGGCCTTTGCCCCTTTTCTGATGTCTGATAGTATAATGTAGAGGTCGAGCCGAAAATGGGGAATTCCCTAAAAGTGCACTTGGAGTTATACCTCAAGCCTTGGAGAACTGCATCGTCCTTCATAGTTATAATATTTTAATTCCGTTGGGTGAGGTTCAACTGTTTCGACAAAGCTCAACGGCTGCCAGCTTTTGTTCAACTTTTTGGTGAAGAGCAGCACCTATGGCGACGTCTGAGCCATCAACGAAAACGACTAGGTGCGCATCTTATTGAGGAAATGCCAAAAGCGTGGCGTCCACCAGCTATTGCATAGTTGACTCAAGTTCCTAGATAACCGCTGTGGACCACTCAATCAGTGGGGTGTCTTTGGTTTTCGGCCCGGACAGATAGCTGTTAATGATCGATTCATGTTGGGGGGCCCTGGCCAGGAAACGACGTTGAGAACAAGACCGGTCACAAGGAGCCAGTAAAAAATGCATTCAGGATGCGCTATATGATCAGAGTCTTGCAGAGAATGCGTCCAGAACATTATCGATGTAAACGAATCAAAAGTTTAGGTTTCGTAGAGCAGAATGAGTGAATCTCTGAATCAGTCCAAAAGTCATCCTAGTGAACTCGAAGGGTCCGAAAGGCGTGCATAGGGCTATTTTCGGAATGTCTTTAGGAGTTACAGGGACTTGGTGGTAGGCCTTGGCTAGATCTAAGGTAGAAAAAATGCAGCTACTAAGAAGAAAGCACGCAAAATCATGGATGAGCAGCTTGGGGTATCGGTCCAGAATGGTCTGAGCGTTTAGACGTCTATAGCCGTCATAAGGTCTTCATTCGCCGTTAGTTTTAAGGACCGCGCCGAGCGGCAATGACTAACAGCTATCCAGGGGTCTGGATATACTCTGTTTGAGGAGCTCTTTTTCTTCGGCGCAACAACGAGCTTCGATGGTGGCAGTGAGCACATCTTATAAAATAAAGGAGAGCCGGTGGTGTTGAGGTGGTGCTGACTACGTTTGGTAGCTATATTGCGATATTTTTGAGGAAGTGCACAAACGCGGGTGTCGACAACGTCTTCGAAAATGGTGGATAGAGTGTCGAATGAACAAGTGGAGATCGTCCCTTATGACGTAAAGTTGGTTGTGGGATCAATGAATCAATGAATCAATTTACAAACCACAATGGCAGGAAGTCTGCGTCCAAAATGGGAGTGCTAACGTCCGCTATAATGAAACACCACGAATAAGTGCGTCGAAGTCCCAAACTCAAGTCTCCTTACCTATAGCAATAAGTGCGGATTGACGATAAATTCGCTGCTGTCAAATTTAAAGTCTGAAACGTTAATCGATGGTACTTGGATAAAGGGAGAACCGAAACTTCAGAACCTGTATGCGTCTGCTCAGGGAGTCATTTTTAATAGGAAAAGCGACGCAGTGTTGTGATTCGGGTAGCTGTCACCGGGGCTACCAACAGGTTTAGTATATTGTTTCCAAGGCGCAAGGGCTGGTTCATTTTGTGGCCTTTCCCGTGAACGTTCAGTGATACCAGCATAGCCCGGTACCTGTCGAGGATGCTGACGACCCACTAAATGAGTGTCTATTTCGAGGAGTGGATGGAGAGCGAAAACGGTGTCGACTAGTTTTGCTACGGTGGTTGCCAATGCGGCCATTGAATGTTGTAGTTGCACGAGTTTATTCGGTGCGTTGCTCGGCATCTCACCAACCATGGCTGCCAGTGCACTCCATGGATTTTGGTCCTACCGTGTCCTCAGACCCCCAGCTACTTCATTTCACTAAGCAGCTGACCCAGTCCGATCGTCCAGCGTGAGTTCTGTCAGGAAGTGATTCAGCTTGGTTGCCTGTTGTTTCTGAACAACACATCAAATATATTGAACAATATGCCAAAATTAGGATACGTACCGCAATCCTGGAGGCGCACACGAGTGGTTTTCATACCGAAAGCGGGCAGGCGAGGTCATGAGCCCGCGAAGGACTTTCGGCCAATCAGCCTGACCTGTTTCATGCTAAAGACCCTAGAACGCGTCCTGGACATTCATTTAAGCACAATTATGGAGAGAACGCCTTTCTCGAAGTCCCAGCATGCCTACCTCAAAGGAAAATCCACAGAAACCGCCCTCCACGAGGTAATTGGCACGGTTGAGCGGTCGCTGCAATACAACCAGTATACTCTTGCTGCCTTCTTGGATATAGAAGGAGCTTTCAACAACGTCAGTACCAACGCCATCAAGGAAGCCTTGACCGGTATTGGGTTGGAGGGGTATCTCACGCATTGGATTATATCCATGCTGAGTACCAGGATAATCCAGTCGGATCTGGGAGGCAACCACTTGACCAGAGCTGTGAACAGAGGCACGCTCCAGGGTGGTGCCATCTCACCGGTGCTCTGGTTAATAGTAATGGACAAAATTTTACGTACATTGGACAGCAGGGAGGTGCAGGTGGTGGCGTATGCCGACGACTTGATGATATTAGTATCAGGGATGTTTCTGTCCATTATGAGCGACATCATGGAAGGAGCGTTGCGAAAGGTGTGCCTGTGGGCCGCCAGATACGGACTCAGCATAAACCCAACCAAAACGCAACTGATGCTATTCACCACCAAGACAAGGATACCTGAGTTCCATCTACCACGACTAAATGAACAAATATTGGTTCTTTCCTCTAATGTAAAGTATCTGGGTGTAATCCTGGATCCTAAGCTAAATTGGAGGTTGAACATAGAACTGAGGGTTAAGAAGGCCTGTATAGCCTTCTATGCCAGTAAGAGAACCTTTGCAAAGAAATAGGGTCTCCGGCCGAGGATGGTTCTCTGGATGTACACCGCTATAGTGCGTCCGATCCTGACGTACGGATCTATTGTATGGTGGCAGGCTTTGAAGAAGAAATACAATAGAACGAAGCTTAATAGGATTTAAAGAACCGCGTGTGCAGGTGCTACGGGGGCTCTGCAGTCCTGCCCGGTAGATGCTCTCAATGTACTCCTGCATCTCCTCCCCCTAGACCTCCACATCAAATATGTTGCAGCATGCAGTGCCGTCAGACTACGTGAGTCCGGATGCTGGGCAGCGAAGTCCTACGGCCACAGCAACATCCTAGATGAAATAACTCGAAAAATCTGGGCATCCCCCACGGACTATGTCACACGCAAGCTGAACTTCACGAGAAACTTTGCTGTGGACCTTCCAACCAGTGCAAAGTGGAAGACCGGCGGCGTGTTGCAAGACTATGACACGGTATTCTTTACGGACGGATCAAAGATGGCCTATGGAGTCGGCGCGGGGGTTTTCTCGAATACACACGGTGTATCCAAGTCGTATGGTCTCCCAGGTTTCACCAGTGTATTCCAGGCGGAAGTACTGGCGATATTGGAAGTCTGTCGATGGCTGGAGTGTGATTCGAGCCCCAAGCGCAACATAGCCATTCGGACCGACAGCCAAGCGGTCATCAAGGCCTTGTACTCAACGACGACATCTTCCCGGCTGGTGGGGCAGTGCAGAGACGCGCTCAACCATCTGGTCGGCAAGCTCAAGGTCACCCTCCTCTGGGTTCCCGGGCATAGGAACATAGAGGAGAATGAGCGGGCTGACGGATTGACCAGGCAAGGCTCAGCTCTTGGCAGTCCCTCGGCGAATACAGTCGGTGTTCCGCTGGCGGCTGTCGGGGGCTAAGTCTACTCGCACTACCTAGCAGCCGCGGCCCTGAGATGGCGATGGTTTACAAGCTGTGCCAGGAGAATTTGACCCGCTTATAACATAGCCCAATCACGAGAGCTCCTGTACCAGACGCGTGCAAATGCATTCAAGATTACGGCGGTCTGCACGGGGCACTGGCCCATACGGGACCATGCCGCTAGGCTCGGCTTACTCTACAATTCGCATTGCCGAAGCTGCGGAGAAGGAAGGGAAACCCTCAGTCACGCTGCGGACACTGGGTAAACCATTTTTTGGGAACCTCAGAGAGATTTCTAGCTGCAGGGTCGGAGAGCTGCTTTCCTTCGTGAATGCTACGGGCTGGCTCTGAAGATCCAAGCTGGCTGGACTCTGCCTCCCTGCTCCCATAACAACAGTCACGGACTTAGGAGTTTGTAGCATAAAACGACGCACCAAAGCGCTAATTGGGCTAATCGGAGCGGCCACTGATACTTACCTACCCTACCCATGCCAAAATTGATAATTGATGAGCTGGCCTCTGTCCACATATTCTCTCCTATTTCTTTAGAAGCAAAAGAAAATGTATATTAGAATTCAAATATGAAATATTCAAGTTCATCAAGACGCTAACTATGAAAGATATTCTCAAAATTCTCGATACTAACTCGCACCTCTTGACGTAAATATAGATACAAGACTAGAATATGTCTTTATCAAGGTTGCATAAAAAAAGATATATCAGGTAGTCTAGGAAAACCACCAAAAAGAGGGTCCAATCTGATTTTAATCAAGGACCCATGGGCTCGAAAAAAGTACTTTTCAGTCACGTACACCAGTACCTATGTTTTCATACCCATGATGGAAACTGATAAACTGCTTCCTTTAATATAACCAAGTCCAATAGTGAACTTTCGATTTTTCTAAATCTTCAAATTAGATTCATTACGCACCGTAATGATTTACCATAATTCAGATAGGAGAACTACACTAAAATTGGAGCCCATGAAAATAAAATTGGTTTACCTTCACCAATTAATTGAACAGAATTGAATCTATTTTATTGGCATAAATTAATTTCCATGGTAATTTTACGCCTTTCGAATGTGTAACCGTTATTTGGTAGTTAAAATTAACAATCTTTAAAATTAGCACTAAAAACAGTAAACTGCGGAAAGGTAAATCGTCGTCCTTATTCGTCATATGAATACCACCTGAAAAGTAAATTCTTCTAGTGTTAAAAGTATCGAATATCGATTTATTTAATATTAATTATAGATACACTGAAAAGTGAAGTCTTTGTACAGGTCTACTTGACAACGCTAAATTTTATCTAAAAGGTTTAGAAATTTTTGAGTAGATAGATGTGATGTGATTATACGAAGTTGGTCCCAAACTGCTGCTGCAACATAAATCTAACCCTACTTATGTTTCCTATTATACAAATGTATCTTATTGGTAAATTTATCTATCTACATTTACCATATACTCGTAGGATGGTTCGAGCATCTTTCTTTGTTCAAAGACTTTTTTTCAGATATAGTAACATCTCCGGCAAGCCCCGAATCATTTAAAACCAGAAAAAAGCAATTAATTAATTATTCTATTTCGCAAGCAATTAAGCCGTAACACTCCTCGACACGTCCTTAACTTTTACAGAAATCATTTCCGATCATTAACAAATTAATCGTGTACTACGTTTGCTACCGTCTCGACCCGGTGATGAAGGGAAGCCCTTAAAACTGACACTAACCCGCTTCGGATTGGGCAACTCATTTTCAATACTTGGTAAATTACTTAAAAGTGAGCCAAGGCAATTAGACTTTGTTTTTTAATTATCGGAAGACAGTTGACCGCTTGATTGGAATTTTTAATTTATTCAAGTTTCTATAAGAAACGATAAAAAGTATGATCTTCGGTTTCAGATATTCTCTACGGAAATCGTTGCTAGTGGTTAAGAAAACGAAGTGGAAAATTACCCATTTTCCTTTGGGTAACGGCATTCGACTTAGGAGCAGATAATCTTGTAATAATTATCTTCGGGGGCTCTATGGTCAGGTAAACATCAAGGCATATGTACATATGTTTGTGCTCGATTCTGGATTAGACGCAGGTTTCGTGACTTTGAAATGGACGTCTTCCATTATTTCGAAATAATTTTCTATGATTACATTGCCTGTTGTGAATAGTTGTTAAATTGGGCAATCAGTTAAGTTGTCTATTGCTGGGTTAAGTGGGCGTGCATGGGTGCAATCGGATGGGGGACACGGAAGCACTCTCAGACCTGGAAGTATAAACTTTCAATATATTTTGAGGATAAATTTGACTTCTATACAAGGACTTATATATGAAGTAGCAACGTTTACTTTTGCTATAATAGATATAAGACTCAGATGCCTCATCTGCTATTTAAGCAGATACAATAAGCTTTCAGTCATCTCTTTCCTGTTATGTTTCACTTTCAACTGTTGTATTGCTTGGCAAAAAACTCAGAACCCTTCTATGATTACCAGTCCTAGGACATTGGAAGAATAGGTGTCGCAATTTGGACAATTATGATAGTTGAGGTGCCCAATTTAAACCGGTACACGGTATCCTCCATGGCCGGTGAGAAACTGGATGAGATTACAATTGATCTCCAAATGGTTTCCCTCCACTCTCCGATGGAAGGGATCAACCTGTAATTCGAACGACCCTTTTCTGACTGATCCCATTGTTGTTGCCATCTGCTTATGGATCTCTTCCTTTCGACTTTTTTCATCTGCGATAAAGGAAAAATGAACCTGGTGCTATATATGTTCATCGCCTCGGTTGCTAGGCTGTCGATCGGTATCATTCCCGAGAAGAACAACGCTACATCATCTGAGACGGTCCTGAAAGCAGAGCATACCATTAACGAAACGAGGAGATAGTGGAAATGGAGAGTGAGCTGGCAGCGTTTATTCGCAGCACGAAAATGCGCCGTTCGCCCCAGCGCCCAGCGAAGGACGCAACAAGGGCTGAAATACCCGACGAGACATCGGGACGCGCAGACGGAGAGAAAGACTCGGAAAGTGATGCGGCACCTGCAACACAGATAGGAACCCAGACCATGCCGCACAGTGCTGTAATTGGGGAAAGAGGCACAGTGGAAACTGCTGAAACTAATAAAATGGTTTTGAATATAAGCCGAGTGGAAAGACTGTCGATTACTCTGGCGCAAGCGAAAGAGGAAAGACTTATTAAAAAATGCACGGCAGTTGTGAAGCACATGCGATCTTCGACGTTCCTTCAGAAAAACGTCGGTAAGGGGGTGAAAAACGGGCTAATGGAACTGGAAGAGCTCCTGGACAGGATTTCATACTATAGGCGAACATGGAAAGTAAGACAAAATCCGCAGGAAGCAGAAACAACCGCGCTTCCCGAGGAGAACACCACGAGTACCAAACGGACCGCTGACAGTCCATTGCAGAGCGAACTTGGTAAAAAACGAAAGGAGGAAGGAACATCTGAAGGAGACTTCACTCAGGTACTCTCCAGGGCTGAAAAGAAGAAGGCAAAGAGGGTCAAAAGACAACAACACGTCGCACCATCAGAAAAACCTCTGCCTAAAACTAAGGCGGACACGAAGGACAGAGTGCCAAAAGAAAAGGTGGGGAGACGAAGGAGGACTAGACCGCCAGCTTCGCTTATTAAGCTAACGGAAGGCAAGACTTTTGCGGAAGTCCTCAGCGAAATCCGTTACAAAGTCAAACCCGAAGACAACGGAGCGGAGGTGTCTTCCATACGTAAAACGAAGGGTGGTGGAGTCTTAGTCGAACTAGGCCCGAAGACTATAAATAAAGTCACGTTCTGTGAAGCAATCAAGAGGCTTCTAGGAGAAAAAGCTTTGGTTTCTAGCCTGGAACCCACGTGTGCTTTAGAAATCCGAGACCTTGACTGTCTCACGGAAAAGAACGAGGTAGAAGAGGCCATCAATCGCGAATGCCCGGAGGTGACCAATGTACGGATTGGTGTCACCTCCGCAAACTCCTGAGGCCAAAAACTCGCTGTGGCGAAAGTTGCCGAGCAATACGCGAGGAAGCTTCTAAACAGCGGGAAAATACGAATTGGTTGGGTAGTGTGTAGGATACGAATTCGGGCCACCCCAACCAAATGTTACAGATGTTTGGATTATGGGCACACATCTGCAAACTGTCGGGGACCTGACAGAAGGGCAACATGCCGTAAATGTGGTCAGGCAGGCCATAAACGAACAGCTGCAATGAAAAGGAAAGCTGCGTCCTATGCAGGGACCGTGGCGCGACTGATGAGAGCATTGCGCACACTGCGGGATCGGGGCGGTGTCCAGTTTTCAGAGCAGAACTGGAAAGAGCTAGGATACGGTCAACATGATTCGCATCCTACAAATCAATATGCACCGGAGTGCAACCGCTCACGAGTTGCTAGCGCAGTTCGCTGCGGAGACCAAAGCTGATTTAGTACTCATCAGTGAGCAGTACCGAAACAAGGGCGCAGTTTCATGGCACCCAGACATATCAGGTACCGCTGCCATCTGGGTTCGGGACAGTTCTTGCCCAAGGCCGAGGGGACGGCTTTGTCTGGATTCGGTGTTCAGGGATAACGTTTTTTAGTGTCTATCTTACGTCGAATGAGACGATGCCGGACTTTCGTCGGAGGCTTGAGGCTTTGGAGGACGCTATCTTAAGCACGGATGGGCGGATCCTGGTCGGGGATGACTTCAATGCTAGGGCACTTGAATGGGGCATGCCTCACACAGATTCCACAGGGAAACGAATTCTGGAAATGGCGGCGAGAACAGGACTGGTATTATAATTCTAAACAACGGATCGCCCCAACGTTCCGGCGCCCTGGCTGCGAAGAAAGCATTCCAGATGTAACCTTCGCATCGGAATCACTGGTGTCGCTGGTGGACGGGTGGCGAGTTCTCAAAGACTTTTCGGCAAGTGACCACTAATACATTGCTTTCGAAGTGGTGGACACAAACTCTCGATGTGCGCCACCCCAGCGAGCTTTCTGTGTATGGAACGTCGCGAAAGTGAACACCGGGAAGTTTGTCGAAACTCTGGGAACAGGTGGGGCCACGCTGAAGGGTACTCCTGGGGGCGGTGCCATGCCCAGGAAGACATCGAGGCGCGGCAAACCTTCCATGTATTGGTGGACAGTGGAAATCGCAGAGCTCCGGAAGGAGTGTCACAGGCTCCGCCGCTTAACACAACGTCTAGGCGACCGGGAGGAGGCATGTACCATCATGATGGAGTACAAATCAGCCAAAAGGAGACTCCGCAGCGCTATAAACAAGAGCAAAGCTCGCTGCTGGCAAGATCTGATCGACGAGGTGAATGGGGATCCGTGGGGACTCGGTTACAAACTTGTAACCCGAAAAATCGGGGCTCTGCGGAAACCCTGTTCACTCAAGGCCGAGCAGATGGACCGCATTGTGAGGGCACTCTTCCCTGCACACCCCGTATGGGATGGTGACGTCGGCGCGGAGAGCGCAGAGGACTGTCCACTTTTCTCTGTAAAAGAGTTGGAACAGGCAGTCCTCTCTATGAAAAACAAGAAGGCGCCAGGACCCGATGGTATTCCAGCAGAGGTGTACAAACTGGTATTCCAACACCGGCCAGACCTACTGCTCGGCGCATTCAACGCTTGCCTGAAAGAGGGCATTTTCCCTGCTCGTTGGAAAGTTGCGAAGCTTCCGCTGATCCATAAAGGGAAAGGCGACCCAGAATTGCCGCCCTCATACCGCCCACTATGTATGCTTGATACTGCTGGGAAAGTGCTCGAAAAGCTCATCAGAAGTAGACTCGCTGAAGCGATACGCGCTGCCGGAGATTTATCTGGTCGGCTACGCAGATGATGTCGCAGCGCTTGTTGCTGGACGCACTGTCGAACAGGCGCAAAGCAGACTCGGCATATTGATGCGACGGGTAAGCGGATGGATGACTACTCAAAAAACCAAAGTAGTCATCCTGACTAAGAAGAGAATTCCGACTCTGCGTCCCATATCGTTCGGCGAGTCGATAATCGAGTCAAAATCAGTGGAAAAGTACCTCGGGTTGACTCTTGACTCAAAGATGAGCTTTTCTGAGCAAATCCAAGCAGCAGCGAACAAGGCTGCGGTTGGAGTTTCGGCGTTAAGTAGGCTAATGGCAAACATTGGGGGTCCTACGTCTAGTAGGCGACGTCTCCTGATGAGCTCAACGCAGTCTGCCCTGCTCTACGGCGCAGAGGTATGGGCTGGCGCTCTTAACAAGGAGGTATATCGTAGATGCCTCGCGCAAGTACAGAGACGGGGAGCTTTACGGGTGGCGTCTGCGTACCGCACAGTCTCTGAACCGGCCGTGATGGTGATCACGGGAGTTATCCCCGTTGCCCTTCTTGCTAGGGAGCGTCAGGCCATATACAAGCGCAAGGGAGATGAGCCAAGGGAGGTGGTTGCTCGTGAAGAACGGCAACACACTCTAGACGAGTGGCAGCTCTCTTGACAAAATGAAACTAGAGGCAGATGGACTGCGCGGCTCATCGGCAACTTAGGTGCGTGGCTGAATCGGAAGCATGGTGAGACTGACTATTTCCTTACCCAATTTTTTAGTGGGCATGGAAATTTTCAGTCTTACCTGCACAAGATTGGAAAGGCGCGTTCTCCGGATTGTGTGTTTTGCAATGGAGTTGTGGACGATGCCCACCACACTTTTTTTTCTTGTGGAAGGCGGGATGGGGTTCGTCAGCAGCTCTATTTAAACACAGGGGATCTCTCTCCAGACAACATTGTGGAAGAGATGCTGAGGACTGCTGACAGCTGGAACCGTGTTGCTCATTACGTTCGGGCCCTTCTCGTTGCTAAGAAGATAGAACTCGACCGGTGGAGGAGCCAGATGGCAGGGGGTTCCTTGAACTGACAGTTCCCTTCCTCCTCTCCCCTCCCGTTGGTGAAAGATTTGAAGGCTCCGCAAGGCGGGAAAGTTCGGGGACTAGCCCGAAGTAATATGACAAACGGTTCCAGGCGACGATGGGGAGGTGTTTAGTTGGTAGTCCGACGACGTACCGAATCGGGAGTCCAACACTGGGTGCGTAAATACATTCACCTACCCTACCCCCCCAAAAAAAAAAAAAAGGCTGTTCTTCTGTAGACCGCCCTCAGTTTGTGTGCATTGCCTAAAACATGCAGCGTTTTTCCCCAAACTGGGAATGAATACACCAAGGCAGAACTCACCACCCTGACTATGAGCCGTCAGCAAGTTTGCCGTGGTCCTCCTACGTTTGGCATCATCCTTGCCAGAGCCATACTCATGGTGATTGTTTTTCGCAAGTATGCTGTGCTGTTTAAAATTGAGTTGTCTGTCTATCATCACTCCCAAGTATTAGATGGCTGGCTTGGAAGTGATGATACGATTGCCAGTTCTAATGCACGTGTAATTTCTCTTGCGGCGCCTAGTGATGAGGACCGCTTCCGTCAATCCAGCACTCTCGTACTAAGTCTTAACAACACTGATTGCTTCACTTGAGTACAACTCAGCATCTTCAAGATGCTTGGCGACTACAACCAGTGCTATATCGTCGGCTATAATCCACCACCGTGGCTTCTTCCGGAACCGGAAGGTTAAATACATCATTACACATGATGTTCCACAGTACTGAACAGTACCACAGTACAGAACCCTGTGGGACACCCGGACATCATCCGTATTATACCAGAGCGTTCGCTCTTGCAAGTAGCTATCAACAATAGCAGCGAAGTAGGTGGGAGCAACAATCATCGTCAGAGACTTTCGCATAAGGTTGAATGCATTGGCCGAGTTGAATGCATTTCTCACATCCAGAGTCACCAGGTTGCAAGATTTGCTGGTACAACCCCTTCCGTGAAATGCATTTTCGGCCAAACCAGTAACCATTTTGATGGCATCAACGGTTGATCTAGCTTTACGGAACCTATACTGTTGATCTGAAAGGCCCCCTTGGCTCTCAAAAACCGGGAGTAATTTATTATAAATAGTATGTAGAAGACATATGGGTCTACAGGACGACTTCTCCCCTGGAGGTTTGCCAGCCTTAGGCAGCAGCACCAGCTTCAACCGCTTCCATGGCGCAGAAAAGATATCCTCGAAGATACACGTTTCGAATAAGTTCGCGAACAAATCCGGTCTACATTTGACGGGAAAGTTTGAAGGCGTTATTCGGTATACCGTCCAGACTCGGGGCTTTGCTGTCGCCTATTCGACTGCAGATCTCCAGCAGCTTGTCCCTGGTGGCTGATGCAATCGGCGTGCGTCACAGTCTCACAGTCAGGGTGCGCTGGAAGGTGTCGGTGCCCCCCTCTTGCTAGGGAAATTACACCTGGATTATTTTCAACAAGAGCATAGGGGATGTGATCTCTGGGGATGAAAGGTCTCGGAGTCGTTCTGTCACTATTTTATAGGCACTACCCCACGGATTTATGTCCGCTTCCGAACAGAGCTCCTTAAAACATTCTCTCTGACCCTGCTAGTTGGCGAACTTTTTGGTTCTGGCGGACTTGCCTGTAGTCATACTCATGCTCTCCTGGGCATCGACGCGTTACATGGCGTGCTTTGCTAAGCAGGTTTAAGCACACTTCTATGAATGTTTGCTCATCCCATATTCAAAAAGGGGGTGTGCATTTTTTTCATCAAATATAGTCATGTGGGGTATCAAATGAAAGATCTTGGCTAGTACTTTCCGAAACCGGCCTTAGTTTTGATAATTGCTGGAGGTGGAGAGTTCAGTGGGTTGAAAGTGATCATTTCTTTCATATACCCATTCTCAGAAACTACCCAACCGAAAAATCGAACAAAAAGTCAGGAAACTGCCACTATATGGTGCCTAGGTTCCGAAATATCCTCCATACCGATATCTTTGAAATAATGACAAATAATGAACCAAAGAATTTTAGAATTTTACAGCAATGTAAGCTAATATACAGCATCATCCTACCAAGTTTGATGGAAATCACACTATTATTAACCAAGTTATAATAGACCAAAGTTGTCGCATCTGTGGAAATTCCAGAGTTTGAATGTCAGCATCAAGCGAAAGTGGATATTCTCAATACACAAAACCTTTCAAAGCGCCCAACTTCCGGTTTCCCGACTTGTTTCATATGGCTACCACCAAGCCTACAAATTAACATACACCAGAGTGCAACCACTCACAATCGATCTAGTGGTAATCTGCGAACAGTACCAGAACAATACTCAGCTTCATGACATCTCGACTAATAGGGTACCACTGCTATCTTGATTCGGGTCAGCATCAGGCTTCAGGCCATTGCTCGACACCGAAGGGATGGCTTCGTCTGGATTCGTTATTTAAGGATAGCTGTTTCTAATACTTATCTAACGCAGAATGAGACGATGTCGGAATTTTGGTGCCGACTTGATGCCCTGAAGGAGGCCATTTTGGACACGGAGGGACGAACCCTAGTAGAAAGTGACTTCAATCCCATGGCCCTTGCCTAACATCAAATCGAGACGGAAGCAAATCCTGGAAATGGCAGCGAGAACCGGGCTCGTAGTCTTAAACACCGTATCCATTGCAATGTCCCGGCGACCAAGCTACGAAGGAAGCATACCTAACATAACCTTTGCACCTGAATCACTGTCGATCTCGGTGGACGGAAGGCCTATCAGCAAGTGATACCCATACATTGAGTTCGAAGTGGTTAACGCTATTTGGCAGTGCGCACCAGCCTTGCGCTTGGTACGTGGAACCACAAACCACACGCAAACGCCTTTAAACCACCATGAGTAGGGTTTGTAAATTAGGACTGGGAGTAATTACCAGTATAAAAGGTTACTCTCCCTTGGGGGTGGAAGAAGCAGTGTTTTGATTTTAGAAATAAGAGGAGTTGAAGGGTGACAAGGGGATTAGAGTGTGTTTGATATTTGGTTAGGAAGTTAATTGTGTGACGGACAAGGACAGCACAGATGCAGGGAGTTTGGCAACAATAATCTAGATTTGTGGGGAATAGGTTTCATCCTTGTAGATCTTAAAGCACTCGCGGAGGATCATCCGTTCTCTCAAGTGGAGTTATTGGAATTATTAGATCAGCAGATGAAGCCAAAATTGGAAAGAGGTCTGATAAGCATACATGGTTTACCCAAAACACA
Source organism: Hermetia illucens (assembly GCF_905115235.1). Classification (NCBI taxonomy): domain Eukaryota; kingdom Metazoa; phylum Arthropoda; class Insecta; order Diptera; family Stratiomyidae; genus Hermetia; species Hermetia illucens. Next base: position 5,419,820 of record NC_051851.1, on the reverse strand, counting down.
GGAGCTTAACTTTCTGAAGTGGTGGGGCGCTATATTTTAGGATGAGATACGGGGATTTGAGAGGGACCCTTTGCATATCTCAATGTCCGCGGAATGGCGCAACAACCCAATTGGATCAGGGCCTTAAAGTGTATTAGAGCACTTTATTCAAGTCTGTAATGGTACACTACAGGATTATAGTACCCTATAAGAGGCAATGTGGTCAGCATTCCGCTCGCCTGAAATGATTACCCTGATTTGACTCAGGTATTACTAAAGAATAATTTAAAACGGATAAAGTATCGGTAAAGCTCGTGCAAATAGATATTCAGATGGGCTCCGCCGAGGGAGAATCTTTATTGAAAGTGTAAAAGATGGGGTCATCCGCATATTGGAGAATTTCGATGGGAGTAGGGCTAGGACTTGGTTTAAGAAGATCAGCAACAGAGAGGGAAAACAAGGCAGGTGGCAGGATTGAACCTTGAGGACTGCCTGCTAAACATATGCATTTCGACGGAAGGTTTCGTTATATATTAATTTAGGATTCCCTCCAAGCGTACCAGAGTTTAACTCCATATTAGAGAAGCGTTTGTGAAGGTAATCTGTGGAGTCTATGGTAGTATATAGGGTTGAAATTCGTTGGTGAGTTGATTTACAAACCCAGAGAATATTTATTCCTAAATAGTCTCCTTGGGAAGGTCTTCATCATCGAGGATATCATTGGGGAGACAAATGAGGTTATGGTAGTTACGAAGACGGGCTGTAATTTGTTCGTTGCATATTTACTGAATTACCTCAGTGTATAGACGAACTATCCGTTCAATAATGTCGTTGATATCATGCTGTCGGAAGGGAGCAGGAATGGATAACTTTCGGACTTAATAATCTGGTTAATGAGTATTCTGTCTCCCTTCTAGACATCCGGAATTGAGGAAAGTGAGAACGCATTGATTCTTCAGGAAGTTCACTATCGCGGATTACAGCATCATTTTCATTAATGCCAGGGATGGTTTCGAGGATTTTGGTTCGACCTCCACCATTCTTAGCTGCGAGAAAAAATGAACCTGAGTCAAGGATATCGAAACTGGTCGAAAAAGTTAATGGCGGCAACGAAAACTCAGAACGATTAGGTTTCAAAGAAAATGAAAGTAACTTTGAGTGGCTTCGAATGGATTTTGGGAGGTCAGTATGGGAGTGGCCGGAATTGTAAAAGCAGAGTTTATACTTATATATAGTCTGATCATTTTTCGCACAGAAGCACTGTGTGTCGCTTGTATTCGTCAAGGGATGAATCGATCTCGTACTTGCAAGCTCAGTCGATTATGGTGATGATCCGTACGCCCACTGGTGCAAGTCAATATACCAGCCGTGTCGTTGGACATGTGCAGGAATTCTTCCGATTTTTTCCGAATTCTAGGAAATCAGGATTGGATACGTTGATAGCGTTTGCTGGATGGAACTGAGCGGATGGTGTAGGGCCGTTTCGTATGGCGTCCGTCAATGACAGCGACGAAATTATGAAAGCCGCATATGATGACGCCGCCCGAGGGGTTTAGATTGGAGTAGGATGAGTAGTGGAGTAGTGCTCACTTTTGAGTATTTCTCCTCCCCACGACCCTAACAAAAGTTTGGCAGTTTCGGTAGTTTGCAAGACAGTTGTTCTGTGGACCATGAACCTGGTCACACCTAATGCATTGCAACACCTGCTTGTTTCAAAGATGTTGAAAGCAGCAATGTATATTCTCGTCGAGTCAAATCTGAGCAACTAAATTAACACTAATGATGCTTGACGTTCCCTGCACCTTTAGTTTTTCAGCGATTGACTGAGCGGAGAAAGGGAAACCAAAATATCAGAGGATAAAACTAATTATTTTTTTCACAGGGAAGATTGTAGGTGTGGAGTGGAGTGGTTTCCGGGGGAGTGGAGTGGTTTCCGGGGGTTTTACTGAATGAGGTGAAATAGTGTATTACACATCGGTATATATATGTGCTGTCATCCATAAAAAAAAAGATTCAAAAGCTTCGGCGGGCAGGTTATATAGAACGTTTGGACAACAGGGGAAATGCCAGGCGCCTAACCAAATTCAGAAGGAAAGGTATATTACCACCTGGCAAACCCCAAAAACAAATGGGAGGACTCAGTGGACAATGCAAATTACAGGTTGTTCCATTTCTAAAAGTGGAGGAAACAGTCGCCCGACCGAAAAGAATGAAGACGCAGAATTCGGTACGACAAGGACCGACATCGGGTTGTAATGCCATAGAAGAAGAAGGAGTAATTCGAAGCGTCCATTAGAAATCTGCTACCTTAAAGAGGAAATTTGTAGCCATTCCAACTACAAATTTAATTTTCAAACTCCTCGCCTTTTGATAATTATAAAATGTCTCTACTTTAGAATGAGAGTTCCAAAACTAGTCGCACTCTAGAAAGACAGCACAGCCCCCACATATTCTAATCAAACATCCTCGCAGACACAAATTGCATTCCGTACCGGTACGTCACCGAGGTTTCTCACAAAGGCAAGGATTCTCAAACGATCTGTTGGTCCTGGGGAACCTTTAATACATTAAACATTACTTTGGCTTTCTAATTGAAAATTGCTGAAAGATAGCAGGGATCAACCTGAATTATTTTTTTTTTTTTTAGGAGTAGGGTAGGTGAATGCGTTTACGCACAGAGTGTTGGACTCCCGCAACAGCACGCTGGCGGACTACCAACTAAACACCTCCCTGTCATCAGAAAACTAGCCTGGAACCGTTTGACACATTACTTCGGGCTAGCCCTCCCGCTCTCCCGACTTTGGGAGCCTTCAAGTCAGGGAATTCCTTTCACCAACGGGAGGGGAGGGGAGGAAGGGAGTTGTTGTTAGTTCAGGGAACCTCTTACTGTCCGATCCCTCTGCCGGTCGAGTTTAATCTTCTTCGTAGTAAGAAGAGCCCGAACATAATGCGCAATACGATTCCAGCTGCCAGCGCTCTTCAGCATCTCTCTGACAATGTTGTCTGGAGAGACCTCCCCTGTGTCTGCATAAAACTGCTGGCGGAGGCCGTCCCACCTCTCGCAAGAGAAAAAGGTGTGTTCAGCGTCGTCCGCCACTCTATTGCAGAACACACAATCAGGAGATCGCGCCTTCCCAACCCTGTGCAGGCAAGACTGAAAACCTTAATGCCCACTTAGAAGTTGGGTAAGGAAGTAATCAATCTCACCGTGCTTTCTGTTCAACCATGGGTCCAATTTGTCGATGAGTCGCGCAGTCCACCTGCCCCTTGGCTCATTTTGCCAAGAAAGTTGCCACTCGCTAAGGGTGCGTTCCTTCACGGGCAACCACTTCTCTTAAGTTTTCGCCCTTAGGGCGATAGATAGCTTTGCGCTTCTTGGCAAGGAGGGCAACGGGGATCACTCCCGCAACCACCATCACAGCCGGTTCGGAGAAGGTGCGATAAGCAGACGCCACTCGCAAAGCTCCCCGCCTCTGCACTTGAGCGAGGCGTTTACGATGCACCTCCTTGTCAAGGGCATCAGCCCATACGTCCGCACCATAGAGAAGGACGGACTGCGTTGCTCCCATGAGGAGACGTCTCCTAGTTGATATAGGGCCGCTGACATTCGCCATTAGCCGACTCAAGCCCGCGACTCCTGCTGCAGCCCTGTCCACGGCTGCTTTGATTTGCTCGAAGAAGCTCATCTTCGAGGTGAGCATTAAACCTGGCGGTCAAAGGGTAGTATAGGTCCCGGGGCGAAACGTGGATTGGTACCCACGATGGAGCATAAAACCTGGGAAATGCCTGCTGAACCAACACCAACAGGTCTACTACCAAACCCTATCTCCACCTCCACGTGGTGACCGCTGGGAGCTCTTTCTTGACGAAAAGCTGCAGACGGAGAAGGATGAAGGCGAGTCTCCCGCGCCTAAAAACGGGACAAATTGTACCAACTGGTCCTCCAGGTTGGGGGTTGGGTAGGGCTGACAACCCTACACGAAAAACAACCGTTACGAAGCCACAACAGGAGCCTCGGATAGGACGGATATTAAAACGACGGACCCGGCAACGACAAAGGAACAACGATTTGCGCATTTTCTCATGGAACGTGCGCTCCCTGTACAGAGATGAAGCTGATAAGCAGCTAGCCGATACCCTGTCCCAATATAGGGCTGATGTAACTGCGTTGCAAGAGATGCGATGGACAGGGACCGGTTTCCTGGAGAAGAGCCACTACACCATATATTATAGCGGCCATCCAGTAAACCATGTGCTCGGAGTAGGTTTCTTAGTCAGCCAAAAAATGAAACCTGCTGTTATCGGCTTTGAAAGTATAAGCGAACGGCTATGCACTCTGCGCTTGCGAGGCAAGTTTAGAAATATAAGCCTCATAAACGTTCACGCCCCTACAGAGGAGACTGCAGAGTCGGAGAAGGATACCTTCTACGAGGCAGTAGAAAGAACCCTCGAAGCCTGTCCCAGATATGATATCAAAATCATACTTGGGGATTTTAACAGCCAAGTAGGGAAGGAGCCCGTATTCAGGCGATACGTTGGCTCCCATAGCTTACACGAAAAAACAAATGATAACGGACTGCGGACTATTCAATTAGCAGGGTCACACGAAATGGTTGTTGGAAGTACCTGGTTTGCGCGGAAAGCGGTCCACAAACATACGTGGGCCTCTCCAGACGGGACCACTTTCAACCAAATTGACCACGTGTTGATCGAACGCCGCCACCTCTCAGCCTTGATGAATGTCAGAACATATAGGGGGGCCAATATAGACTCGGATCACTATCTCGTTGGCATGGTGCTCCGAGCTCGAATAACAATACCACCTAGAATCCCCTCTGACAATCAGGTGAGAGTGAACACTGAAGCCATCCACAACACAACCCTCCGCGACACCTATAAGAGGGAAATGGATGCCGCAATAACCGCAGTCAATAGAGGACCTGGAGATGAAGCATCAACTAATGATCTTCACAACCACCTGAAGAACGTTATCATGGATACGGCCACAAATATACTTGGCCCCAGCCGCAAAATGAGTCGGAACGGCTGGTTTGACGATGAATGTAAGCTAGCAACGGAACGGAAGAATGCCGCATACCGAGTAATGTTGCATTCTCAAAGAACGCGGGCACGCGCAGAGACTTATCACGAACTCCGTCGAGCGGAGAAGCGACTTCACAGACGGAAAAAGGAAGCCTGGGAGAACCAACAAGTCTGTGAACTAGAAAAGTACAGGGACCAACCGCACCAGGCGCGCAAGTTTTACCAACAAGTCAGCAGGATGAAGCCTTATACACCTCGATGCTCATCCTGCCGAGACAAAGAGGGAAATCTGATTTCCGACAGAATGGGCATATTAGAGCGATGGGTTGAGTACTTTGATGAGCTATTGAACAACCAGAACATCGGCGAGTTCGAGGTCCCGCCAACTGAAGACGACGGACAAATACTGCCACCACCAAGTTTAGGAGAAACAGTCCGTGCAATTCATCGGCTAAAAAATCATAAGTCGCCAGGAGCCGATGGAATTACAGCCGAATTGGTTAAATATGGAGGCGACCAGTTACACCAAGTGGTTCATCAACTTGTGCTCAAGGTATGGGACAGCGAATCAATGCCTGACGATTGGCAGCGAGGCATAATCTGTCTCATACATAAAAAGGGAGATATCACACAGTGCAGCAATTATAGAGGTATCACGTTGCTGAGTACCATCTATAAGATATTCTCCACTATCTTGCTAGCCCGGATAGCCCCATACGCCCAGAACATCATTGGCCCATACCAAAGAGGCTTCACTGCAGGCAAATCAGCAACAGATCAGATTTTCTCTCTGCGGCAGGCGATGGAAAAACTGTTGGAATATGGACAACAGTTGCACCATCTGTTCATCGACTTTAAAGCCGCCTATGATAGCATAGCCAGGGTAAAACTGTACACGGCCATGAGGGAATTCGGTATCCCGACGAAATTAATAAGACTGACTAGGCTGACCCTGACCAATGTGCGAGGCCAGATAAAAGCAGCAGGATCACTCTCAAGACCATTCGACATCAACAACGGTCTACGACAAGGGGATGCGCTATCATGCGTCCTCTTTAACCTGGCCCTCGAGAAGGTGATCCGTGATGCTGAGGTGAATGCAAGAGGTACGATCCTCTTCAAGTCCACCCAACTACTGGCCTATGCTGACGATATCGACATCATGGGAAGAACCACCCGAGACGTTCAAACTGCCTTCATCCAGATCGAGCAGGCGGCAATGGGCGCGAGATCTTGGGCTGCACATCAATGAAGGCAAGACAAAATACATGGTGGCAACGTCAGCACCGAAGACGAATCAACCAACAACATCAAACCGCACTGGTCAAACACAAACACGAACAAGAATAAGGATAGGGGAATACAACTTTGAGACCGTTGACAATTTCTCCTATCTAGGGTCGAAAATCACAACCGATAACAACTACGATGATGAAATCCGCGCACGGTTGTTGTCAGCCAACAGAGCCTACTTCAGCTTACAAAGACTGTTCCGCTCGAAACGTCTCACCATAGGGTCAAAGCTCTTACTGTACAAGACTATGATCTTGCCAGTCCTCATGTATTCCTCGGAAACTTGGGTTCTTAGCAAGAAAAATTGCGAACTCTTGGCCGCGTTCGAGAGAAGAATCCTCCGAAGAATTTTTGGCCCCCTACATGAGGATGGACGATTCCGTAGCCTACACAATGATGAAATCTATGAGCGATACCATGACCGTCCGGCTGTGGATAAAATCCGGCTCAATAGGTTACGGTGGGCGGGTCACTTAATCCGTATGGATGAAGATGATATCACCCGGAAAGTCTATAAGGGCAATATCTATGGTAGGAAAAGAAGACGAGGCAGACCCTGCCTAAGATGGAGCGATGGCGTGGGCCAGGACGCCAGACAGCTTTTAGGGATATCGAATTGGTGGACCTCGGCACAAAACCGGGATGTCTGGAGTTCCTTATTAAGGCAGGCCTAGACCGGATACCGGTTGTTGCGCCGTTGATGATGATGATGATGATTTAATCGCTGGTTTTGACTCTATAGTCAACTCGCCGATCAATATGGGACACAAGGTCGGGATTCTCCTTCTGGTCAGGATGACTACTTCGGTTTTTTCCAGAGCAAGGTTGAAACCGTGAGCAGTCATCCATCCGCTTACCCGTCGCATCAATATGCCAATTCTGCTTTGCGCCTGTTCAACAGTGCGTCCGGCAACAAGTGCCGCAACGTCGTCTGCATAACCGACCAGGCGCGACTCTTCGGGCATATCGAGTCTCAGCAGACTATCGTAGGAAGCGTTCCATATGTCCGGCCCTAGGATGGATCCCTGCGCTACTCACGACGTGATTTCCATCCTCCTCTGGCCCTCTAGCGTCTCATAGAGCAGGGAGCGGTCTTTCAGATAATCCCTCAATATCCGCAAGAGATCGCTTGGCACGTAAAAGGAGTTCCCTAATGTGCCTAGCATATCTGTCCATCTTACGGAATTGAAGGCATTTCTGACATCAAGCGTTATGAGGAGCGTGTGTGTGTGTGTGTGTGTGTGGTGGGGAGAAGCTACAGCTTCTGAGCACTCAGGCCGTGTTGGCCCATTGTACTCGCGTCCCCCGTCTAACGGAATATTCCGGATTCGTTAACGTATCGTAGGATTTCCGTTAGTGGATGTGATGCTACCCGTCGTAATTGGAGAACATCGGCACCAAAGATTTGATGCCTGATACGTCCATAGGCGGGGCATTCACATAGGAAATGCTCCGTGGATTCCGCTTCCTCATTACAGGAGGGACACGTATCATCTTCGGTAATTCCTATTCTGAACATATGCCCAGCTAGTGAATTATGGCCTGTCAGAATGCCCACAATACACCTGCAAGTCCTCCTGCTTTTCGACAGGATAAACTTTGCGGTACGTATGTTGGGTTCTGGCAGGAAAAGTTTGGTGTGTCGAGCAGCATTAAGGCTCTGCCACCTGTCATTATGGGAAACCTGTTCCCAGTTTTTGAAAGCAGATTTAGCCAATGCTACTGATACCCCAATTGCTGGCTCCGGTCCCGGCATAGGGGAGATTGACCCCTCTTTCGCTAAAGCGTCCGAGATTTCATTTCCTTCTATGCCACAGTGACCAGGTACCCAGAGTAGTTCCACCGTATTGAATCTAGACATAGAATTCAAACGGTTTCTGCATTCCTGAACGATTTTCGAGGTGATCAAAGGACTGCTCAATGCCCTCAGTGCAGCTTGACTGTCACTGCAGATTGCGATGCGCCTGCCCTTCAACCGCTCGTCAATCACCCAGTTTGCCACCCTTAGGATCGCATAAACTTCGGCTTGAAAAACCGTTGCATATTGCCCCAAAGGAAAAGCCCACTTCTCGTTTTTATTCGAGAGGTAGACTCCGGCTCCAGAACCCTCTTCTGTTTTTGAGCCATCCGTGTAGAAGACTTCCGTATATCCCGCCACGCATTCCTCTGGGTCTTCCCAGTCCTCTCTACGCTTCAGGGTAACTACATATCTTCTACCAAACAGATGTATGGGGACACGAGAATCGGAAGGCATTGTAAGAACTGGATTCAGTCCTCCCAGTAACTCTTCCAATGCTCTGTGCCCCCCACATCCGTTGTTTTCCCATAGATCTAATCGAATTAGCCTATGGGCTGCTCTCATTGCAGTGCTTTGAATAAATATATCCAGGGGCTGCAAATTGAGTAGTGCATTCAGAGCTGCGCCGGATGTCGTGCTCATGGCACCAGTGATACCCAGACAAACAGTTCTTTGCAGTGCAGCTAGTTTACGGTGAAAACCTTTTTGTCTCACTTTAACCCACCACACTACGGATGCATATACGAACATCGGCCTAATGATGGCAACGTATATCCACATTACCACATGAGGTCTGAGTCCCCATGTCGAGGCAAAGGTCCGTCTGCACAGCCCATAAGCTGTGAGAGCTCGTTTCATCTTTACCTCTACATGTTTGTTCCAAAGAAGTTTTTTATCTAGAGTAACCCCCAGGTATTTCACTTCTTCGGAGAGTTGAAGGGTAGTACCCCTCATCTCAGGGAGGCAAAGTCCATCCAGTTTTCTCCTTTTTGTGAATAAAACCATTGTGGTTTTATTTGGATTAACTGACAAACCATGTCTAAGGCACCAGCTGTCTATCAAATCAACGGCACGCTGTATATTCCTACACACCGTTCCAAGATCCCGATCAACAGCAAGTACAGCCACGTCATCAGCATAAGCTTGAGCGTGTATTGGCAAATTTTGCAGTTCGCATAGCAGTGAGTCGATCAGCATACTCCACAGAAGCGGCGAAAGCACACCTCCTTGGGGGCAGCCCTTCGTTGCCTCCGTAGTCAGGTAGCGATCGACCCCTACCTCAGCGCACAGCAATCTTTGCGTTAGCATAGCATGGATCCACTTAATTAAAGCATCATCAACACCATGCGCTCTGGCGGCATCACAAAGTTTTTGAAAAGGCGCACAGTCAAAAGCCCCTTCAATGTCCACAAACACCCCCATCGCGTACTCACCATTCAAAGTTGCATCCTCTATCTTTGTGACCAAAGAATGAAGAGCAGACTCACAGGACTTTCCACGTTGGTAAGCATGTTGGTTTTCACTAAGTGGGTGTGACCTAAGTGCCTTTCCACGAATGTGACGCTCCACCAGTCTCTCCAAACCTTTCAGCAAGAATGAAGTCAAGCTGATCTGTCTGAAGTTCTTTGGATTAGAATAGTTATCTTTCCCAGGTTTTGGTATGAAAACTACCTTAACCTGTTGCCAAGAAGAAGGCACGTAGCCCAGAGCAAGACATCCTCGAAAAATATTTGTTAGAGGTCGCTCTAAATGCTCCATACCCTCCTTTAGCATTGCCGGATAGATGCCATCCATGCCAGGTGCTTTGAAATGTTCAAAGGACAGTATCGCAGCTCTCACCTTTTCAAGGGTAACAACCGCTTTCGCAGTGTTCCAGTTCCTCTTGCAACACTTGCGTGTTGAAGGGGTTGCAAGAACCGTCAACTCTTCCCCTACCACTTCTCTCACCCGTTCCCCCGGGTGGTGTACTTCCAGGAGGGTCTGTACTGAGTCCAGTCTGGAGTTCGTGAAAGTACCGTCGGGTTTTCTAAGAGAATCCAACTTGGCCGACTCATCCGTTTTGAGGACTCTGCACAGCCTTGAAGTCTCCCTTTCGCCTTCCAGTTCCTCACAGTACGCTCTAAAGGAGTCTCGTTTCGAGCACCTCACGAGCCTCTTATATTCACGTTGTGAGTTCCTGAAATTTAACCAGTCTTCGTTCTTGTTACTTTTGCAAGCACGATTTAGAAGTCGCCTGGTTGATTTCCTGAGTTTTTGCAGTTCTCGGTTCCACCAAGGAACTGTTTTACCGCTTTGGCCTCGGGAAATAGGACAAGCCTCTTCATAACACTCTAAAAGTGTGTAGTTCAGAGTTTTCAATTCATCTTCCAGCACCAAAGGAGTCCTTAGTCGCCTAGGGAACTGTACTTTATTGCCAAGAAGTTCATTGAACTTTGCCCAATCCGTTTTCCTAGGGTTCCGCCTTTGTACTGCAGACTGTTCGCCCGCAATAGTCAGATTGAATTCTAGATATCGGTGATCTGACAGTGAGACCTCGTCTAGCACTCGCCAGTGTGTAATCAACTCTAACAATTTTGGGGTACAGATTGTTAGGTCAATTACTTCGCTTCTTCTCGGTCCCACGAACGTAGGGGCGCACCCCACGTTTGCAGTCATAAGACCAGCTGAAGTGATGAAATCAAATAGCTTCTCTCCTCTTGGATTGCATTTGCTACTGCCCCAACAAATATGTTGAGCATTCGCATCGCAACCTATTAAGAGTTCGAGACCACTTGATTCTGCATACGCCACCAGATCCCTAAGTTCTTGCGTCGGTGGAGGATACAAAGAATCATAGGGTAAATAAGCGGAGGCAACTATGATGTTTTTCCTCTCGCCATTTATCTGGTATTGTATGATGACCGTAGCTAAGTCCTGGGAACAATATTGTCTCAGCATAGTTGCCTCTAACCGTCTTGACATCAGGACGCAAGCTCTCGGTCTTATGGATCTTTCGTCGTAGAAGATCCTAGCCCCTTTTACTGATCCAATACCACAGATTCTGTTAAATCGAACCCACGGTTCTTGCACCAGAAAGATATAGGGGAAATCCTGTAGCTTTGTCATTCTCGCTGCCAACAGGTAGGAGGGAGCTTTGGCATGCTGCAGGTTGATTTGACCAATCTTTATGTTTTTCGACATAAACTTAGTCTATTGTCTTATAGAAAACAGTTAGAAGCGTATGCGGCAGTCCGCGTATGACGGGGTTTCCCCCACACCGTACCGCCAGAGACTCGATCCCCTCGTGATTGATTTCTCTGAGAAAAGCCGTACTTGGGAGTACCGCAATTCCCATGTTCTCATCCACGAAAGATCTCACCTCATCCCGCAGAGCATTCGTCTGTTTTCTACTTAGCACCTTACTTGGTTTGCGGTGTCCGGGTTGCATAGATTCGATCACTCGAACTGGCATCAAGTCAGTTTCGTTCACGTCTCTGGCTACCCTTCCTTCCGCCTGTTCCTTGGAAGGTGTAGGAGAAGTTACTAGCAGGTAGGATTCACTCTGTAGTCCCTTCCCCAGTGCGAGCCCCCATACGGGGGTTCCGCCCCTGTATGCACTATCCTCCGCGCACGTCTCCATTGTGGGAGAGCGCACCGAAGATGCTGCAATTTGCTCTATGTTGTGTAAGTCGAAGACCATCATTGTTCTTCGCTCTCAAAAATGGAGATGATGCCCTACAGTCTCCTGATATGACTGAATTTCAGTCTATATAGGAAAAAGTGGAGCACCATATGGTGACTTCCCCTGAGCACATTTAGACTCTGTTGGTCCAGTTCGAATACCAAGTTGAAGCCCTCCACGTTTGTAGATTGGTCCTTCCTGGCATTCATGAACTTCACCCTCCAGTGCCCAAAGTCCATGCCCGGGTTCTGTTCACCCAGCAAGCGGATGATGTCCTCTGCCTTCCTTCGAGGGCCCGGTAGCCAACATCCGACATGTTCTGTCCTGCGTAGCTCAGTGTTCACAATAGTGAACTTGGGCCGACCGCCGGAACTCAAAGTTGGGATTACCTGCTGGAGCCACTTTAAGGCAGCCTCGTCAGCGCACTCTAAATGTAGAAGCCCATCACGAAAACCTTGATCGTTAAATCGTGGCTTCGTTCCAGGCTCCATCATTTTCTTCCACAGGCATTCCTGGAGGATGGTAAATTGTCCCTCTGACATTTTGCCATCCTTGGAGGAAACTCCCACGGCAGCAGTCAGAACAGAGGCCGCAGCTTGCGCATACGTCCTCTTCCTTCCCGCCTTCGTGTTCGTATTCCTGTGGGAGGGACCAGCTTCATTGAGATCTCTCTCGCTGATTTGATCACCTCCCGGCACACCGGTCCTAATCCCCGCGAGACGCGTGGATGTAAGCCCTGGTGCGGAGCACAATAAAGCGTCGGCCACAGCAGATGTGTTGGTCTTACGCTTCTTGCACGCATTACCGCTGACTGAAGAGTCTGGTGCGTCCAGTGTGGATCTTACCGGGGTTTCCAGTTTATCCCCACCTTCCGCCGGAGATTCCGCTACCTTGCGTCCGATTTCTCTGGGCGTTACCGCGCCTAGTGGTACAGCCACGTCCATGTCCTCATTCCCAAGGTGCTTCATCTTCCTTCGCAGTGCTCTCTTCTGCCGTCGGCTTAGGGCCTTTCCAGGTTCACGGTGTTCGGACCGCTTGGATCCATTTCCACATACTGGCGTTGAACCAGTAGCGTCCACGTCACCAGCTTCCCGTTCTTCCGCTCTTCCCAGTAAGGATGGCGGAGAAGGTTCTGACAGGCAGGATTCAGCCTGTAGTCCCCCCTCCTTAGTGGCCGAAGTTCCCTTCTGCCAGGCCTTTCTCTTCCGCTTGCGGGTAGATTTGGGCTGTAGTACCGCGGACGGGCCGGCCGTAGTCGGATTTCCAGTTTCTCCCAATTTGAGAGTTTCCGTACTTTCCTTTCTGGCTAACTTCGCCGTAGGCACTAAATGCAAACTTTCCACTGAGTCGGAAAGCATGCCTTCTACAGATTGCTCTATAGGCAAATATGAACGTGGTGAGGCCTCCAAAATCCGCGCCTCGGCCGCGACATGATTGCTCATGGTCGCGGGTGGATTCGAAGTCTGTGACTTCTTACCACTTGGAGAGTTTATATCCATTGTTTCCATATTCATATTTTGGACACCCTTAGTGTAGCAGTAAACTACTACAGGCTCCCCCACCACGACAAGGTGGTGTCCGAGGGGGAGGTTATGAGGAGCACTATCCGTCGAGATCGGCTGGTCGGTGCTCAATATGCAGGGCTTCCGCAGAGCCCCGATTTTCCGATTGGCACGGGTCATCATTCACCTCATTAACAAGATTTTGCCAGCCGCGAGCTTTGCTTTTATTTATAGCACTGCGGAGTCTCCTTTTTACTGATCTATATTGTGCCTTTATGGCACATGCCTCCTCGTTGGTGTACACTCCTTCCGTAGGTCGGCAATTTCTGCCGTCCACCAGTACATAGAAGGCTTGTTGCGCCTGGGGCCTCTCCGGGACATGGAAGCCTCACACGCCGTCGTTATCAGATTCATCACTGAATTTACGACGGTGTCAGCTGCGACACCACCACCCCACGAAGTGCCCCCCAGCGCGGCCCTACCTGCTCCAAGAGCTTCGACGAACTTTCCGATGTTCACCCTCGCGACATTCCACACGCAAGGGGAACGTCGTGTTGGTGGTCGCCGGCAAGTAGCGTCAAACACTTCGAACGCAATGTACTGATGATCACTTGCCGAGAAGTCTTCTAGGACTCGCCACCCTTCCACCGATGATGCCAGAGATTCCGACGCAAAAGTGATGTCAGGAATGCTTCCTTCACAACCTGGGCGCCGAAACGTTGGCGTGGATCCGGTGTTTAAAATTACGAGCCCGGTTCTCGCCGCCATTTCCAGAATCCGTTTCCCTCTGGTGTCTGATTGAGGCATGCCCCATTCAAGAGCCCTGGCATTAAAATCACCGCCAACCAGAATTCGTCCCTCCGTGCTCGAAACGGCGTCCTCCAGAGCATCAAGCCGGCGCCGAAAGTCCGGAATCGACTCATTCGGCGTCAGGTAAACGCTAAAAAACGTTATCCCCAAAACACCGGATCCAGGCAAATCCGTTCCCCCGACCTTCGGCAAGAACACGAAGTCGAACGTCGTCCCGAACCCAGATGGCAGCGGTGCCCGTTAAGTCAAGATACCATGAGGACGGATTCTTGTTTCGGTATTGCTCGCTAATCAGCACTAGGTCAGCATTTACTTCCGCAGCGAACTGTGCTAGCAGCAGGTGAGCGGTTGCACTCTGGTGCATGTTAATTTGCAAAATGTGGATTATGGCGTTCGCACCCTAGCCCTCTCCAATTCCGCCCTGAAGATCGGACACCGTCCCGAGCCCGCAGTATGTGCGTCTTCGCTTGATAACCCACTTAGCCGCATCTCCAGCATACTGTCCTCCTGTCCGGATACTTGCAAGCTGCTGACGTGTGTCCATAGTCCAGACACCTGTAACACTTGGTGGGGACTATCCGCATTCGTACCCTGCATACTACTCATCCGATTTTGATTCTCCCGCTGTTAAGGAGTTTCCTCGCATATTGCTCGGGGACTTCCACCACGGCGGGCTTTTGGCCTCGAGCATTTACAGAGGTAATACCTACCCGGGCATTGGTTACCTCTGGACATTCACGCTTTAGCGCCTCCTCTACTTCGGCCTTTTCTGTGAGGCAGTGAAGATCCCGTATTTCTAGAGAGCACATGGGTTCTAGGCTGGAAACAAGAACCTTCTCCCCCAATAGCCCCTTGACTGCTTCGCAGAACGTGCTCTTGTTGGTCGTCTTTGTGCCCAGTTCGACGAGAACTCCGCCACTCCTCGTTTTCCGTATCGAAGACACCTCTGCTTCGTTCTCCTCGGGTTTCATCCTGTAGCGGATTTCACTAAGGACTTCCGCAAATGTCTTGCCTTCCGTCGGCTTAATGAGCAGAGCCGACGGTCTAGTCCTTCTTCGTTTCCTCGTTTTTTTTCCGCTACTGGCTTTTGGTTGGCAGCTTCCTTGTTTTTGGACACACGTGTCTCTGGCGACGGAATCCGTTGTTTCTTTTTATCCTTTTTCGCCTTCCTTTTTTGGGCCTTGGAGACTACTTCCATAAAGTCTCCTTCAGGCACGTCGTCCTCTTTCCGCTTTTTCCCCAGTTCACTTTGCAGAGGGCTGTCTGCGGTCCGTTTGACGCAAGCAGCATTCTCAGCAGGGAGTGTGACTGTTTCTGCTCTACAATCGTCTTCCGCTGCTCTCCACGTGCGTCTATAAAAGGAACGGCGGTCCAGTAGTTCCTCCAGTTCCATCAGCCCGTTTTTGACGCCTTTGCTGACGTTCCTCGGAAGGAACGTTGCCGACCGCATACGTTTCACCACTGCTGCGCACTTTCTGATGAGCCTTTCCTCTTCGGCTCTAGCGAGGACGGTCGAATGATGCACTTCCACTCGATTTGTGTCCAAATCCATCTGCTCAGGACTAGCGTTTCTCACTGAGCTTACTTCTAGAACAGGAGCACTGCAAGGTAATGATGTTGCCATCTCAGCACGGTCAGTCGCGCCACTTGATGAGGCTTCCTCTTTATTTGGGCGCCCCGGTATCTCATCGGGTATGTCAGCCCTCGTTGCCTCTTTCACTGATCGCTGCGGTGAAAGACACATTTTTGTGCTCCGCCCAAACGCACCCAGCTCTTCCTCCTTGTCTGTTGTTTCGTCGTTTTTTTTTATAAGTTTCTGAATATTCTCCATGAAAAGTAACCAGCGCATCGTGTGCAAGGGAGCGGGCCGCAATAGTCAAGAACGGGTATACCCTCGGGGACACAGCCCCTACCCCAGTTCCCTGAGGCCTGACCTACGCTTAGCTGATCCCAGAATTCACGGACGGATCAGCGCTCGCTCGGGGCAACGCGATCTACTAACACCGGTTCAATGCACACTTCCCGACCAGGGTCCCGAAGGGACTGGCTCTTGATACACGTCGCAACTACCACCTTGGCAGAGCTACGCTCACATCACCCCGTCGACGCCGACAGAGAGTTTGCGAAGGCTCCGGAGACTTCCAGTGTGTCCCGACGTGTACCGGTCATTCGCGGTTCGCTCTTCACCGAGAAGCTTTCTCGAGGTTACTACCTAGGACGCAGGTATGCTGCCAGCTAGGGGGCAGAACTACTTACTCGGGCACCTCGGGGACATCACACCACGTATCGTAAGCGACCCGTTAAAAGTCGCCAACGACCCCAGGGATCAACCTGAATAACCGGCCCTAAACGGGTATGTCTCTCTAGTCTACCTCGTATTCGGGGAGATCACGCCTGGCTAGTACTGTTTTGAACTAGCTAACTGCTTTACCACCTTATTTGATTTTCCTTTTAAAATGGTAATAGTGTCTATAGATTAACGATCTTTTGGCATCAATTTTGCGGGCAATGCTTGACCATGGTGACGTCATCCTTTCGAAGTGACCTTCGGCCCATCGTTTGGTTGATTTGACCTATAAGGATGCACTGAAAACATAGATTGATCGTTTCACCTACAACTGTGTAGCCGGCATCCACGAATTGGGTTTTTATTTCTAGGTTGAAGCGTGTCAACTTCTTTTCGATGGTTCACGTAATACTTAGAATTATTCTCTAATTGGATATTTCCCTGAATATACAATAAAGATAAAGCACATACAATTTAACCAATTTGGGGGATGTATTAAAAATTATAAATTGTATGATTGCATCTGAGCCGACAATTTATTAACAATTCATTATAAACAAGTTTCATTTTCTTAATTGAAATATGCGACACAAAATTACAAGAAAATCATTTTATTATAAAAAAAAAATATAAATAACTGCACAAAATCACCAAACAAAATTGCACTTCAATCTTATCTAACTTAAATGACAAAAATGAAAAAAGCGCGACCCAAGCAATTTCAAATCACAAAACAACTAAGCGCGGTTAACTCACGCAAATGCCAACCGTTTTATTAATTAAAAAAAGAAAAAAAAACAATAATTGCAATAGCTCCACTGATTGAACCGAAGAAAATGTTAGACTTGGCTCACAATAGTCTAAGCTTTGGTCCAGCACTACTCACCTGGTTGCTAGCACGTATGCTCACCGGCTTAGATAGTGAGAAAAATTTCAGATGGCGGGGGTCAAATTTCCACTCATCTTCCACAAGTTGAACGGGTGGAAATGGAAGTTGCTGTAAACGACTCAATGGCTATCTTTATCGGAAGAACATAAAAAACTGTTAAACTACTCGACGAAGATAGGACAAAAAAAGAAACCTCTCAACAATGCCGCTCGATCGTAGTACGTTTTAGATATGATTATCTGCATTGAGTGTTTGAGATTTTTTGTTTTTTGTTGGGGGCTCTCGTTCGAAAAGAAATGTCGGTTGAGGTCTCAACTCATTTTTTGGCGGGCAGTTTAAGATTTTTAGTAATATTATGTATGAATGAAGGTAAAATCAGAGTATTGATAGGTTGGATGCTAGATCGTGCCGGATTGTAACTACCAATAGACTTTAGGGTCATAAATTTGCGATAGTATTCATAGTAATGGGGATATATGGTATGCTTAGGACTAGCAGATTGGTAGACATGCTGGTGTGCAATCGTGTTCCGCTGTGCTCTTCATTTACTATTCATGTTCGTGCAATAGTTCGGAAGTAGTCACTAAATGGGGGAGATGGGGTCTATTAGCAATATAAGTTAGACAATGAGTACTAATACTATTCAAAAAATTTTAAAATAATAGTAAATGTTCCCTATGAGTATCCAATACAGATAAATATCTTTCAAATAGTAAAGATGTGTGTGGAAACTTCAACATGATTCTTGTTACATTTTCAAGGAGTTAAAAACAAATAACGTAGTTGAACTAACTTGAGTATTCCGTCAACAGTCAAACAGTTCGGATCTTCGAATTCAATCTACTAGTGATAATCCACAAACAAAAACAAAAAAAGGACATTTATCCCGTCGTGAAATATCCCGCAATTGAGGAATTAATCGGAATTTTAATAATCAACTAAAGTGCATTATAATTTTTTAAAAAAATGTGCATAAGTGACTCAAACTGAAAAAAATAATTAAATTTATTTAAGAAATAAGTGTGCAATATTTAGATATTTCTAAATATTTTGTGTGCATTATATTTGAAAAGGATTTTTTGTAAAAGGATAACATAAAGAATTGTAAGTATTAATTCTTTCATGGAATAAGAATTGTAAATTTGTGTTAATAGTGATATTAAATAAGAAAATTAAAACAATTTTGGATTTCCTTTGAAATCCCATAAAATGCCACCTGATTTAATTAACTAAATAATTAATATTCCAATAAATAAAATAATTTATGAAATTTAAATAGCAATAAATTTATAGATATAACTTTTTTTTCGTATTTAATTTAGTTAATTCACTCTAAAACTGAAGTCAAATGTGAAACAAAGCCGGAAATCCAAAGATACAAACCAACCTATTGAACTATTTCTTATACATATACAATCTGCAACCATATACAAATTTTAGATACAATTATAGGTATCCTCCCAGGAACGAATTAGTATTCTGAATATAAAATGGTTGAAATTATCATTCATTTAACATTCAGACGCGTGGCAACTAAAGATACTCATATACAATACTTTTCTCAAACTGCCCATCTAATAACAAGTATTTGCTCTCGTAGATTTCCTTTTAAATAAATAAAAACTTTCGAATATATTTAAAAAGAGATTCTCAAGCAAGAAACAATTAAAGATAATATACATTCTCAAGAGATATATACTTGGAAACACTAAAATAGATAGACTCTCCGAAAAAATGTTCATTTTAAGATTGAATTGGTCTCATATCACTACGAATACTTCTTCTCTCATAATTAAGTTTTCTGTTTCCCTTCACAAATATATATTTCAAATTAAAATTATCTACTCACCAATCTTCCGCAATTTAAAGATATTTCTATGAAGATATTGTCAATGTTCCATGTATTGCTCGTGTAATACAGGTTTCTAAGCCCACCCAATTCAAGATTTACAGCAGCCTCTCTCAACAGAATAGTTGTCCCTTGCCTTAGCAACACTATCTGCCAGATATTGCGAAATCTTTAAAGGGTTCTAATCTTCAGATGGATTGTTAGCGACGAGTTATGTATTACTAGCTGCATATATTATACTATTGACAGCACAGTGACCAGATCTTTTCATGAGAACTTTTGATGTAAAAATCACAAATTTACAAATAAAAAGCATTATAGGTGCCCTTCCGGGACAGCAAAATCACAAATTCAGTATCTTTTAAAAGAATTAATTCTCCAAAGACATAAACATTATGCAAAATGGATGTTATTGTCAATTCAAAATTTCAATCGAGTTACTCGCTTAAGTCTTTTGTTTTTCATTATTACATTTATGTCTGCTGTAATAACTTTGATGGTGTGTAGAATTGAATTTAGATAAAATATTATTTGATTTATTTAGAAGTAAAGGTTGTTTATGGCATTTTTTCAAAATAAAAATAAAAAACTCTTTCAAAGTAGTCACTTTGAAGGCTGAATTCTTGATTTTTTTTATAACACTCTCAGTGCAATTTTACTCAACTACTAACGAATCTAAATCTTGATATTCATATAATCATGGATTTCCGCTCTACTTAATTGAACAAAATCAAAATGCAAAATGGATTTTTTATATTAAATTTGTTTCAAGTTGATCGTGTCTGCTTAAATAAACTTTGGAAACATTCGATGAATTTGGTTAAGATCACGCTTAAGTTCGACATTTTTAATATAATTTTCAGATAAAACTTACTTTTATCACTTCTTGATGCATGACGTGATTGGCATTTCAATGCATTCAGATTATATTGTCATGTCCAAAGATGTAAATTTAAACCTTATTGAAACTGTTAATTCTCTAAAACATGATTTGCATCCAAACTTAACTGAAGGACTTGAAAATTTTTCTTAATTCATTAAAACTTGTTCAACACAAGACATTTAATTTTTTGAATGAAATGCATTCCACTATTTAGCGAATCTGATTAAAACGCTCATGCGATCTTCTATTCTTCACAGTAGGCAATATTTCAGGGATTTAAAATGCCAAGTTCAAATCGATAAAGTACAAAAAAAAACTCAAACTCGATCTCGAAAAAGCCTTCGAAACCTTCTATAGTTTTTCCTTAGCTATTAATTTTGCACAAGGTTTCTACATGGTTGAACACCAGTTAATTTCTATACCGTCTCTATCTAAGATACTACCATGTACGATTTTAATATATAATTTCAATTAGTTTGATTTAACCCTGATCGATAGTGTACTATCGACTGACCGTACTTCAAGTACATTTTTAGATACTTAACAAAAAATTGGTTGAGTTAAGAAAAAAAAAATGATAGTTTTCAGGGATTTAAAATGAAGGGTGAATATTTAAATTTAATTCAGAACAAATTAATCTAAAACCATTCATTGTACTACTTCAAAAATGACAAAAAGATTGAAACTATAATCAACAGATACGTTTCTTCATCCAAAGTACCAGTGTCCTACCCGGAAGCATTTTCAAACTAAAAATAGAATTTTCTATTCAACAGAAGGTTCAAATGATTCTAAAGATACTACAAACCTTAAGTCAATAAAAAAAAGATATATCGGAAGTTAAAAATTGCAAAGAAGGTTATCATTTGAAATTTCATGGTTGATTTTGTGTTAAGTTACGATTTATCATTGAATACAATTTGTTATAGGTCGTATATTTGAGACATTGATCCGACAACTTAAACAAAAAAAGATAATCGATTCGGTATTTCCCAAAAATAAAACCTTTCGAAAATCTGGCCTGAAGGTGTTCGCTGCCAGTATATTTATTTATGGGTTGAATTCTGGTTGATAGTATTGACAAAGACATTTTGATAGAAGTAAAAGAATTTGCATAATATTTTTTTTCTATAATAGATATTTCATATCAAAGTTTTGTAGTATAGATTCTTGTATCTTATTGGCAATTTGACTGTAATTTAGGCTTTTTTCTTATGCAAAACGCTCATTGAAATCTAAAAATTGTTTGAGACGTTGTTGTCTGTTTCAAAATGATCGAAATTCATTCTCACTCACTCACATCAATCTAAACAGACGCATTAATAAAAATTGGTGCAACAAGGGACGGTAAGATGTTGTACCTGCCCCCGCTGTTATTTCGTAAAAGAGCGGATGATAAAGAGGTCCATTTCCTCAGTCCACTTCATCCGCTGCTTACGCAAATCCGCTGAAGTGGTCGCCACAGGTTGTGGCGAAACCCCTGCAACAGGTGGAGCAATGCTCCTGGCCATCGTGGCGCCGTGCTGTCCATTACGGGACCCCAACCCCGTCAATAAGTCAGACGACTCCCTCCGGTTATCCGTACCAGACTTCAACTTTCTGGTTCTTCTAATTAGATGGATTTGCATTTTATCCCTAACTGCGAGGTGTGATGATAGCTTCCTCAGTGAGTAATCTGCACGACTGAAAAGTTCCTGCACTTTCCTCACCTACCCCTTGAGAGGCTGCGGTGGTGTACAGCCATTCAAACTGAAGCCATCCATCCCTCCTCCTTTCACAACCGAGCTTGCGACCGACTATGGCTATTTTTATTTCCGAGTTGTAACAATCTCGGCAGATGCCGGATTTTACCTAATACTAGCACTAAGTGCCGAAAATTTAGGCTCGGACGATTCTACCTACTTAAAACCTAAGGGGGCGCTGTTGGTGGTGGCCAGTGGAAGGTCAATGAGACAATCCGTCAGGAACTCCTGGCAACATCGAGCACGTATGCAGAATGGTGTACTTCTGCAGGGTTTGAACCAGACTCTGCGAAACTCTCAGGTCATCAAGGGAAGCCTTGAGGGATTTAGGTACAATACCTGTAGCTGACAATGTTATGGGAACTACAACCACCCACTCGAGATGCCAAATTTCATTAATTCCCCGAGTCAGTGGCTCATAGTTCACCTTCTCCGCCACGTATTTTCGTTCGATGTTGCTGTTATGGGGACAGCAACATCAATTATATAAGCGGAGCGTCTCGTCAACTAACAGTACGTCAGGGTTGTTATGTGGAGTATGGCGATCAGTCAGAATTTGCCGCTCCCAATACATGCTCTAAGCAGAACTATCAAGTATTGCTTGCGGCTCGTATTGGTAAACCGGACTTGTTCCCGTGATCAACCCATGCTTGAATGCAAGGTTTTGATGGATAACCTTACATGCACCATTATGCCTGGTGATGTATTGCATCGGTGTCATAACAGTCCAGCCAGAAATGAGATGGTCCAGAGTCTCTAACGCCGAACCACACATTCTGCACTGGTCGTTCTCCATCCGTTTTCTTCTCTTTCATGATGAGTTTTTTATAAGCTCGGGTAGCGATCACGTCATCCTGAATGGCACACATGAATCCCTTTCTCTCAGCAGAGAGCTATCCAGTACACAACCATCTGTTCGACGAATGCAAATGGACAAATGGCTGCCAAAGACGATTGACGTGTTTACTGTGCATTGCCTTCGACTCCCATTCATCAATCCGCTCTTGGTCCGACTTCACCCCACTCAGAGGATTGAAATATCGATCCTTCAAGTTGAGTGGAATCTGTCCACAGTCTGCCTTACAGACAGCCACATGCAAGGGACTCGCCTGTTCCTTGCTATAAAAATAAGCGCGCAGCGAGTCGGCTTAGCGATTATGTTGTGGCATCACGTCAACCACGCCCCTACCTCCCATGTCACGAGGCAGGTTCATCCGCTCCACGGCAGAGTTTGGATGATATATTCGGAATTTCGACATAGTAGTCCGTATCCGCCGTTGGACGTTTTCCAGATCGGCCTTCGTCCACGGCAATATTCCGAATGCATAAGCCAGTGAAAGAATAGCGAATACATTCAACGCGCTTACCTTATTCTTCCCCGAGAGATGTGATTTAAGTGCCAGCTTTACACGAGCATGGGTTCCTTGCAGAATTCCAGAATTCTTTATAGATGACCTTTGCGAAAGGCTCGGATTCGCCACTTGTCTAATCCAAACTCCATCCGAATATCACAGCTGAACATGTCTACCATTCGCAATAGACTTCTAAGGTCGTCGTCAGTACCAGCACACAGCTTGATGTCATCTAAGTACATCAAGTGTGTCAGTTCGCACTTAGCACGTAGGCTATACTTTATTGCAAAACCATGCCCTCTAGCATCATTCAGTAGCCATGAAAGGGGGTTCAGTGCCATACAAAACCAAATGGGACTCAACGAATCCCCCTGTAAGATGTCCCTCCGTATACGGATGGGCTCTGAGGTATTAGTACCCTCACTGATAAGGTGATATGCCACTCTTCCATCACTGTCGCCAAAAACTTTACTAGTTTCGGATCAATGCGATGCAGATGTAGGACATCGATTAGCTAGGTATGTGGAACGCTATTGAAAACCTTGACATAATCGAAATAGCTACTAAAGAAGTTTCTTTGGCCTCTAATTACTTGTCCTACAACTACCGAGTCGATAATGAGTTACTCTTTGCAACTCCTTGACCCAACTCGGCAGCCCTTTTCCTCCTCAGACAGAATATTGTTGGTCTCGAGGTGCGCATTGACCCTTCCACTAATAGTGGACGTTATGAATTTGTAGAGGGTTGGTAAGCAAGTAATCGGTCTTGTGTCTGCGGGGTCCGGCACCATGTCCTTCTTAGGGATGAGGTAGGTAATCCCCGCAGTGAGGAAAGGTGGAAATTCCTCCGGCCGACTCATGGCCTCATTTATACTGCGTGCCAATCGACTGTGTACGCTGGTAAATTTCTTATACCAGAAATTCTGCTCCCTAACCAGACCTGAGCCCTTCCAGTTCTTCGAGCTGTTTATGGCTCGTCGAACTTCCTCTTCGGTAACATCCGCAAAATTCATGTCAGGCGTATTGGTATGGCGGGTGCCTTCGGCGGTGATCCACTCAGCATGCTGGGCAAGTAATCCCCAAAGTCCACCCCAAAACTCTTTCGCTTCCATCACCGAAAGTTGCACTGTGTGGGCGCTCTGTTGGGATTCGTTGAGAGATCTGAAAAAGCTTCGGTGGTTCCTCGCGTATGTTGCATTCTGGACACGTCTGGAATGACTTTCGCCATATCATCGTAACCGACTGCATATGACGGAAAGTTTCTGCTTTAGTGTATCCAGAATTGCAACTACGGGTGTTTCATTGGGGATGGCATAGTTCCTGTAAACCCTCTGCACTTTATTCTTCACCCATCTGTCTGTCTCCAGTGCTGATTTGAATCAGTCTGGCAATGTCGTGCCTTAGTGAGTCCCGCCAACGTTCCAGACGAATTTTCCACGGTGGATCTCTTTGATCACTCAAACCAATACCGCGAAAGTGAATCTCCTGACCGTGCAACCTGACCGCCGTAACTGCACCACAATGCACAATTGATTGTATGATAGTTGCAGAAGCGACATATATACTCGAGATGCAGTCTCATCATTGATTTGAGATAGAATTCTCGAAGTTGCTGGAGATGCATAGAACCTGGGAATACTTGGTCTATGCAAAGGATCTATTTCCGAGAATTCTATACACGCTCTTTGGAATTCGTCCCGAACCTCAGCAGGACGGTGGAGAAGAGTGCTTTGGCGAGTACTGAAGCTGTTGCCTGCAGTGCGGCGTGGTGTTATGATGCCGCCGCTTGTGCCCCCAGCGACTTTTGGTCACCAGTTTTCGCGATGACAGCAGGTCGAACACGCTCCCTGATAATGGCCGGGATTGTGTCGCTGCGAGTAATAAAGCGGTACTGGTCTACAACTCGCTACATAGTCGCGTGCGCGAATTGCGGGAAACGCTCGACGAATCTCTGGTGCAACAAGAGGCGGTAAGATATTGTACCTTCGCCCGCTGTTATTCCGTAAAAGGGCGGATGATAAAGAGGTCCACTTTCTCAATCCACTTCATCCACTGCTTACGTAAACCAGCTGAAGTGGCCGCCACAGATTGTGGCCATAATTTTCCTTGCTTTCTCGTCCGTATAGCTCAAGTGTTCCTTGGAGGTCAATCGATGATCCAACATAACGCCGAGGTATTTGATGAAAAGCTTGGACTCTATCACATGCTGTCCCACACAAAACCATAGAACTTCTTTCAGTGTGGGACTGCTGACCAATACAGTCTCAGCTTTGTGCCAAAGCAGGCATTAACAGTGGAAATGAACCACCCCGGTCTTGCTTTTATCGTCGCCTTGAACACCATGTTCGGTATTCCGTTCAGTCCGGGTGCTTTTTTATACCCTATCTTTTCGTAAGCAAATGCTATACTTTGAACATCCTTTAGGGGATGCTCACCCGCAATAGTGAATTTTCTTTGCTGTGGATATAGAGTGGTCAGTATTCTTTGCAATAAAACTGAGCACTTGATCTGCGGGGTACTGTTACCTTTCAACTTAGCCATTACATTTCTCTACGCTTCTCCCCACGGGATGATGTCGGCCTCTTCGCAGGAGAGTTCTTTCAAGGAGTTCCGTTTTCTTTCACCGATCGGCTTCCGCAGCTCGCTCCGACTAATTTTGCACCTTGCCTTTCTCTGTACAATCTCCGGCTCATCATTCGTGCCTTGGTAATTTCTCCATGCCTGCAGGCATATGGCATGCAGTCACCTAATTTCGTCATTCCACCACGATGTCGGTAATCTGTGCGTGTTATTTATGCGCCTTGCCATAGGTGCATCATAGGCTGCGACCACGTTTCTGGCAATTTGCTCAGATTTCTCTCTCTATACCTGTTGGTGTGGAACTATCCTTAAATATTTCAGCGAACATTTCTGCGTCAAACATCTTTGAACTCTACTGCTTCATCTGGCAAGACCTTATGTCTATCGGATGCCTCATCCTTCTGCTCTCCATTACAGTAAACAGGATAGCTTGTTAAGGATGCTGGGAGTCCTGAGTTCGGACCCACTTGATGACGGACCAAACCACTTAGGAACCAACTTACGGAACGGACTCCTCTTTTCTGGGTTGGGTTGGACGAAACCGTCCGTCAACTTTTTTGGAAAACTTGAGTGTTCAACCCAAAAAAGAGAAGTCCGTAAACCACAAGAGAGGAAGTAAGTGGCTTCTCAAGTGGTCCGGTCCGCCATCAAGTAGTCATCAACTGCTGACTCAGGTCTTCCAGTATCCTCAACAAAAAATTTCGAAATATATTTATGCACCATTATTAACTTTATTTGAGCAGACACAGAGGGGGACTATTTTGAGGTTTAGATGTCATGTGGATATGTTAGGGTGATCTTTCCCAGATTTTTTTTTTGGAGTTTCTTAGAGTTTGCAGTGATCGGTGAATATAATAACAGGATACGCTGCAAAAATATTCAGTATTTTAGAAATTTATTCACTTAGTTAGTTGGTTAGTATATCAAAACCATGACGTATCTCCATCGGTGTTCACCTATTCATCCAAGAAATGACCGTCCTCACGCATTTCGCATTTCGCTCTCAGTATTGTGGAAATAATAAAGACCAGGAACGCAGCCTCTACATATGAAGACGAAGACATTGTACTGGATCGAAGACATAACTTGCTATGTTCACTTCCTGTTCTTCTGCTTCCTTGAACTGTAGCGGGGTCGATTTCTCCAGATCTTGCTCGCCAGTTTTCTCGGTCAAAGGCTTAGTCCGGGTGAGTTCCGGAGGTTCTTACATCGCCTCTCTACATTTGGCCGTTAATGAACCCACCTAAACGCTGCCAATTTTTTTCACTTTCAGTCTTATAACTTATATATGTGATAATGCACCCCGCCCACCATATTTGATGAAAATGATTCAGTAGTTCTGAATATTGAGTCCGCTGATTTCAAAGAATTAGCTAAGAAGAAGGGGGGGGGGAGGGTAATCAGCCAAAAATAAACCAATTTTTAGGTTTTTTTTTCTATTTAAAAAGCTTTATATTTTAAGGGCCACAACTAGTGTGTAATTTTTTTTAAAATCGGATCTTTTTCTTTTACATTTTTTGGCCGTTTTTACCATTGGAAATAACATAAAATTTTCAAGATCCAACCTCAAAGAGTTTTTCAGTTACAGCCTTCTAAGAGTAGCTGCTCGACGATTATAAATGTGCATTTTCTTTTTTTTTAATTGGCAAAAACTACCTGATTTTAGGTAAAACACACAAGTTGACCCCCTTAAATATTTAAAATAATACAACAAAATTGATTTTTTCAAGGTCCTTTCGGTGATTATAACAAAAACCCCTCCAAAAAGATTGCAGATAATGACCAACATTTGAAATGAAAACAAAAAATCTAATTTGTTCGAACTAATTACAGGCATCCCCCCTTAATGGTGTTCGTTGTTGACTTCTTCCCAGGGATTTAGAAAGAAAAGGGACCCGACAATGTCCCCGGTTTCTATAAGAATCAGATACGCTTGCATAGTTTCAAATTGAAGTTACAGTAAGGCCAATGTCTTTTGAGTTATGAAAACCAAGGGGAATCGATTCACCTGGAAACTTTCTATAAGGGTAGCACTGACCTCATTCAATTAAATGCTCGGATAATATATTGCTTAAACCACAATTGAACTATTGTAATAACATTTTTCAATTTATCCTTGAGCACCCTAGAATGAGCAATTACAAGGACCATAACATAATCATAACTTAGAAAACATCTGGCGAAGCAAGTGTGATTTTATATTACTAAATAGCAGTTGCGGTAGAATAAAACCATTACAGAATAGCAACAGTGTCATCTCTGAAAAACCGCAAATAAAAAACTTTCAAAATTGACAACAGTATATTCTGGACTAAGAAACCTAAACAGTCAACGTGCACAAGGGAGAAATTACACAACCTCATTGTCTGCATTCAAACAAATGTCATGGCTCACATGCAAAGCCACATACATAGATGTCTCCTAATTCAATTTAACTGGCAATAACTCATCAGTTGCTTGCTGAAAATTACGCGCCCGCACTTAATGTCTTGCGGTCACTGGTAATACCTATTTAGTTCCACCATTAGAAAACTGCCACTGCTTCTTCACCTTGAAATTCTTAGAAATTGTTGGCCGTAATTTAAAATGAAATTTACTATCTATAGTGAATCGTTCACAGAGAAAATTACTAACAATAAATTTATAGTTATTTTCCCCATTCTATTTTCAGTTAAGTTCCGAGTCAAAGTACGTCTTAGTTGCAGGAAGTTACGCTGATGGTTTACTAATGAAAATATCTTTAAATATTGCAAAATGCATCTATCTATCTATAACCTTTGTATTGTTGTGGTTATTGTGCACCCTTTTGTACTTAGTTAAATCTCAATTACTATAGAAAGTGACCCAACTGCTTATTCAGATACTCGTTAAGATAATTTGTTCCTGGAAACGCAATCTTTAAAAAAAAATAGAAACTATCTTGCAAACTATTCATTTCCGGGAGTATGTGCAGTATTCGTTCATGGTTTGGATCATGTGTACTGCATTTAATTGACCAGAATCGAATATTCTGAGCTGCCACCATTAATATCAATTTTAATGATAGAAATATAAGGAAATGTGCATTTAGTATCTAACCATCTTTAACTCTTCAGATTTAAAAAAAATATATTTAAAAAGTAAAGATAAGATTTTGAATTGTCATCTAAATATGTGTTATCTTATGCCACATTTGAAGTATGCATGTGATTGCAAGCTGTTTTCGACACTAGCATAGCCATTGTGTGCCCCTAACACATGATCAATACGGTTAACCCAAAGCCCACCTCATCTCGAGAAAACACACCTTGTCAGACTATACATTCGGCATAATGATTACTTGGTTCGGTTCGGTGGGATATGTCAAACTCAGAATCATCTAACCATTTCGAATCTGCTGAAATAATCATTTTAGTCCGCTGTGGGTTTCACGTTTGGTGCAATTTTTTTTTAATTTTTAGGTTGTTTAGCAAAAGACCCATCCAAGAATCGGGCAAGCCCATTTTTATATGGAGAATTAGTTATAAGCTTCTGATGTCCTTCAACTACTCTCTCTAATAGTTGGTGCTGGTAAACTCTCCAATAGATTGATTTGATAAGTGCACTCAATTTATGTAAACTTAAAAGAAATATTTATTTTGTGCATATGTTAGTCATCTTTCAACGTAGTCGCCATCCATTTCGATGCTGATGGTGAGACGGAAGATCAATAAGGCTGACAACCTGCAAATCTCGAATCTTCTTTATGCTTCAGAAACGGCTATTATGACTCGGAAGTGGAAGGATTTTTTGACTACGAACTTTTGCTTTCATCAACAGTTTATTATCGGATTCTGGAATATACGAACGCTCCTCAACGAGAGTATTGGGTTGCCCGGTTTCTTCAACTGCAAAGGAAATTCCAGGGGCAAGGGGTGGCAATTGTCTCGCATTAATGCTTACTGACATCCCCAATGTCTTCATGCCCTGAAAATCGGTAACAGACAAAACATTGACAGCGAGACTCCCGTCCAAAATGAGGAGCATCTCAAAAGAGTGTTATGTACGAAAGATACACAGCAGCATGAGGCCTCCTATGAGCAGCTGATTATTACTTGAAGATTGCTAGCGTTTACTTGAATATTGCAAGAACGGAAAACTTTAACCTCTAAACTGCTCACCGCTTTTCCCTTCCTAATGCAACTATCATTCACTATTGGGAGAGCTACCCTCTGACCAAACAACACAGAGTTATTTTGAACAGCCGAAGAATACTGATCAGCATTGAATCGTCAGAAATGTTCTTTTCTCTGGCCCAAAAAGGAGTCATAAGATCTAGTTGGAAGCGGATTGACATAGGTCGTTAATATAAACGCGAAATAAAGAGTCAACAAAATTGCGAATTCGCTCAGAGACAATTGTTGTCTTCACTAAGGGCAATTTGTCGATGGTGTATGGGTCACTCACTCGGAGCAGCGATATGACTACCCGGTTGCCAAGATATGCTCCCTGACTCAGCCGGTGAGAATTTAGGAAATTAGGGAACAAAACAGCTTTCCACATCATAATGTACTGCTCTGCCCTCTTCCGGTGGAAATATATTTTATGGGGTACGACAAATTCTGAAGAAAGAGCTGGATCGAGCCACCCTAGTAGATCATTATCAGGACTAATACCTTAAGTGGCGCAGAATGTGTCTGTAACTGTGAAGGGGGTGGTCTCAATATTTGATTTCACTTAAAACCTTTACCTTGACAGCTAGGCTAACCAGGAAGGACTTTTCGCCTGTAAAACTCTTGTAACCGCATGTGGAATCTCTTCTTGGAACAAAAATGGTTTTAGGTGCAGAGAAAGTAGTCCCTGGTGGATCACTCGAAGGCGAGTTGCTTGCCTTCAATTAGTAGACATGCACGCACCCCTGAACTGAAACTAATTGTGTGAATGGGAATGAAATAAGGACTATCGGTTTTTAGAGACTTGTGCTGCCAAAATGGCTGTAGCTGTAGTAAACCTATTCTGGAACTTTTGGTATTGGATTTCCTAGATTACGAACAAGGAAAAGGAAGGAAAGTTATCGCGATCAAAAACCGCAGAAGAGATGGAACTTCTTCCTTTTGCAAGGTAGCCAGGAATTACTTACAGGTAGTGCTGGTAGTTGCTTGCATGACTAGTGACAAACTGCAGCCGAACATATGGAATAGTGAAATGGAAATGGTCATAGAGTACTTCTTTGACAACGTGTACCACTTTTTAGTATGAGCGGGTTCGTTCTTTTGGAGACTTATCGCTTGGGTTTGGTTGCGGAAGCGCCATGTTTGACAAGGATAATGACAGTGCTTTCGCATCCTCCGAACCTTATGGAGAATTGGTTCGGTTTAAAGGGGGAAGAACTTAAAAAAATAGCTGACTGTTTCTACTCTTCAGCGGTCTTACAGTGGTTAATCTGGAATGTGGGGCATTAGAAGATTTGTATCTTTGCTCGTCTTACATGATTCATGACCGATTGGCACTAAACTACGTAAAGCACATGCATGAGCAATGTCGAAACAGAGATTTCTCTTGAATTGCAGCTAGATGTCCTTCAATTTGAATTTCATGGTAGAGGTTCCTAAATCGCACAGAAATTCTGGTTTGAGCAGGTTCGTAAAACTACACTTTCTAGTGTTTCGAATGTTGCCATTCACACCCCAGATGAACTAGAGTCAAATGTTCAGGCTTGGGAAAGAGGAATGAAAGTTTCCTTTAGATTTCTCTGCCCAAAGTAAAAAGATCCCACTATGGGAATGGTAGAATGAATATCTGTCTAGTTTCAAGAAGAGGACTAGGGAGGTCTTCAACATCTACTGTAAGCATAAATATTGATAGTTGTATAAAGGCTGCCTAAATATGTACTGGTTGAAATCCCGCCAAGATATTGAGAGCATCAGTAACTCAAAAAAATTGTCTTTCTTTAAGCGTTCCTGGATCGATTTTTCTTGGCTGTTTCTGGAAATGGTAGCTAGAAGGACTGTAAGCTAGAACCCTATTCACTCCGTGAATGACGGGGGCCTATCTGAGGTGTATTTCGTTTAGCTAAGTACCAAATACGTCTAAGGGTTGTTTTTATACCAAAGTTGAACATGTGTGGCCGTGAATCCGTGAAGAATCTTAGGTCAACCAGTCTTGCCTCCTATGTATTGAAACCACTGTTCGTCTCTATCCGAATCTCAACAACTAAAACCTCTTATGGAAATCTTCGGAAATTCCTTTCTGAGGTAAATAGTGTGTGAAAATTGTACCACAAGCACTACACCCTAGTTGTCCTTCTCGACATAAAAGGATCATCCACTAATGTTAGAGTCAAAGCCTGAAGGAGGAGGAATAGGATATCCATCTAGAAGCCAGGAGAATTTAATCAGATCTGGCGGGCAGCCCCGAGGAAAACTGAAGAGAGGCGGGACGAAAATCCTGGTGTATGCCGGTGATGATGTATTGGCATCAAGCATGTACCCATTATTACCATCAATATTTTTGAGGGTGAGTTTCAAAAAGGATGCTTCTGGGCGTAGGATGGACCCTCAGCATGAATTCTACCAAAGTGATTCGTTGTTATTCACCACGAAGAAAAGTTACCTGGCTTCTATTTCCCGCGGTTGAACGTACATAGTCAAAGGGGTAGCTTTCTATACTTGCAAAAAGACCAAAGAAAAAATGGCAGGGGTCCGGGGCGGAAAACTTTAATTACCCCGTTCCTATCTCAAATCCACGGTATGTTACGAATCGGATAGATAAATTTCCCCACAACTAAGATTCTCAGTTAGAGGTTCATTGCACTCTTCATGTCAACGTTTCTGCTGATGGTCACGCCGAACTCGATATCACTCGACGAATTTACAGCACTAGATCCGCCTCCGCTGCTTTGCCCAAGGTTTGAAAATGTAGATACTTCAATACCAATAGCAAATTGATACTACTCTGCACGCCGTACACGTAGACATGCTGGTTAAAAGGTGAAAGTAACAGTAGTCGCACACTTTAAGAAAGGTTAACAAATCCACTGCTGGCTATGCCACGTCCCAAGTGAGACACCTTAGGAACGCGTGCCAGAAAACAACAAAGAAAGAGTGTAGGCTTTTCAGGGAGACCTAGCAGTAGCTAGGTATGGAATTATTCCAAAGAAGAAACAGAGACCTGCATCACATTTTCGGCATTGAAGATTTTCATTCCTCTCCAGCACGCCGTCTTCTTTTCTTTCCTCCATTGAATACTATTAAGTGTTCATTGCAGTAGAATCTTATCCCATCAATCACTCTTAATGAGAGTGACGACCTAGAAACCGATAAGCCTTATCCCATCAAGCACTCTTGATAAAAGTGACGCCCTAGAACCCGATAATCCTTATCCCATGAAGCACTCCTGATAAAAGTGGCGCCCTAGAACCCGATAAGCCTCCAGGAGACTTCGCCAGCACTCCATACTTCGTTAAATAAACTTGAACTGTGTGTCTCCTAAATTCAAGTTTTGTGATAAGCCACGACCATTTTTTCCACACATTCCCACACGAAGTGCAGAAATGTCTTCATTCATCCGGTCAGTATCCCCCATATCTTGTTTTATAATTTCGGGATTCTGCCAATTTTTAAAAGCGGCGTATTTTCCTGATTCCTCGATATTCGTCATCAAAAAAAAAAAAAAAACTTAAAGTTCATATTTTCAGATGAAATGGCTCAAAATTTGTCGTAATTTATGTTTTTAAATTGCTCGATCCTTGGATAGACCAAGTCCCCGCAATTCAATCCCTGTTACGAGAACTCTCCAATAACTCACGTCCAGGATCAACTCCTGATATTCTGATTTGAACAGTAGCTGTCAGCTGACGTCCACATAAACTATCGGCTAAACCACCGGTATCCTCGTCTGCACTGTTCTCATCAGTGAGGGCACTCGGCTCAGGTTGTGCTATGTACACGGATGGCCTAATAATTGGAATATCTTCATCATGAACTGTTTCCTGTAGCTGAATGGCTTCTTCAACAGTCAAATTATTTAATTCGAATTGCGCAATATCTTTCATTATTGTGTCAAATTATTTAATTTGACAATATTCCTGAAATAATTAAGGTTTCCTCCTGTGAAACTACCATCTACGAAAATAAATGGTCCTTTGAGGGCTTTAATCTCTCATGTGTTATTTGTACAAAATTAACGAGTCATACTGATACCTAGACCGCACCGAATCTAAGAATGAGACAAGAACAAAGGAATTTGCGACGACCTAACGCAATAAACCAGAACGCGAACTAAACCTGGCAAATAAAAAAAAATGTCTCCGGACCTAAGTGCCACTATCGAGAGGGAAGATCCATGACGGATCACAGTCTCGATCCTTACTTCTACCTTCTACTTGCCTCAGATGGTTATTAAGGCGCGGCGCCTGAGGTCCCTCCCATCCTTGAGATCTTCAGGCCGTTATTTGGAGGATGCCTCTAAATTTTCACTTCTTTAATCAACTGTCGCGAAACTCTCAGATGGCAAAAATACCATCCCAACCTCAGCAGATGTGTTGTATGTGTATAGAAAAATTTCCGCACACGGTACTTGTTAACGCAGAAACAACCATCGAGTTGCTCCCCGTCGCAAAGTATTAAAGAAAAAAAAACAAACAAAAGGGAGCGCGAGAATTCAATCTTCCTCGTCTGAAGTCAGAGAACAAACTGAAAATGAGTCATTGAGGACGAAACGGCGCAGCATATAGCCCACCACCTCCGTATTCCATGATGGATTCATCTCATCCGTCACTTCATCCCTACGAAGAAAGAATATTTAGTTTTTCAAATTCTGAAACGAAGAGATAGCAATTTCACATAAATGTAAGGAAGGACACTCATCAGAAGCTCGGACAACAATACCTTTCAGCACATAGCCGCAAAGGCCCATGGAAGCAGAGACTGCTGGAAGGCAATCAGCTACGAGACGTTAAGTCTCAAAGATAAACACAACAAACGACTAGCTCTTGTGGTATCCTACTAAGGATAGGGCAGGAAATTCTACGTTACAAGGTGGTAAACGAAATTGAAGCTTAGGAACACTTGCTTCCGGGGAAAAAGGTGGAAAACCTAAAGCTAGAAATGTGGAGGCAGGTGTACATGGGGACTAGCCGAGAACAATGTTGAGAATCTATTGATTCTCTATCCGACGCCACCAAACGAAGTTATGAGCAGGAATAAGCTATCTTCCTCTGATTCAGAAAAGCTGTAAATAAGAAATTAGGCCTGAATCCAGGAAATATTGGGCCCAACGTTGGACGCCATTTATAATAATTCCATTAGAGACATCATCCAAATAATGGCCTGAAGATATCAAGAATGGGAGGTAGCCTCAGAGGCCTCGCCTCAATAACCATCTGAGGCAGGAGAAGTAAAGATCGAGATGTGTGAAAAAGGGTCCTCAACAGGCACAGATTAATTCGGGGTCCATAATCAGAACCCCACCTTGAATAGTATAGCAGTATTTGTCTATACTGAGTACAGGCTTATCTGATATCTCTGCTGTAATTAAGGGGTATGACTCTCGAATTGTAAAAGAACTCCGCCTGTGAGATTGGTTTAACACCAGACACTGTGTAACCCCGAACATTGAGACTAACCGCAAATAAGCCAGCCTAGACACCTCTTTCAGAAATTCGCCTGGAGCCTACGTTCTCAGAGACGACCTCCCCCCACCCTCGCCCCCCGGGTTCCCATGATTCCACATAAATTTCAGTGAGGTTTCTTGGTAAGTGCCATTTTGGATGAGTACTTGTGGATGATGCTACATATCACAAAGAAATCTATTAAATGATTACAAGCAATCAATACTCTGTGACTCAGTGCGATCACATATGCTAAATGTTGTCGGCCTACAGTGCAAAATGTTATAAAATGCAATGGTGCAGAATTTGTCATCTGAAATTAATTAACATTTAATTTTTGACTAAATCACTCAATCAAATGATATAAAAACTAAAAATATAAAATGAACAAAAACGTTAATATCCGCAAGATTCTAATTAGTTTGCAGCGCAACCAAGGATCACGGGATCCTTCAACAAACCTAGTCTGAACTGAGGTCACTAACGCACATACCTTGAATATCAAATACGAGCGAACTAACTTGTCCAAAAATAGATCTAATATCAACAAATTAAAAGCAAGTGCCATTCATTAAAACACCTTCCTTCCAATGATAATTAATCAAGCTCCTTAGTATCTCGAATCTAAAACCTTGAATCAAATCAAATCAAAGTCCAATGTATCTAAATGCATTGCCAAAAAACGTACCAAAATTCATCTAACTCACTTCCACTTCAGATAAACCCGGTCTCCTAAAAAAAAACCTATAAAATCTTCATTAAACATTGCATAATTCATTTCCACAAAACATGTTACCGGAACACACAATCGGTTGCATTACAGGTTTTTAATCTGCATCAATGAAACTCTTGAGCTAAATCTATAAATTTCCTACATAGATAGATAGATTCAAGTCTAAATCACTCAGTTCCCTCGATGAGTAACCGCATTTCACTCTCACCCAAGATACAATTGTATCTGTGTTTCGAACTCAAGAGCTCCAAGATTAGCACCTTGACAAACCTCAAGGTTGCTTCAAGACCCATGTGCGGAAAGAGACCCTAATACTCGGTACCAAAATTTCATGTAGTACCAGAAATAATATGTATCTCGTCCGTCTTGATCAATTGCATTCGAAAAGAGAGGAAAAAAGATTGGGAAGGTTGACTGAGTTTATTAATGGTTTGTATCTGATGAACTCGTTCGTAACAACTGCATTTGATGCAGGTAAGCTTCAAGTTACATATGTTTTACTTTCAAGTTCACAATCAATCGATTTGGGGGTCAATCAAATGATTCGCGGTCAATCGTGCGAGGCTGGAAGACCTATGGATATCGAAAATTTAAAGATTCGACCCGACCATGGCACCATGAACACGCGGAAGATTAAATTTAATGGGCTCTCTTTGCTTGTTTTTTCCTTTCAACGCTATCTAAGATATTATTTATGTAAATAAATTAGTGATATCAATGTATCTTTTATTGACCAAAATGGTAATGAGAAAACCATATCATGTGGTCTATGTGAAAAGGGAAATCTGAGAGAGACAGTAAGAAAGGGTCCTTGGGACTCAGTTTAATCTGACTATCTTATAGAACCTCCCTTTGAATGAATACTACGAAGACAGGCCTACATGGAAACAAACTTGTTTGCTTATTTACTGTTCAAGATACACGTGCCGATTTAGTCATAATTATTCAGATTATCGGAAGTAAATGAAAAGATTAGTCTCCACGATTCTGAAGAAACCACGAGTTTTCTGAAAGCGAAAACCCCTGCTATTTTGGCCTAAGTATTTACATATCTTCGTCTCAGTGGAACCCCCGTAAACACGTTGTAAGATATAGATAGTATAAATGAAAGATAGACCTTACACGTGAGAAGATATTTCATCTCTAGTCTGTATAGAGCAACCTCGGCGATTTAAAAGGAATCCATAAATTTTCAGTTAGCGTTTTCAATCATACTTTCAAAGGATTTTTCAATTTTAGATAACAGATACAAGGATTATAGCGGTTTTGCAATTTTTCGATATCATTTTTATAGTACGATTTATCTTATGCCTCAAAATAGGCCTCTTGCCTCTTCATCGGCGTTAAATTTGTTTCCAGCGAACACTCCCTTGAGGTCTAAAAACAGGAAAAAGTCACTGGAAGACCAAATCTGGAGAATACAATGGATGCGGAAGCAATTCCAGGACAAATTCATACAACTTTGCCATCGTTTTCATTGATTTGTGATACGGTGCATTGTCTTGATGAAAGAGGACTTTCTTTTTCCGCAAAAGAAGAAGAAGAATTGTCAACTCGTTGTTATTTTCAGTCAATAGTCGATTTTTGTTGCATCCTCTTAGAACAAAGCTTTCGCATACCCAAAAATTCATGTACGATATGTCCAACCTTTGATATCTATAGTCCCTCCACTATCTTTTCGACGGTAATGACTTCCTTGGGGCATCCACTGCATGCATCATCCTTGGTGCCTCATCTAAACTTAGCAAACCACTTCAGAACGGTTGATTTTCTTGGTACAAAGTCCGAATAGTGTTTATTAAGCCAAGCCTTGACTTCAATAGTATTTTTTTCGCCAAAAAGCAATGCTTTATTAACACACGAAATACTTTTTTTTATCCATTTTCTTCAAACTAACAAAAGCTGCTTTACTCAAAATGCTCTATCCCAGTTTGACAGCTGTCAAATTTATACACGTGTCTTTTGAAGTTCAGGGTTAACTAAAAATCATATGGATTTAACACTAGTACCGCCATCTGTATCCTAGTCTAAATGATGGAGCATATAAGAGGGCGACCCCTCCCCTCCCCCCGGATTAGAAATTCTCAAATTTTAATTCAACTCAAATTTTTTTTTTTTATTTTTGAACGTAATCCACTTCTCTCAATTTCCCTGCCATTTTTTGAACCCCTCAGAAAAATATGATTTGTTAAACGCTCCAAAATATGCCTCTGTTGTGGCGGTGACTTCCTCACCTTTTTTCCCGCGAGCCATTTCCTCTTATTATGTCGCAGGGAGCTAGATCGGGTGAATACAGGGGGTGCGGTAGCAATTCATAACCCATTATTGTGGTAAAACAGTAGCTTCTTTTTCGACAAATGCGGCGGTGTTTCCTTCAATTTTTCATCGAAGCGTTCCAATAGTTCACTGTAATATTGTCCAGAGATCGTTGTTCATTTTTCTGACGAATCCACGAGGATGACGCCATTGGCATCCCGAAAAAGTCGTCGTTATGACCTTTCTCGCCGATGGGACCGTCTTCGCCTTCTTTAGAGTAGATTCAGCGGGACAAAATCCATTGATTTGATTGTTCCTTAGCTTCTAGTGTATAATGATGATTATCGACGGTGACAGCTCGATGAGAAGACTCCATCAGATGTCACATTGCTTCAAAGTAAACAGCCCCATCCACTTGTCGACCACCGTGAGCAATCGCGGCACCCATCGGGTCGACAATTTTTTCATCGCCAACTTACCATGTAAAATTTTAATTGCCGTTCCTGTCGACACCCCTACGGCCTCTTCTACTTCACATACTTTCGTTCGTCGAACAGCGAGAATCATGTCATGGACTTGAAACCCTGATTTCCACGTGTATATGGCCAACACGAACCACAAAAACTCCTCCCCGTTGGTTGCGAAGACGGATTTTGAAACGTTCATGGCCAGTCCGTAATCCGTCAGACGTTGGAAAATCGTTCGCAAATGTTCAATGTGTTGTTCCGGAGACGTGGCCAGGACATCGTCGATGTAACAGACACAGGAATTCAGACCTCGCAGTCCATGAAACGCTGGAAGGCCTGCGGAGCATTCCAGGGGCCGAACGTCATTACAGCGAACTCGTACAAACTGAACGGTGTCGTAACAGCAGTTTTAGGAAAGTCTTATTCCGCAATCGGCATTTGACAGAACGCTCTGTGAAGGTCTATCTTCGAGAGTCGGCAGCGATAACCCATCCCCCCCCCCCTGTTTCTAACCGATCAGGTTTGAGTTGGCGGGGTCTCGTTGTAACGAACGGTCCTTGAGTAATAAGGTGGTGCTGGATGCTATGTAGGCAGCCAGTTTGGGCGGAGAGGTTTGTTAAGCTTGGGAACTCTTTGAGTAGTTGGTGATATGCCAAGTCGACTGTCACGATAAAAACGGATCCGTAATCCATGCAGGACAAAAACCCGGGTGATGACAGCTTGATGTATGGACCCACAATTCGCCGATTCCTTATGTCAATTACCAAGCCATACTGCTCGTTAAAGTCAGCGCCGATGATTGGTCGCTGGACGTCCGCTACACAGCCCAGGGGAATTGCCTACGCAGGCCGAGGTTCACCTTCAAAACCTGCTGTCCATACGTGTTGATATACCATCCGTTGGCATCAAAAAGTTTGTCGTCATCGAGTTTTTGTTTGCGGCCGTATCTATTAGGATCTTGTATCTCGTGTGTCCGTCGGATATGTGGAGATGGTTTTGTCTGGCAGCGCTTTCATCCGCCGAATCTGAAACTAGTTTTCTAACTGCTGGCCTCTAGAAACCCAGCCGCATTTTTTCTTGCATTTCCGTGCATGTTGCTGAAATTTCCTGTGAAAGTAGCACACCTGGTCGGATTCCGATTCCCAGCACTTCCTGGACCATGCGTGCTTACCCCTGCTGGGGTCGAGATGCTTCAGGGATTGAGTCATATCAATCCGTTCGAGGTAACTGCGGATGATTCTATGAGTCGGAATCTCACTGCAGTCCACCTGCAATTCTGAAAATTAGGTTAAAATACCTATAGACGACTAAATTCCAAATGCCAGGGCACTCCAACATCACTGTTAATGAGGAAGCTGACAGGCTAGCTCGTCAAGGATCTGGATCTACAATGGTGAGGTCAGAACCAGCTTTTGGCATCTGGCCATTTGGATATCTGACTTCCTGCAGTCATATCACTTGACGTTGCTTCTTTTTCTTTTTCTATCGTCTGTTTTGTATCATCTCCTGTCCACCAGGATTATATTATATTATAAACTGTAGCTGAAGAAGCACATAGTATTCGGATTCCTCATAGTAGAGACCGAGCTCCCTCTTTACCCACCCCTTGTCCTGTACTATTCCACCTTTGCTTGGACTACTATTAGCACTTTTTGCAGCTTAAAGAGGACAGCCCAAAAACTCTACAATGCTATTTACATAGCATGGTGGTCCCAAGCCCATGGTGGTCCCAAGCCCAGGTAAAGTAGGAGTGTTTGAGGCAACGTACTTTGGACGATCCTCAGTAAAACAAAAATAAAATGCTAATATCAGGAAAAGATATAAATAAAGTATACTCGGAATTATTCCACTATACTAAATTTTAACTAATTTCTCTAGGTGACAATGTCCTAAGCCTCGGAAGTATGCTAGGGAGTTCACCTCAATTGAGGCGACAGCACGTGCCTTGATTCTGTCGAGATATGGTCAAGGGATCTTGTTGCATGGACGGTACCCTCACGAGAAAAACTGGCAAACAGCAGCCCTGTAATGACAGAAATGTGATTTTCGATCGTCTAAAAAACCGTCCTAAGTAGCCGATGACGACCAAAACGAGAGGAGTATCCCAAAAACCTAAAAATATGGCGAAATTGTCAAGCTCTGCCAGTAAATATTGAAGCTCCATCAAAGTGCTCCGACGATACGTACTTACATGCCTCTGTGCTAACCAAGCTCGGGAATGTGGGGTCGTTCGAAAATTTCGATCCCTCAAGTGTCATTGTACAAAAACCCACGGGTCCTTTGCGATGAGTGGGTCCTGAATCCTGGAAAAAAACAAACAGGGTGATTCGCGCGAACCTATGGACAGATCATCACACGAGCTAAAATGGAAAGATGAAAGTAAGCTTGGCATTTGCATAGAAATTTTCTCTTAGTTCCTCCCTCTTGTGGCTCTGATGACCGAGACCTTTTCCGGGCTTTCTAGCAGATTTGAGCCAAATACCCTACGACACTAACAGAGAGCAACTCAATTTCTTCAGAGCCAACGTAACGTTTTTTAAGAATATCTGCTCCCCACCCTATAACCAGAGGTTTCTTTGATATCCCTTAAATATTTATTTACCAAGTTTTCGCAGCCTGGCGGTCTCTCACTCCCCTCCGCAACTTCGGAAATACGAATCGTATTATATGCCCAGATTGGCTTTATGGTCCCCTAAAGAAGAATGTCCGTCTAAACCTCCGAAATTCTGTACTTATTTCCGCATATTTGACCCAAAAGTTCTCATGATCGGGTTTTGTTTGTAGAAGGGGCAGACCTCCCTCGATTTAGCGCCTTCACCAACTGGAGTCAGGGACTATCAAGTAGTGAGAGTAGAATCCATTCTTCACAGTCACAAGTGGGGCGGAGACTCCATCCACTGAGGGACTGTCAACAGCCCGACCTATCCAATCCATCGACCTGTTCATTCCGCAGACCATCTTTGATACGTCGGTAAAAAATATTGTGTCATAACCTCGCAAATATTTTTCTTCAGAGCATTGAACGGTCCTAAGTCTGCAACCTCTTGATGTCATACCGGACTAGATGGAGAGCAGCTTTCTCCTACTTTTTTCGTCCATCGGGCACCTCTTTTCAGGTTTAATACCAAGGTATCAAAAATCATCAGGCGACAAATGCTGCCTCACAAAAAATTTGTACCTCGGAGCTGGCCCGAAATATAAACGGATTTACATCATCATCAACGGCGAAACAACCAGTAGGCCTGGCTTAGTAAGGAGCTTCACACACCCCGGTATTGTGAGCGGCGGATTTACGCTCAATATAATTCGAAACTCACATCGTTTTGGTCACGCTACTTCCAAGGTAAAAGTGAGGTAGCGTCTGATAAGTCGCCTCTGTCCTGGTACAAAACCCTAAGCTATTTTCGTCGCCTCTTGATTCCCTAAATAGAGAACCACGAAACTGGTCAATTCAAAAGGAAAATTTATCAGGCAAAGTTCGTCTGATGATTCAAAGACGTCTCTCAAAGACACCAGGGTGGAGTTTTCCTGTTCAAGAAGATCTTTTTGCAGAGCCTTCATCTGAAGTCTTAGAAAGTATATCAGGTGCATATGAAATAC
The DNA here is from genome assembly GCF_905115235.1 of Hermetia illucens. Taxonomy (NCBI): domain Eukaryota; kingdom Metazoa; phylum Arthropoda; class Insecta; order Diptera; family Stratiomyidae; genus Hermetia; species Hermetia illucens. Next base: position 5,377,529 of record NC_051851.1, on the reverse strand, counting down.
AAAGTGTCGGACTCCTGTCTCAAACAGAATAATGGTTACAACATCTTCCAGTTGCGTCGAGTACTCTACCCCGGAACCATTTAATACATTACTTTAGGCCAAACCTATTCAGTGTAGGAGCAGAACCCCTATCTATCTCCCTCATTTTCGGGGTAAAAATGCCTTGAATGTAGCGTACCACTCTGTTCCATCTCCCCTCGCCCTGCAGCTTAACCTTAATTATAGTGTCCGTCAGACGATAGCAATCGCCATCCCACCTTCTGTAGAAGGAAAAGGTGTGGCATGGATTCACCGCATCCTTGCAATAAATGCAGTTGGGTAACCGTGATTTGCTGATCGTCAGCAGGTAAAACTGGAAATACCGAGTCAACTGAGCAGCAGTATTCCTCGGTACTCTCTCCAGCGATCGCTGTCATGCGGTGAGAGTGCGAGCTATTTTTTCACAAACGAGGGTTTCCTTACTTCCGCTCTCTTTTTCTGAAATATATGGACCTTCGCTCAGCAGTATGGAGAGCAATCGAAATAAGTCCTGCTGTCACCACTACTGCTGACTCCGAGACGGTATGATAGGCGGAGGCAATTCGCCATGCCCCCATCTCTTTACCAAGGGCATCAGCCGATATCTCCAAACCGTAAAGAAGAACGTCCTAAAGAGTAGTCATCAGCAAACTACCCCTACTGGATAAGGAACCTCCACCAGAATCAGCCAGAAACTCGCAATTATTCCAACTGCAGCCTTTTCTGCGGTGTTATGAATGTGTTCGAAGAAGCTCATCTCCTTGCCTATCACAATGTTGAGGCGTTTCACTACCGACTTCCCCTTTGAGATATTATGAGGATTATGAGGATATTTGGGTCTATATGATTCCCAACATTTCTTTTGGGTTGTACATAAACAAATGAAAATAAATCAGCATAAACTTAAGGGGGGTCTCCAAAAAATCCAAACTATAATACTATACTTTCATGGCCTTTTTATGAGCAGATATCGAAATAGAGAGCAACCTCAGGCGTTGGAATTATCATCATTTTTTCAGTTTTTTGGGCGAGGGTATGTTTTGAAAATACCCCCTTAATTTAAGTAACCTTTTTCTGACTTTTGGCAGAATTTCGTAACTGTTGCCAAAACTAAAACTTTCTCTCGAAAGTACTATTCGAATCCTTTCTCCCCCATACCAATATTTGATCCCCCACATACCAATATTTGATGAAGAAAAATGTACAACCCCCTTCAGGGGAAAATCAAATCTGCAACTTTCCAAAACAACTTTTTGAGCTCTAATAAATATGGAAAATTTGGTGTCTCACTGATGAAATTCATTATAAACAACGTCCAAATTTAATGATTACAGGGTCTGATTTTTGCATCATGGGTCTTTTTCTCCCACCATTAGATGGTGCACGCGGTATCGCCTTTGAATAAGGACGAATTGATTCAAGGGTCCATTCAAAGTCAGTTTCTTCTTCTTCAGTGATTGAGAATCGGTTGAAACTGTCAAAATCCTTGTTGGACCTGGTGTCTCCTCTTCCTCGTTTGTTCAATCGCTTTTCTTCAGATGGTCCTTGCTGGTTCCTCCAAGCCGTAGATGAGGTTTCTTCAACAGGATGCACATCAAGGAGGGTCGAGGCCGGGGCCGGCTGGTCAATTACTTCAGAAGGCATGAAGTCAGTGTCGCCAAAAATATAGTGTTTGATCGAGCGGTTGATGCCGATGGCTGCAGTGAGCTGGGAGAGAGAGGACCAGAATGCCAATGTCAATGCAAAATTTAAAATTGGCAATGGAAAAGTGCGATTCGTGGCTGTCGAGTATGAGTAGAACTGGGTTGTCTTTGGTTGATCCTGAATGTCTTGAAAATGTTTCGAAAATTCCAAAAAGTATTCAGCATTCAAGTACTCATAAATTTCAGGACGAACAATATCTGCGAAACAAATGTTAGACTTAATTGTTTCAATTTTCCAGAAGGATTTGTAGCTCCTGTGGAACCTTGGGGACTACCGTTCAAAAAATGAGCCTTGAATTGGACCCGTGGAAAAATGGTGGTGCTTGCACTTATTGCCAGTGTCCTCGTGACCAGAGTGCCACACCCACTTGATGTGATCCGTTCAACTTGCCTCTGCCGTTTAGGACTTATGACTCGGTTAGGGTTTTGGACAGCCGAAACACCGGTCTCGTCAACATTCCAAATTTTTGCAGGTTCAAAGTGATGGCTCTCATACAGTGTTTTCAAATGATTGAAAAACTTTCCAACATTAGTTCGGTTGAACGCTGTCACTCGTTGAAGGCTCGTTGCTTCCGGTTTCCGTATGGTGAGCAAAGGATGACGCTTCATAAAGTACCGGAACCCGGAAAAGCCAGCCACCTCACATCCCTCGAAGCAAGTCGACAATAAAGATCGGAAGGTCTAAGCAAGGATACCATTGAAGCCAGGTCCTGTCCTTGGAAAATATCGTTATGCCCGCAGCGGACATCAACGTGACTGGGGTACCAGTGGAAGGAATGGGTGAAGTGGAATTTGTATCTTCTTCCGGGGCTATAACGCTCTGATAATACTTCCTCACAGTCATATGAGGAAGGTCGAACTTTTTTGCACCTTTGAACATCAACTGAACTTCTTCTGAACTGCGTGAATAGGTCGGCCAAGTTTTTCACGGTCTATGGAGCCCCTCCCTTTTTTGCTTATATTCACGGAACATTTGCTTGAAAAATATTGAAAAAAATTTAATTTTTGACAAATTTAAGATTTTTTAATAAGTTGAATGACTGAAGTCTCAAAAAAGCCATCAATATTTTCACTCCTCCTGGTCGCTCGAGCCTAAGGTTGTACTCGATTATCGCTCAGTTCTAGGTCCATTTAACCTAGAGGAACGCGAATTTCGCTTCGAAATTTCTACAGCGTATTTTGGGGTAGTTAACGATTTATCCAATAAAAAAAATTGGTTTCCCCCCTTAAGTTCAACCGTGTCACTTGTTGCATGTGCGTGCGTGCGCGGTTTTTCTAGTAAATTTGTTTCAGCAGATATGCTTGGCTATGAGAAAAGTGCTTGTGACAGACAGACAGATATAGAACCGAATTAAATAGGGTTTTGTTTCACGCAAAACTGTGACTACGACACATTGTATATTAGTACTAACCTAAAAGTAAGCAGCTTGGGATAGGTTAAGTGTAATTTGATAGTGGATTTATAGAAGCTTCCCAGCAATGATAAGTCAAAAACTGGGGACTCACCACTTCAAGTATAAAAGGTTTTGTGTGTTTCTCATATGAGAATATTTGAACGAGCAACTGTACCATTTGTAGATAGCTCGTAATGTATATGCAGTTAGCATTTCAGACTAATCACTGTGGTGTGATAGTGATATTTATAATTTAATTACTTTGATCAATTATAAAATTACTAATTTGACTGAAGTAAATTGATAAGCATGAATTAGTCGTGCCTTTTTAGAAAATTTAAAAGATGCGTCTATACCTTTTGAATTCTATAATAAGACACGACTAATTCATGCTTATCAATTTACTCCAGTCTAATTAGTCGCTTCATGATTGATCAAAATAATTATAGAATAGCGACCCAAAAATTACTAGACGACTCAAAGCAACCCTGAAGAAAAAGATGATCTCACTAATCCCATGAAGTTTGTATGAATTCAAATGCAAAAAAAAGACCATAAAAATATTCAACAGAATAATATAAATTTGATGTCAAGGTGCACAAAGGTGAAATACTATCAATAGTCATAGAATAAGCACATCATAGACATGAGATAATTTTATCCAAGAAGACAAACCAGAAAAGAAGAAAGAAACAAAGTAAAAAAGACATAATTTTACATGGAGTCCACTCCAAAGTATCTCCACATACAATGACGGTCATGTAGACCTTCAAAACATACACAATCTACTAACAATATCTTAATTGATACTCCAAGATGTTTCCCTCCAACTATGCAGATAATAATAATAGATGGGCACGCTCGCAACGATCCGATCTTGTACTCTATTATTTGTACTATCATAACCTTCCTAGTTATCTTTTTTTGCTAATCTTAACCTGTAAGAAATCACACATACTCGTATATCACTTGTAAGATTTTTTATTAAAGATAAAGTTTTTTTCTGCACTATCCATTCCATTGATAAAACCACAATGAGTGACTCACTCAACACAGATACTATTCAAAATGAATCTGAATGCATGATTGAAATGCACTTAACATTAATTTTCATTAACATTCTTCATAAATTAGATGCAATTGCAATGGTTTGCACCATGAGGGTCAATACCACTTCGTATCTATAGAAAAATTATAAATTGCACGTGGGTATATTGCGTGGTATGTGCTTTATGAATCGGAATAAAAAAAAATGAATTAAAGATTCATATTTAACGGTTTTGTTATTGAACTTTTTCGATGGTTACTGAATTAGCAAATTGAATTTTGCCAATAATTATAATTTTTCGGGGTAAAGATATGTTGTTTCCGGGTATAGTATGATTTATTGCAAATTATAGTTTACTATTATCTTTAAGGTTGCTTCCAATGTTAGTATCTTTTTTGCTATATTCTTTCTATTTTTGATGGAAAGAAATTGAATAATGATGAAACTTTCCTTTCTATATTTTCATTATTGAAGCAAGTTTAGATCATATTTGACCTTAAAATTTTTTTTGTTAATTATTCTTTGAAATGAAGAATCAATTTTTCGCAAGGATACCATTCACAATATTTTTTTGAAGGTCATTGAAGTTTGATTGTAAGTGAAGGTCTCTTTGAAGAAAGATCCATTCATTTTCCTCTTGTTTTTGTGAATGATTTATAATTATCTAATTCATTGAGCTTCAAATATAGGCTTAAAATTTAGGGAGATATGAGTATGACTCACAGCCAAATTAGTATTGTAATTGTCTTTTGATTATTTAAAATCATGTCATTTTTCTGAGATCCTGACCTTATCTGTCACTTCTTAGTTAGTTAAGTGAAGACCAACCATTTTGGGAATCTAATCTAACCCGAAACAATCATTATTGTGTAAGGATATTGATCAATTTCTTTTTTTTTATTTTTTCGCTATTTATTTAATTGTTATATTTTTCATCTAATTTAATTTTATTTATTTATTTTTTTTTTAATTTAATAATTTATTCATTTTGAAGTGAATAGTAAACTGTGGAAAGCTTTAATAGAATTTATGATTTTTATGCAAAAAAACATTCCCTTTTTCTATTTTCTTTTATTTTTACAATTCACAACTAGTTTAAAAGGAAACCATTTTAAGAAAATTAAATTTCTATTTTTGCATAACAAAGAAAAACCAATTCCCAAATTTTAAGCTGCTTTTTAAAATTCAAACTATTTTTACTCATTTATTTTTTAAAAGACATTTTCCAGTTGAAATGTACTAAAATATTAGTTTTATCATTCAAAAAGAATTGTTACTATTTCTTATAATTTGTGAAGAAAAAAACTATATTTAGCTTTGAGAAAAAATAAGTTAATATGGGCCGGGGTTTCTAAATATTTATAATTTACCCTTATTCCTCCAGTTTTTTCAATACTTACTAGAGGCATGATTTACTCATTTGTTACATTCTTATCAGGTCTGCCTTTTATAACCATAGAACTACCTGACTAACACTTTTCACTTTTTCCTATTCCCTACTTCGGGAACCATATTGGACCATAAGTTGCCAATTAAAAACAAAACTCATCGGAACAATCGAAACGAAATAATATTACTAAAAGTATAAATAATACTTGCCTAAAATAGTAATAGTATTATAAATAATAAAAATAAAAGGAAAAAAATGTTATTTACATTTCTAAATATAATTAAATAAAGGATAGTCGAGATAATAGAAAAAGTGGTGATACAAAGGAATAATAGATCTATTAATAATGGTAAACTAAAGACCATAAAAACAAAGATAAATAGAATAGAAAATAATAGTATAAAAGAACGCTAAAGGACGAATCCAAAAATTAACATAAATAGAAATTAAGAATATACAATAATAGTACAACAGAACATTACAACCCAAAAAAACAGTAAAACTAATAAAATAAAGAAATAAAAATCGAGTTATTATTCTCAGCGGAGATGGTTTCCATTTAAAAAAAGTTCTATTCTTGATTTTTATCCAAAAAAAAACGATTTCTTAAGTTATTGATCATTTTGACATTCCAAAGAGCAGAAGTGGTCTAGTTTTTTTCAATTACACCTTAATTAGTAATAATAAGTTGCTCAGAACTGTCTGACAAAAGGGAAAACCATAATAATAATAATACACTCACCTTAGAAGTCTGTTGTGAATAGTAGACATATTCAGCCGTGATATTCAGATGGAATTTGTTGTCGAATCCAAGCCATCCGCAAAGTTCAGCTTGAGAATATTTCGAGTAGATTTCAACGGAAGAATTTCTTCTTCCTCCACTACCACAATCATTTTAGGCATTTGGAGTAGTTCCACCTGTCAGCGCAACTCAAGGGGGTGTAACGGGGTGGAATATGTTGCTCGTATGGAAGCTTGCTAACTATCCGGCGCTCTCCCCTCACTGTGTTTGTGCTCTTGTCTATGGATTAAAACTAAAATATTGAATGAGTGGATGTGTAGCGTCAATAATAGCATGCTTACGAAGCCCGAACGGAGGGCTCGAAAACGTGTCACTTGGTTGACAAATGCTCTTCGTATTAAGCGGAGGGAAGTTTGTCGCCTGGAGAAAAGATTCCAAAGGACGCGCCATCTAAGTGTTGTCAATCCTTATGTTGATGTTGACCAACTTAGGCTCACCTATAGGCAAGGTGTCTCGTCTCATAAAGATCTGTTGCGACAGCCTACAGAAGAAGATTGGTTGATGACCCTTGGCTTAGGGTCTACCGGATATGAAGAGGGAAACGTAGTCGCAATATAACTGTCATCAAGGTGAACGATGAACCTATGCTGACTTGGCGTGATAGTGTTTGTGCTATGCTGGATGAACTACTTCCGATATCTGAGCCTTCGGTGTCTCCTGGCGATCGCACTGAAGGAGGGAAAGAAATTTCTCCCCTGAGGTATTGTGAGATCGAGGAGAGTCTGGCGAGGCTCAGGTTTCGGAATTCTGGCTGGGATGGGATGACAGGCGAGATGTGCAAAGCCATCTCATGTTTAGTGTCTATTTGAATGTTGCTTATGGGAGGGTTATTTCCATACATTCTGGAAGACCGCCAGGGTGGTTGTGCTCCTGAAATCACCAGAGAGTAATCCTCGGTCGCACAGGGCCATATCTCTTCTCTCGGCCCTTGGCAAGGTCCTAGAGAGGATTATGATTCAGCGACATCTCGTGTCTGAGAGACAGTATAGCTTCTGTACTGGCACTTGTTTTCCGTTGCCATAGCAAGTACGTCCTAGAAATCTTTGTAGGTTTCAAAGGCGCATTTGATTACCTAAATTGATCGTCCGTGTTGTTGAAACTTTTCGAGTGTAACCACCAGGAATTAGCTCTACGGAAGAGCTATTTCCATAGTGAGAAAGCATTCGTCCAGGGTGTCAACGAGCGTGTGTAGGTGAATATAAAGCGCAGCTGCCCACAGGGATCTATCGCAGGTCCATTTATATGGAACCTGTTGATGGACGAACTGTTCGGTGAGCTTTCTACTGTTCCCGAATGTGTTGCCTACCCAGAAGATCTCATCATTTTTGTCGAGGGAAATAGTCGACTTGAGCTCGAGCAACGGAATACAAGTACATGTGCATCGTTAACAAGTGGTCTCTTAAAGCCAGTGTCGCGGTCTCAACGAATAAAATCCTCATGAAGATGCTGAAAGGCTGCGTCCACCCTTGGTTAAATCGAATGGAGTTTCTTTGAAATCCTTGGGTCCGCACCTGCATGAGTTCAAGCGACGGTTGATTAAATCGGTGTATATGTTGAGGCGTTTGGTGAGGTATGAGTGGGGTCTAATCAAGAGAGCTGCTAGATCCATATATGTGGGACTCTTCCTTCATATTCTACGTACGGGTCCCCTATGTTGTATAACCTTGCCATGACGGCACAGGGCAGGAAACTGTTCTACCCTTATCAGCAAGTGGCGTTGGTAGCGTGTCTTCCTACTACTATTAGCTTTTCACCTGGGTGCTAATATTGTAGGTTTCTATTTCGAACCTAATACCTTGCTATGGGCTTCGCAAAAATGTGTTCCGAGATGTCATTGTTTGACAATATTCGGAGAGTTTCGGCTTTTCACACTAAACAAATCTACCTTCTACCATAGGCCGCATGTCGGGTATCAATCGACTCAGTTTTGAATCAGTGCCTGAGACATACTAAAGTAATAACCCCAGAGAAGCGCAGTACAGACCACATTGACCCCAAGGGTACGGTTATTTCCTCGGAATGAAGTGCTTTACCACGCTTCAAAACAGGAGGCAATTAGATAATTACAGGAATTTCTGTTTGTAGGATAACACCTTAAAGGCTTACCAAACAACTGTAGTTGACTTAGGCAAACTGATGACACTTTCACTCGTAGACGTAATCCTGACAAGAGTATAATAATAATCGTTGGCGCAAGAATTCATATTGGATCAGGGCCTTGAAGCCTCCATAGCACACTGTGAGGGCAATGTGATCAGCATTGCGCTCGCCCGAGATTAGTACCCTGATTTGACTCAGGTGCTCATTCACGGCTGTGTCAACTGGTATCCGACATCTGTCACGGTAACAGATTCCTCTACCCCAGGGAGATTTGGACCGCGACCTTCCCCTACGACAGCCCAGCGCTCTAACCACTTGAGCCATCCGGACAAGAGTATGGGCTTCAAAAAATGCTTCTTCTAACGTCGTTAAATTTTTCTGTCCAAGTGTGATAAGGATTATGGATTCTACTACGCCGACTGCGGCACTTGAAGTTATCCTAAATTTACCCCCCATCCACTTGGAGGTGAAACGGAAAGCAACCAATGACGCATATAGGCTCGATACCATTGGGGCGTGGAAAGGCGGCCAATCAAACGGGCATGCGTCTATATGGAAATTCCTTGAAAAACATCCGGTAGCCCCGATGCCGACCGATCATATGGTTTCCAGATTCGTCTTTGAAAAGACATACACTGTCGTAATCACCGAAAGAGAAGAATGGTCGACAAGTGGCCATGAGTCTTTTCAGATTACAGACCTAATAATCTTCACCGACGGGTCAGTCACGGAGGATGGATCGGGTGCAGGCGTGTTCTCGGAGAATCCGATTATAGAACTGGTCCGACCCCTCGCAAAAATGACGACCATATTCCAGGCGGAGATATATGCCATTTCATTGGCAGCAGAAGAATGTCTGCGACAAAAATGAAGGGTCGCACCATTCGAATCTGTTCCGACAGTCGGGCGGCATTATCAGCACTAGATGGCAACAACATATCAAGCCAGTTGGTGTGGAGTTGTCATCAGGTGCTGCTGAAACTTGGCCGACTAAACGAAACATTCCTGATGTGGGTGCCGGGGCACTCTAACATCGCCGGTAATGAGGGGGCTGGCTCGCCGAGGGTCTGGATCCACAATGGTGGGACCAGAACCAGCTCTTGGAATCCGACCATCTACTGTCAAGTCTACTCTGAAGGGCGAAATTGCAAGGATTCACGCAACCGAGTGGAGAAATTTGGACTCTTGCCGGCAAGCAAATCCTTGTGAAGGAGCTTAGGGCCACTAGAGCGGCATTTTTGTTGTCCCTTAAGAAGTGGGACATGAAAACCCTAGTAGGGCTTTTGACGGGACACTGCTCCTTAAACTACCATATGGAAAAGATTGGGGTAGTGGTTTCGGCTGTGTGCAGCCAATGTGAGAAGGAGGAGGAGACAGCCCTGCACTTTTTATGCAGCTGCCCGGCATCCTCAGATCTCAGACGAAGACACCTTGGCAATGTTTTCTTCAATGAAGAATCTGCACACTCTCTGCCTCTGGAGAATGTTCTCAGATTCGCTAAAGCCTCCGAACACCGTAGGTGGGAAGCCATTGAATAGGCAACTTACGGGGATAGTACAATGGGCCTAATAATGGCCTGAGTGCTCGGAGCTGCGGCTCCCCCCATTTAACTAAACTAACTAAAACTAACTAAGCCACCCTGCTTTGGTTCTCTCCACATCGAACTGTGTGTTTCCTAACGAAACTATTCTCACACTGATGGTGGACTCAAAGAGTATTGCCCGCACAAGTATCCCCTTTTTTGGCACGTCATGGACAATGATGTACTTGACGTTCAACAATTGGATAACGCCAAAAACAGCGTTAGTTGCGGTGACAAAACATCTTGAGGATGTCGAGTTGTGCTCAAGTAAAGATGAAGAAATACGCGGGACAAAAATTTTAAATATCGAATAGCAGACGCAGGCGATTTGCAGAATACTTGCAAGTAGATTCCTCAGACAGGAAAGGGGAAGAAAGGAAAGTGGTTATCATCGGCCCCGGAATAGAGACACAAAAAGAAGGAACGAACACTGAAAGGATAATGATAATAATTTCTGGTATAAGAAATTTACCAGCGTGCACAGTCGGTTGGCACGCAGTATAGATGAGGTCATGAGTCGGCCGGAGGAATTTCCACCTTTCCTCACTGCGGGGATTACCTACCTTATCCCTAAGAAGGACACAGTGCAGGACCCCGCAGACACAAGACCGATCACTTGCTTACCAACCCTCTACAAATTCATCACGTCCATTATTAGTGGAAGGATCAATGCGCACCTCGAGACCAACAACATTCTGTCCGAGGAGCAGAAGGGCTGCCGAGTTGGGTCAAGGGGTTGCAAAGAGCAACTCATTATCGACTCAGTAGTTGTAGGACAAGCAACTAGAGGCCAAAGAAACATCTTCAGTTGCTATATCGATTATGCCAAGGCTTTTGATAACGTTCCGCATACCTGGCTAATCGACATCCTATATCTGTATCGCATTGATCCGAAACTAATAAAGTTTTTGGCGACAGTCATGGAAGGGTGGCATACCACCTTATCGGTGCGTACATCTGAGGGTGCTAATACCTCAGAGCCCATCCGTATACGGAGGTGCATCTTCCAGGGGGATTCATTGAGTCCTCTTTGGTTTTGTATGGCACTGAACCCCCTTTCATGGCTACTGAATGATGCTAGAGGGCATGGTTTTGCAATAAAATATGGCTTACGTGCTAAGTGCGAACTGACACACTTGATGTACCTAGATGACATCAAGCTGTATGCTGGTACTGACAACCATCTTAGAAGTCTGTTACGAATAATAGACATGTTCAGCCGTGATATTCGGATGGAGTTTGGATTAGACAAGTGTCGAATCCAAGCCATCCGCAAAGGTCATCACGAGCCACATGCCGGACATAGCATTGGTGACCTCCACATCGAAGCTATGACCGAGACAGACTTCTACAAGTACCTAGGAATTCTGCAAGGAACCCATGCTCGAGTTGGTGATCTGAAGGATGCTCTGCTGTCCGAATTCCTGCGACGTGTTAAGCTGGTGCTGAAATCGCATCTCTCGGGGAAGAATAAAATAAGCGCGTTGAATGTATTCGCTATCCCTTCACTGGCTTATGCATTCGGAATATTGCTGTGGACGAAGACCGATCTGGAAAACGTCCAGCGGCGGATACGGACAACTATGTCCAAATTCCGAATGCATCACCCAAAGTCTGCCGTGGAGCGGATGAACCTGCCTCGTGACATCGAAAGTAGGGGCGTGGTTGACGTGGCGGCACAACATCATCGCCAAGTCGACTCGCTGCGCGCTTATTTTTACAGCAAAGAGCAGGCGAGTCCCTTGCATGCGGCTGTCTGTAAGGCAGACTGTGGACTGACTCCACTTAACTTGAAGGATCGATCTTTCAATCCTCTGAGTGGGGTGAAGTCGGACCAAGAGCGGATCGATGAATGGAAGTCGAAGGCAATGCACGGTAAACACGTGAGTTGTCTTTGGCAGCCATTTGTCGATTTGCATTTGTCGAACAGATGGCTGTGTGCTGGGGAGCTCTTTGCTGAGACGGAGGGGTTCATGTGTGCCATTCAGGATGGCGTGGTCGCCACCCGAGCTTATAAAAAGCTCATCCTGAAAGAACGGGTGGAGAACGACCAGTGCAGAATGTGTGGTTTGGCGTTAGAGACGTTGGACCATCTCATTTCTGGCTCTACTGTTATGGCACCGGTGCAATACATCACCAGGCATAATGCTGTATGTAAGGTTATCCATCAAAACGTTGCATATAAGCATGGGCTGATCACGGGAACATGTCCGGTTTACCGATATGAGCCGCAAGCGGTACTTGATAGTTCTGCTTACAGCATGTATTAGGACCGGCAAGTTCTGACTGATCGCCATACCGCAAACAATAAGCCTGACGTACTGTTAGTTGACAAGACGGGTCGCTCCGCGTATATTATTGATGTTGCTATCCCCCATAATAGCAACATTGAACGGAAATACGTGGAGAAGAAGGTGAACTATGAGCCATTGGCTCGGGAAATCAAAGAAATTTGGCGTCTCGAGCGGGTGGTTGTAGTTCCCATAATATTGTCAGCTATAGGTATTGTACCTGAATCCCTGACGGCTTCCCTTGATGTCCTGGGACTTTCGCACAGTCTGGTTCAAACCATGCAGAAGTACACCATTCTGCATACGTGCTCGATGTTGCGGGGAGTACTCTCTCTCACTAACCTACCACCGGCCACCACCACCAGCGCCCCTTTAGTTTTTAAGTAGGTAGGATCGTCCGAGCCTAAATGCTTGGCACTTAGTGCTAGTATTAGGTAAAATCCGGTATCTGCCGAGATTGTGATAACTCGGAAATAATATACTCACCTTAGAAGTCTATTGTGAATAGTAGACATGTTCAGCCGTGATATTCAGATGGGGTTTAGATTAGACAAGTGTCGAATCCAAGCCTTCCGCAAAGTTCATCACGAGAATATTTCAAGTAGATTTCAACTGAAGAATTTCTTCTTCCTCCACTACCACAATCATTTCTGGCATTTGGAGCAACTCCACCCGTCAGCGCAACTCGGGGGTGTAACTGAGTGGAATATGTTATTCGGATGGAACCTGGCGCCCCCCTCTCTGAGTTTGTGGTCTTGTCTATGGTTCCAATGGGCGCTCCGCCTAAGTGTTGTCAATCCTTATGTTCATGTTGACCAACTTAGGCTCACCTATAGGCGAGGAGTCTCGTCTCATAAAGATCTGTTGAGGCAGTCTAAAGAAGAAAATTGGGAGCGATTCGTTGTTAAGCGTAGTAATGACCCTTGGGGTGGGCTCTATCGGATATGTAGAGGGAAACGTAGTCGCGATATAGCCGACATCAAGGTGAACGATGAACCTATTCTGACTTGACATGATAGTGTTTGTGCTATGCTGGATGAACAATTTCCGAGATCTGAGCCTTCGGTGTCTCCTGACGGTCGTGCTGAATTCCTCCCCTGAGGTATTGTGAGATCGAAGAGAGAATGGCGAGGCTCAAGTTTTGGAAGTCTGGCTGGGATAGGATGCCTGGCGAGATGTGCAAAGCCATCTCATGTCTAGTGTCTGTTTGAATGTTACTTATGGCAGGGTTATTTCCCTGCATTCTGGAAGACTGCCAGGGTCGTTGTGCTCTTGAAGTCACCAGAGGGTAATCTCCGGTCGTACAGGACCATATCTCTTCTCTCGGTCCTTGGCAAGGTCATGGAGAAGATTATAGTTCAGCGACTGGGGGTGAAAACATCCCATCCGGTACTGGCAGATCCACCGACGACGCTTTAATGTATATGAAGAACTTTGTTTTCCGTTGTCATAGCTAGTACGTCTTTGGAATCTTTGTAAGTTTCAAAGGCGCATTTGATTACTTAATTTGATCGTCCGTGTTGTCGAAACTTTTTGAGTGTGATTCCCAGGAATTGGATCTGTGGAAGAGCTACTTCTATGGTAAAAAAGCATTCATCCAAGGTGTCAACGAGCGTGTGTGGTTGAGTGTGGAGCGCGCCTGCCCACAGGGTCAGATAACAGATCCAGTGACGTCGTTAGCCTGTCTTCCTGTATGTCGTACGGTCTCGACCTACCCCATGCAGGTCTTGTTGGGTGTTCCTCTTCTTGATCTAGAGGTAGTCCGGCGTGGAATCAGTTACACCTGTTCCATCGACTACCAGTAGCGAAGAAGGAACATGACTCCCTGCGATGCTACTCATGCCCAGTGAAAGAGCCAGTGAAGCTAATCCAGCAAGGCCAACCATAAAGACTCTAGTAGTCAAAGGGAGCCCATACTATGGACCGATGCTGTTACACAACCAAAGTTAAGGTAAATAACGTATCCTCGGGATTAACGGCACTTAGAGCACTTGTCGATTTTGATTTACAACGGCCTTTACAGGCCCTACATTTCCGCATACTTTCATATCATAAAATTACTTCGTATATCAGTGTAACCAGGATGAAGGCATATCGAGAAGTTGGGATAAGGTTAAGCCAATAGAACTGATCATAACATCTGCTGGTCACTACTATCTGGTATCTATTGTCCCCCCGTACCGCTTACTCTCGTTAGGATCATGTTTGCAAAGGCATTAAGGAGGCCCTCATTGGCCTAACTAAGTTTCTACGCTCTCTTCGGAATGAGCGAGTAATTGGAATTGAAAAAGTATGAAGGTGACACTGACGCTAACTCCCCAATCCTTAAACAGAAGATGACACTGGTTTCTTCGTTACAAAACTCAGTTTGAGAAGATATGCTTGATCTCTTTTATTTGGTGAACCCTATACAGGTTTTGTATTTAGCTACTCATTCGATTTACTTTTCTTGTACCTTCTGTCGCCTATACTCACCATTGCTGATAGCTCCGGATACTAACGTTCCTAAAGCCACTATTATTCCGAACTAGCGTTTCATCTACGTATGAATAACATAGTAGTTATTTGAAGTCTTGTGGTACAAGGATTACAGGGAATATCTTTTCCCAGGAGCTAACTTAAGAAAAAGAAAGTTATCTTAGCCAAGGCGACGAAAACTTAAGTCGTGATTCTAATCCTACTAGCCTTTCACCTGGGTGCTAATATTGTAAATTTCTATTCCTAACGTCAATACCTTGCTATGGGTCTCGCCAAAAATGTGTCCCGAGATCGTTTGGCAATATTCAGAGAGCAAATCGCGGCCCAAACTTCATTTCTGGCAAAACGATTTCTACCATAGGCCGGATGTCGGATATCAAACGACTCAGTTTTGAATGAATGCCTGAGTCAAACTGAAGTAATAATCCCAGACAAGCGCAGTACAGACCACATTGGCCCCAAGGGTACGGTGATTTCCTCAAAATGAAGCGCTTTAACACGCTTCAAGGCAGTAGGCAATTTGATAATTTCAGGAATTTCCGTTTGTAGGATAACACCTTAAAGGCTTATCAAACGACTATAGTAGACTTAGGTAAACTTAGGTAGACACTTTCACTCGTATGCGTAATCCTGACAACAGTATGGGCTTCAAAAAATGCTTCCCCTAACATCGTTAAAGATTTCAGTCCATTGACACCTGTAAACTCTAATAAGGATTATGGACTCTAAGGCACCTTGCTTTGGTTCTCTCCACATCGAACTATGTGTTTCCGAACGACGGTTGATATTTCCGTCTCTCTTTAGTTTTCTCGGCAGCCACCCAGAGGTAACACGGCTTTGGTATGACAAAGATGGTGGACTCAAAGATTATTGCCACCACAAGTATCTCTCTGTTTTGGAAAATGATGTACTTGACGTTCAACTAGTGGATAACGCCAAAAACAGCGTAAGCTGCGGTGACAAAACATCTTGAGGATGTCGAGTTGTGCTTAAGTGAAGATGAGGGAATACGCGGGACAAGAATTATAAATACCGAATAGCAAACGCAGGCAATATGCAGAATACTTGCAAGTAGATTCTCCAGGCCTGGTGAAAGGGGGAGAAAGGAAAATGGTTATCATCGGCCCCAGAATAGAGACACAAAAAAAAGGAACGAACACTGAAAGGATAATGATGATAATAATTTTCACCCCAGGCCCGAATTTTCTCCCCAGACCGGGGACTACATCGACCTTTGTAAAACAAAATCATAATGTATTCTTTCACTTTATGAGGCTAACTCGGTCACTTATTCAGGTTCATTCTTACCCAATGTGTGTTCACTGAAGGCACTTTTCAATTTTCATTATCACGGAATAAAAAATTTAATTATTTAATTAATTAATTTAATTTTTTAATTAAATAATTTAATTTAATTTTTAAGCACATAAACTGGAGAAAAATTCTATATCTAAAAAGTGCAACTGCAAAGTATACAGGCTAACAATTTAGAAAAGAAAAAATGCTATTCCGTCGGAGGAACAACTGGATGTACATTCTCAGCAATACGAGCATAGGCCGAAGCTGGCTATAGGCTTTGGAGACGCCGGCAATGCCATTTGTTTCAGTTTTCTGCCCTTCCATTCTACAATACCCTTTAGATATAGTCATAAAATATTTAGATTTATTTTAAAAATCAAAAATCTCAATCGATTATTTCAATGAACAAATTTTTAATAAAATTAATTTTTATCTTTTCCAGAAATTTCAAAACATCCAAAATGGGAGCCGAAGCAGAATCTCTATTAGTCAATCGACATCGTACAAAACTCGATACAGATGTCATAATCAAGAAGAATTTCTCTGATGAGGAAACTGATCACAAAAAACATTCATCTGTTGATTATCTTCAAGAACGGATAGCAATTGAACGTGTTCCAGATACAGATAATAATGGCAATGATGACAATGGAAACCATTCGAATAATTCAACAAATGATACGACAAACAAAACAAAAGTTATCCTTGATAAAAGCAATCTATTACCCGCTGATATAGGAACAGATTTCAATTTCAAAAGAAAGATAGTCTGGAAAAATGCTATTGGATTTCTTTTTTTACATTTACTAGCTGTGTATGGTTTGATAATACAACTTTTAGGATATGCTGATTTTCGAACTATTTTGTATAGTAAGTGGTTTTTTTTTAAATTTGTATCTGTATCTAAAAATATTTAGACTTATTAATTCATTTTTAAGACAATATTTGTCCAGAATATTCACTTTTCAAAGGTTATTTTTAAACAAAAACCATTAAAAGATTTTTCCTTTTTTTGCGAATTTTGTTTTCCTCTGATATAGATACGATACCTCGGGAACCATTCCCCGAAAAAAAAAACAGAAAATTTTGCCAAAAAATGGATTAATCTTAATCTCCACCCCAATTGCCCCCCTTAACATTTTTTTTAATTTTTTCTCTCTCCATAACAAATAATTAAAAAAATAAATAAAATTTTTTTCTTTTCTATTTTATCTTTAGCTACTTTTTTGATTATTGCAAGCGGTATGGGTGTTACAATGGGAGCGCATAGATTATTTACACATCGGTCATTCAAAGCAAAGACCTGGGTTCGAGTTCTTCTATTGTGGATGCATACTATGGCCGGCCAGGTAATTTGCATATTCATTTGTATCTTAATTTGCCTTTACTGATTTCATTTTCTTATCTATCTTTTCTTTTTCGCCACTATGAAGAACTGCATGTACGTTTGGGTACGTGACCATAGACAACATCATAAATATTCAGACACTGATGCCGATCCACATAATGCTTCGCGTGGATTCTTCTTTTCTCATGTTGGGTGGTTGATGTCCAAGAAACATCCATTGGTAAGTTTTTTAGAAAATTTCGTTATTAATATTTATAGTGAAAGATTTGAAAAGGACCTATCCAATGATCTACGTCAACTTCAGTTAAAATGTCCCATCAAATCATAGCTAGGCTCGTTGGCGAAAAAAGGGGGCGGGGGGACTAAAGAGCTTTCTCATATAATAGATACTGTATCTCGGGAACCAGTTGTGCCCTTATCAATACTGAAATGGGAGGAGAACTCGCGCACTACTAACAGTACGGTGCAAGGGATTTCTCGGATGCAAGCATCGAAGCCATTCTAATGGACAGTAACGCGGCCATTAGGACTTTGTACTCAATGGCGATATTCTCCAGACTAATGAACCAACACAGGGGTACATTGAACAGTCTGGGCGGAACGCTTGAAGTCCTTCTTTGAGTTCCCGCTTCTAGGAACATAGAGGGGAGTGAACGAGTTGGCGAACAGACCAAGCGTGAGATGTGATTGCAGGAGGCATATACAAATGCGTTAACACGGACCCTGACCTATAGGGGGTTGACAAAGCTGCAAAGAGGAGGGTATTCCCTCTGCAAAGAGGAGGGTGTTCCCTCGCTCCCGCCTTCAGAGACCTCCTCTTCCATTGCTCAGCACTAGCTTGAACCAGGCTGCAGACACTAGTTAAACGGATCTCAAACCGACCTCTAGTTGCAGAGTGGGAGAACCTAGTCGGCTGGCTCTATTCCCCTTGCTCTTATCACAGCAGTCATGGTCTTAGGAGTTTCTGGTAGTGCTAATATTGTCTGCAGAAGCCTCCTTTCTCCTGTAAGATACTACATCATATCGTACTTAGCTTTCTCGTGTCTTTACTCAAGTCGTTCCCTGATATTAGAGATGAGTTTGTGCTTGCATCAGCTCTTCGGATTGTTGTCTGATTCATTCTCTTTGATACAATAATTACGTTTACATCGATTGTCATCAAGTACCGTCTAATTAACATTAAGTAATAGACCGAGTCTATCTTCTTCCGACTTCGCGAACTTTTCCGCGTTTCTGCTTACACCGCTTCAACTGGGAACCGTGGAACCACCAAAAGGTATTACTTCAGGACGGAGTCAGCTCACTCTAGTTTAGTCACCTTTCTTCTCTACGCGGCGTAGGTAACCGCGCTTTTCTTCTCTCTTCTGGCTTTCGCAGTTTATTTTGAATAGAGGTGATCATGGAATTGACCACAACTCAATCCTCTTCACGTGCTACCATCCTTAGTACCAGATTTTCTGGTACCAGCACCTCTCCTAGTTTCATCTAGATTCCTCCTTTCTTCCACAAATCTTGGACAGTGGAAGAATACATGCTCTGGGTCCTCTGGGACTCCCTCGCAATTTGGACAGTCGGGTGAGGTCTCCAATTTAAACCTGTGAAGGTATTGGAGATATCCTCCATGTCTCTCCATGGGTGAGATTATAATTAATCTCACCGTGTCGTCTCTCCAACCACTCAATTTAGACAGTCGGGTGACGTCTTCGATCAGCTTGCCACCGAGCCAGAAGAGCGGCTCAGAGGGCGGTAGGTAAAGTCGATCAGGGGCAGAAAAAGTGCGACTATAAGGCAGCCCGCAAAATCCTCAAGCTCGCCATCCAGCGTAGCAAGAGGAAATGCTTTAAGGACCCTGCTCAGAAGCGGACGTAAACCAGTGGGGAAGAGCTTATGGAATCGTGATGGGACGATTCAGAGGCCGTTCATCTCCGCAGATCACGTGTCCCACCCTCTTGCTAAAAATCATCCAGGGGTTATTCCCGCAGCAAGAGGAGAGCACTGACACATTCCAACCATCTCTGAATGTGACGGTAATCCCGCCAGTCACCAGAGACGAACTACTGGAGATCTACAGCAGAATAGGAGACAATAAAGCGTCAGGCCTAGACGGAGTACCGAATAAGGCCCTTAAGCTTGCCGTGAAATCCAGGCCGGACATGTTCGCTGAGTTGTTCGAAGCGTGCATATCCGAAGGAATATTTCCAGCGGCTTGGAAACGACAGAAGTTGGTACTTCTACCTAAGCCTGGTAAACCTCCAGGTGAACCATCGTCATACCGATCCATATGTCTTTTGGACACGGTGGGGAAAATGTTAGAGCGGATAATCTATAATAGATTATTCCCGGTTGTTGTATGGGTTCCGAAAAGCCAGATCAACCATTGATGCCATCAAATTGGTTACTGGCTTGGCCGAAGATGCAATTCATGGAAAGGGTAGTACCAGCAAATATTGCGTGGTAGTAACCCTGGACGTGAAAAATGCATTCAATTCGGCCAATTGGAATCTAATACGCAAATCCCTATCGAAGGTAGGTATTCCCGCCTATCTCGCTGCTATCGTCAATAGTTACTTAACTGAAAGGAGGCTCTGGTATGACACTGATGACGGACCGCAGGAGTATGTTGTTTCCGTGGGTGTCCCACAGGGCTCCGTATTGGGCCCACTATTGTGGAACATCATGTACAATGATGTACTTAATCTTCCCCTTCCGGAGGGAGCCACAGTGGTGGGTTACGCTGACGACATAGCGCTGGTTGTTGTCGCAAAGCATCTCGAAGATGCTGAGTTATACTCAAGCGAGGCAATCAGTGCTGTCAAATGCTGGTTGGAGAGCTCTGGTCTGACGCTTGCGGAGGAAAAAACAGAAGCGGTCCTCACCACGAAGCGCCGGCAGAGAAATTACGCCTGTGTTAGAATCGGGAATAATATCATCACTTCCACGCCGACCATCAAATACTTGGGGGTGGTGATAGACAGGAAGCTCAGCTATAAGCAACACGTACAGTATGTGTGTGATAAATCATCCACTGCCAGTATGGCCCTGGCGAGGATGATGCCGAACGTGGGAGGGCCACGGCATACCTCTAGGTTGCTTATAGCCAGGGTGGTGACCTCAATGATGCTCTATGCGACACCAATTTGGAGCGAGGCATTACGGATGTCAGTTAATAATAGCAAATTGAATGCAGTCTACAGGAGGACAGCTCTGAGGGTATGCTCTACCTTCAGGACTGTCTCAGATAACGCAGCATTCGTCATCTCTGGAATGATGCCGATTGACATCTTGGCAGATGAGATGGCGAATATATACAATGCGAAGCCAATCTCTCCCTTATTGCAGACGAAGAACACTGAGAGGGAGAGATCCATAAATAGATGACAAGAGAGGTGGGAACGCTCGGGAAAGGGTCGGTGGACTTACAGGCTCATTCCTGCCATCAAGGAGTGGTTGGAGAGACGACACGGCGAGATTAATTATAATCTCACCCAGTTTCTCACGGGACATGGAGGATATCTCCAATACCTTCACAGGTTTAAATTGGAGACCTTACCCGACTGTCCAAATTGCGATGGAGTCCCAGAGAACCC
The DNA here is from genome assembly GCF_905115235.1 of Hermetia illucens. Lineage (NCBI taxonomy): Eukaryota > Metazoa > Arthropoda > Insecta > Diptera > Stratiomyidae > Hermetia > Hermetia illucens. Next base: position 5,356,489 of record NC_051851.1, on the reverse strand, counting down.
AGAGCATGTATTCTTCCACTGTCCGCGATTTTTGGAAGAAAGGAGGAATCTAGAGGAGACTCTAGAAGAGGTGCTGGTACCAGAAAATCTGGTGCCGAAAATGCTAGCACATCAAGAGAATTGGGATGCGGTCAACTGCATGATCGCATCTATTCAAGATAAATTGCAAAAGGCAGAGGAAAGGAGAAAAGCGCGGTCACGTGCGGGGGGGATTAAGCTAGAGTGAGCTAACTCCGCCCCGTGATGTAGTACCTTATGGTGGTTCCGCGGGGCAGGGAGGGAGTCGGGGGTGGTTTTAGTGGGTAAAAATCCCACACGCTGGTGTGTCCAGACCAGTGTCTTTTGAAGATTTCCACCTCCTCAAAAAAAAAGACAGTCGGGTGAGGTGTTCAGTTTAAATCTGTGCCCCGTGAGAGATTGGATGAGATTATAACTAATCCTACCTTTCGCCTCTACAAACGCTTCTTGTTGGCAGTGGTAAGCCTGTGAGTGAAGCACTCAGATGGCTCTCATCATGTTCTTAATTGCTTTGTGCACACTGCATAAAAGGTAGTTCTTATGGGTTAGGGCTATGTTCTTGGGGAGTCAATTGCTAAGCAACCATGAGTTTTCTCTTTTGCCGGCTTTGGTATTAGAGGAGATCGTAAAATTGATGAGCTTCTCCTGAATGGATCTATTTCCTGCAGCTGAAGTACCTACCTCTCGAGCGGATGCGATGGGTGCCGAAACCGCGTTAGTCGGACAGCGATCACTTTTCAACCCGTCATTTTTTGCCTTCGTATTTGATGTTCTTGGCAAAGTCTTACTTCGCTTGAACACCTCCTTCTCCGACTCTAAATCACTTGTAGCATTAGATGCCACGGTGGCCAAGTCGTGCACCACCGAAGCACTGGGGGGGTTTGCTCACTCCCAAAAGCCATGTATGTGGGTTTTACTTTCTAGGTATCCTTCTCATAGCCTTGGTCCATGCACCAAAACCGGGGTCACATCTGATGGGAGATCTGGCCACTCCTCAACAGCTCGGTCTGTCCATCTGTCTTTTTTTTTGTGTCGTTGAAAGGGGTGAAGAGTGGCTCCTGCCAAACGGTCATGTGATGCTTTTACTCACTAAAACTACTTCCTTCTCCTTACGAGACTGCCATTTCGGCAGTATAGGAAATTGTCTCGCCAAAGCGGTAAAGGTATGCGCGATACCCTCCATGTCTTATGAAGTGGATTACGTCGTAGCGTCGTAGTTAACCTCTCCATAGCGCCGGTTTAATCCTCCTTGCGACATCTGGGATAATTCTGTTAGTGCAGCGTCCTTTAAAAAAACCATCCCTTCTCTTTTGCCACTCCAGTATTGCCTCAGTTCATGCCAGTCGCCGATGGGTATAGGATTTGACGATTGCGTATGTTGGGTCATCGAGGTGTCGATCCTCCTTCGCCAAAATGTTGATCGGAACCATGTCTACTATCAGAAGTGCTGTTTCGTCAGAGGTTGTACTGTAGTCGGACGAGCTCCACAGTGTGCTTCTTGCTTCAACGCTAAGGTCCAGACGGTAAGGTCAAGACAAGAAGCCAAGAAATTTTGCTTGGGTCATCTTACATTCAGTAATATTTTCGGAAACAATGTAGGAATCTCGGAAGCCTTTTCTGTGAACTCTTAGGAGTTGGCTTAAAGTTTAATTTTTAGTCAGTCATGACTCGTTTGGTCTTTCATGACTTTTAGGTCAATCATGGCTCTTAAGTATTTGAGCGCTGGTTGCGAATGGACGGTTTGTTCGCCAATCCTAAACTTTATCAATGCTTGCCTTCTTCGCTTGGTAATCAGAACTACCTTGTTTTTTATGATCTCCGAGCGCCAGACCAGCGTCTTCTGGCCAAGATCTGATTTCCTAAATTATGTTGTTTGTCAGAATCTCAACCACTACCTTGTGCCACAATAGTCACTCCGATGTCATCTCCAAGGCCGATAGCAATCACGCCTTTGGGGTGCTGTTACGGCAAAATTTCGTCGTATATTATTATCCAAAGATGGGGTCGGAGGAGTGATCCTTATGGAACCCCACAGGTTGTCCAATGTGTCTTAGGTCCATCGTCCGAATCGTAACACAATTGCCCGTTCCGGAGGAATTATTTGACGATGGGCACCGGGTGTTTGGAAGTGCCTAATTTGGCTACAATCGCAATTATTTTGCCCCATCTCGCAGAGTAAGGCTTTCATTGCTGGCTCAGCAATTTTCACTACCATACTGATCGCACTGACAGTAGATTTCGCCTTTCGGAGTCCGAACTCTCCATTTGAGAAACCGACCCCCCCCCCTTCCCTTTTCTATGATCGGAATAAGGCTATTGGAGACGACCCGGTCGAATAGTTTGCTGGGGATGCTGTCTAAGCCTGGAGCTTTATTTTCAGCAATCTCCTTCGCGACCTCAAGGACCTTTTCTGTTTTTACCTCGGGAAGATCAACGGAGGATCTATCTGAGCAGTGGGTGGGTTCGATTCACTCGCGACTTATGGGAAATGGATACCAATTGTACCCCACAGCAAATCAAAGTTGGTGACCGACGGTGATGACATGGCGCCTCATATGTACATTCCCATGGCTTGGAATTCACTTCCTTGCATAACTTCCTAAAGTGTTCCCTTTTACTTATCGAAATGGCTGATTATTGTTACTTCTTCACCTGCACAACTTTTCAAACTCGAATCGATTCCTGCTTGCCTTTGAACCAAAAGGAGGAACGTCGCCGAATACGATACGGTTACGAACCATGGTGAAGTGAACATCTCTTCAGCTACTCGTCATCGTGGTTAACATCCCTCTCAGGACTATGGAAATATTTGTGACCACATGCAAGTCCTTTGGTAATGCGGTATACACTTCAGAAATCATTGCTTTCTGTGGCTTCGTTGACCAGCGCAAAAAAAAAAATTCCCTTTCATCGCGACGCTCACTACATTGAACTTCTGGGGATTTCGCTCAGTATCGAAGTTCGAGCACGTCACTCTCGCCTTCAACAGCAGGCACTAGAGAGCCTTTTATTCCTTCCGTTCATTGATCCGCTTCCATGATTCCGCAGTCAGCCAGATTTTACGATGTCCCTTCGGTAGGTTGCCAACGATGTGCGTAGCACTCGAGAAAAGATCATTTTTAATGGCAACCAAATCGATATTCTCAGCAGATTCGTTCAGGGTATCTGCCGCCCGATCTGCAAAATAACTATTCCACCGTTGAACGACAGCTGGATCATACTAGCGATCGTTATTGAACTCCAACCCTGCGGAGGCAACGCCCAACCGAACTTAGCAACCATCAGATGGTGTTGCCTTTTCGAGGCTGATGACAGTGCTTTTATTGAGAGAGACAAAGAGAGAGATGAGACAACTCCTAAATTTACTACTGATCGCGAAGTGGTCGATCTAGTTGGACATACCGTATCGGTCAGTTGAAACCCAACTGACCTCATGACAGGCTCTTTGCTTGAAAGAAGTGCTACCAATGACAAGAGACCTAAAAACCTCCCACCATTATCGTTACGAGCACCAAGACCATGCTTCCGCATCACATGTCCGAGCAAGGTGTTTTCAGAGCCCATTTTGGCATTCACATCACCTGGCAAGATCACAATTTCACCTCTAAGAAGGCTTAGCGCAGCATTGCAACTGAATATTTAAATGCTGCTTACTAAAGCTCGTGTGAATTCGTCTTCTGGGCTATTGACCGTGTTTTTGATTGCTCGGTTTCCTCGGACCTACATTGCTGTTCGTTTTGAGGATCGCTCTGTGTCTGTCTGTCAGATTGTCACACACAGTTGCCTTACAAACATTTATACCAGTTGATACCAAATTTGGTACAGTCAGTAACATCGTTCTACATTGAGTTTAAGGGGGGTGGCACGTGGGATACCATGGATGAATACTACATTAAGTAGAACGGGAAGCTGGTGACGTGGACGCTACTGGTTTAACGCCGGTGTGTGGAAATGGATCCAAGCGGTCCGGACACCGTGAACTTGGAAAGGCCCGAAGCCGATGGCAGAAGAGAGCACTCCGAAGGAAGATGAAGCACCTTGGGAATGAGGACATGGACGTGGCTGTATCACTAGGGGCGGTTACGCCCAGAGAAATCGGACACAAGGAAGCGGAATCTCCGGCGGAAGGTGGGGATAAACTGGAAACCCCGGTAAGATCCACACTGGACGCACCAGACTCTTCTGTCAGCGACAATAGACTAAGTTTATGTCGAAAAACATAAAGATTGGTCAAATCAACCTGCAGCATGCCAAAGCTCCCTCCTACCTGTTGGCAGCGAGAGTGACAAAGCTGCAGGATTTCCCCTATATCTTTCTGGTGCAAGAACCGTGGCTTCGATTTAACAGAATCGGTGGCATTGGATCAGTAAGGGGGGCTAGGATCTTCTACGACGAAAGATCCATAAGACCGAGAGCTTGCGTCCTGATGTCAAGACGGACTATGCTGAGCCAATATTGTTCCCAGGACTTAGCTACGGTCATCATATAATACCAAATAAATGGCGAGAGGAAAAACATCATAGTTGCCTCCGCTTATTTACCCTATGATTCTTTGTATCCTCCACCGACGCAGGAACTTAGGGATCTGGTGGCGTATGCAGAATCAAGTGGTCTCGAACTCTTAATAGGTTGCGATGCGAATGCTCAACATATTTGTTGGGGCAGTAGCAAATGCAATCCAAGAGGAGAGAAGCTATTTGATTTCAGCTGGTCTTATGACTGCAAACATAGGGTACGCCCCTACGTTCCTGGGACCGAGAAGAAGCAAAGTAATTGACCTAACAATCTGTACCCCAAAATTGTTAGAGTTGATTACACACTGGCGAGTGCTAGACGAGGTCTTACTGTCAGATCACCGATATCTTGAATTCTAGATTCTAGATCTGACTACTGCGGGCGAACAGTCTGCAGTACAAAGACGGAACCCTAGGAAAACGGATTGAGCAAAGTTCAATGAACTTCTTGGCAATAAAGTACAGTTCCCTAGGCGACTAAGGACTCCTTTGATGCTGGAAGATGGAACTCACAACGTGAATATAAGAGGCTCGTTAGGTGGTCGAAATGAGACTCCTTTAGAGCGTACTGTGAGGAACTGGAAGGCGAAAGGGAGACTTCAAGGCTGTGCAGAGTCCTCAAAAGGGATGAGTCGGCCAAGTTGGATTCTCTTAGAAAACCCGACGGTACTTTCACGAGCTCCAGACTGGACTCAGTACAGACCCTCCTGGAAGTACACCACCCGGGAGAACGGGTGAGAGAAGTGGTAGGGAGAGAGTTGACGGTTCTTGCAACCCCTTCAACACGCGAGCGTTGCAAGAGGAACTGGAACACTGCGAAAACGGTTGTTACCCATGAAAAGGTGAGAGCTGCCATACTGTCCTTTGAACATTTCAAAGCACCTGACATGGATGGCATCTATCCGGCAATGCTAAAGGAGGGTATGGAGCATTTAGAGCGATCTCTAAGAAATATTTTTCGAGGATGTCTTGCTCTGGGCTACGTGCCTTCTTCTTGGCAACAGGTTAAGGTAGTTTTCATACTGAAACCTGGGAAAGATGACTATTTTAATCCAAAGAACCTCAGACAGATCAGTTTGACTTCATTCTTGCTGAAAGGTTTGGAGAGACTGGTGGAGCGTCACATTTGTGGAAACGCACTTAGGTCACACCCACTTAGTGAAAACCAACATGCTTACCAGCGTGGAAAGTCCTGTGAGTCTGCTCTTCATTCTTTGGTCACAAAGATAGAGGATGCAACTTTGAATGGTGAGTACGCGATGGGGGTGTTCGTGGACATTGAAGGGGCTTTTGACTGTGCGCATTTTCAAAAACTTTGTGATGCCGCCAGAGCGCATGGTGTTGATGATGCTTTAATTAAGTGGATCCATGCTATGCTAACGCAAAGATTGTTGTGCGCTGAGGTAGGGGTCGATCGCTACCTGACTACAGAAGCGACGAAGGGCTGCCCCCAAGGAGGTGCGCTTTCGCCGCTTCTGTAGAGTATGCTGATCGACTCACTGCTATGCGAACTGCAAAATTTGCCAATACACGCTCAAGCTTATGCTGATGACGTGGCTGTACTTGCTGTTGATCAGGATCTTGGAACGGTGTGTAGGAATATACAACGTGTCGTTGATTTGATAGACAGCAGGTGCCTTAGACATGGTTTGTCGGTTAATCCAAATAAAACCACAATGGTTTTATTCACAAAAAGGAGAAAACTGGATGGACTTTGTCTCTCTGAGATGAGGGTACTACCCTACAACTCTCCGAAGAAGTGAAATATCTGGGGGTCACTCTAGATAAAAAACTTCTTTGGAACATGTAGAGGTGAAGATGAAACGAGCTCTCACAGCTTATGGGCTGTGCAGACGGACCTTTGCCTCGGCATGGGGACTCAGGCCTCATGTGGTAATGTGGATATACGTTGCCATCATTAGGCCGATGTTCGTATATGCATCCGTAGTGTGGTGGGTTAAGGTGAGACAAAAAGGTTTTCACCGTAAACTAGACGCACTGCAAAGAACTGTTTGTCTGGGTATCACTGGTGCCATGAGCACGACATCCGGCGCAGCTGTGAATGCACTACTCAATTTTCAGCCCCTGGATATACTTATTCAAAGCACTGCATTGAGAGCAGCTCATAGACTAATTCGATTAGATCTATGGGAAAACAACGGATGTGGGGGGCACAGAGCATTGGAAGAGTTACTGGGAGGACTGAATCCAGTTCTTACAGTGCCTTTCGATTCTCGTGTCCCCATACATCTGTTTGGTAGAAGATATGTAGTTACCCTGAAGCGTAAAGAGGACTGGGAAGACCCAGAGGAATGCGTGGCGGGATATACGGAAGTCTTCTACACCGATGGCTCAAAAACAGAAGAGGGTTCTGGAGCCAGAGTCTACCTCTCGAATAAAAACGAGAAGTGGGCTTTTCCTTTGGGACAATATGCAACCAAGTTTATGCGATCCTAAGGGTGGCAAACTGGGTGATTGACGAGCGGTTGAAGGGCAGGCGCATCGCAATCTGCAGTGACAGTCAAGCTGCACTGAGGGCATTTAGCAGTCCTTTGATCACCTCGAAAATCGTTCAGGAATGCAGAAACCGTTTGAACTCTATGTCTAGATTCAATACGGTGGAACTACTCTGGGTACCTGGTCACTGCGGCATAGAGGGAAATGAAATCTCGGACGCTTTAGCGAAAGAGAGGGTCAAACTCCCCTATGCCGGGACCGGAGCCAGCAATTGGGGTATCAGTAGCATTGGCTAAATCTGTTTTCAAAAACTGGGAACAAGTTTCCCATAATGACAGGTGGCAGAGCTTAAGTGCTGCTCGACACACCAAATTTTTCCTGTCAGAACCCAACATACGTATCCTGTCGAAAAGCAGGAGGACTTCCAGGCACTTCAATGAAATGCCAATTTTTCACCTTTTGAGAAAACTCCGTCAACGGATTCATGGCGTCAGTTTTCTCCAGAGCAATGCCCACTTTCCCAGGCACTCCTCTAAGCCTAAAAGGGATGTCAATCAATCAACCATAACTCTCTTTAGTCGCAACGTTAAAGAAGATTGCCTCAGCATAGTCATAGTCCTTCTAACCATTTATTTTTATCAATTACAGGTTATTGAGTACGGAAAGAAAATCGATATGTCAGACATGGAAGCTGATCCCTGGATTATGTTCCAAAAAAAGTTAGTATTATAATTTGACACTATCATGAACTTCCGCATTTATTCTCACCATTATGCAACCCTTCTTCCAGATACTACAAAACCATGTATTTGATTTTCACCGTTCTCATCCCGACCTCGATTCCGATTATATTCTGGAATGAAAGCTACCTCGTGTCCCTATTCACAACTTACTTCTACCGAACTGTTGTCCAATTGAACTTCACCTGGTGCGTCAACAGCGTTGCCCATATTTTCGGGAATAAGCCATATGATAAGTAAGTATCTGAAAATGCACTAGTTCTTACTTTGGGATTTCAGTTTAGAGGACAAGGAGCAACAAGTTAGCTGCTCCATGTTGACTGTTCAGAGCTAAAGTAAGACTTCAGAGTTAAAATTGATAAATATCTGGAAAAATGTTTATTAAATTTAATTATAATTTCCCCCCACCAGAAACATGCTTCCAGTTGAATCCCGAGCTGTAGCCATTATGGCAGCTGGCGAAGGATGGCACAACTTCCATCACTCCTTCCCATGGGACTACCGTGCAGCTGAATTGGGAATGCCCCACAATTTGACCACGACCCTTATCGATCTGCTTGCCAAATATGGACAAATCTACGACCGTAAATTCGTGAGTGATGAAGTCATCCGTAAACGTTGCCTGCGAACTGGCGATGGATCTCATCATAAACACGGTAGAATGCCAGAGGAGATTCCCGAAGGAGAGCTGATCCTGCGCAAGTACATTGTTGAGAAGCAAAAGCTCGATCAGTTCCGTAATCATTTGGAGAACTACGCGAAGGAAGATGATCTCAATAATAACAATAATAATAATGGCAAGGATAAGCTACAGGTGAAGCAACCTTGCGCCGATAGTAACAATAGTTGTAATAAGGACTTAGTGTGTAAGTTGAAGGATAAACAGGCGCTGAATGCCTGCAGTGCCTAAGTCACACGCGTACCTGTACTGAACGATGGGGTTTGTTCTGCTGTAGTTCCATTGTCTCATTTTGTACAATATTTAGGGATTAATATTATTATTGTAGTTTTATTCCAAGTGATTGTTTAATAGTAGGCCTAGAAAACTATTATTATTATTAATATAATTAAATTGTTTGTGGTTGTTGATTGCGCTTTATATCACTATGTAGATATGGCTAGTGTTCGTATTTACGAGCATATTTTATAAAAATCATATAAAATAAACAAAAATAATATTTGAATGGTATGGAAAACTTTTCAATTTTTAACTATCTGTATCTGAATTCCAACAGGTGAAAGGGACGAAAATTAGTTAATCTTCTTGAGACGTCTTACGACTTGACAATGAATCCAACCGCTTCCTACTATCATCTATATTTTTTGCGACTCTAGGATAAACTTAAGGGCGGTTTCTAGTCAATTTCCTCAAAAACATAGTATACTACTATTAGCTTAATTTTACAGAAGTTATCAGTGTGAAGAGTATTTAGAGGTCTGAACACCGTTTCATAACTTTTTTCAGATTTTTCTGAGAATGGCTCCCTTAAAGAAATCGTCTCTCTTGACCCCCGCACTCCCCGCCTTTCCAACATATGTCAAAACTAAGACTGACTTCAGAAAGTACTAATCGAGACCTTTCATTTGATATCCAACACGGCTATATTCGGTAGGAAAAAAAATTGTCACCCCCTTTTTACATGTATGAGCCCCCCCCCCCCCCCTCCTTAAATTTAACGTAGAAAGGTGTAATTTACATGTGTGGGCGTTCACAGTTCCCATCATCTCACCAAATTTTGTGTCAATTAATATGGCCCCCTCGGACACCACCTTGTCATGGTGGGGGAGCTTGTGGTAATTTATTACTACACTAAGGGTTCCAAAAACACATGAAGATGGAAACAAAGGATTGTAACTCTCCAAGTGGTCACAGACTTCGAATCCACTCGCGACTATGAAAAATCAGGCCGTGGCCGAGGCACGGATTTTGGAGACCTCACCTAATTCATGTTCCCCCACTGGAAAATCTGTGGAAGACAGGCTCTCCACTTCAGTGGAAAACCCACACCCGGTGTCTACGGCGCGGTCAGCCAGAAAGGATAGTACAGCAACTCCTTTAATGAGAGGAACTGGAAATCTGACTACGGCCGTCCTGTCGGTGACACTGTTGCCTAACTGTTCTAAAATACGGGGAAGGAAGGCTCAGCAGAAAGAAACTTTAACCACAAAGCAGAAAGGACTACAGGCTTGCCTGTCAGAACCTTCTCCTCCGCCTGTACCCAGAAAAACGGAAGAAAGGGAATCTGTTAATGTAGACCCAACTGGTCTAATGCGAGTATGTGTATCCATGCAGCCCGGACTCCTGGTAACCCCGGTGAGATCCACAATGAACGCAGCAGACTTTTCAATTAGCAGCGGTTTTCACATTATACTGCACTTATAGCTACAAACATAAGAGTCAGTGAAATCAACCTGAAGCATGTCAATGCTTCTTCCTATCTACTAGCGGTAAAGCTGGCAAAATATGCAGGACTGTCCTTATATATTTCTGGTTCAAGAGCCATGGGTTCCTTTGAAAAGAATCTGTAGTATTGGATCAGTCAAGTAGTCCCCTTGATCTTCTTCGATGAAAGATCCGCGAGACCAAGGGATCCTGATGTCAAAATTATTAGAGGCAACCATGCTGAGACAATTCTGTGAAAATAAGCAGAGCACCATAGTATCTCTTTATCTCCATGTTGAGTTTTTATGGTAAATTTAGACGATATAGTGTCGCCATCACATAGGACATTAACCAAATCAGTCTAGAAGTCTTTTGACACTACCATTCTAGAGCGGGTCGACCACTTACAGGTCAGTATGTTGGAAGTTTAGGCCACTGACTATCCCACCAACAACCCACGGTTCTTGTATGAGGTATATAAATGTCTTGCAGCTATTGATCCGACGACTGATAAGTGTAGTTACCACTTTACAATGCTGGAAATTTATTTGGGAAATATGGCACCCCATCTACGCTTCAGACAAAGATGCCGAATGCCGTTTTAGGAGCCGACACTTTTAATGTGAGGGTCTCAAGCCCGTAGTAGAGCCGGCACCCCAATTGTTCCCGAACCTTCCTAACATCGGGTTCGGGAACCCCGATAATAGGGAAAGTTCCCGGCCTATCGGCTCTCTCTCTCCTGTTTTGCTGCCTAGCAACATCCAGGTGCAGGTATTGAGGTTATTCTGGACACCAAGTTGTTCCAGAACCGCAGCACCATTACGTCCTTCTTCTGGATGCCAGATGTACCACTTTTTGAACGATAGCAGCTCAAAGACCCTTTTCGGGGTTAGTCACGAACCATCCCACAAATCATTAAGGGAGAAGCAATACTGCCTGAGCCATTCGTTCGTGTCTTGGTCCGGAAAGTTTCGCCGTAAAATTTTACGATTTACACCTACCGATTCAAAGCGAAGCCTTGTGAAGATGCAGTCCTTACAGGTAAGTGGAGTTTCTCCTAAGCTGTTTGCACAGCAATATCGATAGCCTTGCCGACCGGGCCCTCTTAGCTGCCTTTTGTGTCGAAGAGTTGAGATCGTCCGAGGACCGCTGCCGCTTCGATTTCCCCTTAGCCGTAGATGCTTCGAACGATCTTTTCCCCTTAACCTTAGCACAACCCGTAGGTTGTGATTTGCCCGAAGGCGGTTTGCCCGGAGGCAGCTCGCATCGATTGGAGCCTGGGATCCGAAGTTCTGACATAAGGGTCCTGCTTCGGCTCGTCCTTTAAGGACTGGATCCCAATTAGATTGGTTCGCACTTGAGTAAGTGCAGAAAGAATCTCGGCAGAGCTCCTTTTTTCCGAGATAAGGCTAGTTAAAACTGGGGGTCGCCTGGTACCCAGAGTTCACGGTTTACGGCCACATCACACCATGTGACCATTCAGCCCCCGAAATGATAGTCACACCTGGGCTTAGGGTTTTGATTACCGCTTGACTTCAGGTGTCACCTATCGTTTCCTAGAGGATTTTCCTTACTGAGCTCCCTCACCACGCAAAGGTAGGTAATCGTCGAGGGAGAAGGCGCGTATCCCTTCGTGCGGATAAGGGAATTCTATTCCATTTACGCATTCGGAAGTGTACGTACATAGACACGTTTATGCACAAATCGGGTAGGGGGGGGGGGGGGGGGGGGCGAAACGCCCACCCATGGACAAAATTGGCTATAGGAACGATACTCAGCACAAAAAACCAAAAGTATTTGGCATATGGAGACTTGTTGGCAGACTCTGCGTCACAGGCACATACCCACGCACCAGTTGCTGGCGCAAGCTGTAAGCGGACTTCCCACTCGCACGTGTCAGTGGAGCGCCAATGTTCCTGCAGATACGGCGACCCGGGTAGAGTTGTGTCTGGTCAGTTGAGTTGAACATCTACTGCGGATTTTGGAATCCAACACGCCACTTTGTCACAATCCCAAGATGAGTGAACCGTCTACCTAACGAAGGAGATGTGCGGGGGGAACTATTACTGAAAGCCTACGAAACTTTCGCCGACTGTCTACCGTTTGGTACGTGGGCAGTTCAAAGAGGGGAAAGTACGGCTAGATGAATAGGATCCCCTATGAAGCACAGGGGTAGTGGGAGGCGAGAAGCTGGCGACTACCACGGCTGTGTTCCGCGAACGTGAGCCTGCGCCTGAATTTAGGGCAAATAACTGAACCAAAATATAGACGAAACGAGCACAGTACCATTGATATTGAAGGAAAAAGAGGATATTAACGACGCCATTATGGGACCATCGAAATTGATACTGCAACAACTGATAAGGAAGTGGTAATGGACCTGGATCCCTTTAATCCAAGTGGTAAAATGCTACGCTCTCCACCCAAGTCGGATGAACGTCCAGGTATTGATTGTGGCAAAGGCTGTACCGTGCCCAACAAAGAAGAAGCGGTGCATGTCAACAACGAGGGAATTGATGCAATTCTAGCAAAAATACTCCGAGTGGAAAGTTGCCTGAAGGAGATGGGTAAAACCCGAAATACGCTCTACGAATTTGTCGGGTCGAAACATAATATTCATCGCTATATTAAGGTGGTTGTTCGAAACCTTAAAGACACTTGCGAAAAGGCGTGCGTAAGTTAGGTTCGACGAACCAATATTCAGCGAATATAGGACAGTTACAAACTCTTACGTTCGTCCCCATTGCGACAGATACCTGTTGCTACTAAAAGGATGGAACAGAAAGTTGTAGAGGGCATAAAGAGGAGCAGAGAAAGAATGGAATATACTTGTGTAAAGCTTCCAACCCCAAAAAAACCAGTAACGAAAGTAGTCCAAATTTTGGACCCCAAATCAGCTCCTCAAATGAAATCCCAGGAAATATAATAGAAGCCAATGTTTGGACAACCGTGACTCCAGGAAGCATGAAAACAAATGAGGCCCTACCCAGAAAGCAGAGATGACCCCTCTTGCTCTGAAATTCTACAGAAGGTCAAGTGAGATCGGACGCTAAGCGGTCTGGGAGCCTAAGTCACACAGATCACAAGAACGCAGAAGGGAGAGCTACTCCTGGAGCTCCGGAAGATTCGGGACGAAAAGACACTCAATTACCAGAACTTGGTTGGTAGAGGTGAGGAAGTTACAGTGAAGCAGTTAACCCAAAATATAAATGTAGAGTGTGGGAACCTTGACAAGATCACGACGAAGAAGGACATATGAAGAAAAGCACACGATGGCACGCAAACGGCAATCATTAGTTTGCCAGCTGATTGGGCAAACAAGTTGCTAAAGGCTGGCAAAGTCAAATCAAAGGGGAGCAGCATGCGATAAATTCCAAGCCTTTCATTAAATACCTTGGCATTATGCTGGATCATCGATGCAGCAATCGTTTGCACAAAAGCCCTTAATGTTCAGGTGTATAGGAGAAAACTATCTTCAGTATATCATCCAAGTGCGTTAAGATTCGCTAGCGCATTCCGTTGTTCGGACGAAGCAGGAATGGTGCCCATTGATACTTTGGATGAGGAGATCCGAACACTATACAATTGGAAAGCACGTAGTGACCATAATGCCGAAGATTGACGAAGAGAAAAAAAGCGCACACAATCAGGGTGTGGCAGGAACTCTCTATTTGGAGAGAGTCAGAAACAGGAAGGAAGGACCTCAAATGAGCTTTTCAACAACGCCTGATTATTATTATTCTGTTAAGGGAAAGCCGCACCGCGTCCTTGAAGAACTATTGTGCTCCTTTTACTAGTTATAGTATACCTGTTGATCATAGTATCTCAAGCAGGCCTGTAACCGTTAGAAACTTTGGTATGTTCCCCACTTCCAGAAGTTTCAGCTTTGCATCTGGTATTAAGTGTTCTCCCAGATGTATCGACCTACTTTGCACAAGTGCCGGACACTGTCCCAGGACGTGCATAGAGGTTTCGTCCTTCTCCTCACAGAACCTGCAGGCAGTGTCCGTAGATATCCCTAGCTTCCCTAGGTGATAGTTCAGCCGACAATGACCAGTGAGAATTCCCACTATGATTCGGAGGTTCTTTTTGGTGAGGTTTAAGCAATCCTTTGTACGCATGGGTTCGTATCCCCCAATAAACACCCTGGACTGTTCCATCCCCGGTAGGCCCGCCCAATTTAGTTCCCTCAACCGTTTCTCTTCGTTTCTTAGATTCATAGCCATGAAACCGTTTCCGATTCCACAGAAGGGTTCTAGCCCATGTAGAGGCATCCCTGCTCCCTTCTTGGCTAGTTCATCCGTTGCCTCATTGCCTTCCAACCCAGCATGGCCTGGAACCCAAAGTATCCAGACCTTGTTGGACGAGCCGAGTGTATTCAGTCTCTCAAGGCATTCCCATACTAGTTTAGAGTTCACCTGGTTGGACCTAAGTGCCTTGATCGCTGCTTGGCTATCGGTGAGAATAGCTATTTTCTGCCCCCTGTAGTTCCTTTGCAGATTAAAGGAGGCACATTTGTCTATGGCGTAAATTTTCGCCTGGAATATGCTAGTGTACCTGCCCATTGGCTCAAAGTACATTTTCCTTGGACCAATGACATCGACACCGCTCCCTCTGCTGTGAGGGATCCGTCAGTGTACCAAGTAATCAGTTGCTGGTTGAAGCCGTATGTCGTAGCCACGCTCTCCCAGTTTGCCTTGTTACTCCAACGTGTTTCAAACTTCTTATCGAAGTGAAACCTCGTTGTCATGTTGTCTCTCGGTATCAGTAATTCGGGATACCACCTAGAAAGGATATCAATCTTCCTTCGATTTAGGCAGCACCGTGCCTCACTCATACTACCGGCCATCCTGAATATTGATCTCCTTGCCTGCATCTGTATGTGCAAATGGAGAGGGGTTAATCCCAGAAGGACCTCCAGGGACGCCGTTGGGCATGTCCTCATTGCGCCATTGATACACACGCAAGCCAGCCTTTAGAGCTTATGTAATTCCCTGGCTTGTGTGCTGAGTTCGGTTCTTTCTGCCCAGATTACCGCTCCATAGGCAATCATTGGCCTTACTATTGCAATATATATCCAAAGTAGTATCTTCGGGCTGCAACCCCATTTTTTTCCTGCTATGGATCTGCAAGTCATCAGAGCCCTCGTGGCTTTCCGACAAGTGTTTCCAACATGTGTCTTCCAGAATAATTTTTGGTCTAGCGTGATTCCCAAATATTTGACCTCTGTTTCTCGTTTCACCTCCATATCATGTAATGTTATGGCTTTCAGGTGATCCAGCTTACGCCTCCTAGTGAATGGTACTATGGTGGTTTTGGTTGGGTTGATCCGCAGTCCCACCTTCCTGCACCAGGCACTAGTAACCCTTAATCCAGTTTGGATTCTATCACATAGGGTATCTTCATATTTGCCCCTACAGATTAGAACAATGTCGTCCGCGTAGCCCTGGACTTGTATTCCAGTATTAGTTAGCACGTCTAGGAGTTCACCCACTACCATACTCCACATCAGCGGCGATAGTACTCCACCCTGTGGACAGCCTTGAGTGGTGTTCATGATAATAAAATTTGTCCCTGTTTGTACCTCTATTTGTCTGCTTTCTAGCATTTTGCCCATCCAGAGTGCCAGGGTGTTTCCCACTCCTTTGCGGCTTAGGGCGTCCTGTATCTCTGTGTGCAATGTGTTGTCGAATGCTCCTTTTGTTTCTATGGCGTCCCGTAGTACCTCTGTCAGCTGATACAGAGCAGTTTCAGTTGACCGTCCTGCCCTGTAGGCGTGTTGAAAGTGATGTAGGGGATTACGCTTTAGAACGTCGGTTCTAATATAGTTGTCTATGACCTTCTCCACCGTTTTGAGTACGAACGATGTAAGGCAGATTGGTCTGAAAGATTTAGGGTCAAAGGGTCCCTTTTTACCCGCTTTCGGAATAAAAACCACTTTTGCCCGTCTCCATGCCCTTGGTATGTAACCCAGTGCTATGCTCTCCCTTACCACCCTCAGAAGAGACTCTAAGATAATTCCTAGGCCTCTCTGTATAAGTGCTGGGAAAATGCCATCTACTCCGGGAGATTTCATTGGTTTAAAGGTTCCTACTGCCCATCTTAGCGTAGCTTCTGAGCATACCTCTTTTGTTAGTTTCCAGCTCTCTTTCCTTCCCCTTTTATTCGTTGTTGGGGTGTCAGGCACATTGTTGTCGCCTGCCGCCGAGGGGTAGGACCCCGGGAAATGAGTTCTGAGAAGCAGGTGTACTCTGTCCTCCTCATTCTCGGTGAATGTCCCAACTTCCTTTTTCAAGCAGACAGAGAATATTCCTCCGTCTTTGGCTACAGACTTGTACAGCGTGGTTGCTTCTGTGATCTGTTCAATCCCTTCACAGAATTCCCTAAAGCTGTTCCGTTTCGCTTCCCTGATCGCGTTGCTATACGCAGTCAGTGCATTTTTATACCTCCGCCAGTCCCCGGTTTGTTTTGCGGTTAAAGAGTTTTCATACCTCTGTTCTCATTCTGGCTAGGTTCTTGTTCCACCATGGTACATCCCTTGATGACTTGACTGTCCTGGCCGGACAGCTGACCTCATATGCGTCAATGACGATTGTGTTGAGGTTTTCCACCACCGTTTCTAATTCCAGTTCGCTCCTGATACCACCGCCCCCTTGAAGGTGGGCAATGTTGTTGCTCAGGTGCGTTGTGTAGGATTCCCAATCCGTTCGCTTGGGATTCCTTATTATTCTTTTTATTTCGGAGTTACCCTCAATGTCGAATCTGATTATCCTGTGATCAGACATTGAGGGTTCATCCGACACCCTCCAATTCCTGACCATCCCGTTCATTAGGGTATTTCCTAGAGTTATATCTAGTACCTCTTGTCTGGTGCTGGTCACAAATGTTGGAGTGTTTCCTACGTTGTATATTTCTAACTTATTACTAAGAATAAATTCGAGAAGGTACTCACCTCTACGATTAGTGTCGCTGCTTCTCCGGACTTCATGGTGGGCGTTGGCATCGCAGCCGAGAAGAAGTGGTAACGCCCTCGCCTCGCAATACTTCGTCAGCTTTGCGACTTGTTCCGGTGGAGCCCGGCTCTCGTCTCCTGGGAAGTATCCCGATACTACAACTTCCTCTCGAGTGCTCCTCCGGGCTTCCAATGAGACTTGGATAGCCACAAGGTCCCCGGTTATGAACTCTGAAAGGCAAATGTATTTTAAATTACGTTTGAGAATTATGCAAGCTCTTGGTTTTTCACAAGAGGAGTCTCAAATTACCTGCATGTCTCCTCCTTGCAGACCGCGAATCTGCCCCCGGTACACCCAGGGCTCCAGAGCCAGCACTATTCCAATGTTCTCCTTGGAATTTGCCCTTGCAATCACTGCAATGATCTGGGCTATCTTAGTGCTGGCCATTGGCTCCGTTATTGTTTGGAGCTCTTCTCCACTGTCCGAGTGTCACCGTCCTCCTCCGACATGGCCCTTTCCTGCGTGTCGCTGTCCACCCCGAGCCCTAGGAGTCCTAGGTCTAGGTCGTCCAGCTTCTGCTCTTCACTGGGCAGTAGGTCTATTTCCCTGGTTGATCCAGTTCTTTCCGCCTCTATGGCTTCCGCGACTTCTTCAGGGACCTGGGTAAGTTTTTCACCCGTTGCCTCCTCCGAGGTCTCTTTCCTTCGCTTTTCCTTGTGCACCTGCACGGGTATGTTGCCAAATCGGTAGTTGATATCACAACTCCGACGTTTAATTGCCTCCAGGGATCGGTCATCTATCCCGATCGTGAGGAGTTTACCCTTGCCCTCCACCTTGCTTCTGAAGACTCTCCATAGTCGAGTATGGAGATCCTCATTCTCAGCAATTAGGAGTCTCATTAGGTCTTCCGTTTCTATTGCCGCGGCCTTTGGCAGAAAAACTGTCACCATGTGGGCTCCTGGTATATCATCCCCAGCACATGTTGACAGTTCTACCCCTTCCTAGCCTGGCAATCTAGGAACGCCTGATACTCTCACCTTGCTTTCTATTGTATTGGCTTCCCCGAGCATAACAAATTCCATTTTACGGTAGGTGTGGCTATTATATAATATAAGGGAACGCCATTTCCTTCCTTGACATATTCATGCTTCAGTCGATGTAAAACTAAAAGAAGATCTAACTATCTCAAAACGAACGTATCTAAGGCACGTTATGGTATATTAGATACCTACTCAATTCCGTGTGATACTTTATTTTAAATGAGGTGCAACTATGTAACCTCAATGAATTACTCCAATTTCCAGACATAACCATGGAAGTTATCTGATTTATTACGAAAACATTTAGTAGTATCTACCCAATATGATGTTTCAGTAGTACGCAGATAACAGTCACACCTAAACTATGGTTCAGTTAAGAGTTCTATACAATTCTGTCCTACTTCTCACAACAGTCGTATCTTGTAGGAAACAATGCGGTAAAATAGAAAAAAGATTACATCGAATCTACGGCGGTTGGTATCACGGGGGTTTGACATATAGGTTCAGTATTATTCCCAGTTCCATTTCAGGAAGAAACGTTCAAGTGTTCTACCCTTGGTTTATGGCGTTCGTGGCAATTCCTGTAAATAGATTACAGCCAACTATAACCAGTGTATCTTGTGGAGGATCTCTAATAACTCGACGAGATGTCCTGACAGCTGCTCATTGTTTAGACTTGTAAAAAGTATATTATTCGTTTAAAAGTTCGCAATTTATAGTATTTATTTTCAGCCCTTGTACCAAGGATAAATTTGTTGTATTCAGTGGTTTAGAAAATCTTTGTCAACCATCATCAAGTAGGATTTATCACAGAATTCTAAGGACAGTCATTCACCAAAAGTACAATAGAAGAACTGGTGGATTCGATATAGCAATTGCAACATTGATAGACAATGTTAATAAGGTTCCAATTTGTCTACCTTCGCCAAAAGGTATCTTCTTTGGAATAGAAATTAATAAAAAATTTTAAGGCCAAACAATTTTCAGGGAAAGTGCCGAAAAGAGCAGAGGTGATTGGATTTGGATATATAAACGATTTTTACGAAGTAGCCTGCAAACTTCAAACTATTTATTTAAAAATTCACCATCAGGTAATTTGGATTTAAATAAATAAAAAGATAAATTTATTAAATATAATAAATATAAATATAAATAAATAAATTAAACTCGGCACTAATTTCTTAGGGTTGTCTATGCCTTATAAGATATAAGATAAAATCCATCCTTTTCCCATATATAGCAGGTTTGTAAAAGAATTTTGACAGATTATGGGTATCCTGTCCTAGAAAACGTGATCTGTGCTGGGGATCTAGATGGTGGGTTGGATTCATGTCAGGTACGTACATACCATATATGCATGTAATCATTTCCAAAGGCTTCACAATTTTTATTTCAGGGTGATAGTGGTGGACCTCTTCAGGCATCTAAAAATGACATATACACTATTTATGGTATTGTTTCGTTCGGATTTGGATGCGCATTGCCTGACACATTAGGGTTTTATGTAGATGTTTCCAAGTTTATAAGTTGGATTGAAAAGTTTGCCTATGATAGAGTCGTGTATCCGGGATAGGAAAGTATAAATGCATGTGAAATCATGGAAAGATATAATATAAAAAAATATATAAATGTAGTTCAGGTGCTGGTCTACACTTTCCTATTCCTTTCCTTCTAAGATCCTGGCAGAACTATAAAAATCAAACAACCTGCCTGCAGCTGAAAACAAGAAAGTAACAAAGGATATTGTAACGAGGTCAACGACCCAACGACTAGAACCTGGAACCTGGTTCCTTCCGATTTCAGCATCTCCTCCACAAAATTATAGGGTCCGATAACTCCGTTGAGGGCATCATTCAAGCTTCCTCTTTCATTCCCGAATCTCGGACAACTCAACATAACATGCTCCGGGTGCTCGGGTGTAGCGACGCATTCGGAACACGCTGGGGGCGCATCCAATCGGAAGCGATGCAGGTACATTCTGAAAGTGTGTTAGGTTATAATTCAATTCTCCATGCTGCCGCTCGACCCATCCCTCACGGTATCAGCGTATAGGTCCAACGGCGGTTTTCGGAATTATCCCACCGTTGCTGTCATTTCCTGTATATCATCGACACCCGTCACCGCTGAACCGCAGGCCCTTCCGACCTCATGTCGTCCGAGCGGCCCCCAATTGAACGTCGCCTCGCCACCGAAACAGCTGTTCGTGTCAAGGCTAGCGTACTCCACTACGCCCGACAAAATTCTGGCCTATATCAGAAGCAAAAGCAACTCAACTTTGTCACCTCTTTCCTGTGTGAAGCTGACGAAGGATGGCTCTCCTGACTGAGTGATAGCTTCCTTCAAAGTGACATATCCCCATGACTTCGATGCTATCGTCCAATCCTCCTTTTGGCCACAGGAGGTCTTCGTTAAGCCTTATCAGAGGTCTAAGATTCGCGAAAATTTCCGGCCCGCCCGCCTGCCTCGCCGAACTTGAATGATTCCAATAACTATACGCTATTTTATCAAAATGTAAGGGGTCTAAGGACCAAGCTGTCGGATTTCAAACTGTCTGCCTTAGCATTCCAACATTATGTCATCTGCATTTCTGAAACCTGGCTGGATGACAGGATTTTAGATTCTGAGCTCCTCGAAGGTTACTCTGTCTTTCGTTGTGACAGAGACTGCGTTGCGCTTGGCAAGACAACTGGCGGAGGTGCCCTAATAGCTGTTAAGTCCCCTCTCCGTGCCGAAATCATCTTTTCCTCCTCCTCCTCCTCCTACGATTCTGTTACCATACGTGTCCTTCCGGCAAACGTATGTCCGTTTATCATATCGTGTGTATATTTTCCCTGCCTAAGCCCGCCTTCTCTGTACGAGGATTTCTTCGACAGATTATCAGAGGCCCTAACCATTTTGTTTCCCTCACTTCCTTTCATCCTCTGTGGTGACTTTAATCTTCCTATGCTCTCCTGGCCCGTTACTCCTGGCCTTCCCTCCCTCCCTAATAACTCGACCCACCCTTCCCTTCCTCTATCCACTTTCATGTACACCTGTGGGGCCCTCCAATTTAACCTTTCTAGAAATCACTTAGATCGCACTCTTGATCTTGTCCTCTCTAACCTTCCTGTACGTTATCCTTCCCAATCCCTTCATGCTCCGTCTTACGTTGCCCCTGACGCCCATCATCCTGCTCTCGAGTTCGATGTTCAGATATCCCGACTCCACTCTCCTGTCGCTTGCAAGCCTACCAAGTTCAACTTTCGTAAGGCGAACTTCGAAGGTCTGAACTCAGCCCTGGCGTCAATCAACTGGGTCCCCCTGCTCTCTCCGCGTCTTTCAACTGGGTTCATATATTAAGTAATTCATCGTGTGATCAAGCGCTTAACACCTTCAACAATATCCTCTCTGATCTCCTCTCCTGTTATGTCCCTTCTTCCCCTCCCTGCCTACGTTCTTACCCAACTTGGTTCACAACGGAACTTCATATTAACATGCGCTTGAAACATACACTGAGGAAGAAATTTCGGGCTTCTAAAAATGACGCCGACCTTGCTCACTTTAAAGCTATACGATCTACTGTGAAGTCAATGGTCAGAAAGGCGCGTAAAAGGTACCTATTGAGCGTCGAAGCCGCCCTTGCCCGCGGTAACTTAAAACTCTTTTGGTCTCACGCTCGCAACTCTCGTAATCCTACTCATTCTGTCCCTTCTTCTATCAGCTTCGCTGACTCCACTGCCAACTCCCCACAACAATCCTGCGACCTTCTCTGCACCTACTTCTCTTCAGTGTTTTCTCCCTCGAGCCCTTCACCCTCTACACCTTTCATAACCACAGACTCCTCCGAATCACTAGCCATTCCTCTCCTTACGCCTTCCTTGGTTGAGTTCCTCATTGGTAACCTTGACCCCAATGTCGGACCTGGCTCCGATGGGCTTCCTAATCTCTTCCTCCTTAACTGTAGAAAACACATTTCTCTCCCCCTGTGTATAATCTACAACAAAAGTCTAGACGAATGCTACTTTCCCCGTCTCTGGAAAGAGGCCCTTATCATTCCTATCCTCAAGAGCGGAGACCCTTCCCTTGCTGTGAACTACCGCGCCATTTCCCTTCTCTCCTCTTGCTCCAAAATCCTAGAAAGATACGTCAACGACTGGTTGACCGCGCACTTCGGTCACCTCATTGTCAAAGAGCAGCATGGTTTCGTGTAACATAGATCAACGGCTTCAAATTTTCTGGTCTTTACCAACTTTGTTGCTAAACGCTTGAATTCATGACAGGAGATACATGCTGTTTATACTGATTTCTCCAAAGCCTTTGACACCGTTGACCATAACATTCTCCTCTCTAAACTTTCTTCGCTAGAGTTCCCTCCCTCAGTCATCTCCTGGCTTTCCTCCTATCTCTCATACCGTTCCTGCAAAGTTTCTTTTCATGGTCACTCATCTCGTTCCTTCTCTCCTTCCTCTGGTGTTCCCCAAGGCTCTATACTTGGCCCGCTACTCTTCCTATTTTTTATCAATGACCTCGCCTCCATCCTCACCTGTCCGTATTTGCTTTACGCAGACGACCTTAAATTGTTTGCCTCTGTTTCCTCTCCATTGGACTGTGCTCTCTTACAATCCAACCTTGATAATTTAGCCCGTTGGTGTTCGATCAACAAGCTAACACTGAATGTCAACAAATGCCACTGGATGCGCTATTCCCTGAAACCCTCCCCATCATCCTTTTCCTATTCTCTCAGTGGTCAACCCCTTTCACTACTGACCTCCTTCAAAGACCTGGGTGTAATATTCGACGATAAACTTCGTTTCAATTCCCACTTCGTTGACATCATCAATAGAGCTTCCAAAATGTCTGGTTTTATCCTACGTTCCTCGTCCGACTTTACCTCAATCCAGCCCTCCTTAACACTCTTCAATTCCCTTGTCAAAAACATCCTTGAATACTGCTCTGTAGTCTGGTCCCCCTACCGCATCCGTGACGGCCGCGCTCTTGAAGCTGTACAACGCAAATTCACCCGGACCCTCTTTTACAAAAAGAACCTTCCACAGGTTGATTATCCGTCACGACTCCGCACCCTCAATCTCCCCTCCCTACAGCAACGCCGTATTTTCCTTGATATGTGTACTCTTTTCAAACTCTGCAATGGTCTGATGGACTGCTCCGTCAACTCGGATATTACTCTCCGTATCGCCTCGTCTCATGACACACGTAATGCGGACATTTTTGATGTGCCCTTCGCCGAGCTCGAGATTTACTTTCTCTCTCCGATCCCGAGGTTTTGCCGGTCCTACAATGCCCTACAGCTTGGTTCATTTGACTCTATGTCCCTCTCTAGCTTTAAGCGCAAAATATGCCATTTGCTTGCTCCTCCCTCTGAGGACAATATGTAATAAGAAATTTGCTTTCTGTGTATTGTCCTCATTAAATAAATAAATAACTAAATAAATAAATTTACATGTGACCAAGCACTCCACACTTTCTATACCATTTTATCTGATCTTCTTCCTTGTTACGTTCCCTCCTCTCCTAAGTGCTTGCGCTCTTACCCCGTCTGGTTCACCACTGAAATTCACAAAAAACTACGTCAAAAACAGACTGCGAGAAAGACGTTCCTGTCTTCTAGAAACGTTGCTGACTTAGTTTTTTTCAAATCCCTTCGTTCCTCGGTCAAATCTTTAATACGTAAGTCCAGACGCGAATATTTGTCCAGCGTGGAAGACTCATTAAAGCGCGGAAATGTGAAACCTTCCTGGTCCCACATTCGCAACTCCCGCTGCCCCGCCCAGTTATCCCCTCCGTCCATTAAATTCTCTGGCTTCTCAGCTAACTCCCCCCAATGATCTTGTGATTTACTCTGCCGCTACTTTTCGTCCGTCTATGTTCCTCCCCCTTCCTCCGAATCCCTCCCGATAGTAGATGTAGCCTGCCCCGCATCGCCTACCATTCCCCTACTTACCCCTATCCTTGTTGAATACCTCATTGGCGAACTTGATGCCAAGGTCGGACCTGGCCACAATGGTCTTCCAAACCTCTTTTTGCTTAAAACTGGTAAGTCCATCTCCCTTCCCCTATCTCTTATTTTCAACAAAAGCCTTGAAGAGAATCATTTTCCCAGCTTGTGGAAAGAGGCTCTCATTATCCCCATTCACAAAAGTGGCGATCGTTCGCTTGCCGAGAATTATCGTCCCATTTCCCTCCTCTCCTCCTGTTCCAAAATCCTGGAAAGATATGTCAGCGACTGGTTATCCGCCCACTTTGGCCATCACATAGTGAAAGAACAGCACGGCTTCGTTAAACGTAGGTCCACTGCCTCCAACCTGCTTGACTTTACCAACTTTGTCGCCAAATGTCTAAATTCACGGCAAGAAGAGCATACCATTTACACTGACTTCGCGAAAGCCTTCGACACTGTAAATTACAAGATACTTCTATCCAGACTCTCGTCCCTAAACGTTCCCATACCACTTGTTTTATGGCTTGCCTCTTACCTTTCCAACCGATCCTGCCGCGTCTCTTTTGACGGCTGTACTTCCCGCTCCTTCTCCCCTTCTTCTGGCGTCCCACAGGAGTCTATTCTGGGTCCCTTGCTATTTTTATTTTTTATTAACGACCTTCCTCCCCTCCTTACTTGTCCCTGTTTGCTCTATGCAGACGACCTTAAGCTGTTTTCCGCTATATCGTCGCCTATAGACTGTATTTCCCTTCAGAATAACCTGGACACTCTGGTTCGTTGGTGCTCGACTAATGGTTTAGCGCTAAACGTCAGAAAGTGTCACTCTATGTGCTACTCCCTAAAATCCTCACCCACTTCTTTCTCCTACTCGCTTGACGGACATTCCTTATCCTGCTTAAATTCCACTCAAGACCTCGGAGTCACTTTCGACAATAAGCAATAAGCCAACCCTCCTCAACTCTCTTCAATTCCCTCGTGAGGAATACCCTCGAGTATTGCTCCGTGATCTGGTCACCCACTCGTAACTGTGATTGTCTTGCCCTTGAAAATGTGCAACGTAAATTCACCCGTTCTCTCTTCTTTAAGAAAAGCTTCCCTCGTGTGGATTATCCCTCCCGCCTCCGCTTTCTGAACCTTCCCTTCCTACAACAGCGTAGATCCTATCTGGATCTATGCACATTCTTTAAACTTTCCTCGGGCCTGATGGACTGCTCCGCCGCTGACGAGATCACCTGCCGTCCTGCGTCTTATGACACACGTAACGCAGATATTTTCAACATGCCCTTCGCGGAGCTCGAAGTCTATTTTCATTCCCCGATTCCCAGGCTTTTCCGAAATTATAATGCAAAACAGCTTGGTCCTTTTAACTTCCCTACTTTACGTAATTTTAAACGTAGGATAAGTTCTTTGCTTTCCCCTCCTCCTCCTGAGGACAATAATTAATTGGAATTCTATCTATAACAATTCCTCTTTAGTGGCTTTCTGGAAGCTCGCAATCACTTCGCCCGGATTCACCTTCCTTCTCCGGTGAAGACAGTCTGCCTCATTCGGTAAAAGATCCAAGGGAATTATCCCTGCGATGACACACCCTGGTTTACTTGATACCGTCCCATATGCACTGCACATCCGCGCCGCGATTGGCCGTTATGCCGAACTTACCCTTCCTTGGTTCACTGTGTTATCCAGTGCGCACATCCTAACAGGAACCGCGTGTGGCAGGATGCATTTCGCCACTCTTACGATAAGCAGCCGGCGATTAGATTTTGGCCCTCTAATATTAGGCATCATCCTTGCTGAAGATGAGCTAGCCTTTGCTGTCTTTTCACGCGCATAACCCAGGTTCCCTTGAAGCTCAACTTGGCATCCATCATTACCCCCAAGTATCTAATGATCGATTTTGAAACGACCCCGTGATTAGCAATCCGGACTTTGACAATATTGTTTTTTCTGCGATTCGTAATAAGGATCGCCTCCGTCTTATCTTCCGCCACTATTTGGGGTCATGCTTTCATGGTATGAATGGTTTCACTTCCATACAGTTCCACGTTCCGAGATCCTTTCACAATTACTACTACCACCAGGTCGTCTGCAAAACCAATAAATGTTGCCTCCTTTGGCACGCGAAGTCCGAGCACTCTGTCATACATTATGTCCCACAGCACGAGGCCCAGTACGGAGCTTTAGAGAACACCTGCTGTCACAACATATTCCTTTGGCCCGTCTTCCCTTCGCACCAAAGAAGCCTCTCCGAGAGGCAACTCTCGATTACCTGCGGTAAGTAAAAAGGGACACCAAGTTTGGCCAGGGTGCCCTTAATCCAACCCCAGTTGGCCGAGTTAAAGGCATTCCTGACATTTAGCGCCACCACCGCGCAGCACTTACCAGCGGTCAATGCCTCCCGAGCCAGGTCCATGATCGTTGCCATTACATCAACAGTGGACCGCCTGCCGCTCTGATAGACTAGACAGATAGACAGACGGAGGCAACCTGTTGTATATCGGCCTCTGCAAAATGTTCCCCATAGTGTCTAAAAGACAGAGAAGGCGATATGAAGAGAGTTCGCCACGCTTCCAGCAATTCCGCTTACTTTCCCATATAGCCTTCTTAAAACTACTTCGAAGATCACGGTATTCTTTCTCCAACTACCAATGTTCTGGCATCCATCTTGTCCTTTGACAAAACCTACTCGCTCGCAAAAAAGATTCTCTCAACAGCGCGATTTCTTCGTTCCACCAGTAGTTTGGTTTCCTACTTTGGTGGAACTTCCGTCGCGGCATTATACAGTCGCATCCCTAAGTTACCTTCAGGTATAGCTGGTCACTTTTTCCAGCACCATTCCCTTCGAGCCATGACCTCCTTCCACCAGGAAAGTTTTTTCCTCGAAAGCTCTAATGGACCACCCAGCTATCATGGTTTTTTCACTTCTGTTGCTCATTCGAACGTCGCCACCCCCGTTTCTGATTTCGAGAAAGATGGCCTAGTGGTCAGTGTGGGTGTAGTGTTCACTCACCCAACAGACAAACCTCCATACCTGGAGGCATGTGTGATCAGCTGACAACAACGCAGATTGTGCAACGCGAAGTCTGAGCCCTGCTGACCTTGCTTCCCATCGCATTTAGTGGCATGGACCAGATTGATTGACGGAACCAGAAATCGATTGGTCATCCTCAACGCCTGGAGGGCGTGCACTCCGTTGCTACCTTGGAGGGGAGAACAGACGGACCCTCAACGCCGTCTACATGCAATTGCTTGCCAAAGCTGCAGAGGTTTTCAAAATTTGACCTATTGAACCCGTTGGAGACTTCACAGTGTTGAAATATGAACGCATAGAGCCTCATTGAGCCTCGCTCGTGTATTCTGTTTCAGAGCAGTTGAATTTCAACATTTCAAAAACGAACGTCAGTGACTCATCGCTGGCGAGTCAGTATCGATCGTCCCATTGGCCAGACTAAGCCTTTTCTTTTCTCAGCAAGAACTGATTCTAGTAGGTGGACACCAACACTACTCACCGCTTCCATTCAACCCATCGTGCCTCTAGGCGGGTGACGTCTCATTGAGGACGCACACCAACTGATATTGCATGACGGCGTTCAACTCCTGCTGTCACATCTCTCCCACTCGCTCTGGATAACGAGATGTTCAACATTCGCCACCGGAGTACTTCGTCGATGGGTTCGCTACACTCGATTCGGCAACAAAAGACCTGTGCAACAAATGGGTACGTTAACCGTCGAGCGCGTCATCCCATCACAAATCTTAGCCATCACAGGCTTGGATTAGGCTGGACCAGTGCCCATGCTGTTCTCCAGAAGCAGAGGAGACTACATAGCTATTTTTTTCTGTTTTGTAAATCGAGCAGTGCGCATCGACATTATTTAAGACATTCCTTCGAATGCATTTCTTGCATCTTACCCCGATTCTGCGTTCGCTGAGATATCTGCAAGAAGCTCTAGTCCGATAATGCTACAACTTTCCAAGGCTCCGACAAGGAGTTACAAGCTCTTTTCATCTTTTTCAGGGCTTTGGCTTTCCGAGGCACCGAAGCAGTTTGGCGGCCTCTTGAAAGCAGCGATGCGCAACTTCAAGCACCACTTTCGCAGAACTATCAGGTATCTCACTCTTACCTTTAAAAACCTGTCTACGCTAGCTGCAAAAATCGAAGTATGTCTCAACTTGCGAGCCCCTCTTCCCACTCAGTTCAAACGCCAGCGACGTTGCGACCCTAACGTCGGCCCATTTCCTAGTTGGATCATCCTTGCTATGCCCTCCCGAACAATGCAGCGACTCAGACCAGCGTACGTCCATCAACAAGCGATATAGGCTGCTCAGCAACCAGCGTAATTCCTACTGGACTCGATGAAAGAAGGAGGTCTGACATCATATGTAACCCCGAAATAAATGACTGAATCCGCAACCCAATCTATAAGAAGAAGATATCGTCCGCCAATTGGAGACGCATTTTGCCCTGGCTGCCATCACAATGGACATCACGCGTTTCAACAAAGCCCTCATTGGTCTCAACAAGAAGACCATCAGGCTAGTTTAGGACGTCTAAAAGAGCAACCGGTACGCCGCCTTTCAGTAAGGGAGGAAGTGAAGCTTAATCACTTGCTGAATGAGCTGACGCCAGGTGACCTTACCCCCAGCCAGTTGCTTTGAGAAATGAGGCAGCTGGATGGAAATAAGGTCGGCTCTGCGTTGCTAAAGTTCCTGTGGCTGCCGCGGCTCCCGGAGATCACTCGCCCCATCTTGGCCTGCATGGACTCGAGGTCGCTGGAGGTGTTGCCACCACGGCCGACAAAGTGCACGAAGTGTACGCACGCCCAGTGTTCGAGGAGGTTTCGCGAATCGCGGCTGAGGAAGTCGACGAACTCGTAGCAATGGTGACGAATCTTGCGGACGCGGTCACCAAAGTCACACCAACGATTGGTACGTTGCGTTCGGGGGGTATATATCAATCGCAACCACGGTTGAGGTCTGTTTCACGAAAAGGGCGTTTGGATAGTCGCACGCCAGCTCTTTCATTGGCCCCAACGACCAAATGTACAACGGGATACAATTAAAACGCGACAAAAATCTACGTTCGCAGGATGCCTTCGCAACGGTTACCCTAGGCGCAGTACCATGTCGCCTTACAATTTTCGACCCCCTGGACAGGCGTTGCTTCCTGGTCAAGACGGGTGCTGAAATGTCGGTTCTCCCGGTGTCCCGTCCAAACTCATTGATATCGCAGAACCTACGACTGGCTGCGCGAACTCCTCTCCCGTCAGCACCTATGGCTATAGGCAGGTGGACGTGAGTCTCAGATTGCGTCTAGCGTTTTCAAGGCGATTCGTTTTGGTGGACATTAGCACGATGTGCAGCATCGCCTCAACACTACTGGCTCCCCAATCTTCTCAAAGGTGCGTACTCTTTCACCCCAGACAACTTTGCAAAGACAGTGCTCGATAATTTAATGAAACAGGGTATCTGCATACTTTCCAATAACTGTTGGTCCTCTCCACTTCATTTGGCTCCTACGCCAAACGGCGAATGATGGCCATGCGAAGATTATAGGCGCTTGAATGCTCAGACATGCTCCCGTCCGATACCCCATTCCACTCATCCATGATTTTGCGCACTGGCTTACGAACTGCCAGATTTTTACGACCTTAGACCTATCCCTGCCTTTCCCGATGACATTTCAAAAACGGGTCTTCGAGTTTACCAAGATGACTTCCGGCTTGTGCAACCCTGCGCAGACTTTGTAGAAATTCATCCACTCTGTCCTACGAAACTTAAACTTTTGTTTCATATACATGCATGATGTTTTGGTCGCTTCTTCGTCGGGATCTGAGGACTTGGACCATCATGGATTTTCAACGTCTCGTTGAGGCCTGGACTTGTTCTAAACGTTGGAAAATACAGATTTCTACAAAAGCAGGCGACATTTTTCGGCCACATGATTACCCCTGTCGGAATTCAACCAGACCCAGATCAAGTTGAAGCAATAAGGAAACCCCCCCACCCTAAACACGGTGATGGATTTGCGAAGATTCTTAGGCACGTTAAACTTCTATCGTGGTTTCTTGCCCAAGGCCATTCATCATCAGACGATCCTTTACGCCTACTTGGTTGTGCCCAAAACCAAAAACTTGCGCGAGGTTGCGTGGTCTACTAAAGCGGTCCAGGCGTCCGAGGCCCATCAAACAACAGCTTGTCTAGCAAGCGTTGAGCTTCTTGTGGAAGCAATTCAATCCAACTCAATGCAACACAACGCCTACAATCGTGAACTACTCGCCGCGTACCTTTCCATAAAATCTTTCCCTTTCTCCCTTGAGGGCAGGCAGTTCAGCGTGTTCACGGACCACAAGCCCCTTACTTTCACGCCTAACCAAAAGCCGGACAAAGCGTCCAGTCGCCAATTTCAGCATTTGATTTTTATCAGCCAGTTCACGTCTGATACCCAACGCGTGTCTGGAAAAGACAATTTTGTTGCAGGCACTTCGTCTCGAATCTCGGAGATCACAGTCCCCACCGTGGTCGATGATACGGCAATCACCGAGGCACAGAAAGACGACGCAGAGCTTCAGCCTTCCGTCGAGGGCGAGGCCGAGGACTTCGAACAGACCACCGAGAGGAGTTCACAGCCAGCCCCGCGAAGATGTGTACGGAGAGAATCTGCGCCTCCCCGCGGACCCTGTGCTTGACATCAGAACAGGGTTAAGCGACTCCAGTATGCTGCGTCTGCTCAGAAGGCAGTTTCGAAGCTTCGGCCGACTCCACTCTCCTGACACACGACAATGAAGTTCGACACCCCCAGGAATCTCGAAACGTGCTCAGAGGGTCCCATACACCAGACGGAGGCTCCTTTAGAGTTCTAGAGCGAGGTGAGCACCCGCACGGTATCAGCTGAGGGCGGAGTGCTGGAGTGGTGGTGGTGGAATCTGCCGTTCAACCCCTTATAAATGACGCAATTTCACTGGCTTACAAGTTAAAAGAGATAGAGTGCGGAGACATAGGGTTACAAGTTCCTGACCAGCAAAATTATTTTTTTATTAAACCAAAGTTTATTCTCCCCGAACAAAAGTTTTTGCTGTCGCTACTTTTCGTATCCACCAAACGACATCCCTAACATCTCCATAGACTCCTAGTGTGTTTTCCAAACGACATCCGAACCCAAATGATGTTACTCCGAGAATGGTATATCGATGAGTTTTCACTGTCGGAGCTTGGAATGGTCCCCCACTGTCACCCTAGATGAATTCAATATTTTTTTTTTAAAACTGTCCAACGAGGGTAGGCATCACTTTGGTAAAGATCACCTGACAAGTATCTTCTGGTCCATGTAGGTAACCAGCGCAGAACCCTGCTTCTAACGTTCGAACTGTCTGTTCAAAAAAATAGGCATTCCGGGTCAGCATTCGGATGCACTCCAACTGGAATAAAAGGGAGTAATTAGGGTGTCCTTGCTGAAATCTTTTTCGTGCTTCGCATACTGTCTTAAAAGTTGGCATCACGATGTCCTGTTGGCTACAGGTTGTCTTGTTGAAAACTGTCGCGATACCATACTTTGTGAGTGGGTCTATGATGGGAGTTGACAAACATCCGATGTTTTTTTGGACATAGGGTTATCAAGAGAAGACTCACCATTTGATGACGGCAGGCAAACAGGCATGATGTCAACTTGTTTAGTCAATCTTAAGACTGCAAAATCGTACCAGGGTTTCTTCGATAGGTACATCGGATGGGTGAAGCTTTCGGAAACTTCTAACTCATCGTTACTGTCGCAAAATAATTTGTCCATATCTTTGACAACGCTCACAGGCCACAATTTCCTGGGAAGAATGAAGAAATTACGACCCAGACATAAAACCGCTTAGGCATTCTCGCAAGTCAAAATTACTTTGTTACACAATGGGCGGCAGTTAACACATCTCTTCTCGAAATTACCGACCCCAGGCACATAACAGTGTGGGCGGTTTTCGAAGTCCACGGTGCCTGAATTATACCCACAAGCCAGGGATAGGGATGCGCCACGGTAACGCCTAAAAATTTAAACATCCAGTTAAAATCCTTTTTTGAATTATGTACCCTTCTCTAATAATCAGTATCTTTCCTTTAATTTTCCGCATATTTCTCCTCTTGGCTATTCCACAATTCAATCCAGGCGTGGCTCCATGAGCACTGATTCCGCAAAACAATACAATAAGAACGATAACAAGGTGAACGTTGTTCATACTGAGCACCTCCCTCTTGCCTAGATGCATGGCAGATTACAGATTGTTTTCTAAACCATATGGAACAAATTCCAGCGCTTGAGGTAGATTCAAATACACATGGGTGTAACAGCCCAAGCATTTCAACCCCACAATATATATTTGATTTTACGATGCACTTACGATTCGTTCCACCCTATGCGCAACAGTTGTGAAATCTAATGGAAATTCCAAGCTTTAATGGGGACTTCAAAACTTCATTTGAATATTACTTACCAAAAGATAGGTAGCCCCACCTTGAGAGTAAGGAAGAGCCATCTGACTTTGCCCCAAAAAGTTCTGAATGATTATTTAGTAAACCTCCAAGGGAGAGTAATAGTTGGATGTATTCATCAAGTGACCAAAGCGGCAGTGAATAGGTCACATGATAAGAAAGGGCGACAACTCCACAGTGGTCTATATGCTGCTGAGGATCCACTGTGTCATGGCGACCAGCTAATATTCAACCCTTAAACCCTTCCTTGTTCCGTTTCCTCTTTTGTCGCAGAACGTGTCGACAGGTGTATCACTGGTTTATGCCCACCGGATAGTTTTGACATCTGTCGCAAAGTTTTTGACGTTAACGCTAACCGCTTCCTCCCAAAGACTTCCGCAAACTACTACCTCCCACCACCCAGCTGGATGAAAAGTATCTCTGACCATGTTTGTCCCTTCACTTTTTCTTTGATGCCACAATTGACTTAAATTTTACCATGGTGAGGTCATTGCCGTTGTTGTACAACTTACGCTGTCGTTGCTACATTTTAATTTTTTTCGACACTGCTTGACCTGTTTAGTTACCCCCTAACGAAAGTTCCCTTTCTACATCAGTAGCAGCAGACCATCGTCTTCCCTCTTCCGCCGCCGTTGTCTTTAGAATGAAGTCCATACAGTTGCATCGCAAACTAGTAGTTCCCCTACCCCTTGTCCCTTTTCCGAAGAGGCTTGGATAGGGGACCACCATGTCCTCCCACTTTTTGCGAAAAAAAGCTATGGTAGCATCCATCATACACCATTAAGGATGAAAAAAAGCCAACCCTCATACTTAAGGAAATCTCCCATCACAACTTTAGCGTTGACAGCATGGCAGCGGAAACCAGGAATTGACGCCAGGTTACACCGATCCGCATCTCGAGGCTCTCCGCCCTAGGTCACGCACTAACGTTTCCAACCTTAGCCTCTTTCGTGCAACTCTCAATTCCGAATCAGATGCCACCAAAATCTCCATACTAAAAATCCATCCGCAACAGCGAATTAGCTAAGAGAAACCCAAGAAAAGGGACATCACCCAGTGCTTCAGCTGCCAACAATTTAGCCACATATCTGCAAATTGCAATTACAATAACCGATGTGTGAAATACACAAGCTCACATGCCTCTAGGGAATGCCCTTGCTCGACTATTCAAGAGAAAGCCAATAAGGAGTCGGGGGTGCACCCGAAATGCGTGAAATATGGCTAGCTTGGTCACCTACACCAATTTCGCAAAAGGTCCCCGTAGAATCAAATGAATTGAACGTAGAGAGAGGGCTAAAAGCAACGCTCCTTCCCCGTTCTTTTGCCCCCTAGATAGACACTTCCGAGTTCGGGACAATCAGCCAGGGATCCTGCCTTATTCCAGTTGGAGTACCCCTACCGCATAGACTCCTTCTTACTCTGCAGTTGCCAGACCGCGAGTAAAACAAAAAATCCACAGCTCTCCCATTCATTGAAACTAAGGTTCCGTTTCAACATATCATTTTCCTCCCTCTAAACCACAATCTCTCTCAATCATTTCTTTCAACCTCTCATTTCAAATGACAAACATGTCCACTTGCCCTCTTAAACGAAATCAGGGTTGGAGAGGTCCCAGTGCCAAACTACGGATACACGGGGACATTCCATTCCGCAATTACGCGGGCAGAGGCATGCATAATCATCCAAACCAAATCGGGGCTAAGAGAAAATCTCATTCCAATGGATTTACTTGCTTCAAACTCTTCGTTAGTAGTCGTTTTACTACCTATCAGGGGTGATGGCATCCCTCAAGTCCTAACCGGCTCTATCTAATTCTCAGGTAGCTCAGGCCGCCCCCTCTCCCCAGTCCTGCCCGAAATCCGAGAAATCGCAACCAGTTTTGACACTTTGATCCTCGGAGACGACCTCAATACCAGTCATATAACTTGGAGCGATTCAGTCAACAACGACAATGGCAAAGCTCTCTTTGATTGGTTCCAATCAAACCCATTCCTCAGTGTGGATATTATTAATGGAGGATTCCCAACCTCTCCCTTGGTGAGCGGCCTGGTCTGATTATGCTTCAGGTTAAAGTTGCATAATTAGGCAAGTCCTCACACGACCTCCGCGTCGTGGCCGCTGGAAACCGTCTTCGGGCGGGCCAAGAGTGTGTAGGGCCGGGCTGGGAGTAGGCTCATCCAACTGACAAGGATCTGCTTGTCTGCTGGTCATGTGTTAGGGGCAAGTAGATCTGGCGGGGGGATGGACTGAAGCAACAGCCCGGGGATCGTCCTCCCTGCACCGGAGAAGGTGCTAATAGGACCCCAAGCCAAGGTGGAACAGCATACTCCGAGGGCTGCGTGGCCAATATGGAGCTTGGTCTTTAGTATGCGAACTCTGAATACCTTGGGTACCTTCAGTTTCAAATAAGACCCTTACCCTGGTGGCCGGGCCAGCCCGGGTGGACATTCTTCCCGGACTACTCGTGGGACCAAGACATGGACTCAATTAATAAAAAAACCAAAACGACGATAGAAGAGGAGGCGATGATGCCAGGCGCATCATCGGAGGACGAGCTGCTGGCCTCCAGCCAGGAGACAGTGGCCGTCGAGAGCAGTACACTCGGTGCCAGCCGTAGCACCGTTATGCTGAAACCAACCGCAGGGACCTCCCGGAGCGAGGTGTCAGACGGACTAGTGGCTTCTAGCCTGGAACCCACTGCCGTCAGGCTGGGTGTAGCGAGTACCAGACATAGTACTCCTGACCCGAAGCCCTCAGCGTCGGGGGATCCCTCGAAAGCGAAAACCGACAAGAATCGCCGGAAACCGGCTAAGAAGCGAAGGTCCATGCATATTCTCGGCAAGATTGCCAAGAATAAGGAGGCCGGTACTGTCGACGAGCGGGATGAAAAAGACCTCGCTAAATACCAGGCGATTGTTGATGAATACAACAGCAAACGCCGGGCTGACGAGCAGAAGGCGAAGCCCATCGCTCTAAAACGCAACCGATCTCAAGACGAGGTCGAACAAGATAAAAAGCGGAGTAGAATGGGCAAGAGCGCAGACGCCAAGCAACATACGAAGGAAATTGTACAGCAACCGTCACCCGGCGGGCCACGTACTGCGAAGACCTTCAGCGATGTGGCCAGGAGTCACTTATGGGGGGCGCTGGCGGATGGCAATTCTGCTAGCGGCAAACTAACGCTGGAGGTGTGGACCAGTGTTGAGGCTAGGCTGTCGGGCATGGTCTATGAACATCTCGTGGAAACCGGAGGCAAACACCCGGGACTCACTCCCCACTTTGATTCATCTCATGTGGTCCGTGGGTTCCACGTAATAGCTTGCATGGACCAGTTCTCTAAGGACTTTCTCGGCTCGTGCGTCGCTAAGATCAGCGACGCTTGGGAGGGCGTTAAGCTCAAGACTATCCCTTACGACGAGATTCCCAGGAGACCGGTCGCTCGCATTTGGTTGCCGAAGATCCGCATGGAGAAGGACAAGCTGGTCCATTTCCTGCGCCTTCACAACCCCGGGATT
Organism: Hermetia illucens; assembly: GCF_905115235.1. Classification (NCBI taxonomy): domain Eukaryota; kingdom Metazoa; phylum Arthropoda; class Insecta; order Diptera; family Stratiomyidae; genus Hermetia; species Hermetia illucens. Next base: position 5,320,459 of record NC_051851.1, on the reverse strand, counting down.
CCCATGGACGACTGGGTTGTTATAAAGGAGGAGGAACCTCAGATAAACAGCCAGCCCGTACTACTCCGCATAAACGAGGAGTGCCTGGAGGCACTGAAAAAGGTCGATTACAAAGTGTGGTTCGGAGTCAGGAATGCCAAAGTAAAAGTGTTCCGCTCTGCAAAACCGGACGACGACCTTGACCCAATCGACGCCGCCAACGAGCTGTTGGAGGAGATGACGATCGACGGTCCGACGGGGACTGACGAACCCCCCATGCAAGCAGATCATGCTGAGGGTAACGCAGATAAATCTGCAGCACTCGAAGTGTGCCTCGGCTAATCTGCTCGTCTTCCTCTTAGAGGAAGACATCGACATCGCATTAATACAGGAGCCCTGGGTCGGAAGCGACCGAACCATCAAAGGGCTCCAAAGCAAATATTTTAATTTATTCCACAGCACAGGAGACGCTGATCAGGCTAAACCTAGAGCATGTATTCTTGCGAGGAAGAGTCTGCACGCTTTTCTGTGCCCGGACCTGAGTTCCAGTGACCTAGTTGTGGTCAAGCAGGAGCAGGTGGGGGCAGAGAACGTGTATATTTCCTCGGCGTACATGGCTCACGACCGATCAGCTCCGCCACAAGAACTACAACATCTGACGAACACCATAACACCAAAGAAAGCCAACCTGCTGATAGGCTGCGACGCAAATGCAAGGCATACGCTTTGGGGCAGCTCTGAAATCAACGAAAGAGATGAGTCATTCTTTGATTTTATTATTACTTCAAATCTATCGGTGTGTAACAGGGGCAGTACACCAACCTTTCATTTCCCCTGCTCGGAGAATTGTGACGGTTGGGAGGAGGTCCTTGATATCACCCTAATAACCGACAACGGGATTCTTAGGGTGGAGGACTGGAGAGTGTCTGACCAGAGATCCTTCTCTGGCCACAGTTGGATACTCTTCAGTCTAGATCTCGGCGCAGAGGTCTCCAAGCCCTTTAGAGACCCCAGGAGGATCGACTGGAGAAGGTTTGGTCAGGTAATTAAGAACAAACTCTCCGGTGCGCAAATTGGTAAGATTGGCACGACAGACGGGGCTCTGGAGAAGGCTTTTGGTACCGCCTTCAAAGTCTCGTGCCCTGCTAAGTACAGCAAAAAGACCCTGCCACCGTGGTGGAACGAAGATCTCTCTAGTCTCAGGAAGTTGACCAGAGAAATCTTCAAAATTTGCTACAGGCAAAAATACTGGCAGCCATACAAGGACTGCCTAAAGAAGTACAAGTCGGCCATCAGGACCGCCAAGAGGCGGTCTTGGCTAGACTATTGTCAGAACATTGAAAGCACTAGTGAATCCGCGAGACTCAATAAGATTCTGTCCAAGGAACATAAGAGTCCATCCTTCCTTAAAAAGTCAGAAGGCTCCTGGACGGAATCTTCTAGTGAAACCTTGGAGCTGCTGGTGCAAACGCACTTTCCCTCCAGCGAGGAGGACTGTGAGTCAGAACCTCGCTTGGAGGGTTTGCGGCAACCCCAGCTGTGCGAGACTATCAAATCGGTAATTACCGGGGATAGGATCGGCTGGGCTATAAACAGCTTCTCCGACATAATGCCAGTCATGCTACAGAAGCAGCAGGAGAGGGTTGTGCCGTGGCTTGTTGAGATTTACCGGAGCTGCATCACTTTAGGATACGTACCGCAGTACTGGAGGCGCGCACGGGTGGTTTTCATACCGAAAGCCGGCAGGCGCGGTCATGACTCCGCGAAGGACTTTCGGCCAATCAGCCTCACCTCTTTCGTGCTGAAGACCCTAGAACGCGTCCTGGACATTCACTTAAGGACGATTATAGAGAGAACGCCTTTCTCTAAGTCCCAGCATGCCTACCTCAAAGGAAAATCCACAGAAACCGCCCTCCACGAGGTAACTGGCACGGTTGAGCGGTCGCTGCAGTACAAGCAGTATACCCTTGCTGCCTTCTTGGATATAGAAGGAGCCTTCAACAACGTCAGTACCAACGCCATCAAGGAAGCCTTGACCGGTATTGGATTGGAGGGGTATCTCACGCATTGGATTATATCCATGCTGAGTACCAGGATAATCCAATCCGATCTGAGAGGCAACCACTTGACCAGAGCTGTGAACAGAGGCACGCCGCAGGGTGGTGCTATCTCACCGGTGCTCTGGTTAGTAATAATGGACAAAATTTTACGTACATTAGACAGCAGCGGGGTGAAGGGGGTGGCGTATGCCGACGACTTGGTGATATTAGTATCAGGGATGTTTCTGTCCATTATGAGCGACATCATGGAAGGAGCGTTGCGAAAGGTGTGCCTGTAGGCCGCAAGATGCGGACTCAGCATAAACCCAACCAAAACGCAACTGATGCTATTCACCACCAAGACAAGGATACCTGAATTTCATCTACCACGGCTGAATGAACAAAGACTGGTTCTTTCCTCTAATGTGAAGTATCTGGATGTAATCCTGGATCCTAAGCTAAATTGGACGTTGAACATAGAACTGAGGGTTAAGAAGGCCTGTATAGCCTTCTATGCCTGTAAGAGAACCTTTGCCAAGAAATGGGGTCTCCGGCCGAGGATGGTTCTCTGGATGTACACCGCTGTAGTGCGTCCGATTCTGACGTACGGATCTATTGTATGGTGGCAGGCTTTGAAGAAGAAATACAATAGAACGAACCTTAATAGGATTCAAAGAACCGCGTGTGCAGGTGCTACGGGGGCTCTGCAGTCTTGCCCGGCAGATGCTGTCAATGTACTCCTGCATCTCCTCCCCCTTGACCTCCACATCAAATATGTTGCAGCGTGCAGTGCCGTCAGACTACGTGAGTCCGGATGCTGGGCAGCGAAGTCCTACGGCCACAGCAACATTCTAGATGAAATACCTCGAGAAATCTGGGCATCCCCCACGGACTATGTCACACGTAAGCTGAACTTCACGAGAAACTTTGCTGTGGACCTTTCAACCAGGGCAAAGTGGAAAACCGGCGGCGTGTTGCGAGACTATGACACGGTATTCTTTACGGACGGATCAAAGATGGCCTATGGTGTCGGCGCGGGGGTTTTCTCGAATACACACGGTGTATCCAAGTCGTATGGTCTCCCAGGTTTCACCAGTGTATTCCAGGCGGAAGTACTGGCGATATTGGAAGTCTGTCGATGGCTGGAGTGTGATTCGAGCCCCAAGCGTAACATAGCCATTCTGACCGACAGTCAAGCGGCCATCAAGGCCTTGTACTCAACGACGACATCTTCCCGGTTGGTGGGGCAGTGCAGAGACACGCTCAAGATCACTCTCCTCTGGGTTCCCGGGCATAGGAACATAGAGGGGAATGAGCGGGCTGACGGATTAGCCAGGCAAGGCTCTGCTCTTGGCAGTCCCTCGGGGAACACAGTCGGTGTTCCGCTGGCGGCTGTCGGGGACCGAGTCTACTCACTACCTAGCAGCCGCGGGCCTGAGATGGCGAAGGCTTACAAGCTGTGCCAAATCAAGGAGAATTTGGCCCGCTTATAACATAGCCCGATCACGAGAGCTCCTGTGCCAGATGCACGCAAATGCATTCAAGATTACGGCGGTCTGCACAGGGCACTGGCCCATAGGGGACCATGCCGCTAGGCTCGGCTTACCCTACAACTCGCATTGCCGAAGCTGCGGAGAAGGAAGGGAAACCCTCATGCACTTTCTCTGCAATTGCCCAGCTCTGGCTCGAGTCAGGCTGCGGACACTGGGAAAACCATTCTTTGGGGACCTCAGTGAGATTTCTAGTTACAGGGTCGGAGAGCTGCTTTCCTTCGTGAATGCTACGGGCTGGCTCTGAAGATCCGAGCCAGCTGGACTCCGCTTCCCTGTCCCTATAACAACAGTCACGGTCTTAGGAGTTTGTGGCATCAAAACGGCGCACCAAAGCGCTAATTGGGCTCCTCGGAGCGGCCACTGATACCTACCTACCTCCCTTGGTGTCAGCCTTCCTTGTGTCAATAGCTATTTGTCAGTGGTAGCCTACTATGACCATCATGTCTCTTCTCCCCTTTCCCCCCAGCCGTTCAAATCTAGATCCTTTTAACTTATAAACTGGGGCGTTTTCCAACGCGACTTATTCAGTGTCCTGTGCCTTCCTTAGACAAAACACGCATCCATAACAGTGAAGAGCTAACCGCTTACATGAGCAAATTCAACTCTGACTTTCACCACCTAATCGACAAATATGCTCCCAAAAACGGTTATAGCTACTACAAAAACGGATGCATTTCCAATGCAAACTTCCTCTTAATGCTCAATAGAAGCAGACTCATGCAGCGAAGGATTATTTCACTGACAACGTTCCAAATATAATGCTACCATCTCCTCCTGGAGATCATTAACAACCCGTCCAGCAAAATTAATAGCACTATTAGATCCGAACTAAATGGTTCCAACAAGAAACTTCTTAACTCCCTTAAACTGGGCCCGTCAGTTTTTTCAAAAAAAATAGTCGAACGTCTTGAAGGAAAAAACCCTCTCTCAACGTCAATTACTGTCCGATATAAATATTCAACCTCCGCTCTCCTGAGGAAAAAATATCTGTCTTCGTAGCCTCCTATTCAAACTCAAAAGTTGGCACTACTATCAGCGAAAAAAAGCGGGTGTGGAAGGATCTTTCCTATGTCCTTTTTCCCCAGCCACCTGGCCGATAATGTCAGAATCGATCCATTTGTAAGCTTCTTTAGCTTCCAACAAGAAGTTGAACTTGCAATCACCCGGTCTAACAACAAAAAATCATCGGCCCAGACGGTATCTCCAAATTCATCCTACGGAAGTGGGGGTTCGTCATCAGGGAGCGCCTTGCTTGAATATAATATTCAATAACTGCCTGAATAACGGGCACGTCCCTGTAATTTAGAAAACTGCTCTCCTGATACCTGTTCCTAAGAAGGTTTGTTCTGGTGACCTCAAAGTATGACCCCCATTTCTCTTCTATCCAATATTGGGACAATCGTCGAAGGCATTTTGCTGGTCCACCTAGACAGTCACTACTCCTTTGTAATTCCTCTGTCTGCAAGACCAGGTCCTCATTCAAAAAAGGGATTCAATTCAATCCAAAACATCATCAACCACATCTTCCTCCACAATATACTCTTGCCTCATGTAAATCTCTTCCCGCCAATGGTAGGCTAGGTTGTCAACGCACGCAAAGAGATCCTCTTCGCGGTCGCAGCATTATGTACGTGAACGAGTCCAGGTCCGCCTTAGCCATTCGTTCTCTCGAATCTTCCACCAATATGGTCATAACATATTTCAGCCGGCGGACCGTCACCATTAATTCTCATAAGTCTCAGGTTATTTGCTTCAGAAACCCCAGCAAGAAGTGCCGAAAAGTAAAAACTGACAGCTGTCAATTTCCAATTATACCCTCACACCAAAATCAAACATTAAAAACCTTGGAATCTTTCTCAACAACAACCTTATGTTAAATGCAACTCTCACGTCAAATCTAAGGCTTCAACTGCCATAAAAAGCTACTTTTTTTTTATGGATGGAGGTGGAAATCTTAGAAAGACGCTGCTGCGCCAGGTTGCAGTAATGTGTGGGATTCACACCCACTAAAACCACCCCCACTCTTCCGCCCCTCCCCGCGGGACCACCGTGAAGTATTACTTCGCGTGGGAGGCTCTGGTTCGCTATACCAGCTCGTCCATGTCACGTCTCCGTCGCGCCGCCTTCCGAGCTCGATCCAACTCCAGGAGTTTTGTCTGCACCACGGCTACTGCCTCATTTACTGCCATCCAGTTTTCCTCCGACTTCAATATCTCTTCCACTAGGTTGGAGGGCTCGATGTCCTCCCCTAAGATGCTGTTCAACCTCCTTTTCTGCTGCAGAAATCTGGGACAATGGAACATAACGTGCTCCGGGTCCTCGAGTGTAGCACCGCATTCAGAACAGTTGGGAGACTCGTCCAACTCGAAGCGATGCAAGTACTTCCTATAGCCACCGTGTCCCGTAAGGAACTGTGTCAGGTGGTAATTCAATTCTCCGTGCTTTCGGTTGACCCATTTCTCGATACACGGGATCAATGTATGGGTCCACCTGCCCTTGTCAGAGTTATCCCATCGTTGTTGCCACTTGCCACACAACTCTCTCCTGAAGGCTTTTCGGAAATCCGCATTCACCTCGGCTGGATTTTCCTTCCGTTTTTCGTAGAGCCAGTGTGCCTCGCTCGCTAGAAGATCTATAGGGATCATTCCTGCGATAACACACACTGCCTCCGTCGACGTCGTCCTAAATGCGCTGCACACCCTTAGCGCAATTGGCCGGTATGCCGAACATATCTTCCTCCGGTTGACAGCGTGGTTCAACGCTCCCGCCCAGACAGGGGCCGCGTATAGCAGGATCGACCTCACCACTCCCGCGATGAGTAGCCTGCGACTATACTTCGGCCCTCCCACGTTAGGCATCATCCTTGCAAGGGATGAGCTGGCATTTGCTACCTTCTCTCGCGCATAATCCAAGTGTCCCTTGAAACTCAGCTTGGCATCGATCATCACCCCCAGGTATTTGACAACCGATTTTGAGACGACCTCACGATTACCAACCTGGATGGTAACCGTGTTGTTCTTCCTACGGTTGGTAATGAGGACCGCCTCCGTCTTTTCGTCCGCCACGTCCAGCTTGGCCATTCGTAACCATGACTTGATGATATGAATGGCTTCATTTGCATAAAACTCCACGTCCTCGGGATGCTTTGCAATTGCAACTACCGCCAAGTCGTCCGCAAAACCAATCAGCGTTGTCTCCTCCGGCACGCGAAGGCCAAGCACTCCGTCGTACATTATGTTCCACAGCAGCGGTCCCAATACAGAACCTTGAGGCACACCTGCTGTCACAATGTACTCCTTCGGCCCGTCGTCCGTTTCGTACCAGAGAAGTCTGTCCGAAAAGTAACTCTCGATGAGCCGAGCCAAGTAGCTAGGAACACCCAGTTTGGCGAAAGCGCCCTTAATCCAGCCCCAGTTGGTTGAGTTAAAAGCATTTTTGATGTCCAGCGTCACCGGAGCACAGCATTTGCCCATGGCCATTGCATTTCGAGCCAATTCCACGACCTTTGCTACTGCATCGACCGTAGAACGGGCTCACCGAAACCCATATTGCCGCTCTGAAAGACCACCCGCAAGCTCGATGAACGGGAGCAGCCTGTTGTATATCAACATCTTCCCCATGGTGTCTAAGTGACAAATAGGGCGATATGAAGAGGGCACGCCGGGTGGTTTTCGGGGCTTCGGTTGCAAGACCAGCTTCTACCTCTTCCACTGGGCGGGAAACACTCCTTCCGCCATGCACGATTCGAATGTGCTTGCGAACCACCTTGGTCTGGCCTTGACCGCCACCTTCAGAGCCCTGTTCGGAATTCCGTCCAATCCCGGAGCCTTGCTCTCCCCAATACGTCTGCAAATTTCCCAAAGTTCCTCTTCGGTAACATCAGGGATCGAGAAGACGTCCTGCTGAGCTGCCAGTTGGGGTTCTCTTTCGTCCTGCTCCTGCTGCGGGAAAAGAGTTGTAATTATTTGCAACAAGAGCCGTGGGCATGTCATCTGAGGTGATTTTTGCCCGCGCCCGCGCCTTCTTCATTACAATTTGGTAGGCTGTACCCCACGGATTCGTATTAGCCTCCATGCAGAGCTTCTGGTAGCATTCCCGCTTGCTTCTCCGAATGGCCTTTTTAAGGTTGCTTCGCAGATCCCTGTATTCCTCCTCATGCTCCTGGTGCTCCGGCCTTCCTCTTGTTCTGTGGGAGGATCTCAAGGCAGCGATCTCCGTGTTCCACCAGTAGTTTGGCCTCTTGCCGTGGTGCGAACGTCGTCGTGGCATCGTAGCGTCGCATGCTTCGGTTACACGCTGAGGCAGCTGTGTGACCCTTTCCACCGCTGTTCCATCCGGATCATGGGCTCCCTCCAATGCGGCCAGGAATGTCTCCTCGTCGAAAGCTCCGATAGACCAGCCAACCGCCTTAGTCTTTCCACCTCCAGAGCGTCGTTGACTGCTTCCCTGGTTCCCAATGCGGAGGAAGATGACCTGGGCTACTAAAATCCCCTTATTTAAAACCCTGATTTGACCAATTCTGACCTATGGTTTCCCAGGATGGACAACCATGTCCTCCAACGTAGCTGAAGCCCTCCGAAAGGACCATTCTCAGAAAGTGCGTGGAATAAAATCTTGTCACACATATCGCCTCGTTGGAGGAGTACGTGTCACGGTTGACCCTCCTCTCGGACAGTAATTCACATCAGGACCTCTGGTAAAGGCAAGGGATAAAAGAGGGTGGGGAATCCTTTATCCTTTCCCTTTATCAAAGGTCCTCATCAAACTTTCACCATTCCAAGGCTTAGCTAGTTGTTTGAGATCACTCTTGTTAACCTCCTCCTTGAATTAAGGCCACTCCTCTCAGTATCCAGGCTGTCTAGTTTACGTATACTCAATCCTTCAATCTTCTCCCTCCCCTCCCGCTTTTGCCCTTTGGGCATGTTCAAATTGACTAACTGACGCTTTCTATTCACTATGTCAACCGGGTTCCCATCCCTCCCGAACTGCGACCTACGGACCCAGGTTCCAACTTCCTCAAATAATATAGGATAATTCCATATTTAATGATCCTATATTCAATCTTCTAGACAGTAACGATAGCAGGAACGGTGAACAAAGGAAACTGATTAGGTATGTCATTCCAAAGGACAAATTCGGCATGAATAGAGGATCCCTTAGCGTAAATTGTCCTAAGCAAACTGTGGGGGTTGACATTTTTTAGCATCTGCGGTAACGCTCTCAATCCATTTATGAAAAACTGAAACTTTGGTATAAGTGACTACTCCAGTGGATTCCGCGCAATCCTCTACATAAGAAATGATACCAATCAGCATCATGTAGGTCTCATCAACCTCTAGCATAAGCGAACCACCTTCATCACCCTGCAAAGAATAAATACTGAATTAAATAGATATGAATTCAACGGTGTATTAATGTCATACCGGACAAGGTCCCTTAGGATAGGAAGAAGTGCATAGCATTAATTCGGGCCTGAAAACCGAACCTATTGTGCTCTTTGAGCACCTCCAATCCGAAGAAACTGGAACGGAAGCTTCACGCAATCGACGAACTAATGGCCCCTCGGATTCCTCCATTCCCCATCCAATTGCAATAGCTCTTCTGTTTGTCAAATCAACTAAAAAAAAAGGATTTTGAAATCCAATTTAAGCTTCACTAGTTGACGCTGTGGTATCCGCAACATACTCACTTCTGCCATTATTATTCAAACAAATCGGTTGAATCAGTTCCCCAAACGTAATCTTCCGATTGAGTTTGCCAATGACTATATCGCTTATAGGAGTATCTGTAAGGGCATGGTATTTCGGATGAACAAACCATTCGGTTACGTCAAATAACTCTCCCTTGTTTGACAGCCTATCCACGGTACCCAGACGAACCTTCCATCCTTTCACCCACCATAGCCTAGTTGATGATTCAATTCATTATATTCAGAAATGATACAGAACTTCAAAGCTTGATACCCTCTAATGCAGTAGCCAGACGAAAGGATATGCCAGTCAGTGATGACTGATCCACCACAAGCAAAACCTTTACGAGGACTAAATATCGCCGCTTGCCAAGGATGAGAGCCTTCCTTCGCCACTTTTCCACCTGCTATACGGAAACTAAACGTGCTGCGCTGTCCACATACTAGGCAGAGACAGTAGGAATATATTTTTCAAAAACAAGTGAACTCAGAATACTCACCGCAGGACTCATCTTCTGCGCTAGTCAATACACCAAGCTGTCAAATAAAAAGGAAGGATTATTTGCATAAGGATAATATTACCAAAATAAACATGGTCCAAAGTTGGTACCTAACAGCAACCCCCAACCAAATGTGGAGAATATTTGGGGCTCACTGAAATCAAAAAAAGGATACTCAACTCCCAAAAGACTAGTGCCAGGAAGACCTTAAACCTTCAGTTTCAGAGAATACAACAGACAGAGCTACCAAAGGTGTATTCAGCCATAGGGATCATCTGCGATCTTTGGTAGCATGCTCACGATACGGGGTATGACGTCCCGCAAGTGCTCGATTAAATAGTTCTGACTCCCTAACTAATAAGCCTGCATTGAAGGGTATAGCCTTAAAAAAAGTCTCTCGGTAAATAATGAACCGCGAGTGACCAGTACACCTAATCTGAACCTAGCTCTGCCAAAATGGCAGTTGTAGTCGGGGAGCGTGGATTGAAGTGCAAAACTAGTATATCAGGCCTTAAAGATCTGGGGTAAGAGCTTTGTCCCCGAAGGTACACCCGTTCCTGACTACTGCTGCCAGGTCACTTGGACACAATGTGCTAGCAAGATTCCTATGCAGAACAAAAATTATCATCATCATCATCAACGGCGCAACAACCGGTATCCGGTCTAGGCCTGCCTTAATAAGGAACTCCAGACATCCCGGTTTTGCGCCGAGGTCCACCAATTCGATATCCCTAAAAACTGTCTGGCGTCCTGGCCCACGCCATCGCTCCATCTTAGGCAGGGTCTGCCTCGTCTTCTTTTCCTACCATAGATATTGCCCTTATAGACTTTCCGGGTGGGATCATCTTCATCCATACGGATTAAGTGACCCGCCCACCGTAACTTATTGAGCCGGATTTTATCCACAACCGGACGGTCATGGTATCGCTCATAGATTTCGTCATTGTGTAGGCTACGGAATCGTCCATCCTCATGTAGGGGGCCAAAAATTCTTCGGAGGATTCTTCTCTCGAACGCGGCCAAGAGTTCGCAATTTTTCTTGCTAAGAACCCAAGTTTCCGAGGAATACATGAGGACTGGCAAGATCATAGTCTTGTACAGTAAGAGCTTTGAACATCCGTCCTATCCGAGGCTCCTGTTGTGGCTTCGTAACAGGTTGTTTTCCGTGTAGGGTTGTCAGCCCTACCCAACCCCCAACCTGGAGGACCAGTTGGTACAATTTGTCCCGTTTTTAGGCGCGGGAGACTCGCCTTCATCCTTCTCCGTCTGCAGCTTTTCGTCAAGAAAGAGCTCCCAGCGGTCACCACGTGGAGGTGGAGATAGGGTTTGGTAGTAGAGCTGTTGGTGTTGGCTCAGCAGGCATTTCCCAGGTTTTATGCTCCATCGTGGGTACCAATCCACGTTTCGCCCCGGGACCTATACTACCCTTTGACCCTTGAAATTATCAAATGGACAATATCCACGAAAAAGTAAGGAATGAAGAAAACAACGTTCAGCGAAAGAGGCAACAAGGGTTGAGACACCCAGCGGGACACCGCACGCCCAAATAAAGAGGAAGTCTGGCAAAGTAATGCTGCTGCTGCTGCCCTGAAGTGTTCCTAGTCTGGAGAAAAACCTAGAGAAAACCGTTGAAGCTGAGAAGGTAGATTCGAACATAACATTGATAAGACTTATCAAAAAATGCGCGTAAGTGGCGAGCCGCATACGGTCTGCAAGGTTACTCCAGAAAAAAGTCAGCAAAGGCGACCAAAAATTGGCCTATGGAACTGGAAGAGCTTCTGGACTGCATTCCTTTCCGGAGAAATGGGCAGCAACGGGAGACACCCGAAAATCAGAAACAATCGCAAAGCTGCCAAATACTCAGATGAAAATTCTCGATTCGTCTAAGTTACCGAATAATACCCGAGGAACTCCTTAACAGGGAGAAAATTAAAATTGGTTGAGTAGTATGCAGGGTACAAATTTAGGTAGCCCCCCCCCCCCCCATCCCACGTCTGCAATCTGCTGGTAATTTGACAGGACGACAGCATGCCGTAGATGCGGGCAGATATGTCACGGAACGAACACTTGTAACGAAAAACAGAGTTACGTTCTCCCCAGAGATCGTAGCGCGTCTGGTGAGAGCGTTGCATCCACTGCGGGTTCGAGGCGGAGTCTAGTCTTCATCCACATTCTACAAATTAACATGCACCGCTCGCGAGCGGTTAAGGCAGTTCGCAGTTCGATGGGAAAAACTGATCTAATGCTAATCAGCGAACAGTATCGGAACAAGGACTTAGCCCCATTGCATACCGAACACTGCTGCTATCCAGGTTTGGGGCGACGCCCGACTTCGGATTCTTGTCTAATGCCGAGAGGATGACATTGAGTAGATACGGTGTTGAACGATAGCGTTGTTTTAGCGTTTATCTGACAAGTCTGGAGACGGCCTATTTAGCCGTGTAGGGGCGGATACTAGTAAGGGGTGACTTCAAAGAAGCTGGCCTCACCCAGACTGCTGAGGGAGGCGGATCCTGGAAACGAAGGCGAGTAGGTGGACACCCTGGCTACGAATTAGTAGGCAGGTAGCGAATTCTGGACGACTTCTCGGCAAGTGACAAACAATGCATCACGTTAAAAGTGGTTGACGTTGTTTCTCGACGCTATTTCTCAGCCCGGGGTTCTCCCTCGGAGTGAAAAGTAGCGAAACTGAACATCCGGAGATTCATTTCTGCTCTTAGACCAAACGGAGCCACGCCAGGGGACACTTCGTGGGTGGTGGCGTTGCAGCTGCTACTGTAACACGAATGATGAGCATGATAACGATAGCTTGTGAACCTTCCTTGCCTCAAGGCAACAAGCTGGAAGAAGCCTTCTATGTATTGAACAACGGCGAATATTACTGACCTGCAGAAGGAGTCTCATAAACATCGCCGTTGGACACAGCATGCCCCACAAGAGTATAGATCACTTAAAAGGACCCTCCGCAAGCCATAAATAGAAGCAAAGCTCGCTGCTGACAGGATCTAATCGACGAGGTAAATGGGAATCCGTGGCATATCGCTTGTAAACTTGTTACGCGGAGTAGAGTTAAGTTAGTACTCTTCCTGAAACCCTGCGTACTTAATCTCGACCAGATGGTCCTGCTTTTCACAAGGATTCATCCTACCGCTGGGCCTCTAGAACGTTTTCGATTAAAATCTGCTAAGACTCGACATGCTAGAAGAGTCGCGCCTGTTTAGTTATGTAGATGGCGTTGCAGTGATTATTGTCAAACGCCCTGTTGAACAAGTGCAAAACAAATTTGACATATTAGTGCGACGGATTAGTGGATTGATGACTACTTATGGTTTTAGTTTTGCAGTGAAGAAAAATTCAAGTAGTTATCTTGACTAGAAAGAGAATCTCGACCCCGCGTCCCATATCGATCGGCGAGTCGATAATCGAGTCAAAACCAACGGTATTGGATTGACGTTCGACTCGAAGGTGTGCTTTTTCGAGTAAATCAAAGCAGCTATATCTACCAGGATATTTTGCTCTACGCTGCGAAGGTATGGGCTGATGCTTTTGGCAGGGAGGTGTATCGTAAGCGGCTTCATCAAGTGCAGAGATGGGAATTTTTCGGGTGGCGTCTGCCTATTGCACTTCCTTAGAACGCGTTCACCGTTCCCAGCTTTTCACCAAATTGACTGTCAATCGCTATAACCGTTTCTGAGAAAAATCTGTGTGACAGACAGGCAGATAGACGAACACCATATTACGATTTGGACGATAAACCTAAGATATATAGAACAACCTGCGGGCACCGCAAGGATCAGTCCACGATCCTCTCCTGTGGATAATAACGTATGATGGAACTTTAAAATTGCGACTGCCCAAAGGAGTGACAATCATTGGCTTCGTAGACGACATCGGAGTGATTATCGTGGCACAAGATATTGAGGAGATCAAGGTCCTCACAAACGAGGCAATTTTTGAAATAAGGTCTTGGCTAAAAGACGCTGGTCTGACGCTCGGAGAGCATAAAAGAAAATGAGTTTTGATCAATAAGCGAAGCAAATGTCGATAAAGGTCAGAATTGGCGAACGTATCATGCATTCGCAACCAACGCTTAGGAGTCATGGTTGATCAAAGACTAAAATTCAAGCCCCAACTTGAGAGGTTAGCAACAAAGGCTTCCAAGGTTGCTTTATTGTTGACAGGAATGTAAATGTAGATGGTCCTAGGCAAAGCCTTCGACTCCTTTTCTCGAGGATTGTCAGCTCATCTTGCTTTATACAACTCCAGGTCAGGCATCGCATTGCGAACGTCGTGCGCTTACCATACAACATCAGATGAAGCAACATGTGTGATAACAGGCATGATCCCCATCGTCGGCAATTAGCACGACATGAAGCGATATTGGAGTGGCAAAAAGGATGGGATGATTCATATCTTACTACCAACATTTAGTATTTATCCCTCAACTCTCTAACAGTAATTATTATTCGTCTCTATCTAAGGGAATAAACACTCAATTACTTTAGGTTGGAAACTAGTGCACACAATGCTTGCGAATGCCTGGCAGAGTCCTTTCAACCATCTCCCCAACACACTAAACTTGAGATTTCTCTAGGCTTCCTTTAAGGTTTGCACTTTCCTTCCTAACCCTAATCCTAAACCTTCCTCTGAGCAACGGTTTGGCTCTATAGCAATCCGAGCAAAGATTGGTTACCTATTACTCCGCGGATACCATAGTTAGGGGTTAACCAAACAAAGTTTATCATATTCGGTATTAAATCGCAATTTATTCTGCGAAAATTTCTCTCTGTGCGCATACCTAATTAAACCATACCCCGCCCCTCCTAAAGTTTCTTCATCTACCGCTTTTATTAGCCCGCGGAATTCTCATTTTTGAGCTTACAAGTTTCCTACAAGCTCCCTATCTAGTTGAAATAAAATTGTATGCTAATAACTGGGAGAGGATTATCTTAAGCTAAGCTAAAACATGTTACGTGCTAGCTGAGTCCACATGGTCATCAGCCTCAAAACTGAGCCAGACTCTTTCAATGTAAAGATGGATTAGACTTTATTTTTTTCATGCAGTTAACACCTGCCTCTGGTTGGTGACGTGCCCTTTATTCCCATACCCTCTGTAACGAACAAACACAGATATAACCTTTTTTATAATTTCGCCAAATATTCGGAACAAGAGAGAAAAAATCCTGGCTCATGGTCAATACGGACCCTGTATTTTATCAAAACAATTAATTTTAATAAGGTCTGACACCGAGAAAAGTTCGGACCTTGGGAGAAAACGCTGCCCATCCCCGAAACTCCAAAACAATAAGAAAAAAAACACAATATAAACCACAACAGAAATTTGAACACATCTTATGCTTTTAAATCAATTTATCAATCATTACCGCCAACACCCTGAACCCTATATGGTATGGCCGAAAAGTGAGAAGTCTGGTACAGTTCGTATACTTGTTACTAATTTTTTTCGAATATACGATTTTTATAGTTAAACGTATTTCATCAAGGTATTGTGCTCATTGTATTGTATTGTTCTGTTCAGAACGGAAAAAGATATCTGTTGGCATGATTAATGCTCACAAGGATTCAAATTTACAGCTTGAATTACCAAGTGAAGTAAAAGATGGACACTGATTCTAGATAATCTTCCACTGAATTTAGATCCAGATAATTTCAGTGAAATACTCACATCTGATACTCCAATCAGCATTAATGTCCACAAAACAATTTCAAACATTTTATTGTAAAACACTTTTCACCTTTCGAGAAACTCAACAAGAGAGTGATTACGGTCCCTCCGTAATCACACTGAAAAAGATACGGTAATAAAGTTGAAATCGATTATTGTTACTATAAAATGATAAAAACCGTGAAAAAATTGAAAATAATACACGTGTTTCATGGTTACTTTTATATTATCGCCATATGGTCAATCCTGTTAGTCTGGTGTACAGAGAGCTTCTCTACAGTGCCACTCCCCCTTTAATTTAGACATCACCACTCTGTAGGCTGTGCCCCAACGGTTTAGGGTAGTTTCCTTGCAGAGGTTTCTGACTTAGGAGTCCGGCCTTTCTTTCGATCGTTAATTCTTTGAATATGCAAACACTTAGCGCTGAGTTAATTGATTCCTTCGTGTCACCAGCAGCAAGTCGAGCCTCTCCTGTTGAGTACTTTTCTTGGCATTACTGAATCGCAGTATCCGTTATTCACACTAGCGAAATTCATCGTCAAGTCAAACGCACTTTTGGACGAAGGAGCTATCCTTCCATTTTGAACCTGTCAGTTTTAGGTTCTGCTCCTTCCTGTACTTTGAACGTTACCGTCCGATGATCCCTGCATGTAAATTCTTAGCTAACCCACCACCAGGTTGATGGATTTACGCACAGAGTGTTGGACTCCCGCAACGGAACGTCGAGGGACTATCAGCTAAACACCTCCCCATCGTCAAAGCGCTAGCCCGGAACCGTTTGTCACATTACTTCGGGCTAGTCTCCGAACTCTCCCGCCTTGCGGAGCCTTCAAATTAGGGAGTTTCTTCGAACAATGGGGGGAAGAGGAAGGAAGAGGAGGAAGCGAACTGTCAGTCCAAGGAACCCCCTGTCATCCGGCTCCTCCACCGGACGAGCTCTATCTTCTTTCCAACAAGAAGGACCCGAACGTAATGAGCTCCACCAGTCAGCACTCCTCAGCATCTCTTCGACAATGTTCTCTGGAGAGTGATCCCCTGTGTTTAAATGGAGCTGCTGACGAATCCCATCCACCTTCCACAAAAAAAAAAAAGTGAGATGGGCGTGGTCCACAACTCCATTGCAAAACACACAATCAGGAGATCGTGCCTTTCCTATCTTGTGCAGATAAAACTGAAAACCTCTATGCACACTTAAGAACTAGGTAAGGGAATAGTTAGTCTCACTATCCTTCCGATACAGCCACGTACCTAAGTTGCCAATGAGCTGCGCAATCCATTTGCTCCTAGTTTTATTTTGCCAAAAGAGTTGCCAGTCGTCTAGGGTGTGTTGGGGTTCTTCACGAGCAACCACCTCCCTCGGCTTTTCTCCCTTGTGCTCGTATGTGGATTGACGCTTCTTAGCAAGAAGGGCAACGGGGATCACTCCTGCAATTACCTTCACGGCAAGTTCAAAGTCAGTGCGGTACGCAGAGGCCAGCCACAAAGCTCCCCGTCCCTGTACTTGTACGAGACGCTTACGATAAACCTCCTTGCCAAGAGCGTCTGCCCATAACTCTGTGACGTTGAGCAGAACAGACTGGGTTGAACTCATCAGGAAGCGTCGCCTGCTAGACATAGGGCCCCCAATATTTGCCATTAGCCTACTTAAGACCGAATCTCTAGCTGCAGCGTTGCTCACTACTGCTTTGATTTGCTCAAAAAAGCTTACCTTCTTCAGATAGTCCCTCAATATCCGTAAATGATAGTTCGACACGTGAAAAGTATTGTCTAGTGTGCATCTGTGCGCTATCCCCGACGTAACCTCCATTCTCCTCTGACCCTCCAGCGTTTTATAGAGCAGGAAGGGGTTCCACAGATACAATGCGGAGCTTTGATTTTTCGGGTTACCAGTTTGTAACCGAGTCCCCATGGATGCCCATTCACCTTGTCGACAAGATCCTCCCAGTAACGAACTTTGCTGCTATTTATTGTGCTGCGGAGTCTCCTTTTGAGTGATCTGTACTCTTTCATTATGGTACATGCCCCTCCCGGTCGTTTGGACGTTGTGTCTGCGACACTCCTTCCGGAGCTCTGCATTTCCGCCGTCTACCAATACATAGAAGGTTTCCCATGTCTCGCTGCCCTTCTGATCATGGAAGCTCCGCAGGCCATCGTTATCAGGTTCATAACTGCATTAATGAAAGTGTCAGCCGCGCCGCCACCCTCGCCAGCACCGAGATGGCGCACACCAAGAATTTGTTTCAACCACTTGGAAGGCAATATATTGATGGTCATTTGCCGAGAAGTCTTCCAGAACTTGCCACCAGCGACACCAGTGACTCTGACGCGAAGGTTACGTCTAGAATGCGTCCCTCGCAGCCTAGACGCCGGAATGTTGGGGCGAATGTTTGAAACTACCAATCCTGTCCTCGCCGCTATTTCGAGAATTCGTTTCCCTCTGGACTCTCGATAAGGCTTTGAAGTCACACCTCTATGCCCATCCAGACCCCCAATCTGTTTTCAGGTTTCCAGGTGATTAGAAAAACAGTTGAGTCTGGCTTCCCCTTGCCTTTTGGTAGGCGTATGGGAATTCTCCGATTGCCCATTCGCGCTTCATGGCCTACCAGTTGGAGCCTCCGCATCTTGATGTGAATGATAGTTTCTGGTTCGTTCTGGGTAGGTAGGTAGGTATCAGTGGCCGCTCCGAAGAGCCCAATTAGCGCATTGGTGCGCCGTTTTGATGCCACAAACTCCTAAGACCGTGACTGTTGTTATAGGAACAGGGAAGCAGAGTCCACCTGGCTCGGATCTTCAGAGCCAGCCCGTAGCATTCACGAAAGAAAGCAGCTCTCCGACCCTGCAGCTAGAAATCTCTCTGAGGTCCCCAAAGAATGATTTACCCAGTGTCCGCAGCCTGACTCGAGCCAGAGCTGGGCAATCGCAGAGAAAGTGCATGAGAGTTTCCCTTCCTTCTCCGCAGCTTCGGCAATGCGAGTTGTGGGGTAAGCCGAGCCTAGCGGCATGGTCCCCTATGGGCCAGTGCCCCGTGTAGACCGCCGTAATCTTGAATGCATTTGCACGCGTCTGGCACAGGAGCTCTCGTGATCGGGCTATGTTATAAGCGGGCCAAATTCTCCTTGATTTGGCACAGCTTGGAAGCCTTCGCCATCTCAGGCCCGCGGCTGCTAGGCAGTGCGAGTAGACTCGGCCCCCGACAGCCGCCAGCGGAACACCGACTGTATTCCCCGAGGGGCTGCCAAGAGCAGAGCCTTGCCTGGCCAATCCGTCAGCCCGCTCATTCCCCTCTATGTTCCTACGCCCGGGAACCCAGAGGAGAGTGATCTTGAGCGTGTCGCCCAGATGGTTGAGCGTGTCTCTGCACCGCCCCACCAACCGGGAAGATGTCGTCGTTGAGTACAAGGACTTGATGGCCGCTTGGCTGTCGGTCAGAATGGCTATGTTACGCTTGGGGCTCGAATCACGCTCCAGTCATCGATAGACTTCCAATATAGCCAATATTTCCGCCTGGAATACACTAGTGAAACCTGGGAGACCATACGACTTGAATACACCGTGTGTATTCGAGAAAACCCCCGCGCCGACTCCATAGGCCATCTTTGATCCGTCCGTAAAGAATACCGTGTCATAGTCTTGCAACACGCCGCCGGTTTTCCACTTTGCCCTGGTTGGAAGGTCCACAGCAAAGTTTCTCGTGAAGTTCAGCTTGCGTGTGACATAGTCCGTGGGGGATGCCCAGATTTCTCGAGGTATTTCATCTAGAATGTTGCTGTGGCCGTAGGACTTCGCTGCCCAGCATCCGGACTCACGTAGTCTGACGGCACTGCACGCTGCAACATATTTGATGTGGAGGTCTAGGGGGAGAAGATGCAGGAGTACATTGAGAGCATCTGCCAGGCAGGACTGCAGAGCCCCCGTAGCACCTGCACACGCGGTTCTCTGAATCCTATTAAGCTTCGTTCTATTGTATTTCTTCTTCAAAGCCTGCCACCATACAATAGATCTGTCCGTGAGGATCGGACGCACTACAGCGGTGTACATCCAGAGAACCATCCTCGGCCGGAAACCCCATTTCTTGGCAAAGGTTCTCCTACAGGCATAGAAGGCTATACAGGCCTTCTTAACCCTCAGTTCTATGTTCAACCTCCAATTTAGCTTAGGATCCAGGATTACACCCAGATACTTTACATTAGAGGAAAGAACCAATCTTTGTTCATTCATCCGTGATAGTTGGAATTCAGGTATCCTTGTCTTGGTAGTGAATAGCATCAGTTGCGTTTTGGTTGGGTTTAAGCTGAGTCCGCATCTTGCGGCTCACAGGCACACCTTTCGCAACGCTTCTTCCATGATGTCGCTCATAATGGACAGAAACATCCCTGATACTAATATCACCAAGTCGTCGGCATACGCCACCACCTTCACCCCGCTGCTGTCCAATGTACGTAAAATTTTGTCCATTACTATTAGCCAGAGCACCGGTGAGATAGCACCACCCTGGGGCGTGCCTCTGTTCACAGCTCTGGTCAAGTGGTTGCCTCCCAGATCGGACTGGATTATCCTGGTACTCAGCATGGATATAATCCAATGCGTGAGATACCCCTCCAATTCAATACCGGTCAAGGCTTCCTTGATGGCGTTGGTACTGACGTTGTTGAAAGCTCCTTCTACATCCAAGAAGGCAGCAAGAGTATACTGCTTGTACTGCAGCGACCGCTCAACCGTGCCAATTACCTCGTGGAGGGCGGTTTCTGTGGATTTTCCTTTGAGGTAGGCATGCTGGGACTTAGAGAAAGGCGTTCTCTCCATAATCGTCCTTAAGTGAATGTCCAGGACGCGTTCTAGGGTCTTCAGCACGAAAGAGGTCAGGCTGATTGGCCGAAAGTCCTTCGCGGACTCATGACCTCGCCTGCCGGCTTTCGGTATGAAAACCACCTGTGCGCGCCTCCAGTACTGCGGTACGTATCCTAAAGTGATGCAGCTCCGGTAAATCTCAACAAGCCACGGCACAACCCTTTCCTGCTGCTTCTGTAGCATGACTGGCATTATGCCATCTGGGCCTGGAGATTTGTATGCGGAGAAGCTGGTTCGTTCTATTTGCTTCGTTATTGACCATGCTTCCAATTAAATTCGCCTACACATGCTCGTTTAACACCTTTGACGAATGCCTTTCTACCATGGAAGTAGCTTTCCACAGAGGTAATTCATGGCAATGAACGGACGACGCACCATATAGAATTTTTTTCCTAGACAACAGACTTTTTTGCCGCTAACTGAGAAGAGCATTATTCCACCCCGTGACATGAGTCGGAGCCTTCTTCCAGGTTTCCTCAGCATATCATTAGTCACGGTCTACATTCCACAGTTCCACTTACTCATCTACAGACAAAATTACAAACTCAGGAACTAGAGTCCTTTGTCCAGACATCATATGTGCACGTTCGTATTAAACAGTACGACCTCAAAATGGGTGTGATCACCTACGAGACCCAAGAAGGACAACAGAATTAGAGTCACATCGAGGGCGGTTCAGAGATATATCCTTATTCTAAATCTTTGGAACGTTTCATATGATAGCCTTCTACGATTCTAGATCCTCATGTAATTGCACCTAGTAGGACTCCCAGATGATGTTGCCACCTAGCTACCACAGTAGCTGTTCAGTTGAACAGACCCGATAGATACTGAGAATAGCAATGTAGTGAGTCAGAAGATGAATCACTAACAACGATTTCGCCCTTGCCATGGAGAAACTTGCAATGGTCGTCTTGACTAAGGACATGTTCTGCAGTCCATCCTATATAAGATAGTTAGTGGTGGTCGAGTCCAATCCTGCCGTGAGACTTGGAAAAAAGATTCTTCTAGCAGGCTCGGACCACCGTAGGCGGTTTCGCCATTTTCTTCTATCAGAGGCCTGATCTGGATGCAATCGCGAGGCTTTTAATTCCCCATCCAACGTATCAAGCCACCGTTGTTTCAGCCTGCCTTTCGGTCGGTTACCATCGACCTCGATGTTCAGACCAATCTTGGCAAGTGAATTCTCATTAGCACGAATTACATGACTTTACTATCGAAGACGCCTCTCTCGCAGTTTTTTCAGATATCTTAATTTCAGATGTGATCAAAACGTGTCACGCCACTAGTTCAACACAACATCTTTGTCTCCATTACCGCAAGACGTCGTTCATTGCCTTTTATAGTCGGCCAACACTCAGAACCATATAGAGGGACACAAAATTAAATAATAAGTTTCAATCTTTTTGCATAGTATGTTTGCTACTCAAAAATCTGGTGTTTGACAAACTGTTGCGTCTGCGGTCATGTTATTAATCCAATCATAAAATGTTGCAACTCTTGTGTACATTCCCGCTGAGTTTGGTTCGCCACATTTATACCCAAAAGAAACAATTCCTACTTGCATCATATACTCCGAATCCACATCAACGACTAGAGGACCACCGCTGTCACCCTACGGGAAAAATCACTTAGTAAGCATTTCAAATATTGCGTTCACATGAAAGCCTTACCGAACAAGAATCTACCGGGTAGGACGAAGCACATACCATCACTTGCTTATAGTAGTGGAAGCCGACTAAACTTTTCTTGCACTCATCATGAGAGTAAATTACAACCGCTCCTTCATAGAGACTCCGAGGACCTTTCCCTCCAAATCGCACCGAACCCCATCCTGTAGTCACGCCCACCATACCCGTCAGCACAACTTTAAGGAAAGGACAGGTAACAGTGGACATATAGGTACTGGGAATACCACTCTTGACATCTTACATACATCTGTTCGTACTGATCAAACAAACCGGCTGAATTGAAGGCGTGTAGATGATCCTGTGGTCTACTTTCACTATCGCTATATCATTTATGCTTGCAGTATGCCGGAGATGATAGAAGGGATGAACGACCCAGTCGGCTACGTCATAATGAACTCCCTGAGGATTCCTTATGTCTAGAACTCCCAACAGGACATACCACCTCCGAAAGACTTCCGCCCTGTTCAATGGAAGGACAAAAAAAATTTTACCAATAACTTCACGACAACAATATTTAATCCAGCATTTGATACCCATGGAAACAATGACCAGCAGTTAGAATATGGTAGTCCGTAATAATTGAGCCTCCACAATTAAATGTATCCGGGTATTCAAATATAGCTGCTTGCCAAGGATACGCCCCAATTTCAGCTTTTCTACCATTGACGATCCGAGAACCAAGGGTAGCCTGTTTACCGCATTCTAAAAAAATCACAAAGTTTCAGATGGACAAAATAGAGGGCAATTTCTACTTACGGCATGTATCAGTCACGATGAATCCCTCACTCAGTTTTGGAAGCTGCAAAAAGATAGTAAAACGGACAGTAAGAAAGAAGGATGCTGCACCAAAATACAACCTGAAAATATCTACCAAATCATCTGAATCTGACTACCGCGCAATATTTTATCTTAAATTCAAATCATGGAGTGGAGACCCACGAATGGAAGGGGGACACTTACACCGAAATTGTTATTGGCATCTACAAATAGCTAGAAAAATAGGACAACCCAGAAAAAGCCTGACAGACATAAACCCTCGAGGAAGACAATCAAAAGCCCGTCATTAGTAGTACAATGGTTACAATGGTTATACCGAACACAAACTCAGCATTTATACCACTGGATTTGAGGCCTACCTGAAACTTCTACCACAATGAAAGCGCACAGCTCTCTAGTTGTAAGCTCTGCCCGTGATCTTGGCATAACCAAAACCTTCATGAAACTTCCACAAGGAGACCAGCTGCACACCTTCGGGCCAAAATCAAGTTCTCTACCAATTCGTCAGCAGCAGAAAACAATCCCGATCCCCATTAGTGTTTCCTGTTCAATCCTTGGCAAGGCGGTCATAGACACCCACGACGAATGGGATTCGAACCCAGAGCAGCGAGATTGGGAAGCTGATGCTCTACCCCCTCAACCATTGCGCCGTCAATTTCCGTGGTACCAGATAACTTCCTGAGAAGTCTCGAAATAACACCCACTTTAGATGATCGCCCTCCTGAAGTGCGTGAATATAACACTTCCACCGGCTTAGCTGAAATCAACTCAGGCTAAATCGCAACCAAACATTTTAATCATTTATTAAAATGCAAAACCCTTCATGACTGCCTAGTTCAGTCCCTGCAGCTATTCG
Organism: Hermetia illucens; assembly: GCF_905115235.1. NCBI lineage: Eukaryota > Metazoa > Arthropoda > Insecta > Diptera > Stratiomyidae > Hermetia > Hermetia illucens. The sequence goes on along the minus strand of NC_051851.1, from coordinate 5,296,841 downwards.
TCCATCATAATGCAAACGAAACAGCACCGCAAACTCCCTGCATGACGAGAAGCAAGGAACTGGTTACATGAACGCCAATGTTGCCAAAAACTGACGATATCAGAGAACGCCGAACTGATATAGAGGATACCTTCCCAGTCCTCAAAGTCTGCCCTACACAAAACTCAGCCCAGACTAAAAGCAATGTTTAGCAGCAAAAAACTCACATAGCCTACCATGTCCAGTGAGGAGAAAGCCTATCTCAAGCCCAAAGTCCAAGAAAACGCTGCCTCTGGCAGAATCAAATTTTACGTCTTCATATATGACCTGTCCTTTACTACTTCCGTCCCATCTAACCTGCTATTTAGATAGAATACTTTCATCTAACCACCTTTTAACGACAAGTGATCCCAGTTTACCATCTCCACTCCTCACATTATCATTTTACCACAAAGGTGCATGCCTCCTGATCCTGTAGGCTCTGTTAAGTTGTATTACCTCTAGATCAAGAAGAGGAACACCCAAGAGTCCTTCCACGACGTCGTTAGAAACCATACGACATACCGGAAAAAAGTTTGCAAGGCAACTCGCTGGGAAGTATCAAACTGACACTCACTCAGTAGAGGAAACTCATAAGTAGTCCATGCGAGAGAGAGAGAGCAAAAGGTATCAATCTAACAACCCTTTTCCTTCGTTCTTGGGCGAATGGCTTTTTACCAAGGAAGTATCTCGTCCCAGAGGTAATTCTAGCAGAGCCTTTCCAAAAACCTGGAGAAGAAATATTGGCCTGCAGGTCCGTGAATTACTTCCACCATACTCTGGAAACTTCAGGAGCACAAGAACTCTGGTAGTCTTCTAGAATGCGGGGAAATATCCCTTCTGCAGAAGACACTAATACAAACACTCAACATGAAATGGGATGGCCACCAGATGGCTTTGCTCATCTCCGCTATTATATCATCCCAACCAGATGACTTCTGAAACCTGCAGAGCACCATGTTCTCCTCGATCTCACTACACTGTAAAAGATGGATTTCTTCCACCACTTCACCGCAATCACCTGAGGACAAGGAAAGCCCGGATCTCGGAAACAAGTCACTCACCAGAGCACAAACAAGCATATCTTCATAAGACGAGACAACTCCCCCATAAACGAGCCTAAATTGACCAACATCAACAAGGTGATTGCTAAAATTCTGACGATGCACCCTTTAGAACCTTTCTCGTTAGGTGACACCTTTTTTTGATCGTTGAGAAGAGCATTCGTCTACCACGTGACAGGCATCAGATCCCTCCTTTCGGATTTTCTCCGCCCATATACGCTCATTGAACACTTACGAGATTCAGGCAGGGTAATAAGGAGAACAAACCGAAACCAAACAATAATACAAGTCGTACTACGTTCGAAACAATGGGAATTTCAAAATGGACAAAACAAACTGCGACCTACTCCCAACTTTGCACCTAAACGTCATCCATATTTTCATTTACCATACTTTTACTATGCGGACAGCCGTAATACGCAGAAGAGCTCATAATTATATGACGTTAAGGCTGCCAAGATACGAACCTGTAAGGACCTCTATTTTCTGACAATTATAACCTTGTTTAACCTGTCAAAAAAAAGTGTTAGACGACATTGTCAAAGTTAGACCCAGCATTTAAGGAAACGTTTGAAAACTCAAATTGGCAAAATAACTTCTCAAAAACGTAATTCCTAAGCAGACGATGTCTTCCTAGTGTCTTGCTACAAAGTTGATCTAAAGAAATTTGTCCAATAGCGAAGCCACTGTCAGGACCCTTAGGCCAAACCAGGTTAACTCTAAACTGGTATGGGGATAACTGAATAAATTTGATAGCCTTGGCTAGCAAACGCCTGGATACCATGGATTCTGAACCACATTGGTTTAGATCGCAATAAAATAGCGCTGGCCAGCAATGGAGGGCAAACGCCACTTCATGGACAAGAATCCTTCTGCGGAATCGGAAAGGGTTTCTCAGTCATAACAATAAGAAAGAAAAAGTAAGAATTGAAGAAATCTTTTAAACTTCCAGAAAAATTCATGTAAATTTTCAAATATTTCAAAACTGATCATTAACCTATTTTTGCTGTTGTTTTTACATAGACCTGATTATACTGAGTGTTATTTAATGCATTTCTAGCGTTTGTTTCTGGCTTAGGCGAAATGTTATGTGTGGTAATGCTGGGATATTGAAAGATTTGTGTTGTAGGGTAGGTGCCGGTTTGATAAAGGACGGCTGAGCCGGTTCTTTGTTCAAGGAATTTGAGGGTGCAGTTTTAGATGGTTGAACGACGTAGTTGATGACGGATGGGGGTCTTCGCGATGTCGTATTGTCTTTTGGCGTTTCTTTCTTCCTCAACTTTTGTGAGTTATTATTTTGGTTCAAAACTTAGTTCGTGTCTGTTGCTGAAATGGATGGTTTTTTGTGATTTTTGAGTTTGGAAATCTGAAACTAAAGTGAATCAAGGGTGTCAATCTTGAATTGGCTCTCAACTAAACGACACTGTTGTACGGAAGGTCGTGGTTCAAATCTCACGGGGGGCAGTGGGAATTGTATTGTGATTTGAGGTCGGGTACCAGTCGACTCAGCTGTAAATGAGTACTTTAGTCAAATCGAACTTACCACATTATGATTTTGAACCGTTCCTCGTGTCATTATCCAAAAAACTAACAGTGCGCTACCATTGTTGGGACCACAACCTTCTCATTAGCCTATTAAAGAGTCTAGGACCCACCAGTATCTTAATGCTACATTTTGAACTTAGAGTCATTACTGAAATTTGGTACAACCAACCATTAATACCTATTCAAACCCCTAATCCATCCAAGTCCCCAACAGTACCCGTCTCCTCACTAACCTCAATCCCATGCTATAATGGGAAAGTCTTCTTTACCAATCATGGCGTAGACAGTGTTAAAAAAACAAAGGGATGTTATGAAAGATGTAAAAAATCTCAAAAAGGAGGCCGAAAGAACGAAGTAGGACGCAGAACGGTGTAATGCCTCTAAGGAAAGCTCGAAGTATTTTCGAAGCCAGCGGGAAGATATTATACAGTCCATCAGGAATTGACGCGTTTGCCTGAGGCAAAGGAAGGAATCGGAAGCCAAATTAGGGCTAAAAGAGCCTTATTCATGAAAAATCGAGGAGACTTTACTACACGCACAACAATTGGTGCAGCAGGCCACAAAAAACGAAAAATCGAAACATGTTGTCCAGACCCCCGGTTACCAGTTACAACCAAGGAGATAGCTCACAGTTTTACATACCTCCGGAGCATGGTCCCTTAAAGTCGGTGTCGCGATCTCAACGGATAAGACCGTTGTGATGATGCTAAAAGGCATCCTACGTCGTCCGCCTTACGTCAAGTTGAACGGAATGTCTTTGAAAAACCGGCAGGAAGTAACCAACTTGGGAGTCACGATCGCGGAACGCATGTCCTTGATCGCGTACCTGCGCGAGCTCAGGCTGCGTCTTACTATGTGAGTGGGGTCTAAGCAGGAGAGCTGGTAGATCCATTTATGTGGGACTCTTCCTTGCGTGTTCTACGTATGGGTCCCCTATGTTGTGTGATTTGGCACTGACAGTGAAGGGCAGGCAGCTGCTCTACGCTTGTCAGCGAGTGGCTTTGTTAGCGGGTCTTCCTGTGTGTCGTACGGTCTCAACCGACGCCCTGCAGGTCTTGTTGGGTGTTCCTCCTCTTGATCTGGAGGTAGTCCGGCGTGCCACGGCCTACAGGATCAGGCGGGGCGTACCTTTGCTGCAAACCGATTTAGTAAGTGTTGATCAGGTGGAGGGTTAGGACCGTTTGCGGTCAAAAGGCCGTTAACTGAGAGTGTAACATCTAAGTGGCAACTTAGACGGGATGAATGTGGGAAAGGTCGGGTCACGTATGAGTACATTAGAAACTTGTCTGCTTCGGACTTGGGACTCGAGATAGGCTTCCTCCTGACGGGACATGGTAACTTGAATGAGTTCCTCTTCAAGCGCAACCTTGCCTGCAGTCAGGGCTGTGTTTTATGTGGGACTGACTCAGAGGACTGGTTACATATTCTCTGTGTCTGTCCAGCGTACCGTGACATTCGCAAACTAGACGACATGGGCGTTCACGTATTGAACGTATCTTCGTATTTTCGATGTTAACCTGTGCCTTGCTAGCAGTGGGACACTTAAATGCGCTAATGAGTTCGTCCGTGCTGCCTTCCGACGAAGGAGGGAGCTTCTCGACGCTGCTTCGCTTGCAGCTAATGGGCGAATGGCCTAGTGGCCGTGGTGGTTAGCCACCAATCTTATGTGTTTGGTGTTAGTGTTGTCTTGTGATGTCCTTTGTGTTGTATTGTACGCAGAGCGGTAGTTAGCTGGGGACAGGTTCCGTTGCGGTTCTCCGCCTCGAGCTGATTCCAGTTAACCCGTTGGGGAGTTCCGTCCCCACGTACTCGAGGAAGGCGATGAGACCCGAGTCTACAAGGGACTCATCTGAAGTGGCTCTGCCACGAAGCCTCACCGGAGGTTATCTGGTACCATGGGAACCGGGATGGCCCTCTGAGAGCATATGCTCCAGGAGAATTCCTGGAGGATGTGTTCTCGGCCCGGTTATTTGCGTTTGGCCCCCTAGTGGGAGTTTCATGGTGGTTATGGTTTTACCTACATCGCGGGCAGAGCTCCTCGGAGGTCAAGCGTGGAGTTGCGCTGTACAACTCGGGTGCCGTACCCCTTAGTTGCGGCAGAGGTGTTAGATAGGCCTCGCATTCACTGGTATGAATACTGAGCCTGTACTCAGTATAAACCAGACGGGGCTCTGATTGTGGTCCCAAAATCAATCCGTGTCCGAAGAGGACCATGGGATTATGCCTACACGGCAGGTACTCACGTTAAACCCCCCCCCCCCCCAGGACTTTCATACCTCCGGAGCAAGCAGGACTACCACCTAATCAGATTCCAGTATTTACAGAACTGAGCACTGGTGCCAATTCACGGGCTGTCACCGTCTGTCTAGGATCCGATTATTATACGCATAACTATGGGTAAATTCAACAAAAAACCTGTTCCCGTCTTTAAAGGGACGAATAACCGGGTATCTTCCTCGTATATTATTTCACACTCATTTGAGTATGCCGCATCCTCGTCCCGATTATCTGTATTGAAGAATCGCTGAAGGATGTTGTGAAAGTCAGCAGTCGATATGTTAGATGAGACCGACCTAACCTCAATTGATTTAAGTAGCACCTTGGCTGAGAGTATGGATACTCGTTTCCTAGGCTGCCCTGGAATATGATGACTTTTGCGGAAGGTTGAGATTCGTCACATGTCAAATAGCGTCACTCAGTAACCATGACAGAGTGTTGAGTGCCATAGAAAACCAAAGAGGACTCAATAAATCCCCTTGGAAATGTCACCCCATATGCGGATGGGCTCTGAGGTATTGGTGCCCTCTGGTGAGTGCAATGACAAGGTATGGTATGCCACCTTCCATAACTGTCGCCAAAAGCAAAACATTGATTAGCCAAGTATACGAGACGCTGTCAAAACTTCGGGGTAACGCAATGACAGCATCAATAGGGATTTTTTTGGCCTCTAGATATCTGTCCTTCAACTGCTCAGAAGACAATGAGTTGCTTTTTGGAACCCCTTCATCCAACCCAGCAGTCCTGGTCATCGGGGAGAAAATTGACGGTCTCGAGATCTACATTGACTTTTCCACTAATAATGGTCTTTATGAGTTTGTAGAGAGTTGGTAAGCAAGTAATCGGTCTTGCGTCTGCAAGGTCCTGCATCGCTTCCTATTTAAGGAAAAGGTTCTCCGCAATGAGGAAAGTTGATTGTCTGGTTTATATAATGCGCCAGTCAACAATATATACTAGTGAACTTCGGTATAAGAAATTCAGCACCCGATTCGGACCAGGGTCCCTACAGTTCTTTGAGCTATTTATGGGCCTTCGGTGGCTCCGCGAAATTCACACCCGGAATAGTGACATACCGATTCGTTCAACATGCCGGACAGGTAACCCCGAAAGTTCACACCAATAATCTTTTACCGAAAATTCCACTATCCGCATATCAGAACTGGTCACTTTAAGTACCTCAGGTCGGTATTCTCAAACAATGAGGGTTGTACGGTAAAATTACTTCGCGTACAAGCGCAACCGCAAAGAAAAAAAAGACACCTAAGGCAAAATAGGCAAGGCCCCACAACTCAATACCTTACCCGAAGGAAAGTGCCTTTACTAGGTTTGGCGAACCTTTCTCCCGTCATGCACTAATCTAAAAATGGCAAATATTCTTTTATTGATTGTAAAAACAATTTTTCTAGTACACCACAGCCTGCACCTGATTAAAAGGATTTCTCACTTTTTCTTATTTTCTAGTTCCACCAAATTCAATATATCTTTCCTTTTACTTACTTGTAAGACCAAAAAACCCAAGAATATACACCAAAGTGATGGGAACATGGCCCCAAAAACCTAAGCTGTAGCCAATCAAATCAAATACTAACAGACAAATGGTATAAAATATTTTATTGGGATCCAACACTTAATTGGAGCTTGGGTAACAACCATGAAATGAGTTTATTATAAATATGTGGTATATACAAGGCGTACCTAATTGTCAGTAAGTCATATTATATACTCTCTTGATTGTAGGCATTACGTCATATAAAAGCTGTAAATATTTCATCGTGAATGGACCTTTATTTCGTCATACATTGCATCGCGATAAGTAGCACTTATATCGCTTCCCATTCAAGGTCATTACCAGGCCGGAAAATGTGATAATAAATGACCAAATAGGCTACGTACCATCGCAGCCAGTTTCCATCAATGGATGTCAACTCTCCCTAGCAATTCTGAGAAACTTATATTCGCCCTCGATTATCTTAACGGAACCCCATATCGCCGGTAAACTGGTCTATCAGCCAGGGGCACATCTTCACAATACTGAGAACCAGGTGACCATACCCAAAAAGGGCAAAATTGGAGACTTAAGCAGTAGAGTCCAGCTCAAAATTGAGTTATATAAGACCGCAACCAACTGAGGTCCTGATCAGAAAGCAGAGACCAGCAAATGTACGTCAGAGTCCAAGATATCAGACGTTAGGAATCCTGGAACCGAAAAAGACCCTTAAGGAGGCTCAGAATAGATCTAAGCCTTCAACAGCAGAACCAAAGAAGAAAGGAACAGCTGAGATTCGCTCACAAAAGTGGAGCACTCCCAAAAACCCCTAACCCGGGCCAGGAGACGTTAGTTTCATTAGTGCCGTGAAAGGCATCCAGGAGATCATCGAAGACTTTGTCTTTATGCAGATGTTCAGGGGATGGAGTGCCGAAATCGTGTTCATCGGCATACGCTTTCGACTAGGTCATATACTGGTAGACTTCATTCGGCAGACCTAAGTGCCAAAGCAGCCGTAGCTAGTAACATCAGTGAAGGAGTGTTAAACTGACTCCATGCATCTAAGAAGCGCAATTTTGGGAATTTCCGAATACAACCTGCAGACCTTTAAATGCTTTAAGGGAAAAGGGCTGAAACCCTTGTTTAAGAACGCGAGGGCTAAACGTACCCTCAAATTTGCCGAATTCATAGTGGATCATAGTCATTTTTTCCATCTAATAAATGTAAAAGGTTTTCGTGCCACCACCAGCACTCCTGCTACACTTCGCTACCAAACTCTACTACTAAAAAGGCCACAAAGAGAAGAGGAACTGGTAGGGCTGCCAAGAATATTATCCAAAATTCGACTTAAGTGGTAGAGTAACTACATCATCGTTTTGTGCCAAGACCAGGATGAGACCATTGAGAGCTGTTGTCACTCTGGGGAAATCAGGGTTGAACGGTTCCTGCAGAAATCTTTTAACGTCAACAATGCAACTAATAAATCCACTGTTTACTGCTGGTCCGACTCCACCCATTAGTGTGAGTAGAAAAAACTACCGCAGCTTGAGGGCTACGTCACTCAAGTAGAAAATGAACACCACCAGAAATATTAATAACAACCAGCGTTGCCACCTGTGAACTCAGTGTTGTGGAATCGAAAGAACGAAATTTCAAATGGCTGAAGATAAATGCGCTTGAGCCGGAGAACACCTTCACCGTGATTTCGCGGAAGAAACGATGCAAGACCGGACCCAACCCCCCTATTGGCTCCCATGGTACTACCAAGCCCGAATCGCACATTTCTTTAGAGAATAAATTCAACACAGCTTGCGGCTCCAAAGATACAGCGAAGGGCATCCCAATCATGGTGCAGAAGATAACAAGATTCGGTTACAACCAAAAAACGGAACAAGCGCCTCCTCAAAACGCTCGATGAAGTGCTCGCCAAAAATAAGTCGGAGGAGGGCCTCATCCAGGGACCCCAAACGGCCATCATGCCACTCGAAGCGACTATTGAAAGAGCATTCGGTGGAAAAAAAAACCCCAGCCAGTCGCGGCGCCCACACCAGCAGTTGAGGAGATGGACCTCTCGTAGGAGGGAGACTTCCACCTAGATGCAACCACCATCATTATCACATCTTGGTTCCCAACGATAGCAGAAAAGAGAGCCATGGGCTTACACCAATCAAATCAAATCATGATACCGCATCAACCTGCCACTAAAGCTTCAGAAAAGTAAAAGGGGGTAATTCGATAATTTCCACCTTTCTTTGTAGTAGACAACAACGAGACTTTCAAGGCAGCCAAATCCAAGATATCCCATGCCCTTCCTGACAGTTGCCTGATCAAAAAATCAGGTGACGCACAATATATTCTGACTTATTCCGCAAAAGGCTAATCGACAGCCAAAAAATCTTGATGGAGAACCAAAACAATACCCACACACTTCCCTCTCGGAAAATTAGAAAGATTATCCTCCGAAGCGTTCACTCAACTTTCTTCCCTTAGGAAATTGTCGATGAACTGAAGCTCAAGGGGCCTCGAGCACCACGAGCGCCAAACCCTCCGTCATGATATAAATTAAACCTCGACCTGTGGCTGGACGCATTCAACCCCTTGATCACTGGCGATCAAATTAGCTGCATAAAATCGATACAGCATACCATCGTCCGCTCCAAGCAAATTAAAACCAAATAGGTATTGCAATCCAGAAACTGAGATACAGGCGATACGGCAACAAACTGCCACCGAAACTACTCCCTATGTTAACGGCGACCTGCTACATGGTCCGGGCAAATGTCCGCAGCTTCCAGAACTTTAGAACGTTATCAAGTTTGAGCTATTCCTATTCGAACATAGTTGGCAACTACATAAACACCCGCTCTGGTTCGCTCATACATTGGTGGTTGCTCCATCGATTCGTCACCAATTCACATTACACCATGAACTTGGCCCATTACACCCCAGCTCTTCCCACCTTCAACAAAGGATACTCTCACTCCAAACTCGACCTCATCAGCAGAAATATTATTGTCATCCCAAATCTCAAAACTTTCCTCACGTCGAAACCTTCTCTGCTATCGGCCATCACGATACCATAATCACCATCAGTTCGTGACTTCCAGAAAACCTCCTATCTCCTACTCCGCTCCAATAGCCAAGTCTCCAACGATACCAATGTTCATCACTGAAGCAATTCAGCAAATATGCGACGAACTGATCCCGACCCGTTCCCTCAACTACCGCAATATAATCTCTCTCGCCGGTGATATCTTTCAGGATATCAAATGTAAGAAGTCCCTCCAGCGGAGATTAGGCTCCTAGATAAAATCCAATTGTTAATAGGGCAATCAATGAGAGGGTACTGACCCTTTACATCATCCACCTCCACAACCACCTTGCTAACATCAAACTAAACCCTGCGATATACAAGAAGCTTAGAAAAACCTGTCCATCTCTGAACTGCTCTCACGCGCATCCTTCCTACCTCGACAAGCCAACACGAACCCTTATTCCCAGCCAACCCGAAACTCGGAGAAAACATCCCACCTATCCACTTCGTCAGTCCAAACACCGTTGCGGCCTCAATAGCCGCATTCAAAATTAAAAAATCGGTCGGAATCGACAAAATATCCTCCAAGAAATGCACCCCTAGCATTTCCGTAGTAACCTGACTGAATTTTCCTTCGCCAAAGTCTTTTGACGGATCATAAAACTCCACATTGACGAGCATTGTGATGCCAACAACTCACTTTCTGACATCTAATTCGCCAACCGACCTAAATAATCAGTTGAGCACGCCCTCCTCATTTCGAAATTGGAGGTTCTTCTGGGTCTAAACGGGAAAACCCCGACCATCGCTTATCTCCTCGTTCTAAGGAAGACTTTTGGTAGTGCGGACTTACCTTTAAGCATTCTGAGGTCATAAAGTTCCATCTGTACCTCTACAAGCTAATCTTTAGCTTCAAAGATGAACAGAAATCGCAAATCCATATGTATTTACGTCCTGGTGGCCTTAGGTGAGTACCCGCCACGTCAGTGTAACCTAAGACACGAATTGATTTGGTGACCATAATCATAGCCCGCTGCAATAAGCCCAACGTCACCGGTATATACTGTGTGTAGGCTTTCATACTGGTGGATGCAAGATCTACCTAAAGTCTCTACCAAACTAAGGAGTACACCACCCGAGTTGTACAGCGCTACTCCACACTAGAGCCAGGAAGGACTCTGTCCGCGATATGGACGTAACAACAATCCCCATAAAACTCCAACAAGGGGGCCAACCACAAACAGCTCCCCCCCCCCCCCCAGACATATGAACTGGGAAGACTATTCCCATAGTACCAGATAACCTTTGGTAAAGCTTCGAGACTGAAGCCATTTTAAAAAAGTCCCCGTTCAGACTGGGGTCTGATCGCCCAAGACATTGGAGCATGCGCCTACTACGTCATACCCTACAAATCAAGGTTTTCTTGGGCCCCTTTTGTACCGATTTGGTCGAGAGGGTCGCTCCTCCATCTCCTGCCTTGCCACCTCTGAACACTAAGTTCATATCTCTCGGCACCGTGTCCTGCTGGCATCCCACGAGTATCAATCCTTTCTGCCACCCTCTTTTTTTTTTTGTTCACCACCACCACATCCAGAGCCCATACGCAGACCAATTGATCCCCTATACTTCCATCAATAGCAGCTCGGTGGGTGAGCTTCGCCTGGTAAATTCTTATTTAGACGAGCTTTACCACTACTTCCTTTCCCTTTCCCCGAAAGGAAACGACTCCCAAATCCTCGAAGTTGAAAAATCATCCTGTTTCACGGAACCTCGGCAGGCTCCAGCAGTGTGTGGGATCCTCATCCATTAAAACCACCTCCACTTTCTCCTCCTTCCTTCCTTGCAGAACGGCCATTACGCATTACTTCGTGGGAAGGGCTAAGTCTTCCGCAATTCGCGGCCTCCTCATGCGTTCCGCTGTTCCACCTGAATCCTTTCCATTACGGAGTTTACCGCACACCAGTTTGCCTCTGATTTCAGGGCTTTCCAGACGACGTTCTGAGCACTTATGCTCACTTTCAAAGGGGCTTCCAGACTCCTTTTCTCTGAGTAGCAGCAGAACATAACATGCCCCAGCTCCTCAGATCTGTAACCACATTCAGGGCAAAAGGAAGAATCATCCAACCTGAATTGGTACAGGTATATCCTGTAGCTACCACACCTTGACAGGAATTGAACTGGTTACGAATATTGACGTGTCCCCTACATTATATATTTCTAACAAATTACTGCGAATAAATTCCAGGAGGTACACACCTCTTCGATTAATGTCGCGACTTCCCCAAACCTTATAGTGGGCATTGCCATCACAGCCGAGACGAAGTGGTAGCACCTTCCTCTCGCAGAACTTCGCAAGACTAATGACTAATTCCGGTGGAATGCTATTGTCGTCCTGGGAATTATCACGACTGCCTTTTGAGTTTCTCCCCTGGCTACCAGTGAGACTTCGACAGCCAGGAGGTCTCCAGTTTGAAACCATCGCAGGAGGCCTCCAGTTTGAAGCAATCGATTCAGAGGGCAACCCAACCAAACATAATACTAATGCTATCGTCGTCAGCAAACCGCGTTTAGTCATTTTCCCTGCTCGTGTTCTGGGCCGACATGGAGAATCTTCTGAATGGTCATCGGCACTCCCCACAGCCAACAAAGCAGTGCACACTATCACTTATAGCCGTTTTGAGTCTAATTTGTCCCACAACACCATCGGGGCCGGGGACGTCTATTTCTCCCGCGGCTTTCCAGTTTATTAGAGAATGATCCTTTTCCTTAATAAAAATGGAATTTCCCTGACCAATCTGGCGTGCTGGATTCTTCCATCAATAGCGTTTTTGTAAGTGGCCTAACCCTTCTCAAATTACACCCCAAATTGACGTTGCAATTGCCGAATCTGAAACCTCCGTTTCGTTGCAGGAAGGTCCTCCCGAAGCCCCGTCCCACCAGCGGTGTGAGAGCGTTAGATTGAGAAGTATACTGGCTTCAGCACCTAAAGATCATGTTGGTTATCTGTCAGAGGATACAATGTTTTGCTATTCAGGATTCCTTCCCAAGAAGTCCTGATACTTCAATCTCGGCACGGACGGTATTCTCTTGACGTATCGTTTCAAACAACCCTCCATAGTGAGACTTGGCTTTGGCACATTATGAAACCAAATACATAATACGTTCCTGGATCAGTTACTCTTTAATTTTAGAGAATATTTTCTGCCAGGCTTCCTTTACAATTCTGACTGTTCCGACCAAATTAATACCTTTATCTAAACGTACTGATTTTGGTGGTCCTCTTCAACTCGTAAACCTCCGAAAGGTACGCATTGGTACTAAGGCCCGAGCAAGTCCCTAGATGCAGAAACCAACGCGACCACATAAACTTTTACTGGTTTCGCATTCAAAACTGCCCCGTTTTGATCTGGAAGGGACCAGATAAGTCAGTGCCCACGTTATCATTCACGAGGTCAGACGATACCCGCTTTACAGGAAAATCAACCATCCTGGAGGCGGCTACCAGCTCTCCAAATCTGATGCATCTAATGCATTCTCTGATACACTTCTTTATTCGTTGTTGCAACGCCGGAATATAAAATACTTGGCGAATCAATAGGTCTGGCAGATGGCACTTACCTAAGTTGATAAGGTGCCTTTAATCATAAGGATTTAGAACCTGAGTCAATCTTCCGCCACCTGCATCTGTCCTCTGTGATCTTCGATAAAATGAGATGAGGGATTCCATCCAATGAGACTTTTCCACCAGGTAGCCCTTCTGAATTTTTCTTACCTGACTTCCAAACATGGTCCTCTGTTGGTTCCTAATTGTCAAGTGCTCTGACTGCTGCAGTTCCAGAATTGTTAAGGGTACTGAAAGTCTAGTTTTCCACCTTAGACGCCTGACAATTGTATTCACCAAACACTTCCATGACGAGAATCGTGTAATGAACTCCGCTGGCTCCAGCTTTTCTATGGCCACATACCCTTATGTGGCTTCGACTACAGTGAAAAGTGTCGTTGGGAGTTCTCCCTTTAGAAAAGCCACCTAAACTATTTTTGTACATTGCCATTGCCCCCGTTAGTGCTTGGAGCTCTTCTCCATTGTCTGAGTATTGTCCTCCTCCTCATTCAGCTTCTCCTCTTCTGTGGGCAGCGGGGTCATTTCCCTGCTCGGACCTGCCCTTTCGACCTCTTCGATCTCCGCGATTACTTCAAGAACCTTGGTGTATCCTCTCAAGTATCCTGCTCTTGCTCCCAAGTATCCTGCTCTTGGTTTCTCCCTAGGCGGGTGTACAGGTATGCTCTCAAATCTGTATTTGATGGGACAGTTAGGACATTGATGGCCCTCAGGGAACGGTCGTCTACCCCAATTCGCCCTCCTACTTGCTTCTAAATACTCTCCATAATCGTGTGTGGAGATTCATGTTTTGAATGAAGAGAAAGCGTAGAAGCTTCCCCGTCTCAATCGCTGCGACTTCGGAAAGGTAAACCCTCACCAAGTGTGCCCCTGATATATCATCCCCAGCACGTGTCGATAGTTAAGTCCCCTTCCATCCTGGCCGTTTAAAGCCTATAGTACAAAACTTGTCCGAAAGGGGATGCCGGTAAGTGTGAGCTCCTTGTTCCACAACTCACACATCTTCATGACGAACAGATCCTCAATTATTTCCTGCTTCTCACGAGTGAGTATTTACTCCGGCAGTTTCCAAGCTCTTTTCTTCATTCATCATTGCCCCGAGATTTTCTCTTTCTTGGGCTCGAGTTCAGGTTCCTAATGAGCATTTCCCTTTTTCAGGCTTTCTTGGCTCCGATGCTAAAAGTTAAGATCTGTCCTGAACCTTTTTTAGGGCCTCCTCTGGCTTCAGGCCTTCCTTTAGATAGCGCTGATACATCCTTCCTAAGTCTGATATGGTTACTTCAGACATATTCTTGCTCGTCGTTGCCTTTTGAGTGGGGTCCTTTGTTGATCTCCTTGATCCTTCAATTCCTCCCTTCTTGAATGTAGCCACCTGGATCTCAATGTTTTGTGGAGAAGTGCCGCCGCCTGATGGGCCGATTTTTGAGCTCCGTTTTCAAGGAGTATGCGCACAGTCCTGAAACCATTTGGGAACCATTTCCAATAGCCAAAGGGTCGACCCCTATTCGAGGCATTGTTAGTTTTCGACTGAAATAGATTTTCAGGATTTAGCACGTTGCTAGCCCACAAATGTCCATCTCTTGCGACAAGAAAGGAATACATTGAGCGTCTGTGACAACTTATGTAAACTTACATATATAATGAAACGTCCTCTAGTCTCCTGCATGAAAGCAAACTATATTCTATGAAAGGTAACAAAACAAAGATTTCACCATTGTTGAATCTGGAGTATGATTGTTAGCCATCTTTTAAATTCAAATAATTCATACTGGCTCCGCACAAGTTACTGCTTCCTTCGTGATACTTTTAATCCACTCGATATATGTTGATACTCTTGTATAAACCCCGGCCGAATTGGGGACAGCACATCTGAAACCGAAGGACACAATTCCAATTTGCATAAAGTACGATGAATCCACTTCCACCAAAAGCGGTCCGCCACTATCACCCTTTAAAAAAGCAAAAGTTATTTTCAGTGGACGGAATTTCACATTATCATAATTATACCCCACATGAGTCTTCAGGATACGAGGATGTGCACATCATCATTCGTGAGACGTAATATCCACGCATTGCCCCATTCTTACATTTCCAATCGGAATAAACGGTAACTGATCCTTCTCGCAGATTATCAGGATAACCCCCGTCAAACTCCACTCTACCCCAACCAAGGATGTAAGCTGTTTTTCCGGCAAAATCAGCTTTCAATGGGAAAGATTAATGGAGAAGTGACTATAGATGATGCACAAAAGTGGTACTCACTGGGGGGATCACTTTCTACCAGACAAATTGGTTCGATGTGACCATTGAAAGGAATTTCTCCATTTACTGTGATAACAGATATATCATTCCAGCTGACGCCCTTATTCATTTCATACTCGGGGTGGATATCAAGGTCGTCGAAATCGAGCAGCAAACCACTTGGTTCTCTAAAATCTACTACACCCAAAAGGACTTTCCAGTCATTCATCTCACCTCCCCTAGAAAACATAGTGTTCAAAAATTTGATATAGCCACCCTCTCGCTTCTAACATTTCACCCTTACATTGTGAAGCAATGTGCGGCAGAGAGAATGTGCTTATGAGTAATTACGGATCCTCCGCACATAACGTAACCTGTATAATCGACAATTCCTGCCTGCCAAGGATATGCATCGGGTGATGCCAATCTGCCATTCACGATGCGCTCTTGGAAAAGTGGTCGCTGGCCGCATTCTGATGAGTAAAAATTTGAATTAAATTCCCTGGAAGACCACAAGAGTATCTTTAACTCACGGCACGTGTCATTCTGTACAAAAGCTTGGTTGAAATCTGAAAACTAAAAAATAAAAAAATTAGTTAAAAGATTGTAATAAACAAAAGATAAAATTAGAATGCACAGATAAATAAATAAAAAACCCTTGTCCCTCCTAATTCAGAACGCAATCCAACTCTCCCTCTACCTCCGGAGATAGGAGGCCTTATCATGATGGAAACGAGGGGACTGCCTTTAGACTGGCAGGAGACCCGAAATAGAAACCTCAACGAAAAAAGGGGGTAATTAGGGAGCCCCCACAACTTTCACTCCGGAGTCAGTTTTTCCGCATAACTCTCACCCCAGGCCCGGATTTTCTCTCTACGGCCCTGACGATTGCAGCACTGACCAAATCAAAATACTGGAGTTCTCGGAATGCTCGCTTTCTCCAATGCCTGTGGGAATTCCAACGATATAAGCTGAACATTCTAGGCCTAAGCGAAGGAAGATTGTGGCACTCTGGAGAGTACTCCTTTCCCACTTGCCATTCTAGAAAGCTTGGCTGTAGTAGACGCGAATCTGGTGTCAGGTTATTTTTGGCAGCTACCGCAAAGTACACTCCCGCAGACCTTCCAGCAGCAGTTGGCCATCGCACCTCCATTTGGTCTCCTAGGCCGATGCCAAATGGCGACCTTTATAGACACCCCAATGATCATTCCTATTCAACTCATACAAGACTTTGCCCATTTTTTTTTTTGTTTTATTTTCCCAACCCTGAATCTCGAAAAGGCTTACCACCAAATCCCAGTAGCAGGCGAAATTTCTAAGCCATCCTATCACCTCAGGCGGCGTATAACCCGACCCAGGCACCTTGCAAGGTGCCCACCGCCAAAGACAGTCAAAGGCCTTTGAAGGTTCTTAGGTATGGTAGACTGCTTCCGTCGTTTCCTGCCCGAAGCCATTCACTACCAGGCATCACTTAACCCCTTCCTGTCTGGCCCTAAGACCAAAGATTCATGGCAGGTTGTGCTGTCTCTAAAACCTGTCCAAGTATTTGAAACCACCAAGCAACACTTTTGGCATTCCCTTAACCGAATGCATCCCTAGCCGTGATCGTCGTTAGCTCAGACAGTCGCAATAGGCGCTACTCTTTACCAGATGTTGAATCAAAGCTAGCAACTGTTCGGATTCTTCTCAAAACAGTTGAATTCCGCTCAACATGATTACAACGCCTATGACCCAATGCACTTTATGCCAATGAAAGGAGGAACAGGATAACCGACATATTAGCGGAAACGGTAGATGTCAAGAATTGAGAATTCAAATAAACCTCAATCATTGCAGGACCGCAGCTCCAACCACTCAAACGTTACCGAGGTATCTTCATCTGATAGCTGAGGAGGCCGTTTGCTGGCCCTACACCCAGTTGCTTCGGAAAATGGGGCATCTGGGTGGGGACAAATTTTCCTCGCGAACCCACCAAGTTGAAAAGGCAATTGACCACGCTTACGGCCAATGTGGTCACACTAACGGTCGCGAACTCCTTCAACGGTCACTTAAAAAAATAGACGTTCGGGTAACCACACACCACGGTCCGTATCGAACTCCGGCGTGTAATGGTACCAACGTAGGTTTCCAGATCAGGCCACGGAATGTCCCAGCCAATACACTTTTCTCGCGACCTCGAAAGAAACTAAGTTCGCTGAAGACACTACCACGTCTAATCAAATTGCAGAAGCATGTTGCCTTGCAGTCTACGACCCTCTCCAGACCGAACAAGCTCTTTCCTCAGCAGTTAAAATTAGCGGCAGCAAACTCCACGCCCATCGCAATTTGCAGCTACAAGCAAGTAGTCGTGAGTCTTGGCTTGCATCGGACCTTTTCGTGGCACTTAATTTTGGCTGACATCAGTGTCCTTATATTAGGTGCAGACTTCTTGTGTCACTATGGGCTGCTGGTACATATACAGCATAGGTCCCTCATAGACCCCACAACCGCTCTCCTCGGTCCTCAAGGAAAATTTCAATTTACTTGAATTACAACACTCTTCCCATCATTTTTGAGGAAGTTGCCGACCCACATATTTGCGCACTTTTCCAAAATTATCGCAACATTCTTCTCGAAGGTGCGTCCTCTACCACTCCAGAAGCTCGCTGTTGCGCATAAGGAATTCAAGAACAAATCAGGCCTTCCAGCTCCAGTTGGTCATCACCATTTCATTTGGTCCCCAAGCCCAATGGCGACCTTACGAAGACGATAAATGCCTGAATGCTCAGACGATTCTGGACCGGTACCTCATTCACTCATAGCAAACTGTCGTCTTTTCTCGTCCTTACGCCTCGCTAAGGCCGACCACCAAATCCCTGCCGCTCTCGAAGATATTCCAAAGATAATATTTTGCACATCTTTTGGACTCTTTGAACTGGCGCACTGAACTACGAAACTTGCACTTCTGTTTCGTCTAATTAAATGAGATTCTGGTCGCATCTTCCATTGAGCCTAAGCACTTGGTGCAAGTCTCAAGTGCATTTTTCAAGGCCTCCTAGATAATGGTCTAATTCTCAACATTGACAAATGCAAATTTCTCCAGCAATAGATGAAATATTTAGACCATTCTATTACCCCTGATGGCATTCAACCTGATCCAGATAAGGTACAAGCGATCATGTGCTTTCCCCTGTCAAAGACGGTCAAACACCTTAGAAGGTTCTTGGGCATAGTAAACTTCTTCTTCTTCTTCCGTCGTTTCTTGCCCAAAGGTTTTACTTAACGCCTTCCTGTCTGGCGCTAAGACCAAAGATTCGCGGGAGGTTGTGTGGTCTCCAGAAACCATTCAAGTGTTTGAAATCACCAAGCAACAACTGGTAGGCGCTACACTTTTGGTATTACCCAGAGGAGAATGCATCCCTAGCCGTGTTTTTTGATGCCATAGACATCGCAGTAGGCACTACTCTTCACCGGATAGTGAATCAAAGCTGGCAATCGTTGGGCTTCTTCTCACAACAGTTGAACCCCGCTCTATAACATTACAGAGCCTATGATTATGCCGCGTATCTGCGGATCAAGTGCTTCCTTTAAAAATAGGCCATTCACATCGGATACTCAACATGTCTCCGGTAAAGAGAACCTATTCGCTAACGCTTTTTCCCGGATCCCCGAGAAGCCATATTTTCTCGCTGATTTTCGTATGGCAATGTTTCGCTCGGTGTATGATCTTGCTAACCACGGTATTTGGGCAAGGAATCAACAAGTCTCCAGTAAATACTTCTGGCCGTCCATAAACAAGGACATTAATTCTTGGGCCAAACAGTGCCATCGCATGCCAAAAGTGTTAGGTCGCTAAACCAACAAAGCACTTCCACACCATACACCGTGACATTGTTGGCCCTTTGCGAGACTCGATTTATGTGGTGACCTGAAACAATATCTCTAAAGGACATTGCAGCATAGTCATGTCCTGAGGCCCTATGTCGAGAATGTTCCCGCCGTAATAATCACAGGCCAATGAATGTAATTCGGATCTTCTCTCTTCTCGGAGCTCTAAAAACTCTCGGGATTCAAACGCCAGCGGACAACCACATACCATCTGCGGTCCAATGGGATGCTAGATTATTGGCATCGGACGCTAAAATAGCATTTTAGCCCACAACGAGCCATCCTGGTCGCAGGTCTTGCTTTCCATTCTGCTTGGGCTCCATATAGCCGACTGCGAGAAGTTTACGGCCAGCCTTGCCAAGCTGGTGAACGGGAAGAACCTACAACTCCCCGGCGACCTGAACCTCGACAAGAGAGACCGGATTGTTGCGCCTACAACGGGAGACCGTTCCTAAATAAAAGTTACCTCCAACATCTCGTCAAGCACAGCCAGCGCAGCGGTCCACACCCCTCGAAGTTTCCACCCACGTTCTGGTGAGGACTAATGCCACTCGGCGTCCACCGCAGCCACCATAAGGTCCTCGAGCGTGGAGCGTTTGCTTTCAGTCTGAACGTCGGTGGCAAGCCAAAGACAATCTCCTTTGACAGGTTGAAGATTTTCTTCCTGAAGGCAGATGACACTTTTTTCAAATTTTTCTTTCTAACCTCACCATTTGCCCGTTTCGCAACTGATCTCAGAACCACGACCCGATCCAAAAAGTATTAACCGAGACCTTCCATTTGATACCCCGCATGCCTATATTCAGTGAGCGTAAGGAAGGGAGTCGATTGGCTACGAACGGAAAAGAAAAACTGAGGAGGCAATTATCATTTCTAACACTGGCAGTATATTGTATGCAACGTACTGATAGCACCAGGATTGGGAGGATCCAGAAAAGGGGATCTCATGCTTAAGCAAAGGCGAAGGATTCCAACGTCAAGTCCAAAATTTACTTGGTGAGAGTGCTGCGAATCGTTCTGAAGTCTTTATCCATCGCAAGGTCCTAAACAAGGTTACTTTTAGGGCAGACATTCCCTTTGCCTTACAGAGCAATTTAAGCTTTACGATTTACAGGAGGCATCTATTGTAAGCTCCAGAAAGACTATGGAGGTATGCAGACGGCAACTATCCGACTGCCAGCAGATGCAGCGCATAAGCTGCTGGGAACGTCCATATTTAATGAGTATTTGAAAGCCTCACAACAGCATCCAGATCACGACGAACCGACCCCGTTTGTGAACGGGACAAAGGCTAAAGAAAAAGAAGGAGAAGAATTAATCGGTCGCCTTGAGCAAATTAATTTGATGGGCTGATTCACGCGCCTCTTGCATGGTCGATCTAACCCAATGGAAATAGTGCGAGGAAAAAGCTCACATTGCCCCCAATGAATGCTGCACCATGGAAAGGAGGTCCTAGATAGTAGGCATACTACCAAAAGCGGCAAGTGTCCTGAGCCTCCAACTGGGTTCTTATGTGGAAAAATCGACAGCATCTGTCGAACAGGTCCTCGAACTCAGCCAATGTCAAAGTTCGAGGACATGCTGAATAAATTGGCCATGGACGCGAAAGACGAACACCAAAAAAGTTGGAAGTTCGCTGGACAATCAAAGAGGGCGTTGTCGTTTGATCAAGTTGATAAACACCGGAAAATAGGATCCAATTCAGTTGTGGACCTCATTTTTGTTAGTCCTTCACTAGTTCGCAAAGTGTCCTGGAACGTCAGTGAACAAACCACCCAAAGCAATCACCAGGTAATTGTCTTTGACCTGAAGGACAGGCAAAGCAGTTGGGAACCTACACATCCAAGAACACGTCAAGTTGGTCGGCGAAACTAATTGACGAAGAAACATATACAGACGTTCAGAATACTATACCATGGACGCAGAGAGAATCAGGTATATCAGGGAGTACATGGCAACGGCATGTCACTCAACGAGACATTATACTTTCCCCAGGAAAAGGGCTAACTGCGGGTGAAACAGTGAAGTGTCTGATCTTTGAATTGTGCGTCATCGGGCCAGACGAAAGGTCCAGAGACCAAAGGGGATGACTAACCGCGAGATGGAGTGGCGTGCCTACAAAGAGCAGAGGTGGATATGCCTAGGCAGTACAGGGTAGTATTTGGAAAATAGAAAGGTCAAGCCGCTCTG
This sequence comes from Hermetia illucens, assembly GCF_905115235.1. Lineage (NCBI taxonomy): Eukaryota > Metazoa > Arthropoda > Insecta > Diptera > Stratiomyidae > Hermetia > Hermetia illucens. The sequence continues at coordinate 5,275,500 of NC_051851.1, read as the reverse complement.
CATATCACATGTCCCGACCTCCTAAAATTCGCTCATAAATTTCGTCATTATGTAGGCTACGGAATCGTCCATCCTCATGTAGGGGGCCAAAGATTCTATGAGCGATACCATAACCGTCCGGTTGTGGATAAAATAGGGTTCAATAGGTTACGGTGGGCGGGTCACTTAACCCGTATGGATGAGAATGATCCCACCCGGAAAGTCTGTAAGGGCAATATCTATGGTAGAAAAAGAAGACGAGGCAGACCCTACCTAAGATGGACCGATGACGTAGGCCAGGACGCCAGACAGCTTTTAGGGATATGGAATTGGTGGACCTCGACGCAAAACCGGAATGTCTGGAGTTCCTTATTAAAGCAGGCCTAAACCGGATACCGGTTGTTGCGCCATTGATGATGATGATGACCTTCTCTGGCTTCACGAGAAATGCAATACACGGGAAGATAGAACTAGCAGGTATTGCGCAGTGGTTGCCATTGATATCCAAAATGTATTCAGTTCAACCAATTGGAACCTAATAAGGTCTCTGACGATTGCCCAGTTAGTTAGCTGCGCTTGTCGATAGCTATCTAACAGGTGTAAGACATGAATGATGGGCCCAGGGAGTACACTGCCTCCACGTGTGTTCCACAAGGCTCTGTGTTGGGAATTTTATTGTAGAACATGATATATACCGATGTCCCCAGCGTTACAGTTTCCAAGGAGTCCACGATAGTGGGTTACGAAGATGATATAGCGGTGATTACAGTTGCAAAACGTGTCGCCAACGTGGAGTTGCATTCATCGGAAGCAATCACTGCTGCAAAGGAGTGGCTGGAGAATGCAGGTATTGCACTTTCAGAGGACAAAGCAGAGGCGATGCTTATCACGTAAAGGAATAACTTGAAAACCGCATTATGGTGTCCAATGACCCTGATAAGGATGGCGGCCAGTTGTCATGGCCCGTAATGTCCAGGTACACTAGCATATTCCAGGCGGAAATTTACGCCATAGACACATGTGTTTCCTTTAATCTGCAAAGGAACTACAGGGGGCAGAACATAGCTATTCTCACCGATAGCCAAGCAGCGATCAAGGCACTTAGATCCAACCAGGTGAACTCTAGACTGGTATGGGAATGCCTTGAGGGACTGAATACACTCGGCTCGTCCAACAAGGTCTGGATACTTTGGATTCCAGGCCATGCTGGGTTAGAAGGCAATGAGGTAGCGGATGAACTAGCCAAGAAGGGAGCAGGGATGCCTTGACACGGGCCATAACCCTTCTGTGGAATCGGAAACGGTTTCATGGCTATGAATCTAAGAAACGAAGAGAAACGGTTGAGGAAACTATATTGGGCGGGCCTACCAGGGTCCAGGGTGCTTATTGGGGGACACAAACCCATGCGTACAAAGGATTGCTTAAACCTCACCAAAGAAAACTCCGAATCATAGTGGGAATTCTCACTGGTCATTGTCGGCTGAACTATCACCTAGGGAAGCTAGGGATCTCTACGGACACTGCCTGCAGGTTCTGTGAGGAGGAGGACGAAACCTCTATACACGTCCTGGGACAGTGTGCGGCACTTGTGCAATGTAGGTGGATACATCTGAGAGAACACTTAATACCAGATGCAAAGCTGAAACATCTGGAAGTGGGGAACATACTAAAGTTCCTAACGGTTACAGGCCTGCTTGAGATACTATGATCAACAGGTACACTATAACCAGTAAAAGGGGCACAATAGTTCTTCAAGGACGCGGTGCGACTTTCCCTTAACAGAATAATAATAATAGCCCAATGCCAAATGGAGACCTTGTGGCGATTATAGACACCTGAATGCTCAAACGATTCCTGCCTAATACCCCATTCCACTCATAGAAGAATTTTCCCTCTTTTTTTGTTGCGTTTTCCCAACCCTGAATCTCTACAAGGATTACCACCAAATCCCAGTAGCAGGTGAAATTTCTAAGCCCTTCTATTACCTCTGACGGCGTACAACCCGACCCAGGCACGATGCAAGCGATCGCAAGCTCCCCTTAGAAGGTTCTTAGGTATGGAAAACTTCCACCGTCGTTTTCTGGTTGAAGCCACTCACTACCAGGCATTACTTAATCCCTTCCTGTCTGGCCCTAAGACCAAAGATTCATGGCAGGTTGTGCTGTCTCTAAAACCTGTCCAAGTGTTTGAAACCACTAAGCAACACTTTTGGCATTCCTTTAACCGAATGCATCCCTAGCCGTGATCGTCGTTAGCTCAGACAGTCGCAATAGGCGCTACTCTTTCCCACATGTTGAATCAAAGCTGGTAACCATTCGGATTCTTCTCAAAACAGTTGATTCCCGCTCAACATAATTACAACGCCTACAATCGTGAAGGTGCGGAGAGAAAGGACATGTGACCGGGAACCCAGTGCATTTTATGCGAATGAAAGGAGGACGGGATAACCGGCATATTAGCGGAAACGATAAATACCCAGAATTGAGAATTCAAATAAACCTCAATCATTACAGGATCGCAACTCCAACCACTCAGTCGTTTGTTAGGCCCATTGTACTATCCCCAGAAATTGCCCATTCATTGGTCTCCCGTCCGCGTTTGCAGGTTTTTGTGAATCTGAGAACATTCTCCAGAGTCAGGAAGTGAGCAGATTCTTCGTTAAAGAAAGCCTTACAGAGATGCCTTGATATAATAGCTGAGGAGGCCGCTTGGTGACCCCACACCCAGCCAGTTGCTTCGGTAAATGAAGTAGCTGGGTGACGACAAATTTGCCTCGCGATTCCGCCGAATTGAGGTGGTAATTGACCGCGCTTATGGCCTGACGGTGGCTGTGAATGCTTTGCGTTCGAGAGAGCAGTTGCGAACTCGTTCAACGACCAACACGAAAAATAGGCGTTCGGGTAGCCTCACACCGCGGCCCGTATCGAACTCCGGCGTGTAATGGTACCAACGCAGGTTTGCAGATCACCAGGAAATGTTCCAGCCCATACACTTTTCTCGTGACCGCAAAAAAACGGAGTTCGCTGGGGGCACTAGGACGTCTAACCGAATTGCACCAGCATGTTGCTTTGCGGTTTTCGAATCTCTTAGTGGGTGCGATTTCCTGATAGACACAGGCACGGAAGTCTCGCTCCTCCCCGTCTCCAGACCCAACAAACTCTTTTCTCAGAGACTTCTTGTGTCTGTATGGGCTGCTGCTACATATGCAGACCCCAACAACCTCTCATCGGTCGTCAGGGGAAATTTCAACATGCTCGAATAACAACACTCTTTCCATCATTTTCGAAGAAGTTGCCGACCCACGCATTCGCGCACTCTTCCAAAATTACCGCAACATTACTGCCGAATGTATAATAATATTTCTCTGCTAGTTGACCATGATGTTCGGCACCACATCAACACTACTGATTCCCCAATCTTCTCGAAGGTGCGGCCTCTACCACACCAGAACCTCGTCGGTGCGCGGAATGAATTCAAGAACTTGTCAGGCCAGGTATATGTAGACCTTCCAATAGCAGTTGGTCATCCCGAATGGCGAATGGCGACCTTACGGAGATGATAGGTGCCTGAATGCTCAGACGATTTCGGATCGTTCCATTTATCCAACACTTTGCGCAGTACTTAGTAAACTGTCGTGTTTTCTTGACCTTGCGCCTCGCTAAAGCCGACGACCAAATCCCTGTCGCTCCCGAAGACATTCCAAAGACGGTGATTTGCACACTTAATTGAGTTCACCCACTGCATTACGAAACTTTAACTTCTGTTTCGTCTAATTGGGCATTACAGCACAGTCATGTGCTAAGTCACCCCCCCCCCCCCCAACGCCAGTTGATAACCACAACCACCCGCGGTCCAATGGGATGCTAGAACATTGGCACCGGATGCTGGTCTTGCCTTTAGTTCTAGTTGAGCTCCGTACAGCCGTCCGCGAAAAGTTTGCTGCCAGCCCTGCTGAACTGGTGTACGGGAAGAACCTTCGACTCCTTAGCGACCTGGACTTTGACAAGGGAGACCGAATTGGAACGACTAAAACGGGAGCCATTTCCAAATTAAAGCTGCCTCCGCCATCTCGTCGCACGGGCCACACCCCTAGGGAGCTCGAACGAATTTTCCACCAACGTTCTGGTAAGAACTAATGCCACCCGGCATCCACTGCCGCCATCATCGGGACGTTGGTGGCAATCCAAAGACAATCTTCTTTGACAGGTTATTCTGCGACCGCGATGCGTTGGTGTAGGACAGCTTAGCCACCGTGGCCTCTAATACAACTTAGAAATGGGGGTTATTAGCACCACTAACTGGACTCAAGGAGGGCCGGTTCCGTTCCTGAGAAGTTCGACGATTATGGGATCTCCTCTAATATGACCCAAATAAACTCTCAAAACATCCGGGGCGATGAGAAAGGATCAAAGAAGACCCCAAAAATTAGTCATTAAACGGGAACGCAATCGACGCAGGTGAGGCCAAACCATATACTTCCAGATGGTGTGGCGAAACAGAAAGGCTCGAGAAAAGAGGGAGGAAAACCGAAAAACAAAGATCGTGTCCCCAGTTTGAGGAAGGGCTCTAAAATCTCGATAGGTAGGAAGTAATGCCTAAATCGCTAGTGTCAGCAATGGGCCCATCTCCAAATGAGAAGAACCTATCAGTTGAGCTACATGGAGCCGAAAAATAGGCTAAAAAAAGGAAAAATGCTTCGGATCCGCCCCGAAGCAACTATCACTGGAAGTAGGTCGCACGCAACGTAATATGCAAGGTGGAAACTAGCCCCGATCTTAAAGACTTTCGAGAAAATGAGAACAGGATCCGGAGGATTCAAAACAAGATCTCAAACTTGAGCTGGAAAGATTAGGCGAAATCAAAGCCGAAAGTTTCCACAGCCAATCCAAAATTTACTTGGTGAGAGTGCTGCGAATCGTTCTCAAAAACATGAAGTCTCTATCCATCGCAAGGTCCTAAACGGGGCTACTTTTAAAGCAGACATCTCCTTTGCCTTACAGGGCGATTTAAGCTGCACGAGTTACAGGAGGCATCTATTGTGAGCCTCAGAAAGACATATAGAGGCATATAGACGGCAACCATCCGACTACCAGCAGATCCAGCACACAAACTTCTGGACATTGGGACCGTCCATATTGAATGAGGCTTTGAAATCCTCGCGACTACATCCAGATCAGGCGTTTGATAGATAAAATGGCGCCACCAATCACGACTAACCGGCCCCGTTTGTGAATGGGACAAAGGCTAAAAAAAGAAAAATAGAAAGATGTCTGTCGCCTTAGAGAGCAGATCAATTTGACGGGCTGATTCAAATACCTCTTATATGGTTGATCTGGCCACCGGAAATAGTGCGAGGGAAAGACTCAAATTGCCTCCAGTGAATTCTGCACAATAAAAAGAGGTCCTTGATAGTAAACATATTACCAGAAATCCATATGTGGAAGAATCGGCGGTATATATGTCTATGTTTGCTGTGCTTCTTCAATCTGTCCAGCATATCCTTGAACTTAACCAATGTCAAAGTTCGAGGACATGCTGAACAGAAGGAAAGAGGGTGTTGTCGTTTGGTCGCTATTATATTGGCGATAGTCAGGTTGATAAACATCGGAAAATAGGGTCCGAGGATCTTGCCAGTCAGAATAAGGAGCACGTCAAGTTGATCTGCGAAAGCAATTGACGAAAGAACATGTACATATATGAAGGTCCAAAACAATATACCATCTACACCCTCGGAGACAACCTTGTATATCAGGGAATGCATCGCGAGGCATACGACTCATCGAGACTTTATACTCCCAATTGTTGTGGCCAATTACTTACCTGCGATTGTCGATAGCTACCTAACAGGGAAAAGGTTTTGGTATGACATGAAGGATGAGCCCAGTGAGTACACTGTCTCCGCGTCTGTTCTACAAGGCTGTATTCTGGGAACTCTATTGTAGAACATGATGTTTACCGATATCCTCAGCGTTCCAGTTTCTAGGGACTCCACCAAAGTGGATTACGAAGATGATATAGCGGTGATTATAGTTGCATAACATGCCGCGAATGTGGAGTTGTATTCATCAGAAGCAACCACTGTTACAAAGGAGCGGCTGGAGATCTGGAGGTCTTGCACTCTTGGAGGGCAAAACAAATGCGATGCTTATCGGGCAAACGTCGTAAAGAAATGGCTTGAAAACCAGGAATCAGATACTTTGTGGTGATGAGAGATATTAGGCTGAACTTCAAGCAACATTTGCAATATGCTCGCATTATGGTTTTCAATGACCCTGATAAGGATGGCGGCAACTGTTGATGGCCCGCAATCTCCAGTAGACTGCTTAAAGCTAAACTTGTAAGCTCAGTACTGCTGTACAGAGCGTCATCCTGGAAAATTGCACTGCGTACATGCAATGCCCATAAGATAAATGCAGGAATACCACTTTCAGAGCATAGTATAGTAGCTCTAGTAAACACGACTCTGACGGTGGTTCAGTTTCCTTGCGACCCTTTCATATTGAAAGGTTTGCTGAAACCGATAATTCTGTCCTTTCTATCACCTATTCTCCCGAATGGTGTATTTTTAAAAAGGGGTCTGTACTGACCCAAATATGTCGTTTGGGAAACTATCACCCGGTTTTCTATGAAAGTTGAACTTGTCAGGCTCATTCCGTTTAAGGACTTTGCACAGCCTCTTATATTCACACTGGACGTTTCTGAAGGTTAACCAGTCTTCATTCTTACTACTCCGCTGAACTTTTTCCAATCCGTTTCCCTAGGATTCCTTCTGTCTAACTGGGTGGGACTTCCTCCAGCATCCGCCAGTCTCTGATCAACTCTAACATCTTCAAAATGCAAATTTTTAGGTCAATTTAATTCACCTCTTCTTGGGCCACTGCATGTAGGCGGACACTCACATTCGCAATCATAGGACCAGCTGAAGTGATGGAATGAAATAGCTTCTTCCCTCGAGGATCAGATTTGCTACTACCCCAAAAATATGTCGACCTTCCGCATCACAATCTATTTGGGGTTCAAGACCACTTGATTCCGCATACGCCACCAGATCCCTTGGCTCTTCCATCGGTAAAGGACTCAAGAAATATAAGAGTAAATATATGGAGGTAAATATAGTGCATCCCCTCTTTCCATTAACCTGGTATTGTAAGATGACCACAACTACGAACTGGGTACTGAATAGGCTCTTGGTATTGCGCATTCTTCATCGCAAAAATCCAAGCCTCCTTTACTGATCCAATACCACCGATCTTGTCGGTTTGAACCCAAGGCTATCAGAAAGATATGAAGGCAATCCTATAGCTTTCTCAACGTTCCTAACAACATTCCTGTGTGGAGTTGCCAAATCTCCCATCAGGCGCGTCCCTTCGTGCAGATAAGGGAATGCTCGGCGAATGTGTCATGGCCATGCACATGCACGCATCCGGAGATGTACGTGTATGGGCATGTTTATGCGCAGGCCGGGTAGGTGGGAAGTAAACGCCCACCCGTGGATAAAAATTGGCTATGGGAAGGATACCCAGAAATAAAACTAAACATGGAGGAGCAGAAGAAGAATGAAGTTACGGTGCAGGGCTTCGGAAACCCAGTACCAGCGGTTTTTGGGAGTGAGCAAGCGGGTTCCCGGCCGTCGACATCCAACGACCGCAGTGCCTCAGTAGTGGGAACCTTGGCTACTGTGGCATCTAATGTTACAAGCGTACGGGAGGAACTTGAACTGGCTCCAGTGATGGACCCGTTCAGAAGGAGCTCGATTTTTCGCAGATCCCCTTCCGCACGGGCACAAGCCCCCACGATCGCCACCCCCAGTGGGAAGCGTATAGCGGAGTCTTCGATGAGGAAGAATCACTGACGCCGAATCACTCGAGCGATGTTTTGGGCAATGATCAGTCTGGAGCTGCCTTTACTGCCCTCGGTAAAAAGATCATGGAGCTGTGTGAGTTTATAAAGGAGCGCAGGAACATTCACCAAAATATAAGGGCCATGATAAGAGGCATCCGTTTGACGTACGGCAAGGCCCAGGATGAACGAGTAGGGAAGTCGCCGATTGGAAAAGTGAACCAGGCAACTCAAGTAACGCCGGTTCAAAACACAAAAGGGGAGAAACCGGGGAAGAGGCTACGCGAGAAGCTGAATGACTCAACAGGCCAGCAAACCCCGAAAAGAAAAAGGACTCAACTCCCAAAAAGGCGAAGTTCATGAAAAGTACGTCTGAAGCTGCCAATGAAAATACTGCAGTGGCTACCCCGAGAAAAGGGATTGAACCTTCAAAGGCGGATGCGGAAACTTGGAGGAAGGTAGAACCGCGGAAAAGAAATTATCGGAGGAAGATTAGACCGGAGGTGATTTTCATTTCCAAACAGGGCGAAGGGTCATACGCCGACATTCTCAGGAAAGTGAAGGCAGACCCCGAACTCACCAATTTGGGAGACAATGTCAGCCGCATTAGACGGTCCCGGAAGGGAGATCTTATGTTGGAACTTAAGAAATCCAAGGATGTAACCGCGGACAAATGCTTAAGCCAAATCGGGAAGACATTAGGGCAGGAAGCCGACATAAGAGCTAACAGGCCGGAGATCACTATAATCTGCAAAGATATAGATGAAATCACGACGAAGGAGGAGGTTCGCGAAGCGTTGGAGAAACAGTTCGATCTTCGACTACAAGAGTCAGCGGTGAAAACGCTAAGGAAAGCCTATAGGGGAACACAAACCGCCATCATCAGCCTACCAGTAGAGAACGCACTCAAACTGTTAGCAGCAGGGAGAGTGAGAATAGGCTGGGTTATGTGTCGCCTTAGGAAACAGGTGGCGTTAAAACGGTGCTTTAGATGCCTTGGCTTTGGTCACATTGCGAAGTCATGCACTAACCCAAATTACAGATCAAAGCAATGCAGGAGATGCGGAGTGGAAGGCCATATCAGCAAGGACTGCGGAGCTGACCCAAATTGTCTACTGTGCAAAGAAAAGCAGGGTGTGGACCATCGGCACATTGCGGGTAGCAGCAGGTGCCCGGAATACAGAAGAGCCCTTAGCACAAATCGCAGATGAGGTTGATACAAATCAACCTCAACCACTGCGAGGCGGCGCAGGATCTATTCGCGCAAACCATCCGCGAGAAAAACATCGATGTGGCCATACTAAGTGAACCATACCGAAATCGCGGTGGTAACGTTTGGGTCAAAAACCAAACGCGCCAAGCAGCGCTGTGGACTTGTGGAGAACAAGCCTTCCAGGAAATAATGGAGCACCCAGGGAGGGCTTCATCAGAGCGAAGGTGAAGGGCATCCACATCTACAGCTGCTATGCTCCACCCAGCGCTACACTCGTCGAGTATGAGCGGATGCTTGCTGCTGTTGTTTTGAATGCAAGAGGACATTGGCCGATCATAATAGGAGGCGATTTCAATGCGTGGGCTCTTGAATGGGGCAGCCGGATAACTAATGTCAGGGGACGTGTTCTCCTCGAGGCATTCGTTGAGCTGGGCGTGGTACTGGCGAATGTTGGGTCTTCGTACACTTTCCGGGGAAGGGGCCTGGGGTCTATAGTGGACCTGACATGAGTGCCACTTTAGCCAGTAGAATCGCTTGGCATGTCAGTGAGGACTATACTCACAGCGACCACCAGGCAATCTGCATAGAGATCAAGGGCGGATCGAGCTCGAAAAGGAGTTTTCGCAGAATGCCGGGTGGTATACTTGGCTGGACAGTGAAAGCTTTCGAGGGGGACACGTTTTCCGTGCCGCTCAAACCCAACATATCCCTGAATGGTACGGCTAGAGAAAATGTCACCCAAATCATACGACGGGTGACGGAAGCATGCGATGCCATGCCCAGAAGGCGGTTGCTCGCCAGTAAGCAACCCAACTACTGGTGGAACAACGAAATCGCAGGCTTGCGAGCCGCATGCTTCCGAGTAAGGAGGCTTTAGCAGAGGCACAGGGGAAAACCCAAGGGCGCCGGTCGAGAGGAGGCATACAGGCAATTGCGTGGCCGCCTAAAAGAAGCCATTCGAAGGAGCAAAAAGGACTGCTTCAAACAGCTGTGTGACCATGCCGACATAAGCCCTTGGAGCGAGACCTACAGAGTGGTAATGAAAAGGCTGCGGAGATTACCCCAGGTGACCAGTCCGTGCCGCCTGAAACAGATTATTACCACTCACCACGAAAATAGGAGAAGACAAATGGTTGTCCAGCTTAAAGAGGGCATAATACCTCCAGTAACTGTCGAGGAGCTGCGGGAAATATATGGTAGGATTGGTGACAACAAGGCCCCAGGTTTGGATGGCATCCCCAACCGAGCTTTGAAACTGGCAGTGAAGACTAGGCCCGATCTTTTCGCCAACACCTTCGAGGCGTGCCTAAAAGAAGGAATATTCCCTGCCCAGTGGAAAAAGCAAAAGTTGGTGTTGCTTCCGAAGCCTGGCAAGACACCTGGAAACCTAGCGTCGTATCATCCTATCTGCTTGTTGGATACAATGGGGAAGATGATGGAGAGAGTCATCTACAACAGACTCCTGCCCATCGTCGAAGCCAGCAATGGTTTGTCGGAACGCCAGTTTCGTTTCCGACGCGCCCACTCTACGGTGGACGCAATTGGCATGGTGGTAAACCTGGCAAAAGGTGCACTGATTTCTGGCGGCTGCTGTGCCGTGGCGGCGTTGGATGTCAAAAACGCATTCAACTCGGCCAACTGGAATAGAATTAAAGGGGCGTTGGCTGACATAGGTGTCCCCGGATACTTAGCAAATTTGGTGGAAAACTAACTCTCAGAGAGGACTCTCTGGTACGGGACGGATGAGGTCCCCAAAGAGTACATTGTCACAGCCGGGGTACCACAGGGATCGGTACTTCGTCCCCTGTTGTGGAATATCATGTATAATGGGGTGCTTGCTCTTCCCGTCCCAGAGGGGACTACGATTGTCGGCTTTGCTGATGACCTAGCTGTGGTTGTTGCAGCAAAACACCCAGAAGATGTGGAGGTTTACGCAACGGAAACAGTGAGAGCGGTAAAGTCCTGGCTAGAAAAGGCCGAGCTGACCTTGGCGGACGCGAAAAGGTAAGCGGCCTTGATAACGAAACGCAGGAAAAATAACACTGTAAAAGTGGAGGTCGGTGGACATACGGTCGTATCAAAGCCGGCTATCAAATACCTGGGGGTAATAATTGACACCAAATTGAGTTTTAGGGAACACCTAGAGTATGCATGCCAAAAGGCAGCCAGTGCCACCACGGCACTTGCAAAAATGTTGCCAAATATTGGTGGACCGAAACATTGCCGGAGGTTGGTGCTAGCCGAAGTGGTGCGCTCTATCCTGCTCTACTCGTCGCCTGTGTGGGCAGAGGCGCTTGCAAACTCTCAGAGACGGAAGCAGGTGAACTCGGTTTACCGGCGGATGGCTTTGAGGGTTTGCAGTGCTTTTAAAACCACATCAGATGAGGCAGTATTGGTGGTGACAGGCATGATCCCGGTTGACATTCTGGCCAAAGAAATGAGTGTCCGGTACAATGCAAGACATATGGAGGGACATGCACAGCGTAGAAATGCGGCAAGGTCAGAGTCGCTTGATCTCTGGCAACGCAGATGGGACGAGTCTACGAAAGGTCGGTGGACGCACAGGTTCATTCCCAACATTAAGGTGTGGCTTGAGCGAAAACATGGGGAGACCAACTACCACATTACCCAGTTCCTCACAGGACACGGTGGTTGCTACAGGCAGTATCTGCACCGCTTTGGGTTGGATGATTCTCCGAACTGTCCCAGATGCGATGGCATACCGGAGGATCCAGAGCATGTGATGTTTCACTGCCCACGATTTGCGATGGAGAGAAGGAGCTTAAACCAGGTGCTGGGCAGGAGCGGGACCCCGGAGAGCTTGGTTACTGAGATGCTGGAGTCCGAGGAGAAGTGGCTTGCGGTTAGCTCCGCAATCATCCAAATGCAGGAGGAGTTGCTGAAGGAACAAAGAAGGAGGTAAGCTGCAAATAGGTGAAGGATGAGTGCCTAAGAGCAAACCTACCCCGCGAAGTAATACCTGAATGGTGGTCCCGCGGGGCTGGGGCTGGAGAGACCGGGGGTGGTTTTCAGTGGGTGTGAATCCCACACGCGCCCGCTGTAGTTCCGCCGTTCGGGCGGCGGAGCTGCGGCGGACGTGTCTTTCTAAGATTTTCCACCTCCGTGTAGGCACAAAAAAAAACAGCAGAAAGGAAGAGCTTTGTCTGATGAGTAAAGTTAATCCTATATGTAAATAGCTAGAAGCATATGTCACGCAAGGTTTGAACCTCGTTGATATCACCAGATTTTCCTTAAACTCTTCTGCCTAAAACTCGGTCCCCTCACGATCGATTTCTCTCTCTCTCCTGCAAAGCAATGTTCTGTTTTCGATTTAGCGCCTTCAGTATCGAACCAGTTCCATTTATGTCACTAACTTCCTATTCTTCCACTTCTTCAGTTGAAGTTGTAGAAAAAGGTTCTTACAGGTAAGACCTAAACTGTAGTTCCTTTGCCAGTACAAGCTCCCATACGGGGATTCTACCAATGTATGCCCTATACTCCGGGTGCAAATTCATTGAAGATAAGCTATAATGACTTGGACGATGCTCAATAGACCATTCGAATTGGCCTAAGTCGACCAGGAGGGCGGAACTATCCCAAAAAAAACTCAAAAGATCGTTAAATCAACTGTTAAGGACCGCGCGCAGAAGCTTCACTGAAATCCTAGAGGCGCGGACTTTGAGGTTCCCACCAGTTCTTGGCTTCTTCAAGCCACAAAATTCGAGGTTGAAAGAAACTTCCGCATGTGTCATTCTGCTGGTCGCCAGAACTAATGGCTGAGATTGCTTGCTAGAGTCACTTTAAGGTAACTTTATCAGTGCACTCCAAGTGGAGGAGCCCAGCTCCTGGTTCCAGTATTTTTTTCACAGGTACTGGTACTCTCCCGCTGACCTTCTGCCACCAAGTGAAGGCTCTCAACTGAAGTGGAGAGTGAGCTTTTCATAGTTTTTTGCAGGGGAAGCCTTCAAAATCCGCATCTCGGCATGGGGAGTTTCGAAGTCTATGACTTTTCAGTATTAGAAGATTCCATGTTTGGTCACTGTTAGTTTAGTAGCCAAGAAACTCCACAGCTACAAAGTTGGGTTCTTAGATTCAAGCCTCAAACAGTTTCTTAAAAAGAGGATATATGCCAACGAGGGGCTTCCTAATGTTTGATTAATCCCATGAGCTCTTACTGGAATAACGAGTCCCTTTTAATATTAATATCTACTTACATAAAAAATTAGAACTACTGCGTAGATACTCGAAAATCTTTTCAACATAACTCCACGATCAGATAGTCCTCGACACCGAATAGAAACTAAAAAATAGAAAAGCAGAAATTGAAAAATTATGGAATGCGGATGCGATGATTGCAAATCTGATTCGGAGAGAATCCAATCATAGCGTGACAAACTAATTTCTTGGTTTAATTCCTCAATCGATCGTAGGCTACATTAAGTTTGATGTTCATTATTTTCATCTTAAAAAAAAATATGTTGATATTAAAGCATATTAAACCCTCGAAAATTTAATGCATACAAAACGTAAGAAACATTAAAACGTGTGCGAAAAAAAGTCACCCCACGTCGGAGATCGATTTTCAAAGATTGATCGATTGTTTTGCTACCAGTTGGGACCTTCCTTGTTATTCTATTTGAGTAAACCTTTCTGAAGAAGTCAGCCCGTACTCTAAGCAGGGCTTCTTGGATAATTTACGCTCCTTAGCTCTAAATGTGCTAGTCAATTCCTCCAGCGGTATCCAACACGAGGATCAACTTAGGGCTTCATTTTGGATAGGAGGGCAATGATGAATTGCACTATGGAATTGCTTCATGCATCAGCCCAACCAATATGTAATCGACGTATCAACGAACATCTCAGATCCAACACCTATCACAGGTCATCTGTCCTAATGCCCTCTACAATTACTAGCCAACTTCCAAACACAATGAACGCTGCCTCGCGGTAATGGGGACAAAAATGTTGTACTCTAGCAATGGCATAGCATACTATGATCATATCCAAAATTAAGACATCCGCGATCAATGTGGGGTTGCATCCCTCGAGAAGAATTGCAAGAAAGACTGATGAAAACTCGCTAACTAAAATTGGCCCGAACATTCAAGTCAGTCCACTGGTGACAGTATTCAATTCCTCCGACGTATCCGATACGAATACCAACTTAGTTTTCATTATGGAGAGGGTAGTTGGGACATTCGTTTCTTTTGAACGAACACTTGGGTAGAAAAGAAAGGAACTTAAATTAATTCAGGCAGTTCCCAACTTTCTTACTCCTGGTAAGTGTCTGTACGTTATTTGCGCTGCCACAGCACTCCCCTGCCAATGATTGAGTGCAAGGAAGTTACGATGATTCAGGTGGCAGTTCCATGTCAATACGCCAGCTGTGAATCTCTGCTTTTGTTATAATTAAACTATTGAAGGCCTACCTGATAACGGTCAGGAAATCCAACCCGTCTGCCAGATTGTGTTGAGTTTGCCACTTCAGATTTTTGAAGGGTCCCAGATCGGGTTCTCCTCGATATCACTGTCCATCGCTGAATACTGTTATTATAGGTGCCGTAACTTCATCTTTAAAAACTTATCCTTTCTGCTGTTCACCCGATATGAACCCTGGTACGGATGTTGGAGTACTACCGATACGGATGAAGGCGTGGCTTGTTGTCCCCAGGTCTTTGAATTTATATTCTTTTGGTGATTTCCATTGACTGCATGTAACATTTGGAAACGCTGTCTTAACTCGTTGACGAAATCAAAGGTGTGCACCTGCTCGTTGTTGAACTGTGACTCAGAAAATTCGCCTGAGAAGCGTAATTACTGGCCATACATCATTTCCGCTGCAGTTACCCCGAGGTCGTCCTTCCGACCTGTGTGAATGTCGAGTTGAACGAGAAGTAATGCTTCCGCCATTAGCTATTGTGAGATCGTATTGGTGTTTTGAGATGACGGTGAAAACGCTCGATCATACCGGATGGTGCACTGTAGTTTTGTTATTGGTTTCGCCGGTCAGGTAACTGAGTCCTTAAAATAAACTTCGATTTAAACTGTCTTCCTTGATCTATGCTGATCCAAAGTGGTATGCCGAACTTTTTTTTTTTTTTTTGAGGAGGTGGAAATCTTCAAAAGACTCTGGCCTGGGCACACCAGAGTGTGGGATTTTTACCCACTAAAACCTTTCCTTTCTTCCACGAACCTAGGACACTGGAAGAAAACGTGCGCCGGGTCCTCTGGGACCCCGCAGTTTGGACAATTAGGCGAGGTGTCCAATTTAAACCTGTACAGGTATTGACGGTATCCTCCATGGCCGGTGAGAAACTGGGTGAGATTTTAATGGATCTCCCCATGCTTTCTCTCCAGCCACTCCCCGATGGAAGGGATCAACCTGTAAGTCCAACGACCCTTTTCTGACTGGTCCCATCGCTGTTGCCACCTGCTTATGGATCTCTCCCTTTCGGCTTTTTTGACCTGAGATAAGAGGGAGATGGACCTGGTGTTATAAATGTTCATCATTTCGGTTGCCAGGATGTCAATCGGCATCATTCCCGAGATGACGAACGCTGCATCGTCTGAGACGGTCCTGAAGGCAGAACACACCCTTAGGGATGTTCTTCTGTAGACCGCACTCAGTTTATGTGTATTGCCTAAAACCTGCAGTGCTTTTCCCCAAACTGGGACTGCATACAGCATGATAGAGCTCACCACCATGATTATGAGCAGCCTGCAAGTATGCCGCGGGCCTCCTACGTTCGGCATCATCCTTGCCAGAGAAATACTCGTGGTGGATGCTCGTTTACAAGTATGCTCTATGTGTTGCTTAAAATTAAGTCCTCCGTCTATCATCACCCCCAAGTATTTGATGGCCGGCTTGGAAGTGATGATACAATTCCCGATTCTAATGCAGGCGTAATTTCTTTTGCGGCGCTTAGTGATGAGGACCGCTTCCGTCTTTTCCTCCGCGAGTGCCAGTCCAGCACTCTCTAACCAAACCTTAATAACACTGATTGCTTCGCTTGAGTACAACTCAACATCATCGAGATGCTTTGCAACCACAACCAGTGCTATATCATCGACGTAACCCACCACCGTAGCCTCCTCCGGAACCGGAAGGTTGAGCACATCATTATACATGATGTTCCACAGTAGTGGGCCCAGTACAGAGCGCTGGGGGACACCCGCGGAGACAACGTACTCTTTGGATCCGTCATCGGTATCATACCAGAGTGTCCGCTCTTTCAAGTAGCTATCGATAATAGCGGCGAGGTAGGTGGGAACACCAATCGTCGCCAGAAACTTTCGTATAAGGTTCCAATTGGCCGAGTTAAAAGCATTCCTCACATCCAGGGTCACCACCACGCAATATTTGCTGGTACAACCCCTTCCGTGAATTGCATTTTCGGCCAAGCCAGTAACCATTTTGATGGCATCAATGGTTGATCTGGCTTTACGGAACCCATACTGCCTATCTGAAAGGCCCTCTTGGCTCTCGACGACTGGAAGTAATCTATTATAAATGGCCCGCTCCAACATTTTCCCCATAGTGTCTAGAAGACATATGGGTCTATAGGAGGACGGTTCACCTGGAGGTTTGCCAGCCTTAGGCAACAGTACCAGCTTCTGCCGCTTCCATGGTACAGGAAAAATACCCTCCGACATGCACGTTTCAAACAACTCCGCGAACATATCCGGTCTACTTTTGACGGCAAGTTTGAGAGCCTTATTCGGTATGCCGTCAAGATCCGGGGCTTTACTGTCGCCTATTCGACTGCAGATCTCTAGCAGCTCGTCCCTGGTGACTGGTGGAATCGGCGTCACATTCAGGGGGCGCTGGAAGGTGTCAGCACCCCCCTCTTGCTGGGGAAATAACCCCTGGATTATTTTCAACAAGAGCATAGGGCACGTGATCTGCGGAGACGATCGGCCTCTGAATCGTCCTGTCACGATTTTATAGGCGCTACCCCACGGATTTATGTCCGCTTCCGAACAGAGCCCCTTAAAACATTCCCTCTTACTCCGCTGGATGGCGAGCTAGAGGTTCTTGCGAGCTTCCCTATAGGCATGCTCCTTTTGCCCTTGATCGATCCTACCTAATGAGCCGTTCGTCTAGCTCTGTGGCAAATCGATCGAAGATTGGCAAGTTCACTATTCCACCAATAATTGGGTCTTCTAGTGGGGAATGAACATCTCCTAGGCATCGACGCGTCACATGCTTTAGAGATGCTCTGTGTGACATGGAGAGCTCTATCCGTGGAGGTGCCTGCTTTGCTAGGCAAGTCTAGCCACACCTCCATGAACGTCTGCTCATCCATCGCTTTGGCAGACCATCCTGGTGTTCCTCTGGATTTCGGCTTCCGGGGTGCGGGTCTCCTGCCTTGTGGCTCCATCCTTAGCTCAAAGGTGATTGCCTGGTGGTCGCTGTACGTGAAGTCCTCACTAACTTGCCAGGACATATAACGTGCTAACGCAGGGCTGATAAAAGTCAGATCCACAATTGACCCAGTTCCCCCTTTCCGATAAGTGTTTATATCGCCTTCGTTGGCCAGAACCACATCCAACTGGGCGAATGCTTCTAATAAGCACCGCCCCTTTGCGTAAGTCTCTTTGCTGCCCCACTCGATAGCCCACGCATTAAAGTCACCGGCTATTACCTTTGGACTCCGTCCCTTTGCATCGTGAACAAGATCGTCTAACAGTTCTTCAAACTCGGGCAGTGTGAGGCTCGGTGGGGCGTAACAGCTATATATGAATATACCGCTTATTTTTGCCCACACAAAGCCTCTAACCGCCTGACCCATGCTATATTGTATGGCTTGACGACCGCATGCCCATATTGCCGCTCCACCAGTCGAATCTGTGACCCATACAGCACCGTCAAGATTTCTGTACGGTTCACTAATGATAGCAATCTCCATTGCGGATTCGTAAGTGGTCTGCGCAACCAAATCTTGTGCGACCCTGCAATGATTAAGGTTTATTTGTATTAACCTCATTTTTTCGATCGGACCGATCGATGCCGCTAGTGCATGCCTTCGCGAAGTGTCGAAACATTAGGCATTTGAAGCACCTTTTTAAGGAGATCTGTTCCCTTAGTCGGCAAACAACCCATCCAATCCGAACCTTCCCCACGGCACACACAACTTCTGCGCTGACTCCATTGGCAGTCGCATTGTGGCCGTTTGAGTACCGCCATAAGCCTTTCTTAGGCTCACGATGGATTCTTCCCTGAAATCCTCCAACTTGAATTGTTCCTTCAAGGCAGTGCAGATCTCTTCTCTGGATGTATGCCGACCCTAGAGATCCATGTGTCAAGGAATGCTCTGGCAACTGTAATGCCTTCTTGATCGGAGATTTGTCCTACTTCCGGCCAACGTGAGAAACGATCTACCTTGGTCAGGCATTAGGTAGTTTGCCCCTCGCTATAAGGCATAACGATAAAATTCAGATGAACGTGCTGGAATCTAGATGATGGTGGACCAAACATCCCGACTGGTTCAGTCACATGACAAGTCACTTTAGATCTCTAACAATTATTGCAACTTCGCGTTCAATTCCTGTACCCGGTTTTGACAGATCCCCAGACATATCTCCGTGTTACCAATCTAATGGTGACGTTTCTTCCTTGGTGAGATAGGTAGTGTAAGCTGTTGAAAACAGTTTTTTTGGAATGAGATGGGATGATACCGGTGGACACATCACACCATACCTTGCAGTTGGCCCTCGGAACATGGAATTGTTTTTAGGCGAGACCCTGTGTTTCCTTGTTGCAGCATTTTGAGCTCTTCGTCTGCGGACTGAGATGCTACAAACTTTGCGTAATCGATAATTAATTGCAACTCATCAACGTGCGATAATACATCCGTCGCAACGTTGTCGCAACTGGATGCGTGCTGGTGGTAAACCACCCGATGTAATCTAGATGACAAAATTGACATTGTCTACACTCGTCCTTTTTATGGAAGGCGAAGGTTATCGGTAGAGCCCATCTTCTTCTCCCCTGGGTGTTCTTATGATTGTGTTCCCCTACGTGTTTCCCGCCCAACCCCCTCCCGTTTATTTCATCTTTCATATATGTCTACTGTACTTGCCCGTCTCTTCAGTATAAAGAATTGTTTGACAATTTGTTGGAACCCCTAACTTTCAAGTACTCTTCCCTCCCTTTGTTCTCCTTGGGGGAATTTAACCGCCCCATGCTTAACTAGCCCAATTATCCTAACCCTCCCCCTACTTTCCACTTTCATTAACACTTGTTCTGCCATGCAATTCAACACCACCAGAAACTTCCTAGACAGCACTCTCGGTCTCTCGGCTTCTCGGTCTCTCCCTACTTGAATTTAAAGCGGAGCTCTTTCGTTCAGATTCCAAAACCGCGCATAAATCAGCTAAGTTCATCTTCCGCAAAGCCAACTATGACGCTCTCAACTCAGCCTTAGTTTTAGACAACAAGAATTATGTATTATCTAATCCTTCCCTTCCTTCCTTCTTCAATCAATTTTGCTGATTCCACTGTCAACTTCCCACAACAATCATGCGACCTAGCCTGTTCTTACTTCTTTTCCGTGTTTACTTCCTCGACCACTGCCATCTCTACGTCTCTTGTAAGTGATGACTACTCCGAATCTCTCACTATCCCCTCTTAATGCCTTCCTTAGTTGAGTACCTCATTGATAATCTTGACACCAGTGACGGACCTGGTCCACATGGGCTTCTTAATCTCTCCCTTGTTAACTGTAAACAATACGTTTTCCTCCCTCTGTGTATAATCTTCAAAAAAAGTCTTGAAGAATGCTACTTTCCGCATCTTTGGAAAGAGACCCTTGTTATCCCTATCCTCAGGGTAGATCCTGCTCTAGTTATACACTACTGTCGCACCTCCCTTCGCCTCTTGCTCCAAAATCCTCTTGGGATACCTCAAGTGAAAGGTGGTTTAGTGGCTTTTTAGTGGTTTCGTGAAACAACGATTCACTGCGGCAAACCTTCCGATTTTTACCAATTTCCTTGCTATATGCGTTAATTCATATAATGTTCTCTTTTCAACTTCCCCTCCTCAATTATCAGATGGCTCCTCCTCCTATCTATCAAATCTTTCCTTCTCTCCTTCCTCTAGTGTTCCCCAAGACTCTATACTTAGCCTGCTACTTTTCCTACTTTCTTCTATTAATGACCCTTCTTCCCATGCTCATCTGCCTTACACGGACGACCTCAAATTATTTGCCTCTGTTTCGTCTCCCCTGGTTTGTGCTCTCTTGCGGTCTAACGTGAATACTCTAGTCCGTTGGTGCTCGGTTAATAAGCTGACACTAAATGTCAGCAAATGCCACTGGATGTGCTATTCGCTTAAACCCTTCCCAACATCCTTTTCTTACTCTCTTGGACAAACGCTATCACTACTAGCCCTCCCTCTAGACCTGGGTGTAACCTCCGATGACAAACTTCGTTTCAATTTTCACTTCGTTGACGTTATCAATGGTGCTTTCAAAATGTCTGGTTTTACTCTACGTTTCTCGTCCGACTTTACTTCAATCCAACCCTCCTTAACATTTTTCAACTCCGTTATTAGAAACATCGGGAAAGCCTGCATCATATAGTCCGATTTGCATGTTTTTTTTTTGGGTAGGGTAGGTGAATGCATTTACGCACACAGTGTTGGACTCCCGATTCGGTACGTCGTCGGACTACCAACTAAACACCTCCCCATCGTCAGAGAGCTAGCCTGGAACCGTTTGTCACATTACTTCGAGCCAGCCCCCGAACTCTCCCGCCTTGCGGAGTCTTCAAATCTGGGAATTCCTTTCACCAACGAGAGGGGAGAGGAGGAAGGGAACTGTCAGTTCAAGGAGCCCCCTACCATCCGGCTCCCCCACCGGTCAAGTTCTATCTTCTTAGCAACGAGAAGGGCCCGAACGTAATGGGCAACACGGTTCCACCTCTCAGCAGTCCTCAGCATCTCTTCCACAATATTGTCTGGAGAGAGATCCCCCGTGTTTAAATAGAGCTGCTGACGAACCCCATCCCACCTTCCACAAGAAAAAAAAGTGTGGTGGGCATCGTCCACAACTCCATTGCAAAACACACAATCCGGAGAACGCGCCTTTCCAATCTTGTGCAGATAAGACTGAAAACCCCCCCACTTAAAAGTTGGGTAAGGAAATAGTCAGTCTCACCATGCTTCCGATTCAGCCACGCACCTAAGTTGCCGATGAGCCTCGCAGTCCATCTGCCTCTAGTTTCATTTTGCCAAGAGAGCTGCCACTCGTCTAGAGTGTGTTGCCGTTCTTCGCGAGCAACCATCTCCCTTGCGCTTGTATATGGCCTGACGCTCCCTAGCAAGAAGAGCAACGGGGATAACTCCCGCGATCACCATCACGGCCGGTTCAGAGACTGTGCGGTACGCAGACGCCACCCGTAAAGCTCCCCGTCTCTGTAGTTGCGCGAGGCGTCTACAATATACCTCCTTGTTAAGAGCGCCAGCCCATACCTTTGCGCCGTAGAGCAGGACAGACTGCGTTGAGCTCATCAGGACACGTCGCCTTCTAGACGTAGGACCCCCAATGTTTGTCATTAGTCTACTTAACGCCGAAACTCCAGCCGCAGCCTTGCTCGCTGCTGCTTGAATTTGCTCAGAAAAGCTCATCTTTGAGTCAAGAGTCAACTCGAGGTACTTTACCGCTGATTTTGACTCGATTATCGACTCGCCGAACGATATGGGAGTTTAGTTGAGAATTCGGAGGTTGAATCGGGCGTAGGGGTGTTCTCGGAGAATCCGATTATAGAACTGGCCCGACCCCTCGGAAAAATGACGACCATATTCCAGGCGGAGATATATGCCATTTCATTGGCAGCAGAAGAATGTCTGCGACAAAAATGGAGGGGTCGTACCATTCGAATCTGTTCCGACAGTCGGGCGGCATTATCAGCACTAAATGGCAACAACATATTAAGCCAGTTGGGGTGGAGTTGTCATCAGGTGCTGCTGAAACTTGGCCGACTGAACGAAACATTCCTGATGTGGGTGCCGGGGCACTCTAACATCGCCGGTAATGAGGAGGCTGACAGACTGGCTCGCCGAGGGTCTGGATCCACAATGGTGAGGCCAGAACCAGCTCTTGGAACCCGACCATCTACTGTCAAGTCTACTCTGAAGGGTGAAATTGCAAGGATTCAGGCAACCGAGTGGAGAAATTTGGACTCTTGCCGGCAAGCGAAAATCCTTGTGAAAGAGCCTAGGGCCACTAGAGCGGCATTTTTGTTGTCCCTTAAGAAGTGGGACATGAAAACCCTAGTAGGGCTTTTGACGGGACACTGCCCCTTAAACTACCATATGGAAAACATTGGGGTAGTGGTTTCTGCTATGTGCAGCCAATGTGAGGAGAAGACGGCCCTGCATTTTTTATGCAGCTGCCCGGCCTCCTCAGATCTCAGACGAAGACACCTTGGCAAGGTTTTCTTCAATGAAGAATCTGCACACTCTCTGCCTCTGGAAAATGTTCTCACTTTCGCTAAAGCCTGCGAACATCGTAGGCGGGAAGCCATTGAATAGGCAACTTACGGGGATAGTACACTGGGCCTAACAATGGCCTGAGTGCTCGGAGCTGCGGCTCCCCCAAGTTAAACTAACTAACTTAGTCGAGAATTAAATGCTTCGAGAGAATAAAATTACATCCCCGAAAGAACTCTCTGATACTGGACTAATGAGGGCCCCAGAGAACGCATTGTCTCAGTGGGGGTAACAAGAGACTTGGTACAAGTGTGGCATAGCATGTATAGTGGAACCCTCGGACATGGCTATAAATTTTCTGGTGGTGGTGACTGACGTCATACTAGGCTTTATCGAGCTTGTTCAGAAAATGACTTAGCTTACATATGCCACAAGTTCCATGATCCTCAGCAAGATGAAGAGGGTAAATCCTCGGAAGTTCGGTGGACCAATAAGCTCCATCATCATATTAGGGATACTACTTTTTTTTTTTTATGGATGGAGGTGGAAATCTTAGAAAGACGCTGCTGCGCCAGGTTGCAGCAGTGTGTGGGATTTACACCCACTAAAACCACCCCCACTCTTCCGCCCCTCCCCGCGTGACCACCGTGAAGTATTACTTCGCGGAGGAGGCTCTGGTTCGCTATACCAGCTCGTCCATGTCACGTCTCCGTCGCGCCGCCTTCCGAGCTCGATCCAACTCCAGGAGTTTTGTCTGCACCACGGCTACTGCCTCATTTACCACCATCCAGTTTTCCTCCGACTTCAACATCTCTTCCACCAGCTTGGAGGGCTCGATGTCCGCCCCTAAGATGCTGTTCAACCTCCTTTTCTGCTGCAGAAATCTGGGACAATGGAACATAACGTGCTCCGGGTCCTCGAGTGTAACACCACATTCAGGACAGTTGGGAGACTCGTCCAACTCGAAGCGATGCAAGTACTTCCTATAGCCACCGTGCCCCGTAAGGAACTGTGTCAGGTGGTAATTCAATTCTCCGTGCTTTCGGTTGACCCATTTCTCGATACACGGGATCAATGTATGGGTCCACCTGCCCTTGTCGGAGTTATCCCATCGTTGTTGCCACTTGCCACACAACTCTCTCCTGACGGCTTTTCGGAAATCCGCATTCACCTTGGCTGGATTTGCCTTCCATTTTTCGTAGAGCCAGTGTGCCTCGCTCGCTAGAAGATCTACAGGAATCATTCCTGCGATAACACACACTGCCTCCGTCAACGCCGTCCTAAATGCGCTGCACACCCTTAGCGCAATTGGCCGGTATGCCGAACATATCTTCCTCCGGTTGACAGCGTGGTTCAACGCTCCCGCCCAGACAGGGGCCGCGTATAGCAGGATCGACCTCACCACTCCCGCGATGAGTAGCCTGCGACTATACTTCGGTCCTCCCACGTTAGGCATCATCCTTGCAAGGGATGAGCTGGCATTTGCTGCCTTCTCTCGCGCATAATCCAAGTGTCCCTTGAAACTCAGCTCGGCATCAATCATCACCCCCAGGTATTTGACAACCGATTTTGAGACGACCTCATGATTACCAACCTGGATGGTAACCGTGTTGTTCTTCCTACAGTTGGTAATGAGGACCGCCTCCGTCTTTTCGTCCGCCAGGTCCAGCTTGGCCATTCGTAACCATGACTTGATGGTATGAATGGCTTCATTTGCATAAAGCTCCACGTCCTCGGGATGCTTTGCAATTGCAACTACCGCCAGGTCGTCCGCAAAACCAATCAGCGTTTCCGCAAAACGCCTCATGCTCTACCGCCGTCTGTAAGTAATAGCTGCGCCGAAATCCACCCCCCCCCCCCCCCCCAATTAAAATGTTCTGATTTTTCACCACTATCTAGACCATCGTGACTCTCTCAAAGGGGCCGGAGAAGTACTTGCTAAGATTCATAGATCTGGTTACAGCAAAATGAAAGATTACTAGGAAACATCCGGTATCCTACTAGCAAGCCTTTATTAAACTCATGGGGTTGAACACGTCTTCACATTTTTTGTAACTTCCTGGATCCAATCGTAATATGTCGATACTCTTGCATAAGCTCCAGCAGAACCACGTAAACCACATCCTATACCGAAGGACACTATACCGACTTGGAACATGTAACCCCATCCGGAGTCCAAAACAAGAGGACCTCCACTGTCACCCTGAAAGCAAATTTGTAAATGTAACCACCAACCATCGTCCTTTTTGTAGGTGTCGCTGCTTTACCGAACAAGAGTCCATGGGATACGACGAAGCGCACATCATTATCTCTGGACGATAGTAGTAACCTAGCTTACTTTTTTTACATCTTCTGTCAGAATAGATTTCTACTTCGGCCTCCTGTAAATAGTCAGGGTACAGTCCACGTTGTTTCAACGAACCCCATCCAGATATCTTTGCGATTTTACTATCCAATATCACTTGAAAGACAAAGTCATTCTTAGAAGGCTTACTATGATACATCAAACAAACTTACGATCTGGATTATCATTCAAGCAAACGGGCTGAATATGATAATCAAACTTTATTTCAGGTGTCAGATACCCAATGGCTATATCATTCCAACTAGCCGACTCTCGAAGATGGAATCCTGGATGAATAATCCAACTAAGCAACTCGAAACGAACTCCATCTTTAGCTCTCATGTCTGTCATCCCCAGCTGAATATACCACCCAGTTTCCCTGTGAATGTATTCTTTTAACGACATCCAAACAATAGGATTAAAATTAGGATGCAACAGGGTTGGCTACCCTTCGGCACAGTGCGCTGCTGTCAGGATATGAAACGTTGTTATGACTGATCCCCCGCACGCAAATTTATCCTCGTTGTCATAAATGGCCGCTTGCCAAGGATACGTGTAATTTTGCGCTGTCCTCCCACCTACGATATTGGAAATAAAATACCCTTGTTGGCCGCATCCTTGAAACCCAATCAGCTTTTTATCAATTTCAAGTTTATGAAAGACCAGAGTTGATCGCACTTACTGCATGACGGGTCTTCTATGAAGGACTCGCTGAGCCTTAAAATCTGAAAGTTGAATAAGAGTCAGGAGGGATTGAAATTTGGATGCGAATTCCTCGCGCTCTTTTTAAAATCTTAAAAAAATTTTGTCAATCTTTTCCACATCAATGCATCGTTATTTATTTTTTGACACGAAACTTTTTAAAAAGAGCGGAGTTGCACCAAACTTCTCAAATTCAAGTTATCTTCCAGATAATTTTTAAGACTGGAAACTTACCTGTAAAATGAAAAGCAAAACATTTTCACACCAAACTATCTTCGACATGACTTCACGGAAAATGACTTCCGATTTATAGAGAACTATACAAAGTATAGGAAGTGCAAACCTCAAGATATATATCAGTAAATCAAAATGGATGGATATTTACTGCAAATCGACCATGAAATGAACAAATATTAATGTGAAGCTTGTCTCACTCTTTATAAACCTCGCCATATGCAGTTTTCAAAACTGAGCAAGCGAGACAACGATGGGAAAAGTGGGAATAAATGCAGCATCTCTATGGTCACGGTCAGCATTCCTCTAGAGACGAAGAGTGCCGAGCAAATACCTAATAATCTGTTGAAGTAGTACAAAATGTTTTTTTCCGAAAGGAAACCTGCTAGGATATAAATATTGATTCGCCAATATTTAAGCTACTCAGCGGCCGTCAACGATCCTGAAAGAGTCGCTTACAATACAGGGAGTGGCATCCCCGAGGTGCCTAAGCAAGTAATTCTGACCCCCAAGCTGGTATCATACCTGCGTCCTAGGTAGTAGCCTCGAGAAAGTTTCTCGGTGAAGAGCGAACTGCTAATGATCGATACACGCCGGGACACACTGGTAGTCCCCAGAACCATCGAACCCTTGTCGACGTCGATGGGGTAATATGAGCCTAGCTCTGCCAAAGTGGTAGTTGTGGCTCGCATTGGGAGCCAACCCCTCCGGGAACCGGTATTAGTAGACCGCGTTGCCTAGAGCGAGCGCTGATTTGTCCGTAACTTCCGGGATCAGCTAATCCTAGGTCAGGCCTCAGAGAACTGGAGTAGGAGCTTTATCCCCGAAAGTACACCCGTAACTGACTATTGCGGCCCGCCCTCTTGCATAGGATGCGCTGGTAAAAACTTAAATGGCGAATACAAACAATACTTACGAGGAGATAGTGGGAATGGAAATGGAGCTAGCTGCGTTTATATCCAGTACGAAAATGCGTCACTCGCCCCAGCCCCCAGCGAAGGACGTAGCAAAGGCTGAAATACCCGACGAGACATCGGAATGCGCAACCAGCAAAGGGGAGAAAAACGGGCTGACGAAGCAGGAGGAGCTCCTGAACAGAATTTCGTATTATAGGCGGACATGAAGAGTAAAAGAAAATCCGCGGGAAGAGGGCACCAAAAGAAAAGGTGAGAAAACGAAGGAAGACTAGATCGCCAGCTCTGCTTATTAAGCCGACGGAAGGCAAGGCTTTTATGGAAGTTCTCAGTGAAATCCCTTACGTTCCGAAGATGGCAGAGCAGAAGTGTCTTCTATTCGAAAAACGAAAGGATGGTGGAGCCCTAGTCGAATTAGGCCCGGGGGCAACAAATAAAGTTACGTTCTCTAAGATTCCTGCCCAAAGCCGAGGGGCCGGCTTATTCTGGATTCGGTGTTTAGGGATAACGTTGTTCAGTGTCTACCTTCCGCCGAATGAGACGACGATCGAGGAAATTTTCAATTTTCTTGCGTTTCTTGAAGACCTCTCAGGCGGGGCACTATCCATGATATCTCTGCTCCCCGGCCTCGTACTAGCGAAATTCTTACATTTCCTGAATCTCATCCGCCTACCTTTCGAATGAGTTATGGCCAGCAGCAATCCGACGACTTTCCATTTTTGGCCGTTTCTTTCCCCCGCGATTGAAGTAATTTTCAATTTTATTGGGTTTTCTGGAGGCCCCCCATGCGGGTCATTATCCACGATATCTCGGCTCCCCGACCACGTAGGGTTGACATTCTGGCATTTCCTTAATCTGAGCTGCTTCCCCTACCAAACGAGGTATTGCTCACTTCCTAGCCAAGGGTCGCGAAAATCTTCAATTTTCATGAATTTTCTGTGAGCCTCCCAGGCAGGTCATTATCCACTATATCTCGGCTCCCCGGCCTCGTAGGGTTCAAATTCTTGCATTTCCTAAATCTGGGCCGCTTCCCCTCTCGGACGAGATTTGCCCGCAGCAATCTGACAACTTTGCGTTTTTGGCCATTTTTCCTAGCCAGGGGTCGTGGAAATTTCCAATTTTCTCGGGTTTTCAGAAGGCCTCCCAGGCGGGGCATTATCCACGATATCACAGTTCCCCGGCCTTGTATGGTTGAAATTTTTGCATTTCCTGAATCTAAGCCACTTCCCCTCTCGAACGAGGTATTGTCCACAGCAATCCGACGACTTTGCGTTTTTGGCCATTTTTCCCAGCCGGGGGTCGTGGAAATTTGCAATTTCTCGGGTTTTCAGAAAGCCTCCAGCCGGGGCATTATCCACGATATCTCGACTCCCAGGCCTCGTAGGATTGAAATTCTCACATTTCCGTAATCTGGGTCGCTTCCCCTTTCAAACGAGGTATTGCCCGCAGCAATCCGACGACTTTGAGTTTTTGGCCATTTTTCCGAGCCGGGGGTCGTGGAACTTTTCAATTTTCTTGGGATTTCTGAAGGCTTCCAGGCGGGGCATTGTCCACGATATCGCGACTCCCAGGCCTCGTAGGGTTGAAATTCTTGCATTTCCAGAATCTGGGCCGTTTCCGCTTTCAAACGAGGTACTGCCCACAGCAATCCGATGATTTTGCGTTTTTGGTCATTTTCCCTACTCTGGGGCGGTGGCCATTTTCAATTTTCTTGGATTTTCTGTGCCCCTTCCAGATGGGGCACGATATCTCGACTTCCAAGCCTCGTAGGGTTGAAATTCTTGCATTTCCTGAATCTGGGCCACTTCCCCTTTCGAACGATGTATTGCCCGCGGCAATCGGACGACTTTGCGTTTTTGGTCATTTTTCCTAGCCGGGGATCGTGGAAATTTTCAATTTTCTCGGGTTTTCAGAACGCCTCAAACGCGGATCATTATCCACGGCATCTCGGCTCCCCGGCCTCGTAGGGTTCAAATCCTTGCATTTCCTGAATCTGGGCCGCTTCCCCTTTCGAACGAGGTATTGCCCGCAGCAATCTGACGACTTTGCATTTTTGGCCACTTTTCCTAGCCAGGGTCGTGGAAATTTTCAATTTTCTCGGGTTTTCAGAAGGCCTCCCAGACGGATCATTATCCACGACATCTCGGCTCTCCGGCCTCGTAAGGTTGAAATTCTTGCATTTCCTGAATCTGGGCCGCTTTTCCTATCGAACGAGGTATTGTCCGCAGCAATCCAACGACTTTGGGTTTTTTTGTCCATTTTCCCTACTCTGGGGCGGTGGACATTTCCAATTTTCTTGGATTTTCTGGGCCCCTTCCAGACGGGGCACGATATCTCGCTCCCCCCCCCCCCCCCCCCGCGGACTTCGTATGGTTCCAATTCTTGCATTTCCTGAATCTGGGCCGCTTCCCCTTTCAAACGAGGTATTGCCAGCACCAATCCGACGACTTTGCGTTTTTGGCCATTTTTCCTAGCCGGGGGTCGTGGAAACTTTCAATTTTCTCGGGCTTTCAGAAGGCCTCCCAGGCAGGGCATTTTCCACGATATTTCGGCTCCCCGGACTCGTAGGGTTGAAATTCTTGCATTTGCTGAATCTGGGCCGCTTCAGGCGGGGCATTGTCCACGATATCGCGACTCCCAGGCCTCGTAGGGTTGAAATTCTTGCATTTCCAGAATCTGGGCCGTTTCCGCTTTCAAACGAGGTACTGCCCACAACAATCCGATGATTTTGCGTTTTTGGTCATTTTCCCTACTCTGGGGCGGTGGCCATTTTCAATTTTCTTGGATTTTCTGTGCCCCTTCCAGATGGGGCACGATGTCTCGACTTCCAAGCCTCGTAGGGTTGAAATTCTTGCATTTCCCGAATGTGGGCCGCTTCCCCTTTCGAACGAGGTATTGCCCGCAGCAATCCGACGACTTTGCGTTTTTGGTCATTTTTCCTAGCCGGGGATCGTGGAAGCTTTCAATTTTCTCGGGTTTTCAGAAGGCCTCCCAGGCGGATCATTATCCACGATATCTCGGCTCTCCGGCCTCGTAAGGTTGAAATTCTTGCATTTCCTGAATCTGGGCCGCTTCCTCTTTCGAACGAGGCATTGCGCACAGTAATCCGACGGCTCTCCATTTTTGGCCATTTTTCCTACCCGGGGGTCGTACAAATTTTGAATTTTCTAGGATTTTCCGAAGGCTTTCCAAGCGAAGCATTTTCCCCGATATCTCGACTCCCCGGCCTCGTATGGTTGAAATTCTTGCATCTCCTGAATATGGGCCGCTTCCTCTTTCGAACGATTTTGACTTTTTGTCCATTTTTCCTACCCGGGGGTCGTGGAAATTTTCAATTTTCTCGAGTTTTCAGAAGGCCCCTCAGGCGGGTCATTATTCACCATATCTCGGGTTCAAATTCTTGCAATTTCCTGAATCTAGGCCACCTTCCCTTTCGAACGAGGTATTGCCCGCAACAATCCGACGACTTTACGTTTTTGGCCATTTTCCTTAGCCGGGGGTCGTGGAAATTTTCAATTTTCTCGGGTTTTCAGAAGGCCTCTCAGGCGGGTCATTATCCACGATATCTCGGCTCCCGGCCTCGTAGGGTTGAAACTCTTGTATTTCCTGAATCTGGGCCGCTTCCCCTTTCGAACGAGGTATTGCCCGCGGCAATCTGACGACTTCGCGTTTTTGACTATTTTTCCTAGCCGGGTGTCGTGGAGATTTTCTATTTTCTCGGGTTTTCTGAGAGCCTCCCAGGCGGGTCATTATCCACGATATCTCGGCTCCCCGGCATGGTAGGGCCCAAATTCGTGCATTTCCTGAATCTGGGCCGCTTCCCCTTTCGAACAAGGGATTGCCCGATGACTTTCCGTTTTTGCCCATTTTTCCTAACCGGAAGTCGTGAAAATTTTCAATTTTCTTGGATTTTCTGTGAGCTTCCCAGGCAGGGCACTATCAATTTTTTTAGGTTTTCTGAATGCCTACTCGGAGGAGCACTGTCCGGAGTATCACGGCTCCCCATATCATGGTTGATTACCTTTCAGTCTAGATCTCGCCGCAGAGGTCTGCAAACCTTTCTGAGACCCCAGGAGGATAGACTAAAAGAAGTTGAGTCAGGTTATTAAGAACAAACTCTTCGGTGCGCAAATGGCAAGATTGTCAGACAGACGAACTGGAGTCAAAGGGCGAGGCTCTGAAAAAGGCATTCGAAACCGCCTATGAAGTTTCGTGCCCTGCCACCATGGTGGAATGAAGATCTCTCCTGCCTCAGGAAGATGACCAGGGAGATCGTCAACATCTGTTGTAGGCATAAATATTGACAGCCATGCAAGGACTGCCTGAAAAAGTGCAAGTCGGCCATCAAGACCCCCAAGAGGTGGTCTTAGTCGGACTACTGTGACAACATTTAAAGCACCATCGAATCTGCAAAACTCAGTAAGATTCTATCCAAGAAACATAGGAGCGCATCCTTTCTTAAAAAGTCGAAAGGCTGCTAGAAAGAATCTTCTGGTGAAACCTTGGAGCTTCTGATTCAGATGCACTTTCCCGCTAACGAGGAGGACTGGAAGTCCGAGCCTTGCTTGGAGGGTATGCAACGACCCCAGCCATACGAGACTATCAAATCGGTAATTACCGAGGATAAGATCAGCTGCGTCATAAACAGCTTTCCCGAATATAAATCTCCGGGTCCACATGACATAATGCCAATGACGCTACAGAAGCAACAGGAAAGGACTATGCCGTAGCCTGTCGAGATTTACCGGAGCTGTATTTCCTTGGGATACGTACCATAGCATTGGAGACGGGTACGAGTGGTTTTAGTTAGTTAGTTACATTCTAGACGAAGTAACTTGGGAAATCTGGGCATCCTCCATGGACTATGCCACACGTAAGCTGAACTTCAAAAGAAAATAGCTGTGGGCTTCCCAACCAGGGCATGTTGCAAGGCTATGACGCAATATTCTTCACAACGGATCAAAGATGATCTGTGGACTCGGTGTGGGGATTTTCTCGATATCCGAGCCGTACGATCTCACTAGTTTCGCCACTGTATTCCAAGCGGAAGTATCAACGATACTAGAAGACTTCCGATGACTGGGGCATGATCCGAGCCCCAAGCGTAGCGTAGCCATTCTGACCGACAGACAAGCGGCCATTAAGGTCTTATACTTAGCGACGGCATCCTCCAGGCTGGTGGGGTAGTACAGGAACGCACTGAACCTTCTGGGCTAGATTCCCGGTCATAGGAACATAGAGGTGAATGAGCAGACGCTTGGGCCAGGCAGGGCTCAACTCTTGGCAGTCCTTCAGCGAGTACAGTCGGTGTCATGCACTACTTAGCAGCCGCGGACGTCAGACAGCGAAGGCTCACCATCTGTGCCAAGTCAAAGAAGATTTGGCCCGCTTATAACAAAACCCAATCACGAGAGCTCCTGTGCCGAACGCGTGCAATTGCATACAAGATTACAGCGGTACTGGCCCATTTGGAACCATGCGTTAATTAGGCTCCTCGAGGCGACAACTGATGCCTGCCTACCTACTCTTGACTTTTTCAATATCTCGATGCATATGTAATAGATTGCCCTTATCGAAGATGAAAATCGTGTCTGGGTAAATTCTTACCCCATTTCACCTCACTCACTTTTTTCCTTGCCTTTTTGTTCGTAACCCCATTCCATTCTTCATTATCGTTCTCCTTAGGCTTGGTTTTCCTTCTCGACACTCGCACTTGCTTTCCTCTTTCCGGACTCCTGACTCAAGTTTTGGACACTGGCAATATGCCTTTTTCTCCTTTAGGTGTCCGCTGCTTCCTTAAAAAATTCCCGTGTTTGCCGGCAGTTTTACGGCTATTCGTTTAGGTGTCACTGGGGTCGTCTGTAACACTGTTGAGGCCGCAAATTTCGATTTTTTTATTAAGAATTCTTTCTTCCTCTAATGCCTTCCATTAAGTTTTGTATAGCTTAATGCATTAAGCCATGGGGCAACTCGCCTATTTTGTCAGCAAACTGCATAAAGCATAGTTTCTTCGGACTGAGGATTTGTTCTCTATGAGCGTAGGGCGGGTTACTCTCCTTAGACACCACCTCTTCTTTCAAAGCGTTCAACGAGCTTTTCTGAACTTCACATTTGTCGCCTTCGGCATTTTAGAGTTCTTAAAATTGACGAGCTTCATCTGAATGGATCCACGTGCTGTGCTGTGCAGTGTCTATGCGAATACGCTATGTACGCTTAATAATAATAATAATAATCGTTGGCGCAACAATCCATGTTGGATCAGGGCCTTGAAGTGTGTTAGAGCACTTCATTCAAGACTTACTGCTTGTAAATGGGAACACTCGAATAGTGAACGCATATACGAAAAAATGGTTTTGTGTCTCATAAGTCCACTTGATGCCGGATCGGACCAGTTGGGAAGAAACTTTCTCCCACTGTTTGTGGTCCAGGGACCCTAATACACAAGATGTGCGACTTGAAGCACAACCGGTAATAGTTTCTTGCAAAGTAACGTTATTCTGCTATTCATGTCATCTGGAACTTCAAGCGCCAGCGCCATCTACAAGACTATAGCGATAATAGTATCTGTCCCAGAACAGTACTCATCTCGTTGAAGAAACCTCACATAAAAGTATTTCGCAGTGACGAGTAAACACCAAACTCGATGGGATTGTTTATTAAACGCTCAAACTGTTCGGACCTGACGCCTCTTCTTTAGTTCGCTTTCAGTGTCTTGAGTTTAGGTGCTACCGACTAACTCTTGTCGTTGGCAAGGGACCCTTCTTTGTTTACGTAGAATTGGGTATGATAATTTTGACTAGTTTCCCTCATCTCCTTTGTAAACATTATATTCATAATGTACTGATCTGAATCCCATGTATTGCAGGCGCAAGAACTTAGCTTTCTGGCCACTATTATGGACGATAGTATCAGGAAGAGCGACAAACAAAAACCCGCCTTCGGGGCTGGGACACCGATCGACAGCAATATCTCCACATATGTGTCCAGGGCATCTAAGGTTGCATTGCCTCCTAAGGAGAGAAATAACGCTTTCACCCCAAAGAGTACTCCCAACACAGGTGGATGGTCTCCCTCGACACAAACAGCATTCAATGGTGAGGTGAACAATAATTTCATAAAATGCGAAATACTATGCTTCGACACTACTGAGAAGTGCAATCTTCATCGCGGTCAATTCTATTCTCTTTTCCGGCGATACTAGAGAGAATAGTTCCCAAGTGAGAGCATGTCAGAGAATGTCTCACTGCATCAGTAATTTCGGCGTTACTTGGTTGTGATAACGAATTTTGCTGATTTGACTATTTCAGCTAACTTGACCGACATAATGAGCTAGCATATGACTAACGCGCTGTTTGCTTACTAAGGTCAAAGCCAACATGCGTCGGATCAGCAGATTTGTATTTAGCTCATTAACTAGTCCCTACGAATACCTCACTATCTACAATGAATCTGCCCTTTTCGGAGATCAACTCAAGGCGATGGGAACAGGAAACCTTGGCATTTGAACTGACGTCGTTAGGGGAAAACTCCTTTTCGACTCCGTTCCCTTTTTGTAACCCTGAAGTGACAACAACTATCAAACTGATTTCATGCTTTTGGGCTCGAACTATGACGAGTTCTTCACTTGGTTGCGAAAGCCTTCGGTTCTGCTCAAGCTGGATTTTTTCAGCTCAAACACGAGATCGCCTTTCTGGGTCCTTCGGATCTTGCTGACATTTCCACCCAGATCTTTTAGGTCAGGATCAGATTTCACCTTTTTTTAGAACCTCCGCGTACGACAAATTGCCCTTAGTTAGTTTAATTTACTGTGAGAGCCGCAGCTCCGAGCACTAAGGCCATTGTTAGGCCCAGTGTACTATCCCCATAAGTCGCCTATTCAATGGCTTCCCGCCTACGATGTTCGCAGGCTTTAGCGAAACTGAGAACATTCTCCAGAGGCAGAGAGTGTGCAGATTCTTCATTGAAGAAAACCTTGCCAAGGTGTCTTCGTCTGGGATCTGAGGATGCCGGGCAACCGCATATAAAGTGCGGGGCCGTCTCCTCCTCCTCCTCACATTGGCTGCACATAGCCGAAACCACTACCCCAATCTTTTCCATATGGTAGTTTAAGGAGCAGCGTCCCGTTAAAAGCCCTACTAAGGTTTTCATGTCCCACTTCTTAAGGGACAACAAAAATGCCGCTCTAGTGGCCCTAAGCTTGCCGACAACAGTCCAAATTTTTCCACTCCTTTGCGTAAATCCTTGCAATTTCACCCTTCAGAGTAGACTTAACAGTAGATGGTCGGATTCCAAGTGCTGGTTCTGGCCCCACCATTGTGGATCCAGACCCTCTGCAAGCCAGTCTGTCAGCCTCCTCATTACCAGCGATGTTAGAATGCCCCGGCACCCACATCAGGAATGTTTCGTTCAGCCGGCCAAGTTTTAGCAGCACCCGATGGCAACTCCACACCAACTAGCTTGATATGTCGTTACTATTTAGTGCTAATAAAGCCGCCCGACTCTCGGAGCAGATTCGAATGGTGCGAACCCTCCATTTTTTCGCAGACATTCTTCTGCTGCCAATGAAATGGCATATATCTCCGCCTAGAATATGGTCGTCATTTTCCGAGCGATCGGGCCAGTTCTATAATCGAATTCTCCGAGAACACCCCTATCCCGATCCACCCTCCATGATTGACCCGTCGGTGAAGATTATTAAGTCTGTAATTTGAATAGACTCATGGCCATTTGTCGACCATTCTTCTTTTTCGGTGATTACGACAGTGTATGTCTTTTCAAAGACGAATCTGGAAACCATATGATCGGTTAGCATCAGGGCTACCGGATGTTTTTCAAGCAATTTCCAGATAGACCCATGCCCGTTGGATTGGCCACCTTTCCACGCCCCAATGGTATCGAGCCTATATGCGTCATTGGCTGCTTTCCGTTTCACCTCCAAGTGAATGGGGGGTAAATTTAGGACAGCTTCAAGTGCCGTAGTCGGCGTAGTACTCGTTGCTCCAGTAATACTTAGGCAACGAAGTCTCTGAATCTGCGTTAGCAGCTTCCTGCCCGTCACTCGGGCGCTCAATTCTATTTTGTACATCACCCAATCTGTCTTCCACGGATTCCGAAATGGAGTGGGTGGAGGTAGATCCATGCGCATTACGAAATCAATACGTCTGTGATCCGAGAGTGTGATATCGGTTGATATTCTCCACTCGCGATGTCAGGAGATGCCACCGTGATGTCGATGACCTCTTGCCTGACCACGCTGTAAAAAGTGGGTTCATTACCCAATTTAAGGATCTGCAGGTCGGTTCCTACTAGATACTCCAGTAGTCTCGATCCTCTTGACCACTTTTTGAACGATGGAAGCTCAGAGACCCTTTTCAAGGTTAGTCGCGCACCCTCCCAGACATAGTTGAAGGAGGGGCAGTACTGTCTAAGCCATTCGTTCGAGTCTTCGTTGGCAAAGTTTAGCCGTAACATTTTACAGTATACATTACGGTATACCTCCATGCAGTCCTTACAACTAGGAGGAGTTTCCTCTTAAGCTGTTCGCACTGCTCAGTATCGTAACCAGATGGATTAGAGTCGTCATACAGGACCCATCCATCGGCTTCGATAGACTTGGCTGCAATTAAAGGCCTAGCCGTTGTCGGCCGAGCCCTCTTTGCTGCCTTTTGTGTCGAAGAGTTAGGATCGTCCGAGGACCGCTGCCGCTTCGGTGTCCCCTTAGCCACAGGTGCCCCGAGCACTCCTTTCCCCTCAACCTTAACATAGTTCCTGCCCGAAAGCGGTTTGCCCAAAGGCAAGACTTTAGCCTCAGCAGGTGGCGTTGATTAGAGCTTGGGGTTAGGGGCGCTGACAGAAGGGGCCTGCTTCGACTCGTCCGTTAAGGACGGGGTCCAAATTGGATTGGTTCCCACCTAAGTTAATGGAGAATCTGAGTCTAGACTCAGGTTAACGTTTCCTGTTCTTTATTTTTTGCCGTCTTCGGCATTGATGAAGAATAGGGGAGCCTCCTGGCCTCGGAATACCTCCTGTGGTCATCTTTCTTGTGAAATGGCAATGGATAGGTCACAGGTTAAGAAAAGCTGCAAAGGAATATATTACTTCAACCAACGAATAGAACTGTGGAGGAGCAGGGCAAGTTTTCTGGAAAGTGAAAAGCCTCACCCTAATTGCGAGACCATGTAGAAAATTCACTAGATAATCTGATCGAGGTCTTCTGTAGGTTCGGTATTCACCAGATGGTATGTTGTTCGAACACGAGGACACAGAATAGTCCAATAAAATGTGTGAGGCTACTTCATCCTCTTCATTTCAAAGCTTGAGTCTTTAATATATGCTGTGCTCTAATGACAAATAGAAATTGCGATAATCCCAAGACCATCCTAAGTGACCGGAGACGACAAACAGAGAAAACCTATCCCTAAAACATAAAAAAAAAAATGGCGAAATTAACCTTGCAAATTTTGAAGTTCCATCAAAGTGCTCCATCAACACGTGCTTCCACGCCTGGATCCTGAAAAATATTGATCCCTGGGTGCACAAGATCATGAATCGCCTGGAATGCTTCCCTGCAAAAATCGGCCGGAATGAATGGCCTGGGTCCCTTATTTGAGGTATTGCAGGGTAAGTAAGAGTTTGAGCCGAAAATAGGAAACTCCTTCAATTTATATTTGGAATTTGCCTTCAAGCTCTGTCGCTCCACGTCGCAATCCCATTTTTTTTTCATTACAGACTCTCTTCCGTGCTGATCCCCTGGTGGCCACTGGCTGTTTTCACGTAAGTGCTTATCATAACGGAAATTTTATCTACGAAGCAGACCATGCTTGTAAAAGGCTTTGTCTGCGGAATGTATAAAGCGATCGCAGAGGAGGCCAGAATATGCAGAATTCCCATCCCCATCGCGAGTACCAGCATAACTGGGTAATTAATGGGTTCAAAATGTGCAATTTTCAAGCCCTTACCAACGACCGAGCACTGCATAAATCTTAATTCCACCAGCAAATCGAAGCGTTACTTCATAAAAAAAACACAACACTGAGCTTGGGCTCTAATTTCCCCTTGCGTTCCGACTTCAAGTCCGCCGCAGTTACAGGGAGGGGAAGCCGATTACTTAGTAATACTCAAGCGTTCTTCGAGCGAGGAACTTGAAGGGCGTCAAAATCAGAAGAGATGCCCAATATGAAGCCAGACATTTGGGAAGTGCAATTGCTAACATCAAGCTACGCCTGTTGAAACGAAGCACATCTTCGAAATTTGTCCCGAAGCCTTAGAAGTGGTTCCCGAAATATCGACTGACTGATTAAAAGGCTCTACGGTGACATCGCGAGGCACGGGGAGTTCTTTAAAGCCTTTCATACTTACATAGATATTCCAAAGGAACTCAGGCGTTGCTTTGATTTCGGCATTATTAACTCAAGACTGGATGGAACCCAATATTCCAGGGTGGCCGTCGAGTATATGCCTTCGCAGAACGTACTCTTGCTAGTCGTCTTCAGGCCCAGTTCGACGAGGACTCCGCCACCCTTCGTTTTTCTGCTCCGTTCTTCGAATTTCATTCTGTAGCAGATTTCACTAAGGACTTCTACAAATGTCCTGCCTTCCGTCGGCTTAATGAATAAAGCCGACGATCTAGTCCTTCTTCGTTTCCTCGTCTTTTCTGATACTGGCTTTTGATTTGTAGCCCCTTTGTCTTTGGACAGACGGATCTCTCGAGGCGTAGACAGTTGTTTCCTTTTATCCCTCTTCGCCTTCTTTTTTGGGACCTGAAAACTACTTTGATAAAGTCTCCTTCAGACACATCGTCCTCTTTCCGGTTTTTCATCAGTTCGCTTTGCAGTGGGCTATCTGCGGTCCGGCGCTAGCAGTGTTTTCAACTGGAAGTGCGGCTGTTCCTGCTTTCCAATCGTCTTCCGCTGCTCTCCACATTCGCCTGCAGAAGGAGATGCAATCCAGTAGTTCCTCCAGTTCTATCAGCCCGTTTTTTACGCCTTCACTGACGTTTCTCTGGAGAAGCGATGCCGACCGCATACGTTTCACCATTGCCACGCATTTCTTGATGAGCCTTTCTTCTTCGGTTCTAGCTAGGACGGTCGACTACGCTTGTACTCGGTTCGTATCCGAATCCAGCTGCTCGGGACTAGTGCTTTTTTTCGGAAGAGAGGTACTACAGGATATTGGAGTTGCCGTCCTCGCACTGTCAGTCGCCTCGTCTTTATTTGGGTGTCCCGGTATCACATAGGATATTTCAGCGCTCGCTGCCTTTTTCACTGGTCGCTGCGATGAACGATGCATTTTTGTGCTGCGCCCAGACGCAATCAACTCATCCTCCTTCAATGTTATTTCGTCGATTTTTGTTTGTTTGTTTAGATTTATTCTCCATGGAAAATTCACCAGTGCATCATGTGCCAGGGATCGGGCCACAAGGAATAGGTCTACCTTTGGGGACACAAACCCTACCCCAGTCTCCTCGGGGCAACGCGGTCTATTAACACCGGTTCAATGCACACTACCCCACCAGGGTCCCGAAGGGGCTGGCTTCTGATAGACATCTCTACTATCACCTTGGCAGAGCTAGATTAACATCACCCCATCTACGCCGACAGAGAAATGTCGACGGCTCCGAGGACTCCCAGAAAGAGGCTTTCTTAAGGCTACTACCTGGGACGCAGATATACTGTCAGCCAGTTTCCTAATCTTTCCTCCACTACCTTCAGCAAGGTTTTAAACAAATAATGTTTGAATTCCTGGTCTCATTAGTTTACAACGAATAAGTAGTTGTTTAGGATCTGCGGGATCCTAAGTCCCCATCCACTTGATGGTGGACCGGACTAAATGAGGAGCAATTTACTCCCTCGTTTTTTAGTCCATGGATCCCTAGTATTGGAGCGTAGCACCCCAAGCATTAAGAATTGAAAAAATCAAAAATTTGACTGACGGTTTCGTCCAGGGCAGAGACAACTCATCAGACGCTGCCTCACCTCTGCCCTGGGAGCAGCGTGACCGAAAGTGCCAACAGATGGAAAGACGTGTCGTGTTTTTGCGATGATAAAAGGGAGCGTCTTTCCATCTGTTGGCACTTTCGGTCACGCTGCTCCCAGGGCAGAGGTGAGGCAGCGTCTGATGAGTTGCCTCTGCCCTGGACAAAACCGTCAGTCAAATTTTTGATTTTTTCAACGAATAAGTACTTTTGAGCGTCCTTTGACTAGAGTGCCAAAACTAGCGCTTGACAACGCCACTACCCGTAAATCCAAGCATAGAACTTTTCAATTAACCAAATCATACGCAACCAATATGGAATCATTTGTTTCAGTTCCGCTTAATGCTCCTGGTTCCGGAGGTGGCACTTCAATTGCTAAATATCTAGTTACCTACAGGAACGAAATATTATCTCAAAGGGATGCTAGAGCGGTCCTCGTTAACTGCATATGCATTACTCACATGCTTGAATATTGTAACAAATCTCTGGAAGAGCTGCGTTGGGAAGATTACTTAAGAGACCCCGTCAAATCAAGGCACAATAAAAGGTCGACAGAATCATTCGGTGTTAGCTGCAGTCAAATTCTGGTAACCAACCAAATCACCAATACTAATTCGGGTACATTAAATACAAAATATCATGAAGTTTTCGACACGGACGTATCGATGTTATATGGCCGTTTGATGGACGTGGACACCAAATTACACTGCATTACAGGCATGTGGGAATACAAGGGAAAATCTTTGGAAGAACTCCGTTACGAAGACTATTTGGTAAATCGGAAAGGAGCGATACGGAATGTATTTGACTTCAGCTTTGAATATCCGTATCCAATCGCAAGTCGATTCTTCAAAAACCCCTTCACATCAGGCATACCGGCGGTGGAATTCCCAACTTCTAATTTTGACACATCGGAACCAAGGATCCAACAAATAGAGACAAAAGCTGCATCTAGCACATCTCCAACTTCAAACCTCTTTGAAAACGCAAATTTACCAAATGGTCAGACCATTTTTGACTTCAATTCACTAGCAGCGATCAAAGCTTTTCCTAGTCTACTGACCAAAACCGAAACATCTGACACTAGACGACCCAGGAATAAGTCATTGACCCCAATCAAATTAAGAACACCTTCAACCCATGAAAAACATTCGACTCGTAGACATTCGGAAAGTCCAGCAACATTAAAGCAAAACTCGCCCGAAAAAACAGCTCCGTTTTACTTCAAACCGCCAGAACTATTGTTTGTCAGCCCGGAATCGGAGACCAAAAACAAACCTCAGGAAGAGCCTAATTTGGAGGGGACGCTTTCCAAACTAGTGTCCTTAAAAATATCTCCTGAAAATTACGAGAAAATGGAACATAAAACGTTTACTAATAACACATTCAGGGATGTGGATATGAACTCCCAAAAGTCCCGCAAGTTTGCCATTTCGAAAACACGCTTGAAGCCGCGCAACACCAACAAAGTATCTTCTGAGGGTGGGGGAAAACCCCAAACGACAGGTATCGTTCTGAAGCAAGAAAAATGCTATACTATCCCCTCACTAGACGACCTGGCATACTATCTCACCGAGGATGGTAGATGTGTTGTCCCAGAATTCGTAGTCGAGCACAGTGATTATGGCAGTGTATCCTTTCCCGGACCGATAGATGTTGCAGGACTAAACTTGGATGAAATCGGTTGGTATCATATCAATAAGCCGTAATTGGAAGCCAGTCCTTCAATTGCAATCAATCTTTTCAGTGGTTTTCCGTTACAAGGAAGTGATAGTTTATCCGGATGATAAGAAAAAGCCTCCGCTTGGCTTTGGGTTGAATAGAAGAGCTAAAGTTACTATAAACAAGGTTTATCGTTGATTTCAACATCTCGGCTGTATTGCACGAACTTTTCTTCTTCAGATCTGGCCCCATGACAAAACCACGCACGAACCAATCACGGATACTCAGCGTTTAGTAGAGCTGAACTACGTTGGCAAGTTGCACAGCCTCTGTGACAAGCATGGCACACGGTTTATTGACTACCAACCTGAAACCGGAAGCTGGACCTTCGAGGTCGAACATTTTTGATTTGGTATGGATGAGTGTCGAACAAGGAGTGGAAGTTCAGTTTGCCCGTGAAAGCTGATCTCGAGGGAGAGCTGAATAATGACCAAAGGCCACAGCAAAGAGGTGGTTGATTGGTAATCATGTTTCGTTATTTTTGTTTCATATTCTATGTAATAACTCGTGAAATAATGTTAATTTTTTATAAATATTTTTTAAGACAATAAAAACCGCTTTGCCTTTATATACGGAGTGTTGGACTCTCGTACCCTGTTGCACCTCCCTGTCATCAGAGAACTAGCCTGGAACCGTTTGACACATTACTTCGGGCTAGCACTCCGGCTCTCTCGCTTTGGGAGCCTTCAAGTCAGGGAATTCCTCCTACCAACGGGAGGGGAGGTGTGGAAGGGAGTTGTTAGTTCAGGGAACCCCTTACCGTCCGATCCCTCCGCCGGTCGAGTTCAATCTTCTTCGCAGTAAGAAGAGCTCGAACACAATGCGCAATGCGATTCCAGCTGCCAGCGCTCTTCAGCATCTCGTGTCTGCATAAAGCTGCTTACGGAAGCCGTCCCACCTCTCGCAAGAGAAAAAGGTGTGTTCAGCGTCGTCCGCCACTCCATTGCAGAACACACAATCAGAACAACACAATCTCTGACAATGTCGTTTGAAGAGAGCTCCCCTGTGTCTGCACAAAGCTGCTTACGAATGCCGTCCCACCTCTCGCAAGAGAAAAAAGGGTGTTCTGCGTCGTCCACCACTCCATTGCAGAACACTCAATCAGGAGATCGCGCCTTCCCGATCCTGTGCAGGTAAGACTGAAAACCTACATGCCCACTTAGAAGTTAGGTAATGAAGTAATCACCGTGCGTTCTGCGCAACCACGGGTCTAATTTGTCGATGAGCCGCTCAGTCCATCTGCCCCTCATTTTGCCAAGAAAGTTGCCACTCGGTAAGGGTGCGCTGACGTTCTTCACGGGCAACTATCTCTCTTAAGTTCTCGCCCTTACGGCGGTAGATAACTTTGCGATCCTTGGCAAGGAAGGTAACGGGGATCACTCCCGCGATCACCATTGCAGCCGGTTCGGAAACGGTGCGATGACACCACTCGCAAAGCTCCCGCCTCTGCACTTGAGCAAAGCGTTTACAATGCACCTCCTTGTCAAGGGAAACGACTGCGTTGCTCACATAAGGAGACGTCTCCTAGCTAATATAGGGCGAATGTCGGGGGACATATCAAGTTTCAGCAGATTATCGTAGGAAGCGTCCCAGAGGTCCGGCCCTAGGATGGATCCCTGTGTTACTCTCGACATGATTTCCATCCATCCATAGCATATCTGTCCATCTTACGACCTCCATAACAGCATCCACTGTAAATCTCCCTGTTCTGAACCCGAACTGCCTTGCGGATAAGTCCCCGAGCACTTTTCCGGCCGTGTCAAGCATACACAGCGGTCGGTATGCAGACGGGAGCTCCGGGTCTCCTTTACCCTTACTGAACAACGCGAGTCTGGCCACTTTCCAGCGACAAGGAAAAATGCCCTGCTTGAAGCAAGCGTTGAACACTTCAAGAAGCAATTCTGGCCGTTGGCGAAACCACCATGCCATCAGAGCGTGGCTCCTTCTTGTTTTTTATAGTGAGAACCGCTTCTTCGAGCTCTCTCATTGTGAAAAGGGGGCAATCTTCGATGCTTTCCGCGCTATTTATATCAACCCGTACAGGGTGTCTGGGGAGCAATACCCGCACAATGCGATCCATCTGGTCGGTACTTAGTATGCAGGGTCTCCGCAGAGCCCTGATTTTCCAGGTGACAACCTTATAGCCAAGTCCTCACGGGTCCTTATTCACCTCATTAACACGGTTCTGTCGGCCACAAGCTTTGCTTCTATTTATAACGCTGCGGAGTCTTCTTTTTGCTGATCTAAACTGTGCCTTTATGCCACATGCCTCCTCGTTAGCGTGCAAACGTTATGCCAAGCGGCGGAGCTTATGACACTCCCTCCCTAGGTCGGCAATTTCTGCCGTCCACTAGTACATAGAAGGCTTGCCGCTCCTGGGGCCCCTCCGGGACATGGAAGCCTCACACGCCGTTTTTATCAAGTTCATCACTGAATTTACGACGGTATCAGCTGTGACATTACCACCCCCCGGAACGCCCTCCAGTGCGGACCTGCCTGCTCCAAGAGCTTCGACGAACTTCCCGATGTTCACCCTCGCGATATTCCACAGGCAGTGGAAGGGCCGCGTTGGTGCTCGCCGAAAAGTATCGTCAACCAATTCGAACGCGATGTAATGGTGATCACTTGCCGAGAAGTCTTCTAGGACTCGCCACCCGTCCACCGAGGATGCCAGAGATTCCCACGCAAAAGTGATGCCA
This sequence comes from Hermetia illucens, assembly GCF_905115235.1. Lineage (NCBI taxonomy): Eukaryota > Metazoa > Arthropoda > Insecta > Diptera > Stratiomyidae > Hermetia > Hermetia illucens. The sequence goes on along the minus strand of NC_051851.1, from coordinate 5,231,449 downwards.
GGAATGCTTCCTTCACAGCCTGGGCACTGAAACATTGGCGTGGATCCGGTATTTAAAACTATGAGCCCGGTTCTCGCTGCCATTTCCAGAATCCGTTTCCCTCTGGAGTCTGATTGAGGCATGCCCCTTTCAAGAGCCCTGGCATTAAAATCACCGCCTACCAGGATTCGTTCCTCCGTGCTCGACAGGGCGTCCTCCAGAGCAATAAGCCGGCGCCGAAAGTCTGGGATCGTGTCACTCGGCATCAGGTAAACGCTAAAAAACGTTATCCCTAAACACCGGATTCAGACAAACCCGTTCCCCCGGCCTTCGGCAAGAACACGAAGTCGAACGTCGTCCTGAACACAGGTGGCAGCGGTGCCCGATAAGTCGAGATGCCATGAGGAAGAGTCCTTGTTTCGGTATTGCTCACTAATCAGCACTTCAGACTTCCACCACGGCGAGCTTTTGGCCTCGAGCATTTAGAGAGGTAATACCTACCCGGGCATTGGTTACCTCTGGACATTCACGCTTTAGCGCCTCCTCTACTTCGACCTTTTCTGTGAGGCAGTCAAGATCCCGGATTTCTAGAGAGCACATGGGCTCTAGGCTGGAAACAAGAGCCTTCTCCCCCAATAACCCCTTGACCGCTTCACAGAACGTACTCTTGTTAGTCGTCTTTGGGCCCAGTTCGACGAAAACTCCGCCACTCCTCGTTTTCCGTATGAAAGACACCTCTGCTCCGTTATCTTCGAGTTTCATCCTGTAGCGGATTTCACTAAGGACTTGCTTAATGAGCAAAGCCGACGGTCTAGTCCTTTCTCGTTTCCTCGTCTTTTCTGTTCCTGGCTTTTGGTTCACAGCCCCCTCTTTGTTTTTGGACAGACATGTTTCTGGCGGCGGAGCCAGTTGGTTCTTTTTTTCCTTCTTTGCCTTCTTTTTTTGGGCCCAGGAAACTACTTCGATAAAGTCTCCTTCAGGCACCTCGTCCTCTTTCCGCTTTTTCTCCAGCTCGTTCGGCAACTCTGGGATCGGACCCCAGCACAGAATATTGTTAATACCACAGCAAACATGGCATACGCCCTGTAGTTTTCCTGCGCGAAACTCTCCCTATTCCCAGGGAAACTAGAACGGTGGTCGCAGCGTGTTTCGCCGACGAAACATCCGAGAAACAGCGCTACGTATCCGAAAATACGGTTCCTAGTCAACTCCCCCTGCTCTTTCCATCGTCCCGAAGCGGTACGCGGCTAAACCCCTTGAGAAACAGAGCCTGACATTGCAAGCCTCCAACGAGATACCCATTTCGACCTTCGGCACCCAGCAACTCATCCTCGATCTTGGGCTACGCCGGCCCTTCCATGACCAGTTCACTATCCCCGATATACAGACGACCATTTTGGGAGCTGATGCTCTCTGTCATCACGGGTTTCTCATTGACCTACGCCACGGACGTCTCCTGGACGAGATTACTAGTCTCTTCACGGCCTGAACTATCGGCCCGCTTCCGGACGTGCACACCATCAGCGCCGTGCCCACACCATTGCTTCCCGATGGCCACCTTGGCGACGCATATTCCGATATTATCACTAAGTTTATCAAGGCCACCTATCTGGGGAGCTGGCTTCGATCGCTGACCTGCCAATCCATCAACAAATTGTCACTACGGGACCACCGGCATTTTCGCGACCACGTCGCCTTGTTGGAAAACGCCTTAAAGTCGCAAAGAACGAGTTTGACCTCCTTCTTGAGCGCGGCGTCATCCGACCATCGTCAAGCCCATAGGCTAGCCTTCTTCACCAAGAACCGAAAGTCTCCGGCAAGTGGTGGATCATAAGCGACTACCACCAACTTAACGCACGTACTCGACCAGATCGTTACCCGGCGCCCATTATTGAAGACTTTCTACAGGAAGTCAGTAATTCGGTTTTTCCAGTTATCGACCTAGAGATGCCCCGGATGACATCGTCAAGATCGTGGTAACTACGGCCTTCGATGTTTTTGAGTTTCTTGGCATGCCGCTGGATCTGAAGAACGCCACGCAAAGTACGCAGAGCATCTTGAACCACCTCCTCAGAAAGCTCCCTTTCGTTGGGGCGTACCAGAACGTCACCTTAGTCTTTCCGTGGGTCACGACTAGCATGAACGTCATCTGCACCAACTTTTCGAAACGCTACTCCAAACCAAGCTCCGGATGAACTGGGGCAAGGGCTATGTTGGTCTCCCAAAGGTCCTCTTCGCCGGATTCCCAGTTAACAGCGAATGCTTCCGACCACCATTACCGAAGGCGCGTGCTATCATCAAGTTCCCGAGACTGATCGACTCATGGCAGCTTAGGCGCTTCATCGGAATGATCAATTATTACCGGCGTTGCATGCTACACACCGCCCAGTGCCAGGCGTCCCTCTTTGAGCTGCTAAAAGGGTGAAAAACCAAACGGTCCAGGGTAAAACGAACAGCAGACGCCAACACCGCTTTCGAACAATACAAAAAAAAGCATAGCATCTGGAGCAATCACGGCCTTTCTCAGGCCTTCCCAACCAATGGCTCTTCGGGCCGATGCCTCGAACACAGCTCTCGGCGCAGTACTCGATCAGCACCGACCTAACGGCATCTGGGTCCCCATGTGCCTCTTTTCGAGGAAATTATCGGACACCGAGCATTGATACTTAACCCACGACGACGAGGTGCACAGCCATCAAGTACCAGCGCAACGCTCTGACAAAGCTTCGCCCAGGCAGAGCAGGCAACTGGACTTTATCAGCCAATTTGACGTCCATCTGCAACACACACCAGGCGTGAACAACGTGGACACCGATGCTCTCTCACGGGTTGACTCTGCCTCTATGGCCACCGCATTATCTGCGAGGAACATCAGCGAGACTCAGGCAAAGCGCATTCAGCTTCCTCACCTCCTGGCCAGTCCTCGTCTCAAATTGCACGGCCTCAATCTCGACGGCCACGAAGCCTACTATGCGGAGCTCATCATCAAATCAATCAATTTCGATAAAATGAGCGAAATTCGTGATCACAAGTGTCGGGGGAGGGTCTGAGCTTCAAAAGGATGTATAAGTCGGGGATCTGGGGGCCAGGAAATTTGCTGAAATTTGTGGGAATCTTGGGGAAAAAGTTTGCATCTCCGTTAATATTGAGAATTTCGAGAAAAGGAGTGAAATTCGGTACATCACGCCGTACCTGCCGCTTTCCCTTCGTCGCCAAACCTTCAATACGGCACATCAGCTCTCCCACCCGAGCGGATGCGCCAACTTGAAGATGATTGCGCTTAAGTTCTTCTGGCCCAGTCTCCGTAAGGACGTCCTTCGTTGGACGAAGCAACACGTTCCGTGTCAGCTCTCGAAGGTTTATCGCCACAATCTCGTCGAGCTGGGCAATTTTCGTATTCCGGCCGGGAGCTTTGATCACATCCATCTAGATCTGGTCAAGACGTCGTGAGGGCTTAGAAAACTGCCTCATTGACCTAAGGAGTTTGTTAATAATATTTTGAGACGCTGCGTTCGTTTTCAGAAGGAATTATCCTGATAAGCATCTTTACATTAAATTAGCGGCAGCTTAGCCTGTCCAGTAAAAATATCTACAGCTGATTTGATTGACGCGCCACATAGTGGTCTCTAGCCCCATTTCATTTATCCCAACAAACTCTCAGAGACTTTGTCCGAAAATGCTCCCATTCAAACCGAAATCTCCTACAGTCAAGACCTGTCAAATATTTCAAAAGCGAATTGAATCCGCCATTTAAATCTCAAGTTGAAAGTCGCGCGGTCCATTGTTGTGTTTTTAGCGGTAAATTTAGCTGCTTGCATTGCAGAAACTCCGCAAAGAAGTGCCCACGGACACGCGACACAAGTGAAGAATGTTTTAAGTGAACTACGTATAACAACAGATTGGAAAAGTCCAAATTTTGCGGAATATAACGAGTGAGTTTCCGGAAAATTTGGTTCTCAATTGTGGACGTCTAGGATCGAAGCAGGAGAAATTTGGCGCAGAGGCAGGAGGGGTTCCCCCACGAGCGTGAAATCTGCGAAGCCAGATTATTTGTTTATTTACGTTTCGCGTGAGTATTGCGGATTTTCAGAGGAATTCCCATCAGGGATAACGATTTCCCTCCCTCTTTGCAGGTTATGTTATTTCACCAACGTCCCAGCTTTTGGTCACAACAATTAACTCGGATTTGCTTCGAATAAAAAGGACATCGAGGATTTGCCAACGACAACAGTTAATAATTTCACGTGAACAGCATGTTTGGAGGCGCTAAGCAGACTTTCGGGACAACCTCGACGGGAACAGGTTTTGGATTCAACAGCTCGGCCACGGCCAGTCCGTTCTCCACGACGTTTGGCAAACCAGCCACCACGGGGTTTGCACAGGCCCCAGCGTTCGGGCAACCGAACACCTCGCTGTTCGCTTCCACGCAGCCCACCACAGGCACCGGACTCTTTGGATCCAGCACGACCCCCGCATTTGGGGCCAACACCACCACCCAGCCTGCATTCGGAGGTGAGTCAACTTGGACTTTGTATTTGGGGCTGTTTCGCAATTGCATCGTGTGACGCAATTGATTTACAACTGCGCATTTCGGTCTTTGTTTACAAACAAACGCCTCGAGAGGTGAAGAGTTGGGAGTTAAGATATTCGAGGCGGTAGCGGCGGGTGTTAAGTGAAAAATAGAATTTGTGTGCGGAAATGGACGGGATATTTTGATCCCACAGCGGAGATGCGCGTAAAGTGGCAAATTTCTAGGCAATTCAGTGCCTAACAACTAGCATGGTTCGGGCGAATGCGCTTTCCGCTCCTAGTGCTAACTCCAGCCGAAAGAAATCCAAAGTAATTGCCTGAAATTCGTGGCCGGAAATCTGTAAATCGGAATTTGCTTTGGCGTCTAATGTACTGAATTCTCAGGCGCACAAATACTCTGCGTTCTGGATTAGCAAAAAATCTTCGACTGATATATGTGTGTCTGTGTTGTTTCACGGAACCCCACCAAGCTAATGATGCTGCAACGAAACTGCTCATATTGACTCTCGTGTCCTTATTAAAACCGAGGTCGCTGCAGCACCTTAAGAGGGCCCCTTCGAGTTCCTTAAGCAATGCCCACACCATTTTAGCGTCGATATTGAAGACACGATCAAGAGGGTCACCATGACCCGGCCCCCATCAACATTACTGCTTGCCCTATCTTTTCTAAGGCGGGTCCTTTATCACCGGAGAAGCTCGCAGTTGCGCGGGAAGAGTTCGCAGGATCTCGTAAGCACAGCATTTGCAGATCTTCACCACTTTACATGGACCTTAAAGCCAATGGCGAACAGAGACGTTGCGGTGGCTGCAGACATCTAAATGTCTTGACCATCGCAGACTGATACCCCTAACAGTCAGGAAAATAAAATGTTTGTCAAAGCCTTAGTCGATTTTTTTTCGGAGGGTTCACAATTGTATGAGTTCATCTAGCAAATTCCCTGCCCCGTGATAGGGACTGATCTCGCGGCAACAATCTTTGGCTATAGAAAGCGGACTATTGGTTTTTGAATTGTGCGCACGTTCCTCGACAATGGTGTCGAGAGTCCTCAAATGCTCGCTTTCTCCAACTCGAGCGGGAATTCTTCTTCAGCCTTTGTACCGTTCACAAGCGGAGTCGGCTCGTCGTGATCGGCTTCGCAATTTGGCTCTATCGAATGCCTGATCTGGGTGCAATCTCGAGGCTTTCAAATCCCCATCCAGCGTATCAAGCCACCGTTGTTTAGGTCTGCCTTTTGGTCGTTTACCATCGACTTCGATGCTCAGACCAATCTTGGCAAGTGAATTCTCTTTTGCACGAATTGCGTGACCATACCATCGAAGACGCCTCTCTCGCAACTTTTCCACGATCGGTGCAACCCCATAACGATCGCGGATATCCTCATTTCGGATGTGATCTAAACGTGTGACGCCACTAGTCCAACGTCTCCATTACCGCAAGACGCCGTTCATTGTCTTTTATGGTCGGCCAACACTCAGAACCATAGAGAGCGACTGGACGGACGACATTGCGGTAAATTTTAGACTTGAGACGCTCGTTGATACGTCGATCACAAAGAACTCCAGTTGTGGAACGCCACTTCATCCAGGTTGCGTTAATGCGTGAAGCAATTTCATAACGCAGTTCTCCATTGGCTGATAGCGTTGACCCGAGGTATTTAAATCGCTCAGTTCTGGGCAGATTACTGCCGCTGACAGTGATTGTGCCTGTTTCATGGGCATCGGTCGTCGAAAATTCAGTTTTGTTTAAATTCAATCTGAGACCGTGTTGCATGAGGCGATCATTCCATTTTTGAACAAGTTGCTCGAGGTCATTTTGGCTATCAGATGCTAGGAAAACATCATCTGCATAAAGAAGTGTGTAGGGCACTGGACGTTGGATATCCCGTGTGACGATGTCCATAACAAGAACAAAAAGGAGTGGTGAGAGGGCACTTTCTTGATGAACACCAACAGAGACACGAAGCGGTTTTGATACACCCGCCATATTTCGAACTTTACTTTTCGGATCGTGGTAGAGCAATTGAACCCAGCGCACGAGTTCTTCTGGCACGAAGTGTTGTCGTAAAGCATACCAGATGAGTTCGTGTGGTACACGGTCAAACGCTTTCTCTAGATCCAGAAAGGCAATGTAAAGGGGGCGATGCTTCTCACGGTGTTTTTCCATGAGTAACCGCGCAGCGTGTGTTGCGTCAGTAGTTCCGCAGTTCTTGACAAATCCGGCTTGATTCACGGTTATTTCAACGATTTCGCGAATACGGTTGTCAAGAATGCGTTCAAAAATCTTCATGGTATGGGAAAGTAACCGGATCGGACGGTAATTTGAACATTCTGCTGGACTACCTTTGTTTTTCCATATTGGAACAGTGGTAACACATCGTTCAATAAGTCCCGGGACTAACTATGAAAACAACATTTAATCGGCAAAATTCTTTATTATTCATCAACATAATCTCCTTCAAGTGTAATACAATCATTCCAACGCTTCTCTAACTTTTCATTGCCATGTTTGTAGAACGATTTGTCTTTTGACTCAAAATGAGCCTCAGTAGCAGCGATCACCTCCTCATTTGAGCCAAATCTTTTCCTCTGATGTATCTTTTTGAGATCCGCAAAGAGCCAGTAGTCGCTGGGGGCTAGATCCGGCGAGTACGGAGGATGAGGAAGCAGTTGGAAGCCTAATTCGTTGAATTTGGTCGACTTGTGGCACGGTGCGTTCTCTTGATGAAAGATGACTTTCTTCTTCTTCATGTGTGGGTGTTTTTTCGCTATTTCGACCTTCAAACGATCCAATAACACCATGTAGTAGTCGCTATTGATGGTTTTTCCTTTTTCGAGGTAGTCAATAAAAATTATACCATTCGCATCCCAGAATACGGACGCCATCACTTTGTCGGCCGACTGTTGTGTTTTTGGACGCTTCGGCCGGCTTTCACCGGTCGTACGCCATTCAGCTGACTGCCGACTTGACTCCGGAGTGAAATGGTGAATCCATGTTTCGTCCACTGTCACATATCGACGCAAAAAATCCTGTTTATTGCGAGTAAACAGTGCCAACAGCTCTCCGAATCATTGATACGTTGTTGCTTTTGTTCCATTGTAAACAAACGCGGCACCCATTTGGAAAAAACCTTTTTCATAGCCAATTTTTGGTGCAAAATAGTAAATGCACTACCAGTTGATATGTTCACCATCTTAGCTATCTCGCGCACATCATTTTGCGGTCACTCATCACGATTTTCAATACTTGCTTGGTGTTTTCGGAAGTTACTGCCTCATTTGGCCGACCCGAACGTTCCGCATCATTTGTATCAGCACGACCGAGTTTTAAGTCAGCATACCACCAACAAATGGTTGTTTTCGACGGAGTAGAGTCCGGATAACGTTTTTCAAGCCATTACTGAGCTTGAACAGTGTTTTCCCCCATTAGAAAACAATATTTGATCAACACACGAAACTCGTTTTGGTCCATTTTTTCACGATTGCAAAGGTAGCGTCACTTTAACCACTATAGCTTTCTTGTTTATGTTTCGAATTACATCAAATTTTGACACATCTATCTGAAGGTTGGTAGTTCTGAATCTTGGTATATAAATGGCATTATTAGCGCCATCTCTATGCTAGTCCCGGGACTTATTGAACGATGTGTTACTTTCTTGCCAGCCAGATGGTGTTCTTCCTTCCTGAATAATCCGGTTAAAGAATTCACTGAGCCACAGTGCTGGGTCCCAGCTCTTCGCTTTCCAGAGTTCAGATGCGATGTCGTCAGGTCCTGTTGCTTTCCCCGATTTCATTTGTTTTATTGCCTCCTCGACTTCAGTTGCGCTGACTGGTGGAACTGCTCCAAATGTCGGCAATGATTGTGGAAGTGGAGGATGAGCAAATTTTTCAGTTGAAATCTGCTCGAAGTATTCTCGCCATCTATCCGTCGCGGCTCGACGATCAGTAAGCAAAGTACCGTTCTTGTCATTAACGCAACAGAAGTGTTCGATATCCTGTGTGCGTTCATCACGGCTTTTAACAAGTCGATACAGATCTCTCTCGCCATCCCGAGTGTCCAGTTTATCATAAAGATTTTTGAAATGGTTCGCTCGGGTGACAGCGACCGCTTTCTTTGCTTCCCGGTTGGCATTCTTATAAATTTGCCAATTAGCAGGCGTTTTATCGTCGAGAAATTTGTGGTAGAGGCGTCTCTTTTCATGGACCTTCATTTCAACATCATCATTCCAAAGGCAAGTGTCTCGGTTGATGTACCGCTTACCCGGCTTGGTGACCCCGAGGGTTGCAGAGGCCGCTTTGTGTATCATGTCTTTCATTTGGTTCCATGATTCTTCTACATTCGTAATGGTTGGCAATCGTATGAGTGAGATCGTTTCTTCTTTCTTCTCACCAAATCGCCACCATTTAATGCGCGGCAGGCCAGTGCGTTCCTTACGCTGTTTTATCGGTGGCTTAATTCGCAGGACGGCAATCAACGGCCGATGTTGAGGTGCGATGGTCTCATAGGGAACGACTTTGCAATCAGTGACAGTGGTAAAATGTTGGCGTCTTATGAGCGAGCGGGAATTCCGGCGATATAAACTGCACATTTTGGGCCTAAGCCCAAGGCGGGCTCTCTTGACCTGGGAGTCATTTCCTGACAGACTTCTAACTGGTAGATTTCGATCTAAGTTAAGGAGCATCACAATTGTACGCACAATTATACGCACCAACGGAGTGGAGAAATATGTTTTCTATGAACAATTAAACGCGGTTCAGGGGAAGCTTTTTAAAGGTGACATTATGATCGCAATGGGTGATCTGAATTCCAAAGTGGGATCTGACAACACCTTGCTCGAACATGCAGGATCTTGGCGACCGTAACGGATTCGTAGGTTCGTGGATTTTTTTCAATTTCCACCGCCTCGTCATCAGAGTACAGAGCCTGCCTGTTGGGTTTCAACTGACCCGACGCCTTACGAGCAATCAGATCGTCCACTTCGCGATCAGCAGTAGATTTCGGAGTTATCTTCTGGATGTGCGTAACAAGAGAAGCGCTGACTTCGGCCGATCACCATTTGATGGTCACTTGAATTCGCTTGCGTGTTGCAATCGCTATTTATTGCAGTTCGACATCGACCGCTTATAGGACTGTTGCTCGGCAGTGGGAGTTCTATCTTGCTGATCGAACGGCAGATCTTCTAAGTAACGCGCCCGACAATATTGATAAGCATTGGATTGCCATCAAAAATGTTTTTTTCTCGGGTGCTGCACAGGTTATCGGTCACGACGCGAAAGGCGTCATAAAACCTGGCTGACTGCGTACTCTTGGAAGCGGATTGACGGAAAAGGTTAAGGGCTCTACTGACCGTTGTGAGTGATGGCGGGCGTGACGCGTTCGAACTCCCGATACCAAGGGAAATCCCGAGAAGCTCAGCATAGTGTACGCCGTGACAAGAGAGGATTTGTTATTGCGCTAGTCAGGGAAGCGGAAAATGCCGCAGATCGCAATGATTTCAGAACTGTATATCGCATCACGAAAGAGCTCGCATGTGATCGTAAATCTTTCGATGGTTTTGTGAAGAATCTTAACCGTTGACTTTTCATCCACGATGATGAACAACTGAAGAGATGGAAAGAACACTTCATCAGGGTCCTTAACAGTATTACAATCGATGAAGTTCCTCCTCTTGTGGATGAAATGACTAGTCACCCCAACATGCGGATTTGGACTGAATTCCTTGGAGTGTTTGGAGTTTTCATGTGAGAGGTCCAAATGTCATTTTTCATGTGTTCGATGGAATCGGGGTTTCTACGAATCGCGAGGCCATAAAATTTTGTGAACGGTCCAATAAGCCGGACCAGTCAACTTACCCTTTCCATCGACACCTTTATTTTCTTTTTTCATAGTCGCGACCACATACGCTTCTCGGCTTGACCGACGCACTCTTTTTTTTACAATTACCTCGTCCCCATACGGCCGCGAATCGAGAATCCCTTTGAAAGTCTTACAGTACCCATCGGGGATGTATCGAACGTACCTGAGACCTGTGCTGAGGCGCTTTAAACATGCTTACGATCGCTTCAATTCCCATCTTTCCCGGACTTCCTTTATGATTAGTGGAATAATCTTCCTCGTAATTTGCGACCTACTCTTCAAATTAGTCGGAATTTTCTCTGCACGAATGACAAAAACTGGATTTGGCAAGGGTGTTAAGTACTTTTCCGCGGTAACTCTCAACAATCAAAGCGACGCCAAACAACGATGTAAAACCTCGTTTTTTCCAAGAGCCATCCGCCTCGGCCACGATAAGTTGAGCTCTTGCTCGTCATTTACAGCCGTCCGTAACACGCCGTCGTAAACGGCACGTGCAGCTATCTCGATGTTCTCAAGGCACGCTCCGGATCCTCCTGCATCGACTATATCAACACCCTACGGATCATTCTGGAATAGTGCGCGGAGTCGAGAAAGCTTTCGATAGTGTGTATCTAGAGTGCTCAACGTAGGAGGGGCAATCCGGAGAAACTAATAGTTATTATCAGAGCGACATGGTGCAAAATGTCACGCGCTGCTCTGAGGTAAAATCTAAGAGAATTTTGGGGTTCAAAGCGGAGTCCACCAGGTTGCATCCTCTCACCGATATTATGTCTTGTTACCTATGAAGTGTTTCATGCTTCCCTGTCCGGAGGACATAGAGGAATTCAATGGACGATGACATCTTTCCTCAAACACTTCGACTACACTAATATCTAATTGTTCTCTCACCGGATCATGGACCTTTTCCAAATGGCTTGAATTTGAAAAGAGAGGCGAGTTGAGGCTGAAGATAAATTCCAACAAAATCAACGCCATCAGTTTGACGGGCCATCACACTCTCGCTGTCTGCATTAGTGAGCAAAGCATCGAAAACAATTTGTATATTTAGGAGGCGTGGTTTCTGCCGACGGAGAACCCCGAACTGGTCTGACCTGACGCATCAATAGCGCTAGATTCGTTTTCGCTGTCCTATCTAAAATTTGGAAATCAACTCATCACCCTAGCCAACTTCCAAGTCTAATAATATGCAACTTCAAAAAGCCACTTCATTCTTCGCAATGATTGCTAAGAACTGGGATAATGAGTACAGGGCGTGATCGTAGCGTTCCAGAAAGGGATCCACTTTCAAAAAATGAAATTTCAAACGCTTTTTTTACATTATCGCTCAAGGTAAAGGGGGTAGGTATCATTGGCCACTCTGAGCTTCGCTGTGCAGCATCCGGAGTCACGTAATATAACAGCACTGTACGCTCCAACGTATTTAATGTGAAGGTGAAGGGGGAGGTACGGTTTTTGAATCCTATTAAGCTAAGAATCAATCTTTGCTCATTCAGCCGTGGGAGGTAGAAGTCGTGTACTGTCCCTCACCACCAAGTTAAATTTCCTCCATCACTATCAACCAGATCACCGACGAGGTAGCCCGACCCTGGGGCGTGCCTCTGCTCACAGCTTTGGCCAAGTGACTTCCTCCCAGATCGTACTAGATTATCGTAGTTCTTAGCATGAATATTATCCAATGCGTAAGATACCTCTCCAATCCAATACTGGTCAAGGCTTCTTTGATGGCGTTAGTCTTAACATTGTTAAATTCTCTACAGTGACCGCTCAACCCTGCCAATTACCTCGTGGAGTGCGGTTTCTGTGGATTTGCCTTTGAGATAGGCCTGCTGGGACTTAGAGAAAGGCGTTCTCTCCATAATCGTCCTTAAGTGTCCAGGACGTGTTCGAGGTCTTCAACACGAAAGAGGTGAAGCGGATTGGTCGAAAATCCTTCACGGACTCAAGACACGCTTTCCGTATGAAAACCACTCGTACGCATCTCCAATACTGTGGTGCGTATCCTAAAGAGATACAGCTCCGGTAAATATCGACAAGCCAGGGCACAACCCTTTCATGCTGCTTCTTCAGTATGAGTGTCATTATGCCATCTGGACCCGGAGAAGCTGTTTGTAACCCAGCCGATCTTATCCTCGGTAATTACCGTTTTGATAGTGCCGCACAGCTGGGGTGGCTGCAAACCCTCCAAGCCAAGGCTCTGACTCACAGTCGCTGGCGGAATCAAATCAAGTTACAACCGTTCTGTGCCAATGTTCTTGCTATATGGGAAGTGCACTTCACTCAAAAGCCTTGATGAAAACTAACCAAACCCAGACAAATTGAATAAATTGGAAGAGTAATTGGCAAAAACGTGAAGTTGTAACTGAAGTTTCAGTGTCAACCTGTGACCCTCGCCATATCTGAATGTTAATTTACGAAAAATAATTTTCCGTGATGTTCCTGTTCAATCAGGGAAAGTACGTAAGTGAAAACAATTGGACGCTCGTGGTTTTCCTGTTCGAATGCTGGAAATTTTGAGCGCTGATTTCTTCGTTGCCAAAAGGGTGACTTCGATTTGGAAGGAGAAAGGGTGGTCAGGTCGAACGAAAAAGTTAAGAACAACTAGTGAACATACTCAGGGTCGTTCAGCAGACCATCTCCGATTGCGTTCGTGCCATGGAAAAGATCTTTAAGGCAGGGGACTGTGGTTCAATAACTGAACGAAAAGAAACCAGCTGGAGAGATAATAAAACGATCGCCCACGAGAGGTGGTTCCACTTCAATAACCCGAAGTTGCTGGAACCTGCTGAGCGTTCCCGATAGCAATTCGTCAACCTGAACCATGCGCTCTTCAAAAAAGGAAACACTGCAAATAATTTTGCCACAGTTCATTTAACGATTTTGGAGGGGAACACCATCCCCGCCCTTAGATGGTCTCCAAATAAGGACCCTTTCTAGAAAGGCATCTCTGTACCCTGTGCCTTCGATGATGTAAGGATGAATGGGTCCGAAATAGGCGGGGCCGTCGAGAGAGGAGTGGAAAATTCCCCTTATAATCCGGTAGTACGTACCTAAGAGGGATATGGAGAGGGAAACGGGTGTCCTCTCCCCAACTTGGTCAACAAACACCAGCAATCATACCACTCGCGGGAGGGGTAAGGGGAATTACCTATAAGCTTACTAAGAATGTGAAAATAGCCCTTTGGGGCACCGTAACTGTTTGCGGAGGAGTGGCTGAGTGGAAATTTCAACGAAGCTGAGGATAAGGAATCTTCCTCAAGCATACCTTTTTTGGCAAATCCAAATTTATCCTAATGGCATCAAAATCCACACCTTAAGGTTGCGATTTGCTAACAGGGCTGAAAAGATATGACCCTTTCGATTGTTAGCGGATTTTAGTACTTGCTTGATATCAACGGATTTTAGGACTTGCTTGATATCAACTACGATAGAGCCAAGGAAAGATCTTGCGGATTGAGTTGATCCTTCTACGCAGGATATAAGGGTGACGGAGAGTTTTATCGCTTCAAAAGTTAGAGATCGGGCATAAGTAAGAGATTAGACGAACATTGTGTCTTCTGCCACGGCTACAGGCTTTCGGAAACACACAAGTCACAATGTCCGGAATGTCGCATTTCGCGGTTTCATGACAAGTCTGTTTTCTTTATTGTCTTTTGTCGAGTCGCCGAAAAAATTCGTCAAATTGCATGCATTTGTTTCCTCTCTTCTAAACATTTTTTTTTCATTTCCTTATCTCATTCCAATTCCTTTTATTTTATTTAAAATGTTCAAATTAGTTTCATTTTGAAATTTTTATCAAAAACTCTAACTAACCCTAAAATCCCATCCCTATAAACTTCAAATTAAAATGGACATTGACTGTCTATTTTTCTTCTAATCGCATGTCATCGGATAACTTTTGCCTAGCGGCTCGATACAACCAACAGAGAAATTTTTGCATATGACGCTAAAGAATCAGTTGATCAAGGGAAGAAGTCTTTTTGGACTTTTAGAGGCATCAAGTGAGCGATCACCTAACCGGTGGGAGCGACTGCCAGACACAAACGAGCCTCCACGGTCCACTTTGCCATTTCCTTCAGGTTGTTGGTATAGCTCATCCTCATGGTTGATCCTGGTCATGGAACTGTGAGAAAACCGAACAAATTGAGATATCGGCACGCTCGTGTTCCTTTGCGCAAAGTTTCATGGATTTAATCGGGCAGACAAAGGACAAACTGTTTGAAAAACAACGACACCAACTTACAAATCAATAAACCGCGCTCAATACCGTTGGAAGCATTATTTTGCCTGAAAATTCAATTTCAATATGTGGGTGTGGAAAATTTGGTTTCCAAATTTCACTTCAGGACTACTCTGATCTCGCTTGCACAATATATTATTTAGCAATGAATGAAGCAAATATGGGGACGCTTTTCAGTTCATTTTCGTTGTCAATAAAAAACTTCTACATTTACAGGTTTCTCCCAAACACCGCAAAATGCCTCACTTTTTGGCACTGCACAGCAACAAAATGCCGGAAGCACATCATTATTCGGTCAAGGCTTCGGTTCGCAGCCTAAAACTACTGGGTTCGCTTTTCCGCAACAATCAACGTCACTTTTTGGACAAGCAACCACTTCAAATGCCGCTGCCCCTTCATTTGGAGGATTTGGCCAGACTGCAACCAGTGGCGGAATGTTTGGTTCGACCCCATCAGCATTTGGCCAGACACAAAGCGCTAACGCAGGTACATCGATCGTAAAGTATCAAGAAACCATTGGAACGGACACACTAATGAAAAATGGCCAAGCGAACAATGTAAGTACGAAGCAACATTGCATCACGGCCATGAAGGAGTACGAGGGAAAATCTTTAGAGGAACTTCGCATGGAAGATTATTTAGCCAACCGGAAGGGACCACAACAAGGCGTTGGATTGTTTGGACAAACACAGCCTGCAGCAGGTGGATTATTTGGGTCGTCAGCTCCACAGCAAACAACGGGCTTATTCGGGCAACAAACGGAAAATAAAGGATTGTTCGGAACAAATACAATGGGAACAACTGGCGCGTTCGGACAGACTGCGGGCTTTGGCCCAACCAGCCAAGCATCGACCGGATTATTTGCAAAACCATTCTCTACCCCAGCAACATCAAACACAGGATTCTCATTTGGCGGAACTGATGCTAACAAATCATTTGGAGCTAATCCATTCGGCCAGACCGGATCGACCAGTCTATTCAACCGTCCAGCCACGACTTCAGCCTTTGGCCAAACCACAACCGGATTTGGAACGTTTGGACAGGCAAATGCCCAACAAACCAACCTATTCGGTACAACTTCAACAGCTAGTCAACCAGCTTTCGGCCTTAGCTCATCAACAGGAACTACTGCATTTGCAGGTTTCGGAACAAATACAAGCACAGCAGGTGGTGGACTTTTCGGAAACAAACCGGCAACTGGATTCGGAACAACACCTGGTTTTGGAGCACCTACGTCGACAGCTAGTAGTGGGTTTGGCGGTTTCGGGACAGCGAATCAAGGCTCACTGTTCAATACATCCCTGAATAAGACAGCAACCCCTGCTTTTGGTGGATTTGGAACGCAAACTTCAACGGGTCAACTTGGAACTGGTCTGAATTTCGGCAGCGGAAATCTATTCAATAGCAACGCCAACAAACCGGGCGGTTTGTTCGGCAACACAGGGCAGACTGGCTCGTTATTGGGTGGCACTACGGGTCTCGGAACAACAAACGCGTTTGGTGGCTTCGGTGGTACTTCATTATTGGGAGGGTAAGTAGAGACACTCCGTTAAGAAATTTCACAAATAATTTATTGGTTTGAACTTCTCTTATTTCATTGTCTAGAACTAATACCCTCGGTGGGACACAACAACCTCCTGCGTTACCTATTCATCAGCAAATCATGACGCTAGCATCATCCCCATACGGCGAAAATCCCCTTTTCAAAGATCTGAAGAAAACAGGAGCTGATGAGACAGATGCTTTGAAACCGACCAATCCTGCAGCTCAGAAGGCGATTTTGGAAACAACATCGAATCGATTCAAAGTGTCGCCGAAAACTAGTAACGGTGTCAAAGTAAAGCCAGTTGGAAATGTCTTGACAAAGGTGAGTGTTTGATTGTAGTTCGTAAGGATGATAGGGGAGACATTTTGCTACGGGGTTAGAGTCAGAGAGGGGGGAGGAGGAGATCGGGAAATCAAGCACTACAGTTTTTAGTTTCACTAGAATTTATTAATAGTAAAGTACAGCGAATGTTGCGCGATGCTTACGAAGAGCGCCTTGGCATGTCTGGTGGCCCATGGCGACATCTAGAGCGTGCGTGTGTTAATATTCTCCGCTCGTTCTGAAACATTTCCCCGGATTTCGGCGCGAATTTTGCCAATATTAATGAGTAGTGAGCAATCTCAACACTCGCGCAAGATCATCCTCCCTAGGCAAGACCTCGGTGACACGGACCAGGGGTAACTTGCACTGTAGGACGCAGGCTTAGATCTTTGATCTTCACAATAATATTTCGCGTACGCCGCTTTGATCGCGACTGTAGTACCTGTATATATTCTGCGCTCCAGCGGCGCCAAAAGTGTTCTTTCATTGAGCGCAGCAGCACCAAAGGTTCTGGAATTTTGCACGTAGCCGAAACGCACAAAAAATGAGCCGTCGTTAACACACCAAGAGCAGTGGGGTCGTCAGATATAGGCTGCAAAGGTCAAGAATTGAGACAGGCATTGATATGCGCTAATAAGGTAGACATCTCGAAGGTGAGTGAAGCAAAGCGCGATCTCTCGTAGTACATCGAAATGAGGACCACCACGAGGGTTGAACCGCCGCTCAGTCCCATCATTAGCAAGGGCTTGAATGATTGAGCACAGGTTGAGCCTACGAAAATAGCTCCCGTAGTTCCTTATCGGCTCCAAGAAAAACGGTACCGCAATCACTCGAGTGAGTAACACATTTACAACGACAAGTCACAGGTAAATGAAAAGCCACCAAAAAATCAGCCATGAAATAGCGCGAAGAGTCCTCCAGGTGAACGGCACGGATGGCGAAGCAAACCAAGACTTTTATGTAGCCTTTATATGTGCGCACTCCTCTTCCTCGAAAGACTCGTAGATGAACAACGCCTGCAAAGTCTAAGACCGAGTTTAGAACACAAAAACTACTACACAGCCTTTAAATGTGCGCATTCGTCCTCGGGAGGCTCGTAGATGGACAAGACTGCCAAAATTTACGTAGAACACATAAATCCGCCAGCTCGGCCATCAATTGACAGGCGGGTGCAGCCCAAACAACAAAATATCTCGGTTCATACCAGCTTTCGGCAGCGAAAGCTACCGCGCAGATACCTTATCGATGTTCCTCCATGCAAAGTGCAATGATACGCATCTAGCGCTAGCAGCTTCGAAATGAATGAATCATAAAACAAAATGTATGAGTACTTCTTGTCCGGCTGAAATAGGGAGCGTCCAAACCAGCCCACCCACGCACAATAGGGACCGATCCGAGCGGTAACGTCAGAGGTACGAGACCTTGCCGCTGGGACGCCGATTGCTACTAAAATGTAAGCATTGTACGTAGCTTACCCAATGCTTAAATGCTGAATCTATGCGAGCGATGAAAGCTCAGTAATTTGGCAATGAGAGTAGTTGACATCTTCCTGTCCGTCGACCGGAGAATGGTTGAGGTACATCAGTCGATAAATTCCAAGCATCTTGTTCTGATCTTCAATAATGTGGTAGACTTTGAATAACGGAGTAGCAATCCGAAGTTCGTGCTAGTGGGCGCGCTGTTCAAACTACTGGAGGTGGGACGCTGCTTGGGAACAGACTTGAGCGACTCAAAATCGTCCGTACCATGGCTCCGGCGAGAAAGGAAGCTTGGGACTGAAAACCGCTTCGAGTTGATTAGGACAAGCGCGCGCATAAGGCCGTATGTGATTGATTATAAGCATGGATAAGGTGATGCCAGCAAGCGTGGGACACGGAGGGTTGTATGTCGGCCACATACGTCTACCATTGCGTAGGTTATCCACGGATCCATTAGAGCGTCACCGTAGAGTCTGACCAGAGATAACAAACTGCCTCATTCATCGAAAGATCGTCCTGCACCTCCCGAACTAGGCGAGCGAGTAGCTTCACAGTTCTCAGCTCGAGGCATGACAACGATACCTTCTTAAGCGGTGCGATCCTGGTCTGGGCAATGAGAAGAATACAGCGAGATACTCCTTTTACGAGGAAGGTCCATAGTTACACAACAGTGCCATAAGCGAGTTCCGATGAGACGCAAAAGCCGCGGATCTCGGTTCGCAGAAGATTTTGCTTAGAACATGTACCCGTGAACGGTCAGAAAGACAGAGAAGTAACACATTCCAGCGGTCCCGCGAGGCGGCTGATAGCAAGTGATCCCACGGCATTTACAGGGTCACAAGGCTCCACGAAAAGATTTTAAAGCCAATCGTTACGGGCGAAATCCAACCTAGAACATTGTAAAGATGACGACGACACCATCGGGATTCGGCGATGTTACTTTGAAACGAAATGGACCGTCCGATAACTACCATAAGATCCCGAAACTATGTAGAAAGCCGTTCGGACGCCAGATTCGGCAGCCTACAATGCCACGTCGATCGATTGGGTTGCACGATTGGACCTCGTGGCGAGCGACGCTGTTAATTCAGGAGCAGAGCGAGGGTATCAACAATTGCAGATCGTCTACGTAAGAATTCTTTTAGATACCTCGGCTGGCAGCTGGGGAATTGCCATTCTCATCTTCGACTATCTGCCGGAGAATTCGCAGAGCTTGGTATCCCGAGTTGACCCCACCATATGTGATCGTGTTCTGCTTATAAGCCCGTAGAGAATCGGGCGCGATGACGATTTGCCGACACATTTTTTCGATGTCAGTGGCGAAGACGACATCGCAATAGCACATTAGCTATATCGTTTGAAGCTACAGTCCAACGTGCAGACATTCGTTGAGTGAAAACCAATCTCGAAGGTGGACAGAACCATTGAACACCACATGCAATTCGATCACCTTCAACGCACCATAATGTAAAATAAAGGATTTCCTGTCATTCAAATTTGACAAGGACCCCAAGTCGATGTATTCCTTCATGAATTTACTATAGAGTAACCGAGTAACCGACCGAAGCCGAACAGGCCGACGTCGTGGAATCGGCAAGGAGGGCTTCGTATGACACGAGGAAATAGATGGTTGCGATGATAAGGTCGACTAGGTCATCCAAATCAAAGCAAGGGTCCCCAAGTTGCAGTTCGTCGGCAAAGGAAAGCGAAGGCAGCAGGTAGGCGTTGCACGACAACGTAGTCCGTCAGATGCGGCAAACTGAATGTTCACTTGCCAGCGCTTTAAATAATCAAAATATGCGGAGATAGGCAGTGGCGAGCAAAAGCGTACAGTTTAACAGCGAGCGCCCGTGTAGATCTCCCGGGGAGGAATATCCGAAATTACGAGAACACGAGTGATAGTGGGACGAATTTCCATACGTTGCCGAGCTTACAACATGAGTTGAGGTAGGAGGCTGCATCAGGGCGCTAAGAGCGCAATCAACTAGCACAGAGTGAGTGGCCTCGAAGTTGACGGACGCAAAGTCAGCTAGGCTACTTAAGACATACAACTGGGAGTGCAAATCCGACAAGCTTTCCTGGCTCGACAGGCGTTCATCATATTCATGCCCATAAAATTATAAGAACTGAGGTGAACAGTTTGCGTAATTGCGTATTGCGTAATTCAAGCGATATAGTGCTCTTGCTTGTTCTTGGAACATTTGACGGGATCGCGGGATCCTTTGTATACGGATGCTCAACAAACTCCAATGCCTCAGTTAGAGTCTTCAGAAGCACGTTCAGCGGCATGTCAAAAGGCACTTGACACTACTAATCCCGGGTAATGCGCCCGTCCTGCCGTTGCATCGTCATATTAACGATAAGATCGCTCCAATGCTTGATCAAGCGTGCGAGAACGTCAGGCGCATCATGTGCTTCATTTGTACTGCCGTGAAATCGGCGCCGCCGGCTCATGGGCTACCCTGAAGTTCGAATAAAACTCAGAAACACTAGAGTCGAAAAGAACACGTTCATTGGTGTAGTGTTTGACGAGTCCATCTCACGCCAGCTTATACTTTTCCACGGTGACAGGTATATTCTTTGTGAGTGTGGCGGCGTCATCACAGAGCCTGGGTAGTAACCCACGATTTGTACAGGAGATTCAATTCTCAACGCTTTGTTCGAAATTTTATGGTGGAGAAAAATCATTGTGCATTTTCTACCGCGACGGTATTTGCGGGAGAAAATTCCGCGCATAAGGTCCGGTGTTAGCGCGGTGTATGTAACGCAGTGCATTTATGGTTGCGGGCATGTGGCATTGCACAGCTGTGTATGGCTTCATGGGGTCTTATGGGATGGGGGAACGCACAAGAAAATCATCTAATCATTGACACGCCGATACATCAATATATAAACCACGCCCCTACCCCAAAGATACACAATGACATTGCGTGCCCCTCAGCCACTTGATTTGTTCCTCTTGTATACAGTCTTCTTGGTCCCGAAATGATTGCCAATCCGCAGATTTTACGGCGAAAGTTGGTAGGTCTATCGGTGGGAGCTTGCGGGGATTCGAATGCGATCGCACTGATGAACTTGCCAAGTTGGTCGAATTAGATCTCCTCGGCAGAACCATAGCAATCACCAACAAAAAAATCCACTTTTCCGACCCCGGTGTTTTCAGCGCCAGCTTGTCGCTATTTCGCTGCTGAATTTCTGGCCATCTTGCGGTCAGATGTGAGCGATGAGACTCAATGTTCTCTTTAAATAAATAAACACTCATGTCATTAAATCTATACCAGCTGACTGACAACCAATGAGTTCGCTGAGACTCATGTTCTGAATGAAGGAGACCAAATGACAAAAAGGCACAGACAATAAAAAATTTCATCAAAAGATTCCGTCTAGAAGCCTTCTGACTTTAGGAAAAGGATAGGGGATGGGCATCTTTGTTCCTTGGCGAAAACGTCACTGAGCCTCCCAGATTCGCTGGTGCTTTCAATATTCTGACAATAGTCCAACGAGGACTGCTTCTTAGAAGTCTTGATGGCTGAATCGTACTTCTTCAGGCAGTCCTTGTATAACTGTCAATATTTGTGCCTGTAATGGATGTTGCAAATCTCCCTGGTCAGTTTCTCTGAAAGGTTTGGAAATCTCTGCGGCGAGATCTAGACTGAAAAGGATCCAACTGTGATCTGAAAAGAATCTCTGATCAGACACTCTCCAGTTCTCCACCCTAGGAATGCTATTGTCAGTTATTAGGCTAATATGAAGGACCTCCTCTCAACCGTTACAGTTCTCTGAGCTGAGAAAATAGAAGTTTGGTGTATTGCGTCAAGTGTTGCCGTTCTTCTGGCAGAGCTGATTGGCCATGAACCATGCAAGCCGAGGAAGTTTGACCACGACTAGGCCGATAGAACTCCCAGATCTGTACACAGAAAACCGTACAGATTCTTCCTCGCGCACTTCGAGTGCTGCAAATTTAACTGCGCTACCCTCAGCGTGATCTACTTGGGTAGGGGGTCGTCAGTTCCCGTCATATAGTCGATCCTCATCTCCTCCAACAGCTCGTTGGTGATGTCGAGTGGATCCAGGTCATCGTCCGTTTTCTCGGAGCGGAACATTTTCACCTTTGCGTGCCTAACTCCGAACCGCATTTTGTAGCCTGCATTTTCCAGTGCCTCCAGGCACTTTCCATTTACACGAAGCAGAAAACGTTGGCTGTTCGCCTCGGATTATTCCTTCTTGATAACCACCCAGTCGTCCATGGGAATCTTGCGGTTTTGCAGGCGCAGAGATTAGATGAGCTTGTCCTTATCAGTGCGGATCTTCGGCAATCAGATCCGAGCGACCGGTCTCCTAGGGATTTCGTCGTAGGAGATGACTTTGAGCTTTATGCCCTCCCAGACGTCGTTGATCTTAGTGACGCACACATCGAGAAAGTCCCTAGAGAATCGGTCCTCGCATGCGCATGAGAGAAATCGAAGCAGCAAGTGAATCCCGTGTGATCATCTTTGTCGTCCAAGAGATGCTCGATGATCATTTCCGACAGCTTAGCTTCAACATTGGTCCGCACCTCCGGCGCTAGTTTGTCGGTAGCGGAATCGCCACCCGCAGCGCTACACATAAGTGAATCCTGACTGCGTCACTGAAGGGGTTCGCAATTCGTCGTTTGGTTGTTGTTGCTTGTCTGTTTAAAGAGGTTGCTTAGCGTCCGAGGCCTTGTACACTCTCCTTGTGTATTTGGTCAACTTCGTCTGCCAGGCGTTTGCTGCTATATTCTTCAACAATTGTTTGGTATTTAACGAGGTCCTTGTCATCCCGCTCGTTGACAGTACCGGAATCCTTATTCTTCGCAATCTTGCTCAGAAAATGTATGGCCTTCTGGCACTGGCTCTTTAGCAGGACTTCGGTAGACCTTCGCTTCTCAGCCGGTTTCCAGTAAGCGAAAATCTCGTCAGCCCTTGCTTTTGAAGGGGAGGGGGGCGATGTCGACGGTTTCGGGTTAGGAGTACTATGGCTGATACTCGCTACACCCAGCTTGAAGGTAGTGGATTCCAAGGCAACCACTAATCCGTCTGCCGTTTCGCTTCGGTAGGTCCCTGCGGTTGGTTTCATTACAGCAGTGCTACGATTGGCACTGACTGTATTGCCCTCCATGGCTACTGTCTCCTGGCTGGATCCAAGCAGCTTATCCCCCGATAATGTGTCTGGCATCACCCCTTCTATCGTGTTTTTTTTTTTTTTTTTTGACTTGGTCCCACGAGTATCCTGGCCACCAGGGGAACTTAAGTGGCCGAAGTTATTCAGAGTTCGGATACTAAAGCCCAAGCTCCCCGTAACCCCCGGCGTATGCTGTTACACCTTGACATGGGGTCCCGTTAGCATCTTCTCCAGTGCAGGGAGGACGATCCCCGAGTCAGTTGGATGAGACTACTCCCAACCCACCCGAAGACGGTCCGCAGCGGCCACCGCGAGGAGGTCGTGTGAGGGCTTGCCAAATTATGCCATCTTAACCTGAAGAATAATTAGACCATTCCGCCGCGGGCGTTAACAGTCTCCGTCGGTTTTCAAATAATTATTTTATTCTTTTTTCTCCTTTCTTTACAGAAGTCGCTGTTTGAAGGTCTTGAGGAATATGACAGCACCGTGGAGCAGTGTTTCAACTTGAAACCGAATGCTAAGCGCCTTATCCTTAAGCCGAAGAGCAGCAACTCTTCATTGAATGGATCGCTGACCGCATCAGGCAACAAAACGGCCTCAAATACCACCGGCAATGCCTTTGGTATTTCCAAAATTATAACCACTAACCGACCTGGATCTGCTGAGGCAAGTCGCAGCGGTACACCGAAGGAAACTGTTGACAGCAACGAGCAGTTCAATAACGAAATTCCAACTTCAATGCCACAAGCAGAAACGGACGGTAGTCGCCGTGAGTCCTGGCTGCATCCCAATGCTCTTGATAAGGTCAAAGAGCGAAACAAGTTCTCTTCGGATTCTGTCATGAACAATACATTGTCCGAGTTAGTATCAAGGAAAAGCGATGCAGCTGGGACCAGTGATTCCGCTGGACTAAAAAGTGCAGCTCTTAGTGAGGTGACCAACACTCAAGGCAGATCATATACCACCGCCAGCTTCATAAGTCAGACATCCAACGACAGTTTGACTTCTTCGCAATCGTATCTAGATGAGACAGCGGGTGAAGTGTCTTTGCTGAATTTAGAACCTCATCCAACAGGCATAGTATTGCGACGGAAAGGATACTACACGATCCCTTCTTTGGACGAACTGAATTCTTATCTAGCGGAGGATGGATCGTGTGTCGTTCCGAACTTCACAATTGGGCGTCAGGGATACGGCAACGTGTTCTTCAGTGACTCCTTTGACGTGGCCGGAATAAATCTGGATGACATTGGTAAGTTGAAATGATCCTTCTCAGCAGCAAATACTTATTCAAGTGTCTTGTTCTTCAGTTCACTTCCGGCACAAGGAGGTCATCATTTATCCAGATGACGAAAACAAACCGCCGCTTGGATCAGGGTTGAATCGGAAGGCTCAAATCACATTAGATCAGGTTTGTTTGCTTGCTCTAAACTCTTAGCATTTTTGAAAATAATGTAAATGTTCACATTCAGGTCTGGCCCCACGATAAAACTCTTCATGAACCAATTAAAGATCCAGATCGTCTTGCCGCCATGGATTACGAGGGTAAATTGCGCCGGATCTGCGACAAGCACGATACCCGATTCATTGAATATCGACCGGAAACTGGCAGTTGGGTTTTCAAAGTCGAGCACTTTTCGAAGTATGGAGTGAGTGACAGTGATGAGGAAGATGCCGCCCCGACAGATCCTAAAAAACAAAAGATGGGTGTGAAATTGGACCCCAAAAAGAAGCCGGACGGAACGGAGAAACAACCAGCCGAAAAGGCTGCTGCCCAACCACCCAAGGACAGAGGAGCAGCTGCGATCGGCGCTATGGATTCTGCTGACAGCAACAGAATGCTTCTGCAGAAAGGAGTCGGTGATTTGTCGCCGCTTATGGATCAACGTAATATTCCCTATTTTTAATTTTCCCTCTAAAGTGGTAGATAATGTACTAATCTTGGATAGTAGTAACGTAAATATCAGATATTTCCATTGTTTTACTGTTAATGTTGTGATAAGCTCCATTGTATGACGGTGTTGATTTTATGGGCAAATACATCAATATTGTTTACATAAAATCAATATGATTTTAGTTGTGAGAGAAAAGCAGTTTCCTCCTTGACGCCACTTACCATTAAGACTCCTTGTTCAAATTTTAACATTGCCATTTCGGTTGCATCCTTCTTTCGATTGCAGAGTTCGCCCACCACGATGATTTCGGCGCCGAAGTAGGTCACCGTTTAGGAAGCGCACAGCAACACATCACCGTTGCCACTGCGACAACTTTCACTGCTCCTGGTGCCATTGCCAAAATTCCAACTAGCCCCACAGCAGCTCTGGCCTTTGGTTCCGGCACTGACGCTCATAAGCTTCAATTGATGAAAGCCTCGTTTTTCAATGAAGACGATTTTGACGGCAAATCAGGTATAAACTGAGGTTACTGCAGATGCAGACGAAACAAAAAATGGAAATTGATTTTTATCGATACTTTGTTTTGCATAAATTTAGTGATTTCGGAGAATTTGGAAGGTCGTGATAGCCCTGATCAGATTGTGCCAACGAACAAAGCCATTTTTCGAAATATGTCGGCATATCCATCGGCTCATTCGCTCAGTAAGGATGCGTTCAGCTTGTCCAGTTCGAGTGTGATGGATACACCAGTGGCTAGTCCAACGTTCCCGTCGATGCGCAAAATTGAAGAGACAACAATCGTTGACGAACAAGAACATGAAGTAAGTGTTTTGATTTCAATAATACAAAAGAGTGTAGGTACCAACTTTTTGGAGTGATTGAAAAGCCAAAAGCTGACGGTTTTGTCTAGCTGCATCATCGCGGTCTCTCTATCTGCATTAATAGGCAGAGCATCGAAGGCTTTGATCAATTTGTATATCTAGAAATCGTCGTTTCTGCTGATAGTCCCGGGATGTCTCTGGACCAATCAACAGCGTTATATCCGCCTCAGCTGCTTTGTCAAAAATCTGGAACTGCAGCTACCCCAAAATCAAGTTGAGGTTGTTCCGTGCCAATATACTTTCTGTGTTGCTATATGGGTGCAGCACGTAGAAGGTAGGTAGGTATCAGCGGCCTTTGATGTAATGCGTCGTTTTGGTGCCACAAACTCCTAAGACCGTGACTGCTGTTGTGAGAGCAAAGAAGCGGAGTCCAACCGGCTCAAATCTGCAGAACCAGCCCGTAGCACTCATGGAGGAAAGCAGCTCTCTCATCCTGCAACCAGAAGTCTTTCTGAGGACCCCGAAGAATGGTTTACCCAATGTCCATAGGCTGCCTCTAGGTAGAGCTGGGCAATCGCTGCAGTTTCGGCAATGCGAATTGTCAGATAAGCCGAGCCTGACTCCTCTATGAGCCAGTGCCCCGTACAGACCCACCGTAATCTTGTATGCATTTGAACGCGTCTGGCATTGGAGCTCTCGTGATCTGGTTTTGTTATAGGCGGGCCAAATCCTCTTTGAATTGGCACAGGTGATAAGCCTTCGCCATCTAAGACCCGCGGATGCTAAGTAGTGCGTAGGTTCCGTCCTTGATGCCGAATAAATGCCAAGAGCAGAGTCACACCTGGCCAATCCGTGAACCTACACATTCCCTTCTATGTTCCTATGACCGGGAACCCAGAGGAGGGTGACCTTCAGTGTGTCGCCCAGACTGTTCAGCGCGTTTCTGCTTCGTCTCACCAGCTTGGAGGGTGTGGTCGCTGAGTACAAGGGCTTAATAGCCGCTTGGCTATGGGTGAGAATGGTTAAGTTACGCTTGGGGATCGGATTATGCTCCAACCGTCGACAGAGTTCCAGTATCGCCAGTACTTCCGCTTGGAATGCACTGGCGAACCCTAGGAGATCATACGACTCAAATAGACAGTGTGTAGTCGAGAAAACCCCCGCACCGACTCCACAGACCATCTTTGATTCATCGGTGAAGAATACTGTATCATAACTTTGCAACACGCCGCCGGTCTTCCACTCTGCCCTGGTTGGAAAATCCACAAGTTTCTCGTGAAGTTCAGCTTGCGTGTGGCATGGTCCGTGGGGAATGCCCAGATTCTGATGGAGAATCTGGACTGAAGAGGAAGATTTTCCGAGACCAGGGAAGGTTTTGTGTTAGTTCCCGGAAAGTGTGCCCTTTGGAACAGTACTCGATAATCTCGAGTTGGTATTGCCTAGATACAGAGTGCGGATTCTAGCTCTAATGGAGATCGTATATTTTGGCTTTTACTGTGGGGAACTGTGCCGAGAATCTATTCCTAAAACGTCCTAAAACGATGAGGGAGGGGAGTGAGATAAAGCTTCTGTAGTCAAGGCAAGGCTGAGATTAGCTCATCGCACCGTCGATTGCAACATTGGAAGCTTGGTAGGAGTTGGGGAGATGTATATTATCTAGTTGTCTGCTTAGGTGCAAATTGATGAGTGTCCAGTTTGCTCTACTGAAGTCGGAGACAGAGCGAGGAAGGGATGCTTGGCCCTTTCTGGCAATTTGTAGTCGAGAATGTCTGAATCATGGGATGATGTTAGAGGAGACTAGGAAGTGATATAGATAGGAATGGTGTTAGTTGGCGTAGCAAAAGTTGGTTGTGCGCGACTGAAGTGGGACATGTGTCTAGTTGAGGAAGGAGATGTGAGCCACCTTTGAAGGTTGGTGACCTTTGAAGTTGAGATTTTGGTCGAGCCGTAAAGGACCAACGCCAACAACGAGAGTCCAAGACTTGGCTACCTCATGTGGTTGGAATGAGACTGAAGAGGTCGAAGGAATCGAAGATTTGATTCGGGCAGTAAATATCAGCGATATACACATATACCGTGGTAAATACAGTATCTATGGAGACGAAGCCGGCTTGATTTGAAGAAGTCCACTACAAGTTAGTGTTGCGTAGGCAGAATTGATCGGAGATGAGCACTACTGTTCTGCCAGCGATAGTGGAGTTGCTGGAAGCTGTCTATTCGGAACGGCGTGTAGGTCGTCCGTGCGCTCGAGGTCGCGGCTGATCAGACTGGTGGTCCTCTCGGATGGGGAGAGGGTGGAAGTGTAAGACTTGATCTTGCTTTCGACCAGGAACTTTTTGGGGTAGGCAAAATCCTTTTCGTTTTGACGAGGATTTCGTGCGATTCAGGGCAAGACTTTTTTATGAGACAGTCGAAACGCAAGGTTTAAATCATGGGAAAAAGGAGAGAGGACGACAACAAGAGGAGGTATTTTACTGACTTTGGCGGATCGATTGGTGGCTGCGTTGCTGCAGGGTGGGGTGTGGGCGGCTGTCCTCTGGCGGACAGTGGTTCTCTGCACAGTGGAGGAAGATGTCCTGATTGGAGCTGAATAGTTGATTGGGTGTGTTGGTGCCCTAGGCTTCCAGGGCACTAAGGCGTTGCTGCAGGTTTCGAATTATGGTGCGGAGAAATTCCACTTCCATTTCTTTCGCTCGCAGTTTGAATGCGCCGGTCTTGGATTTCAGCTTTTGTGACCCTGGCGTCGGATCGGAGTCGCTCGTTGAATCGGGTTCGTGTTCAGATGTCATGGCTGACTCCATTGACATGTCATCCTTTGGCGGTACTTCGTTAGGGAGAGCGCCTTCAGTGGAACTCCCTGAGTGAAAGTTCCTGAAATGATTTTCTATGTTGCCACGGAGTGGGGGACTTTCGCGCATCGTCGAACAATCAAATTTTATGTGAAATTTAGTAAAAACCGGTCGAAGATGCTCGAAATATTTTGGGAAACCTACAGTGTTGATGAACAGAGTCAAACTTTCATGTAACACAAGAGGTTTTGAGAAGGTCAGAAGTCTATCAACAACGACAACCGATTGGGATTTATTAAGAAAGGATGGGCCAGAATCATGCTGAAACTCACAGGCTCGCTGGTATTTTCAGTGTTTTGACAATTGTCCAGCCAGGATTGGTTCCTGGTAGTCTTGATGGACTTGTACCTCTTCAGGAAATTCCTGTATGCCTGTTTGCTTCGTATTTGCGTCGCCTATCAGATGAAAGGTTAACGTTCTTCGCTGCAAAGATGGACGTCAGATATTCTAGTTCTTCTGGTGGAGTTGATCTTTCGCTCGATTGCCGCTCTATTCCTTCAACCATTTGGCTGAGAAGATGTATGCTCATTAGATATACACATTCTCCGTTCCCACTTGCTCCAATTTGATGATGGTTAGGTCGCTGGAGCTCAGATCCGGATACGTGCAGGCTCTTTCTGGCATACATATTTTGAGTCTGTCTCGATCAGTGTCCTTTGTGCTATGGAATAAATTGTAATATTTACTTAAAGGCTCTATGATGAGAAGGTGCCTTATCAAAGACTTCTGGAGATCCACTGAGGAGCCACGTGACAGTTGCCCGGTATATAGGGGGCAGTTGAATCGTAAGGCTAAATAAGGATGATACAAATCAACCTCAACAATTGAGAGGCAGCTCAAGACTTGCTCTCGCACATCATTCGAGAGCCGAATGTGGACGTGGCCGTAATATGGGAGCCCTACCGAAATTACGTTAGTGTTACATGGACGAAAGATTCATAGGGGAACGCGGCGATATGGGCATATGGACGGCAAGCCATTCAACAATTCAAACATTGCGGCAGGTTAAACGCCGCCCTCAACACAGTTAAGGACCCCATAATTTCGTGGAGATGATGAGATCCGCAGCAAATTGGAGTGCGATAAACGCAACAGTGTCTGCGATGCAGGAATTGGAACGAATCCGGAAAATGCAGCGGACACGACGCCTAGTTGTGCTGATGTAAGCCAGAGCCATCCTCGCGAAGTAATACCTCACGATGGTCCCGCAGGGATATGGACGGAGAAGTGGAAGTGGTTTTAGTGGGCGAGAATCCCACACATTCCTATAGTAGGGTCTTTTTAAGATTTCCGCCTCCACCCATAAAAAAAAGGACTCGTATACACCTTCATAATGACGTGCTTGCATAGGTGGATCATTAGTCCCCATCAAACGTTCGGTCTTCAGCTACTCCAACAGGTCGTCGGCGGCGTCGACTAGACCCAGGTCGACGTCCAAGTTCGCGGAGCGGAATACTTTGACCTTTCCGTTACTGATTTTGAACCGCACCTTGTAGTTCGCTTTTTCTAGTGCATCTAGGCACTCTCCATTCATGCGATGTAGAAAAAAATTGGCTTCTCACCTAAGATTCCTCTTCCTTGACCTCTACCTAGTCGTTCATGGTGATCCTGGGGTTCTTAAGCACAAGGGTTGGATGAGTTTCTTCTTTCCCATTCAAATTTTCGGCAACCAGACGTGGAAATCTTGTTGTATGAGACAATCTTGAGTTTATCATGCTCCCAGGCGGTGTTGATCTTAACGACGCATGAATCAAGAAAGTCGCTGGGGAACTCGTCCTCGCATGCTATGGCATGGTATCCATAGACCGCCTGGAAGGAGTCAGACCACTCTTGCGGTCCAGGAGATATTCGATGACCACATTCGAACAGTTTAACCCAATTGCTGCTGCTACACGTCCAGCGTCAATTAGCTGCTTCCGGAATCCACCAACGTCAGGCTCCTGGCCACGTCGCTAAAGGGTTTCGCAGTGTGTACTTAGTCGTCTAAGCCGTTGCTGCTTCGCTATTTGCTTGGCATCCGAGCCATTTCACACTCTGGTTCTCTTGTTTCCTTATTCCGACTCATCCTGAAATCGATTACGCTAGAAGGTGGTAGGTTTCGCATTTTGCTGGTTTCCCAGGCGCCCGTTATTGTATTCCTCGAATATTGCCTGGTATTTAGCAAAGTCGTTTTCGTCCTGCTCATCGACAGTGTCGGCCTCCTTTTTCTTCCCAACTTTGTTCAGAATATGGATGACCTCCTGTCTCTTGAGCTTCTTTTCTGGCTTCCGGTAGTCGACATTCTTGTCGTCCCTTGTTCCCTAAGGGATCTTCGACGTCGACGGTTTTGGAGAAGGAGTTCTGTGGCTGGTACTCGTTATGTCCGTCTTGATGACAGTGGTTTCCAAGCTGAAAATCGAAGGTCTCTGCTGCTTTTACCCGCAGAGCGTTGTTACGGCTGGTGGCGTCTGTACTGCCCTCAACGACCACTGCCTCCTAGCTGGATGCCAGCAGCTTATTCTCCAATGATGCACCTAAAATTGGAATCTATCCCACGAGTAATCGGGGAAAGGTCCTAGCTGAAACTGAAAGTGCAATGTATTCGGTTGGGGAAAAAGTATTGTCGTATGATCAAATTTTAACGCTTTATTTAACATACTTAGAATTATCCGATTTAAGTCAAATATGCGCCGTTTTGTTCGCAAACTTGTTGCCATTGAGAAGGCAACTGGATTATCCCCCCTCCTTATTTGCAAAAAAAACTCAGACAGCCACTTTTCGCGAGCCTCTTTTGAGGCCAACTTAATAGCATCAAGAGCGTTTTGCATGGACCGGAAGAGATGGTAATCACTTAGTGCCATGTCCGGACTATACGGTGGGTTCGATAGGACATCCCATCCGAGCTCCCGTAGCTTCTGGCGGATCATCAAAGATGTGTGAGGCCGAGCGTTGTCCTGGTGGAACAGAACATCATTCCTATTGACCAATCCTGGCCGCTTCTGGTCAATCGCCTGCTTCAAACGGTCGAGTTACTCACAGTAGAGGACCGAATTGAGGATCTGGCCATAGTTGAGCAGCTCATAGTGGATGACTCCCTTCCAATCCCAACAACAAACAGCAAAACCTTCCTGGCCGTCAATCCAGGCTTGGCGATAGTTTGGGCCGGCTCGCCGCGCTTCGACCACGATCTTTTTCGCTTGAGATTTTCGTACGTGATCCACTTTTCATCACCAGTCACCATCCGCTTCAAAAATGGGTCGAATTCGTTCCGTTTTAGCAATGCATCGCAGGCGTTGATTCGGTTCAAGAGATTTTTTTCCGTCAAATCGTGTGGCACCCAAACATCCAGTTTTTTTTGGAATCCAATCTTCTGCAAATGGTTCCAAACGGTTTTATGGTCCTTACCCAGTTCCTGGCCAATCGAGCTGCCACATGCCGGTCTACTTGGATGATTTCGACGATTTTATCGGTTTCTACGACGATTGGCCTACCAATACGGGGTGTATCTTCGACATCCACTACTCCAGAACGAAATCGATCGAACCAACGTTGTGCTGTGCGAATCGTTACAGTATCGGACCCATAAACTTCACAAATTTTTTTGGCCGCCTTCGTTGAATTTTTACCTTTCAAGTAGTAAAAACGTGAAATATGACGAATTTCTTCCTTGGTGGAGTCCATTTTTGACGCTCTATAACTTGAGACTGAAAAGTACGATCATAAAACTGTCAAAGAGACGCCTGTAGCCCAGATTGTCGTCGTCAAATCGCCGTATAGTATGACCCGATGCGATAAATACAACACAAGATATATTTAAGTGTCGCCATCTATTGACAAAATACGACATTACTTTTTCCCCAACCGAATATTAAGTCCGAATACTAAAGACTAAGTTGCCCCATGGTTACGCAGCCTTGGGCATACGCTGTTCGATTTGGGCTTGTTTCGAGGACAGTCCCCGGGTTATTGCTTCAGTTCATCCCTCGTCTGAACCGCTTACCCATAAGACATGACCAACAGGCAAAGAAATTCTCGGCATTTGAATGAACCTACCCCCAGCCATGCTCTACACGCACTTAGTCTGTCGGAAGACAATTTCCACCGGCCACCGAGGAGAGATCATCCGAGGACTTGCTAGATTATGCAACCTCAACCTGAACTAAAGCAGACCAGGCCAACTTTGGTGTGCTCTGCGCTTGCAGTCACCTACCATCCATCTGCAAGTGTGATGCAGCTTTAGCTCCAATTTCCTTTCCATCTTTTATTTATAATTCAATAATTTTAGCCGACATTTCTTGAATTTCCGCAGAAAGACATCACCGCCCACGAAGCTACCCTCAAATCGGCACCTCTAATTATTAAACCGAAAGTGGCGACCGTCAAAATCGCTGATATTGCCATCCCATTTGAAGAGTCAATTTCGTATCAGCTACGCGGTAAATGTGTGGCCGACTTGGCCTTGTATAATTGTCGACGCTTCAAAGTTGGATTCGGGCCCCAGAATAATTTGATCGTTCTAAACACGGCAAATAATGCAGCCGATCTGCAAGAAGGTAAGGCACTTGATGGCTCTTTTTTTTTCTAAGACAGGTATTGATGCTCGATTTACTTTCTTAACAGAGAACAGTCTCGACAAACTCGCAAAATTCTTTAGCGGTCGATTGAAATTCGACCGTTCACCGCAAATATTACAAGCTCTGAAAATATCCACAACTTATCCAATCGAGTCTTTTGAGAAATCTGTTCTGGACCATCTTCGTGTTCAGTTGAAGCATTCGCGACGCGATGAAGTCATAGGCAGTGATTGTCCTCACATTATATCTGGGGGCGGAACAGAGTTGCTCTTGGATCATTTCGAGCTTTCCAAAAAACTGGCACATCTCGACTCTTTCGAAGAGTATGCAGTGTCTGTCTGGTCACTGTGTCAATCACTGTGGGGCGATCGAGAGGAACTGGAAGGCCAAGAAGCAACAAGCCACTTGTCAGTAATGGTTAGACGAAATCTGTTCTCAAATTGGCTGGAAGACACCGTTACTGAAAAGGATATCTTGAATAAACCTGTTACGAAAACTGGGTATTTGGATCACTTGCTGAGTCTTTTAATGTGCCATAAAGTGGCGGAGGCTTGCGAGTTGGCATTCACAAACGATGATGCCAATTTGTCGATGCTTTTGGCACAAATTTCCGGAGGTCCTACTGTCAGGCAATTGATTCAACATCAGTTGTCGCAATGGCAAGACATTGAAGCTGATAAATTCATAAGTGTGGAAAGGTTGAAGATGTTCATGCTAATAGCTGGGGTTTCATTACTGTCTTCAGCGCACGGGCCCATCAACGTTCTAGAGGAGATCGACTGGTTGAAGGCTTTAGCGGTTAGTGGATCAAAAATTTAATTTTTTAGACTTATCTAATTGAAGCATATAATATAGGTTCACCTGTGGTATCTAAGCTCACCAACATCGTCGATAACAGACGCGCTACTGGCCTATGAGTCTTCGTTCCAAGCACAGGAGTTCTATGCAATGCCACCATCCCCATCCTATGTTGAAAAGTTCCAAACGAAAAGTTCAAGACCCATCCACGACCTGCGCTATCACATCTTGAAATTGTATTCCAAACGAAGCCACCCTATGGAGAGTCTGCTAAATCCCGCCACTCATACTCCTGATTCCATGGATTTCAGATTAAGGTAAGCTGGAGACCACACCCCCTCCAAATCTCTTTCTTAATTTGTTGATCTTAACTTCAGCTGGCTCCTCCTGCAAACTTTTGAAACTCTCGGCTATCATCACTGTTCCGAGTTGGCCGAGACTCAAATTAACGTAGCGTTCGCCAATCAACTGGAAAATCATGATATGTGGCATTGGGCCGTGTTCGTGTTGCTTCACATAAAAGATAAGAATCGTCGCGAGGCATGCATCCAAGAAATGCTTTATCGGTACGTGGAGTTGTCACAAGACGAAAACTATTTAGCACGAGAGAAATTCATTGTTAACGGTCTGGGAATCCCGGAGAAATGGATATTCTGGGCAAGAGCTGTGAAGGCTGGCGCTCAGAGGAATTATCACGAACAGGCCAAGTTCCTATTGAAGGCGAAACAATGGTCTCTGGCTCATGAAGTCATCATGCAACATATAGCGCCTGATGCGATAATCAATGGTATGAGGTTTTGTCATAACACATCGTTCAATAAGTCCCGGGACTAACTATGAAAACAACATTTTATCGGCAAAATTCTTTATTATTCATCAACATAATCTCCTTCAAGTGTAATACAATCATTCCAATGCTTCTCTAATTTTTGACTCAAAATGAGCCTCAGTAGCAGCGATCACCTCCTCATTTGAGCCAAATCTTTTCCCCTGGAGCATCTTTTTGAGATGCGCAAAGAGCCAGTAGTCGCTGGGGGCCAGATCCGGCGAGTACGGAGATGAGGAAGCAGTTGGAAGCCTAATTCGTTGAATTTGGTCATCGTTTTGATTGACTTGTGGCACGGTGCGATGTCTTGATGAAAGATGATTTTCTTCTTCTTCATGTGTGGGCGTTTTTTCGCTATTTCGGCCTTCAAACGATCCAATAACACCATGTAGTAGTCGCTATTGATGTTTTTTCCTTTTTCGAGGTAGTCAATAAAAATTATACCATTCGCATCCCAGAATACGGACGCCATCACTTTGCCGGTCGACTGTTGTGTTTTTGGACGCTTCAGGCGACTTTCACCGGTCGTACGCCATTCAGCTGACTGCCGACTTGACTCCGGAGTGAAATGATGAATCCACTGTCACATATCGACACAAAAAATCCTGTTTATTGCGAGTAAACAGTGCCAAACAGCTCTCCGAATCATTGATACGTTGTTGCTTTTGTTCCATTGTGAGCAAACGCGGCACCCATTTGGAAAAAACCTTTTTCATAGCCAATTTTTGGTGCAAAATAGTAAATGCACTACCAGTTGATATGTTCACCTATCTCGCGCTATCTCGCGCACTTTCATTTTGCGGTCACCCATCACGTTTTCAATACTTGCTTGGTGTTTTCGGGAGTTACTGCCTCATTTGGCCGACCCGAAAGTTCCGCATCATTTGTATCAGCACGACCGCGTTTCAAGTCAGCATACCACCGACAAATGGTTGTTTTCGACGGAGTAGAGTCCGGATAACGTTTTTCAAGCCATTGCTGAGCTTGAACAGTGTTTTTTCCCATTGGATAACAATGTTTTATCAACACACAAAACTCGTTTTGGTCCATTTTTTCACGATTGCAAAGGCAGCGTCACTTTAACCACTATAGCTTTCATGGTTATGTTTCGAATTACATCAAATTTTGACACATCTTATCTGAAGGTTGGTACTTTTGACCCTCGGTATATAAATGACATTATTAGCGCCATCTCTACGCTAGTCCCGAGACTTACTGAACGATGTGTTATATTGTAGTGGAACCGTGTTGAGTGTAAATGTTTGTTTCTTGTTTAGACAACGTCCCATACCTACACGATCTTTTACGACAATTTGAAGATCCCCGACAAGTGTCCAATTGGTCGAATCAAGGACAAATCCTTTTGGATTTCATTGAGATGAACGAAAAGGTAAGATATTCCACCATTAAAAATCCCCTGAAAAATCTTAATTTTCCACCCCGCTCCACTTCCAACAGTTCGAAAACCTGAAAACAGTCCACGAGGGCGACATTGAAACCCGCTGGGAAAGTCTTCGCCCGCAATTGGCTGATCTATGTTCGCGGATCAATCTCTTACCATGTCCCACATCCAAGCATAGACTATGCCAAAGTGAAATCGCCCAGAAGCTTGCATGTCTTGTGCGCGGTGTTCTGGTCACAACAACCGTTCAGAACCCGTGTCTTCTGATCAAAATCACTCTTGAGAAGCTTCCGCTCCCGCAGGAATACGCTCAGCAGGAACTACGAGTCCTGCTCGACACCTACGTAGCGGAAATGCTGAAAACAGCCGACGGCGAAGCAGAGGAAGCAAAGGGATGAGAGTATCCGAGCAAGCGTCGAAGGAAAACTATTCATAAACTAATTTAAAATTAATTAAAGATGGATCTAGATAAGATATTTTTTTATGTTTTAAGACATTGAAGAAAGGAAGTGTGCAAGCAGCAGCGGAAAAGTAGACCTAGTGAAAGTAATGTTAAAGTGTGTGATGGTGGGAGTGAAAGTGCCATTTTCTCGTTGCGGTCAAACACGTTGCATATATTCTAAATCATTGAGTTATCAGCGTCTGGTTTCTTACGTAGAAATTCGAGAACAGGGTGTAGATATTATTTTCGGTTGATTTATTTCGTTCGTTTTGTTATTTGTTTATTGTTAGTCCAGCACAACTGGAAGTTCGGTGTATGTATTGTGATTATAACGGTGGACGCTTGTAAGAGAAAATCGCATTTTCTTTCCTATAATTTTTGTAAAATAATTGATATATTTCATAAATCAATAAAAGATAAATTGTTAAGAACAAACATTTTATTGACTTTAAATTCCTCTTTTGACTAAACTCCTGAAGATTGACGAGCTACAAACTTTTCTGAAAAAGATGCATTCAAGCAGCCAACAATGCTTTTCTGGGTTGAATTGTAAACGAGAAACATCTTTAATATCAAAATTCCCAGCGTAGAATTTCTTAAACCAGTTTTGGCACAAGATTTTTGTGGAGCTTTGTCACCGCAAACTTCATATTATTTTTCGCGGACTTCGCTCGGATTCTTCCCTTTACTCTTTCTTTCTCCTCCTGTGGTGACATTTGTGCTTTTGCCTGACATCTGTCAAGTGAGGCAGTTCATGTCGCCGGTTGGCTAGCCTGAGGCTGTATTGCCAGCTGAGTGTAGGTAGCTAGAGTTTTAGCTGTTTGGTGTTTATTTTTCCGTTAGCGTACTATCTAGAATGTGATCGTGTGTGGAATATTTTGCTTTCTAATTGTGTGAATTTTAAAAATTTATTAAAATAATTGTTTTGTGTACTAAGTTAGATGTCAATGTTATAGGTAGTGATTAGTTTGGCTAAGTGTAGCCATTGGTCCGGGTGGCTATTTTCAAGGGCGATGTTGAGGTCTGCTTGGTTTATAAGCAAGTTTGAACGAATTCTGAGCGAGTAGTATCTTGGACAGTTGATAAGGATGTGCTGGTTGTCTTCTGGGACGAGGCAGTGTGGACATAGTCCGTCAGGGTGTCTTCCTATTTTGTGGAGATATTTTTTGTTGAAGGCGTGGTTGGTAACGATCCTGTTTGCGATTTTGATTTGTTTTGCCTGGGTATCGATGCTTCTGAACCAGTTTGCCTTTTCCGGGGAGGGGAATATATTATAGAAGAATTTACCCTTAGTTGTGGAGATGGTGTGGTATTTGGAGTGCCAGTCCGCTACTAGCCGTGAGTAGGCTATTTGGAGCACGTCGTTGCTTGATATGCAAGTTTCGTTAACTGTAGTTAGAGCGTGGGCTCTCTTGGCTTCCTCATCGACTTTGGAGTTTTGGTGAATTCCTCTGTGCCCGGGGACCCAGAAAATTAGGCATTCAGATTTTAGGGTTTTGATATTGTGGAATATGTCTTGGACTATCGTGTCTGTGGTGCATGGGCTGTTCAGTTTGCAGCACGCCGCCTTGCAATCTGTAAAGATTGCAGTTTTTGGCGACTGGGTGTTTTTGATAGCCAGATTTATGGCTGTGAGCTCGGCTGTTTGGATAGAAGCGTTTGGATTTATTTTTATAATGTGAGTGCCGTTTGAGTTTAGGTGTAGGGTCGCATAAGTGGTACTTTGAGGGGTTTTAGACGCATCTGTAAATAGGACTGCATAGCGTCGTGAGAGAAGCTTTTGAACTAGGGATGCGAAATGGCTTTTGAGGCCCTCCGATTGCTCCGATTTCAGTAGCGCGGGATCTATGTTCGGATGAACGAAAAGGTTTTCTGGTTTTCTTGATAAGCTGGGTGACTGAATTTGTGCTATTAGGCCATTGTATTCAGCTAGGATTTTGGCATGTGGGGAAGTAGGTTGCGGTCCAGGACATCTGTTCTGGGAATGGTAGAGATGGGTGTTTATTAGGGATTTCAGAGATTGAAGTGTCTGCCGATACTCAAGTGGGAGTTCTTTGGCAAGAACGTATACAACGTGGTTTGGCGTTGAGTTTGAGAGACCCAGGATGCGCTTTATTTGGGTTCTGTGTTGGGACTCCACTTTTGACAGTGTGTATTTGGGGATGTTTAGATTGAGTGGCGTTGCGTAGTCGGCTCTAGACCTAAGAAGGGATCTGAAGATGTTGAGACCTTTCTGGGGGTGTAGGTTTGAGTTGAAATTTGTTGGGGAGTTGATAACCTCCTTTGGTAGGGAATTTTCCAATATTTTAGCGGAGAAATGTGGTCTGGTGATGAGGTTGTTTGTGAGGAGAATACCCAGGTATTTGATACGATGAGCGTTTCGTATTGCATTTTGGTTAATTTCCAGTTGTACCGAGTTTTCTTTGGTCCTGTTGAAGAGGATGAGTTTTGATTTAACGTGGTTAATTTTCAATCTGAGGTCATTTGATAGCCGACTGAATTTCTCTGTAAGGGTTTTGGCGTTTTTAAGCGCCCCTTCTGTAGTGGGTCCACTAGTTAGTAGCAGGCAGTCATCGGCAAACTGGAATATTTGGTTGTGGGCATCGGAGATTTTATGGGGGACGGGGGACTCAGGCAACTTCCCTGTGGAAGTCCATTGTTGACAACTGTCTGCATGGTGTTTAGTGCCAGGGTTCTGTTCGAAAGGAAATTGATGATCCAGGAGTGGAGCTCGATTGGTGTGCGGATGTTAGTAAGAATTTCGCTCAGGCAGTTGATATCTACTAACTCAAAAGCGTTCGTAAAGTCAACGATGACGGCAATAGGAACCAGCTTTTTAGATTTAAGGTGTTGGATGCTATTTATAACCGAGTTGATGCAGTCGGTGGTGGATTTATGTTTCTGGAATGCAAAGGAATGTGGAGGGATAGCTTGCTCTCTGTCTATATGTTGTTGGAGTCTTCCCAGAACCGTTTGATTGATTAGTTTAATAGGGACATTTAGTAAGGCAATCGGTCTAAAATTTTTGGGATCATCTGGTTGTTTATGTGGCTTTAGAATGGGCACTATTTTGGATTTTCGCCATTCCGGAGGGATAAAATTGCGGGTCCAACATTGGTTCAGGATTGCTAGAAACTTGCCTTTCTGTACCGGGTCAAGGGAACTGATCATCCGGTAGGTAATTTGGTTTGTACCAGGGGCAGTGGCCTTTGTCTTCCCTTTTAATATAAAATCCAGCTCTTCCATGGTGATATGTGGTGTGATTATGGGATGCGGCAATATAGGTGGGTAGCTGGGTTGGTTTGTTTGGTTTTTCAGGAACGAGAGGAAGTTTGTTGTTTGTAGACTGGTCCACGTCTCAGTCGGTCTTTGCGGTTGAAGTCGAGTTTTTAGCGCCTTTCCTAAGTTCCATACTTCTCTCCCATCTGCTCTGTTCAGTTTCTCGGTTGTCTTTTCCCAGGTATTTTTTTTTACCAGGTTTACTTCTTTACGCCAGGTGAGTACTATTTCCTCGAGTGCTCGAAAGTTTTGGAATGTTCTGCACCTCCGATAGGCTTTGAGCCGCCGGATTTTTTCTGCGTATATTTCGCTAAGTTTTTCGTTCCACCACTGTTTGGGCTGGTATGCGTTTGCGTTTTGTTTGAAGGTGGCTACCTTCGGGGCACTTTGGAATGCGCTTTCCATCTCTGTGGGCGTGGAGCCAACATTTATAGAGAGGAGTTTTTCCAGCAAGATGTTTTGGTGTATAAGGTGATTTGTATGCACCGTTGTTTCCTCGATGTCGTAGGTGATCGGAAGGTGGAAGGATTTGGAGAGGTGGTAGTCTGAAGTTTCCCAGTTTGATAGGGTTGAGGGGTTGTTTGTGACTGTTAGGTCAATGGCAGTTTTTCTATTTCTGTTGTTGACAAAGGTTGGACTCCCAAGGTTGACTACGCGAAAGCAGTATTTTTGGGTCACTTCCTCAATTGTTTTGCCCTTTGCACCATCGAAGGTGTTTCCCCAAGCTCTTCCGTGGGCATTGAAATCTCCTGCAAGTACAGTGAGTGTGTGGCGTTGGTGGGCATCAAAAATGTGTGTCAGGTCGCGTTTTAACGTATTTTTGGGAGTTTTTGGTGGGCAATATACGTTCGTCAGGTAGATCTTTATGTATTTTGTGGAGATTTCAAAGGATTGGGATTCTATTTCCGTGTTTATCTGTAGGGTCCTGAATTTATACCTTTTGTGAATGAATGTGGCGAGGCCACCATAACCGTCTGGTCTATGTAGAAGGGAGATATGATAATTGGATGAGGAGTAGACATCCGTGCTATGGGTAAACGTTTCCTGAAGCAGTGCAACATCGATTTTGTTTTGTTGGAGAAAGACTTCTAGTTCATTGAAGTTTCTCCTGAGGCTTTGTATATTGAGTTGTAATATTTTCATGTGGATGAGAGGTTCGTTAACAGTTTGATTTGTGCCAAGTCTTTGGTATTGTTCGTTCTGTTGTAAGTAGACCTAAGGTCGTTAATCGTTTTCCTTTCATCGTCTGAGACTATGTTGTAGGTAGACTTGTTTATTATTTGGAAAAGTTGTTTTATTATGTTTTCGTAGGTGTCATTGATGTTTGATAGGTCCGTTACTGTGGATGGTGGTCCACGCTGATTTGGTGTCGAATGTGGTTGAGTCTGTTTGTTTGTAGGCGTTTGGGTGTTTTTTCCTGGCTTTTGGGGGGTGTGTTGATGGCGAGTAATGTCATCGGTGGTTTTGTTATTTGGAGGCGTGGTGGTTTGTTGGTATTGAGGGGAGGCATGTGTTGTGACTTTAGCATAGGAGTATGACTTACTCAGTACTTTGTTTGCTAATTCTTGCGCGTTGTGGTGGCTGCTTGGCGCCTTGTTTTTTGGTTATAGGGCCGGGAAGTTAGCCTCATCGTCAGCAAGAGAGTCTAAAATTGCGAATCTATTTGTGGTTTGTGAAATAGATTTGCTTGCTTGTCTTTTGGTGGTGTTGGTGAGGGTCATGATTTTTATGAGGTCTTTTTCCTCATTTTTTTTTGGGCAGGCGCCGGATACTGCCGTATGGCCTTCTCCATTGCAAAGAATGCATTTATTGTGGCTGTTACAGACAGGGTTACAGGGGGGAGATGCTCCGCAAGCGAGGCATCGTTGTGCTGATTTGCACCATTTTTTGGTGTGTCCTAGTCGCGCACAGTTTTGGCATTGCTTGACCTTAGGAAAGTAGAAGTCTACATTCCTAATGCAATATCCAAGTTTGATCTGCTTCGGTAAGGTCGTACCGTGAAAGGTTACCTTTAGGGTTTTTGTCGGTATGGCGCTTTTTGGATCCTCTGGGTTGTATCTGGCTAGTCGTTCCACATTGAGAACTGGCAGGTCTCAGTTTATAATTTCGAGGACTTCCTCGTTGCTCAAATTGGTTGGGACATCCTTTATGATGCCTATTCTCGCCGCAGTGTTTAGCGGGATGTAGGCTTCTAGGTTGTTGCCTAGGGGAGAGGTTTCTCTCATGAAGGAGTTTGCTTCTGTAGCTGTTTTAAACAGGATTTTCGCTCTGGCCTTCCCGATTTTTATAATTTCGGTTACCCCTTTGGTTTTGCTGATCTGCAGTTTCCTGAAGACGCTAACGTCGTCCAGGTACACACCATTTTTTTCTTGTATGATCACTGCATATTGAGGATAGGCAATCTCCTCATTGTAGGTGGCATGCATTTTTGACGTTATATATTTGTGTGTTAGGTTGTTGGGGGGATGTTCCCGGGAGTGCTTTGTTGGCGGTGTCTACTAATGCTAGGAACTGTGTCTGTTCCGCATTTGAAGGGAGAGAGAAGGGTAAGATATTGTCAAGCCCCTTTAGCTCTGTTTTTGATTTCACTTCACCACGTTGCTTCTTGCACATCGGAAGAGGATTGTTTGGGAGGCTCTTGAAGTTGAGTCGTTTTGATGCTTTGAGGGTGCTCTTTGGGGGGTTTGGGGATTCTAAGCATGATATATCTGGGGGTTTCGGGTCTGGGGGATCAAAGTCCTCCATCATGGTGCGGGTCCGGACCAATGCTACCTGCTCAGCTTACGTACTAATCACTTACCTGGTAGATTAGAATTTTCCGTTTCGGTATTAATTTCCTTTCGTTGATTTCTTCTTTTTTTTTTATATTTTATTTTTTAATTAATATTTATTAGTTTTAATGCGCTTTTGTTTTTTATTTTTTTATTAAATGATGCCAGAACGCTGCACGGCGTCCTTTCAGTTGTTCCCTTTACTGGAATAAAAGAGTAAGAGCTGTCAAATGACATATGACAAACGTATATACGATGCTCCCCAATTGTGCCAAAACTGTACCAACACCATCTGTTGGGAAAGCAACGCAATCGCTTTTCACTCAATCCAAGATAATTGAAAGCTACGATATAAGAAAAATGTTATAATATTTTCCGCGTCTGAAGCCAATGCATATTAGAATGCAAGGATATTATGTTCGACATGCAAGTTACTCGCTCCGCCGCAACACTCCATCCCCAGCTGAAATCAAAAGGGGTTCCAGTGAGGAACCAAACGCACGGCTGCCGCAGGTCAAATCTCGCCCTGATTGCGTTTTCTTGCTGGACGAAGGATTTTAGTCGATCCAAAGAGACCCATTTAACCGTGTCCGCGACGTTGAAATTATAGTGATGCCGACCTCACCCGAGGACTTCA
Source organism: Hermetia illucens (assembly GCF_905115235.1). Lineage (NCBI taxonomy): Eukaryota > Metazoa > Arthropoda > Insecta > Diptera > Stratiomyidae > Hermetia > Hermetia illucens. The sequence continues at coordinate 5,188,089 of NC_051851.1, read as the reverse complement.
AAAGGTGGCTGCAGCAGCTTCCGAGAGGTGTCCGTCCTAATTAGGACAGGGTTCGAGATCCCTGGGCACGTCAGCCACGATTTTCGCGTGGTAAACGGGCAAATTTAGCTTTGGCATTGCGTCCTTGAGCAAACGCCCAGGTTCTCCCCGTGTATCAGCTCCGCAGGACTTGCAGCAAATGCTTCTCAATTGGCTGTTCGAAAGTCAAGTAGAATGAGTGGCAGGACCTGCTACCAAGAAGGGTAATCTTGGGCTATGATAGCGGCCTTCAACGTGCTGTGCCCGCTTCCAGCATCCCATTAGACTGCATTATCGAAAACCACAGCACAATGCAAGGAATGTCCTACACTGTTGAATACCGAGCCCTACGCCTCTTACCAACAGGAAGATTTCACAATGCACAACCTTAATGATATTCTGGACAAATACAAATCACCAACAGCTCTTGGGGCTGATAGAATTCTGTCCAATTATGTGAAGTTGTTAAATGACAACAATGGAGGTGGTCAAAGGGTAGTATAAGTCCCACGGCGAAACATGGATTGGTACCCACGATGGAGCATAAAACCGGGGAAACGCCTGCTGAGCCAAGACCAACAACTCTACTACCAAACCCTATCTCCACCTCCACGTGGTGACTGCATGAAAGCTGCTGTTATCGGCTTTGAAAATATAAGCGAAAGGTTATGTACTTTGCGTTCGCGAGGTAAATTTAGAAATATAAGCCTCATAAACGTTCACGCCCCTACAGAGGAGACTGCAGAGTCGGAGAAGGATACCTTCTACAAGGCAGTTGATCGCACCCTTGAAGCTTGTTTCAAGTATGATATCAAAATCATACTTGGAGATTTCAACAATCAAGTAGGGACGGAACAGGGAGTAACAAGGCAAACTGGGAGAGCGTGGCTGCGACATACGGCTTAAACCAGCAACTGATTAATTCGTACACTGACGGATCCCTCAGAGCAGATAGGCAGGTACGCTAGCATATTCCAGGTGGAAATTTACGCCATAGACAAATGTGCCTCCTTTAATCTGCAAAGGAACTACAGGGGGTACACTAGGGTACACTATAACCAGTAAAAGGGGCACAATAGTTCTTCAAGGACGCGGTGCGACTTTCCCTTAACAGAATAATAATAGGGACGGATTCATTCAGCATTCAGGCGATACATCGGCTCCCATAGCTTACATAGAGATACCGACGATAACGGACTGCGGATTATTCAGTCAGCAGTATCGCACGGAATGGTTGTTGGAAGTATCTGGTTTGCGCGGAAAGCGGTCCACAAACATACGTGGGCTTCTCCAGACGGGACCACTTTCAACCAAATTGACCACATGATGATCGAACGCGGCCACCTATAAGCGGAGCAACCGCACCAGGTGCGCAAGTTTTACCAACAAGTCAGCAGGATGCAACCTTACACACTTCGATGCTCATCTTGCCAAGACAAAGAGAGAGAGAGCAATGGGTTGATTACTTTGATAAACTGCTGACTAAAAAGACAGCGCCAGTGTTGTCGGCGTTCCGGATAATATTATACCCAGTGAATTGCACGTTACGCCTGCTATTGAGATGAATTTCCGAAACGCAGTAGAAGTCTGCTTTCAGACTGTCAATCAACACTTCGACAGTGGCATATTGGGCGTGTGAGATCAGGGGCGCGGAGTTAAAGATGATAATATTTAACTCCATAAATTCATGATTAATTTAATTGCAGCGAATTGCCGCTGCTTGTTAGTGTCGGCCAATGCGAGGGATTGCACCAATTCGCGGAAGGCGTTTGGTATGAAGATGGGAGCAGGTTGTGCTGCTACCCTTGGTAATGATTTTTTGGCAGCTTATGCGTACGATACGCCAGGATTAGCCAAGCTTTGTGACAGATACGTCACTGCGTACTTGGCTCGCGAGCTTTCGTTAGCTCTTTTCGTTTTGGCAACTTCCTTCCTAGCTACCATTTCTTTGTAAGGTAGGCACCCGCGATTGCTCGCTGAGTGACCAGCTTGGCCCTAGTTGCAGTAAAGAGGCCCTTCGGCTGACGGTCTTGTCCATTCTCCGCGAGGAATGGTTTTTGTGCACAATTGTACAATTTTGGGGAATGTGCCCAAAATTTTGGCAGTTAAAACACTGCATCTCTTCCAAACTTTTAACCTTTTCCAAGATTACCTTTTAGTGAAGGATATATTTTACCTTCATCACCTCGCTGAGCTCTTGAGAGAGCTTGAAAGTCCTAATGAATAATCCCGATTGCGATTTCATCGGGAGGGTTGGAGTTTCACTATGCAGAGCCTTGTCTCTGCGCGTGATGAGATTCACGACAGTTTTCAATTGGAATTCGGGGTGGTCGAGTTTTAACTGTTCAAGGATATCCGCAGGGTCCGTTTCCATGTGGAGCCTTTATTAAAAATGTTCAAACCATACCCAGTTATGGCAGGGATCTTATTTTTTGGGTTTTTCGGGTTAGGGAGCATGGGATGGACTGGGGGTTGCCTGTTTGGGGGCGTTAAAAGTTCTAACATTGACTTTAGGTTTAAGCTGCTTCCTCCTTCGGACGAAGTTGACAGGGTCACCTTCGTCGATGATGACCTCAGAATATGTTGCTGGTGGTTCCACGCTATCCATATCACATGTCTCTGCTTCTTGCTGTTGCACAGAGAGTTTCTCATGTTGCGTCGCCGCTGACCCAGGTGGCACCGTCTCCTGCAATGCAGCTAGCTGCTGCTGGAGCTGTCTGATCAGTTGTTGTCAGCACTCTAGTTGCTGTGCCATGGCTGCTTTTTCACCTCTGAGTTCCTCTAACTCTTTCCTCAAGTCCGGATGAGCTTTCACTTCTGGGAGGGCCGTGATCCCCTCCTCCTCTGATGACATCTCTTGGCGGAGATTTCATTTACTTGTAATATATATTTTCTTCTTTTTCTTCAGCCTTTGTGCCGTTTACAAGCGGGATCGGTTCGTCGTGCGCGGTTTCGCCATTTGTCTGATCTGGATGCAATCTCGAAGCTTTTAAATCCACCATATCAAGCCACCGTGGTTTCGGTCTGCCTTTAGGTCGTTTCCCAACGATGATCAGACCAATCTTGGCGTTGGCGCGAATTGCGTGACCATACCATCGAAGACGACTCCCTCGCAATTTTTCCACGATCTTGGATAGAAAGCGACAGTACGGACGACATTACGGAAAATTTTAGATTTGAGACGTTCATTGATGCGTCGATAACAAATAACACCAGTTGTGGAACGCCACTTAATCCAGGTTGCATTAATGCGTGAAGTAATTTCTCAACGCAATTCTCCATTGGCTGATAGCGTTGACCCGAGTTATTTAAATCGCTCAGTTCTGGGCAGGTCACTGCCGCTGACAGTGATTGTGCCTGTTTCATGGGAATCGGTCGTCAAAAATTCAATTTTATTCAGATTCAATCTGAGACCGTGTTGCATGAGGCGATCATTCCATTTTTGGACAAATTGGACGTTGGATGTCCCGTGTGATGGTGTCCATAACAAGAACAAAGAGGAGTGGTGGGAGAGTGCTTCCTTGATGAATACCAACAGAGGCATGAAACGGTTTTGACATACCCGCTACACTTCGAACTTTACTTTTCGGATCCTGGTAGAGCAATTGAACCCAGCGCACGAGTTCTTCTCGTACTAGGTGTTGCCGCAGAGCATATCAGATAAGTTTGTGTGGCACATGGTCAAACAGCTTTGCTAGATCCAGAAATGTAATGTAAAGAGGGCGATGCTTTTCACAGTGTCTTGCATTAGTAAAGGTGCAGCGTGTATTGCGTCAGTAGTGCCGCAGTTTTTGACAAATCCGGCTTGATTCACGATTATTTCAACGATTTCGCGAATACGGTTGTTAAAAATGCGTTCAAAAATCTTCATGGTAGGGATAGTATCCGGATCGGATGGTAATTTGAACATTCCACTGGGCTACCTTTTGTTGTCAGTACTGGAACTGTGGTACTTTCTTGCCAGTCAGATGATGTTCTTCCTTCCTGAATAACCCGATTAAAGAATTCACTGAACCATAGTATTTGGTCCCAGCTTTTCCAGAGCTCAGATGCGATGCCATCAGGTCCTGTGGCATTCCCTGAATTCATTCGTTTTATTGCCTTTTCGACTTCAGTTGCACTGACAGTTAAGTTCTTGAGGGTTTTACGTGAGCACTTGTCTGAAAGACCTAATCCCACGGTTTTCTTAGGGCACGGATTGATTTTGTGACGACAATCAAAGCCTCGCTGAGACAAGCAAGAACGGTACCAATCTATACCAAGTGCATGGCTTAGCATTCATACTGGTGGATGCAAGAATGACCTAAATCGCTACCGAACTATGGAGTACGGCACCCGTGTTGATACGCAACACCACGTCGAGGCCCGAAGGTCTCTTCTCGCTTGAGCACAACCACAACCACCATGAAACTCCCACTAGGGGGGCCAACCGCAAATAACCGAGCTGTCCTCACATACAACAGGAGTTCACCCGAAGTATGTGAGTCCAGGGGCTATCCCGGTTCCCATGGTACCAGTATACCCCTGGTAAGATTTTGTGACCAATTTGCCACTTCAGATGAGTGCCCGTGCAGACTCGGGTCTGATCGCCCTAATTAGGCCTTTGGAGCATTCGCCTACTGCATCATGGCCAGCAAACCAAAGTGATTACAGCGTCTCCCGGTGCCACCACTATGGAGGTTCTCCTCGGCCACTTGGTTTTGGTTTTCCTCACCGCCACCTCTGAGCACCAGTTGCGCTGACAGGTGGAACTGGTCCGAATGTCGGCAATGATTGTGGAAGTGGAGGATGAGCAAGTTCTTCAGTTGAAATCTGCTCGAAATATTTTCGCCATCTATTAGTCGCGGCTCGACGGTTGGTAAGCAAAGTACCGTTCTTGTCATTAACGCAATAGAAGTGTTCGATATCCTGTATACGTTCGTTACGGCTTTTAGCAAGTCGATACAGATCTCTCTCGCCATCCCGAGTGTCCAGGTTATCGTAAAGATTTTTGAAATGGTTCGCTCGGGTGACAGCGACCGCTTTCTTTGCTTCCCGGTTGGCATTCTTATAAATTTGCCAATTAGCAGGCGTTTTATCGTTGAGAAATTTGTGGTAGAGGTGTTTCTTTTCACGGACCTTCATTTCAACATCATCATTCCAAAGCCAAGTATCTCGGTTAATGTACCGCTTATCCGGCTTGGTGACCCCGAGTGTTGTAGAGGCCGCTTTGTGGATCGTGTCTTTCGTTTGGTTCCGCGATTCTTCCACATTCGTAATGGTTGGCAATCATATGAGTGAGATCGTTTCTTCTTTCTTCTCACCAAATCGCCACCATTTAATGCGCGGCGGGCCAGTGCGTTCCTCACGCCGTTTTATCGGTGGCTTAATTCGCAGGACGGCAATCAACGGCCGATGTTGAGGTGCGATGGTCTCATAGGGAACGACTTTGCAATCAGTGACAGTGGTAAAATGTCGGCATCTTATGAGAATATAGTCGATTTGCGTTTTACTGTTCCCACTATAAAATGTAGGAAGATGAGACAATCGTTTGATGAACCATGTATTCATAAGTACAAGATCATGGGCGTCCGCAAAATCGATTATACGCTCGCCACCATCATTGCGCGCTCCGAGCCCCTTTCTCCCATGGCACCTGTTACCGTCTGCCTTTTCACCCACATGACCACTAAGGTCGCCGGCAATGATTATATAATCGTCAGCAGGCACGTGGCAAGTCTTTTCATCGAGAAGTTGCCAGAAGAAATCTTTCTTGGCATCAGGTTGACCTGTCTGTGGTGCGTACGCAGTGGAGAAGTGAATAGTGCGATCAGCTGATATAATGGTGAGCTTCATCAGCCGATCATCAAATCGTTCGACTTCTTTAATGGCATCACGGAAACCCTCTGAGATGGCAATGCCAACACCATATTGAGTGTGTGGGCTACCAAAATAGAGAAGTTTGTAGCCACTTTTACCGCGTTCGCGTTCAATGTCGCAGTTTTTGACACCATACCATCGGGTTTCTTGCAAAGCGCAGATATCAATGCAACGAAGGGTTCTTGCGAGTTCCTCCGTCTTTCCAGTTAGGGTACCAACATTTAGCGTGCAGACACGTATTTGTTTTGTTTGTTTTGTTCGGACCAACTTGCTTACGTCCTGACGCCGTCCATGAGTCAAGAACCCTTGCCCATTTCTCGACAAGACCGGGACCCTTCCTGCCGCGTCGACTGAGGTGGACGCCCTAGCATTTCTCTGAGGCTTGTGACTCAATCCGATCATCATGTTTGTAACGACATTGTATGCATTTTCTTGGTCGGCCTGTCGCGGGACCTGTCACTAAGAAAGATCAGGTAGGATTTAGCATTTAGCATCTCAACCATTTCCAGTAAACTCACCCCCATTCGTCCATAACGTCTTCAGTTTGAAGAGCATTTCAAATCCACCGTCCAGCAGATGTCACCCGCGTGTTCGCATATTACTGCTCCGAATTTTCGAAGCATCGTTCCCCGCCCCAGTCCGACAGTTTTGAGTGAAGCGAGCGAGCGCTCCCATGCGTCATTTCTGCTCATTCGCATCGCTGCCGTTCCGTCCGCCTGTCGTTTACCTGAAACTCTGTGTCGTTGTGGCGTATTTTCGTGGTCGTTCAGTGTTTCAGTGAATTCTGTGTTTATTGCGTGCAGCCTCCGAGAGCGAGGGCCGAACATGACGCACAACAACTCGTGAGGAGTCCACCGAAATGTCGATTACGGGCGCGATCCGTTCGTGAAAGTTTCCTGGCGTTGTGCAGATCGTTCGCCGCGACCAATGGTGTGTTGTGAAAGAAGAGTCGATGTGAAGTCAATGGTAATTGTGTGGCGCGTTGTGCTTGCGAATTGTGCGAACGAATATTGTGACGAGCAGTGAAAAGGAGCAGCCCAGATGGCGGTGTGGAAGGACGTAGGCGAGCCGTATCTGTACGGAATCGGTACGTAGTCTTGGCATTGACGTTTCTGTGGCACGGCCCTGCCCTAGTCTCTGGTCTCCGCTGTGTTTACACTCCCCAGCGTCGCTACGTTGTTGTGTCGTGCAGGGGGCTGTGGGGAGCTCCTCCCCTTCACCCGGTGCAATACTTGTTGCTCGGTCGGCGTCCTGGGACAGACAACCCGGCAGTTCCGTGCACGCGCACCTGTCAGGTGTCCTTGACGTTGACAGGCCGGTGCCGTCCTTTCTCCTCAGACGACGAAGACCCGGAAATCAGTTCTCGGCGAGGCCGCCCGCGGAGTTTTGAACGAAGTCGATCGAGAGGTGATGAATAAGCGCCTGGCGTAGTAAATCGGGCGCAATTCATGCGATTCGGAGCTGGGGCACCTCCACCAGGCTGAAGTCAGGGGGCAAGAAGCCCACGGTCGTTCGGGAACTCATCATAGGAAACTGAATCAGCAGCGCAGCCCACGAGCTTGTTGGGTGCATAGAAAGTCAGTTGGATGCTTCGGGCGGAAGCGGGCAAGTGACAGTGCAGGGACACATCCAAGACTGCGCGGCTCTCGCAAGCCATACGACTGTCGCCTGACCGCGTTCGATGCTACTTGCGGGCATGAAATTCCAATTTTATTGTTTCACAATGAAATTCCGAGTTGGTGGCTGCGATGTGACATGCATTGTTGATCGCTGCTTTCGGGTCGAGTGCGTGTTGCCTCTACTTTTGCCCGGAACGCCTTCAATTGCTCTCCTCCGAGGCACTGCTCCAGGTTCTTGTCATCTTGCTCGACTCCGCGACATAATTTTACAATAATTTCTTCGAAACCCATTGTCTGTGCTCTTCCGCCTTTTCCTTTATTCGAGCATTATGTGGGCAGTCACCGCTACGACAATGCCGTCACCAGCGGCTCGTAACTTGACTTTCGCCGAAATTCCCAGAGCCGGCGCCAACGGCTTGACTCTGTACACAATTGGCTAATGCGCGGCTCTTGAGACAATGCGCCAAATGGGGCGCGAATTCCACTCGACAATAAGCCATCAAACACGCCAGATAAATCCGATTTGATATCTCCCAGCGGTTTGACGCGACTCTTATCTGTTTGCCAGTGGCAAGCCGTTAGCCGCCCGTTTCTTGTTGTCTCCCGCCTGCTGGCATCTTCCCGGCCCCAAAGACTCGGACTCTAATCAGATGCGACAAAGTCAGACTAATTGTCCGGGAATGTGAGATGATTGGAACGGGCTTGCGCTAGATAAAATGAACTCTAAGTGGTAGCCGGGCTGCGAACAAACAAAAGAGTTTAATTGTCGAGCGGAAGACGGGAAGTTAAGTAACGTTTCAAGCGGTCAAGTTGATATGCTTAATTGGGAAAAATTGAGGGTGTTGTCCCAGTGAGGGCAACCTTTTGCGGCTTTCAATCCACCCAAGTATCACATCTTCCAATTCTGACTGAATTTCCGGAGAAAAATTCCGCAATAAGTGGCTGGTCTGGGTCCATATCAGAACTCAACAAAAAGTCCAGCTGCGAGTGGAAATCCCAAACTGAATGCCTCACAGAAAAGCTAAAAAGATATTTGTGGGTAAGTCACAGACTGGAAACCGCAGACAGAATAAGGTCGGTAGGACCAACTTTGAACCAAATCGACCGCCACATCAGACTAAAACTTGGGGGAACAATGATGCATTACCATTGCCGAAGTTCGCCCTCTTTTGAAGATTGAAAGGAAGCAAACAAGGCGAGATCTAGTACAGGGAACAGTGCGGAGGAGGTTTTCATCTACGCATTTGATCCCTATTCTCTGAGAGCAACGGGGTAAGATCGCTGATATGGAGGACTTGGAAATATATTTCAGCCAATTAGGTTTGACGGAAGACCCAGGCCAGAAAGCCTATAAGGGCAATATCTATGGCAGGAAAAGAAGATGTGGCAAACCCTGCCTCAAATGGAGGGTTTGGATAGGCCAGGACACCAGACAGCTTTTGGGGATATCGCCTTAGTGGAACTCGGCGCAAAACCGAGATGCCTGGAGCTCCTTATTAAGGCAGGCCTATACCGGATACCAGTTGATGCACCGTTGATGATGAATCCAGGGATTTGAAGAGACAAAAATAGCGATTTAAGGTCCCCGACTTTTTACGTCTGATAAGGATAAGAAGGACCACGAGTGCTGGCAGATGATAAATAGGAAATTATAAGAGTCTTGATGGGGTGGTTGTCCTAAAACAGGTTAACTTTGTGGTATCGTTCTTATTTTGACAATAGTTTTTAGTCGTCAGTGGATAGGTAGCAGTTAGTCGTCACCTCGATGTACTCGTATGTGTTACGTTAAGCGAGGCAGATATGGAGCAAAAAGTTTTTTTGTTAGATAGGAAGGTGAAATCCATTTACGCACAAAGCGCCGGACTTCTATTTCAGACTACCGACTAAAATATTCCTTTGGAGCGTCCAGGACTCTGACCCGGAACCGTTTGACACATTAATTCAGGCCACGCCTATTCAGTATAGGAGCAAAACCCCGTGGATTCATGGAGCCTCAGCTACTCTGGCATCCCTTCTATCTTTCTCCTTCTTTTTCGCCTTAAGAATGCCCGTGTCATTCGGCTCCACGTATCCTCTCTGCAGCATGGCCTCAATTTTAGTGTCCGGAGACGCAATACACCCTTCCATCGCAAGGTGATGCCGATGACGCTACCATTTTCTGCAGTAGAAAAAGGTGTGACAGGCATCATTCATCACGTCTTTCCAATAAATGCAGTCGGGCGATCGTGATTTTCCGATTGTGTGCAGGTACGATTGAAAATACACATTTCGACTGAGCAGCTGGTTTAGGTAATAGTCAACCTCACTATGCTTTCGATTGAACCACGGTTGCACGTCTTTTATGAGATGCGCGGTCCATCTACCTCTTTATTCTTTTCCCAAGATTGCTGCCATTTGTGGAAACTACGAGCTCTCTTTCACAAGCGACAGCTTTCTTATTTCAATTGCCTTTTCTGGGATACCAGCCAAGCTTCGGTTTGGCAGCATGAAGGGCAATCAGAATAACTGCCGCGATCACAATTATAGCTTGTTCCGAGACGGTACGATAGGCAGACAAAATTCGCAGAGCCCCACGTCTATGTATTTGCGCTAGACGCTTACGGTTTATTTCCTTACTGAGGCAGACCGCCCAAACTTCGGAACCGTAAAGGAGGATGGACTGAACCGCACTTATCAGCAAGCGACGCTTGCTGGATAAGGCACCTCCGACATTGGACATCAACCGGCAAATCGCAGCTTTGTCCGCGGTGTTGCAAATCTTCTCGAAGATGCCCATCTTCGTGCCTTTCATGATCATGATCCCGGTCAGCACAACAACTTTGGTTTTCTATAGAAATAGGGAAAATCGATGCTCAGCCATCCACTTTCTTACTCGCCGTACGTGCGGTAACCACTGCCACAATATCATCAGCGTACCCGACAAGATGCGATTCATCAGACATCTCGAATCGTAGAAGACTATCGTATAAGGCGTTTCCAAGGTCCGGGCCTGCGTTGCTCCTAATGTCACCTTCATTTTGCGCTGTCCTTCCCCGTTCTCGTGGAGTAGGGCACGCACCTTTAAATAGTCTCTCGACATCCGCAATATGTACGCTGGAGTATGGAAACAATTTTCCAGGGACTCGAGCATGTCGCACCCCCTCGCAGAATTGAAGGCATTTCTTACGTCGAAGGTCACAAGGACCACCACTCGTCGACTCTGGTAACTATGTGCCTCGGCCAGTTTTACCACTTGGACCACCTCCTCAACGTCATCGCGCTCTAAAACCATACTGTGTTGGTGAGTAGTCTCTCGCAGCACACATTGCGTCAGCTACTCGAGGTTTGATGAGCTTCTCAAGCAGCTTCCCCCGCTGTGTCCGACATACTGAGCAGACGATATGCTGACAGCGTCTCGGGGTCGGTTTTAGTTCCTTTGCAGTGAAGAGTGGGCATTCTTCACGATTTCTTCCATCTCCGCTGCTTCCATAGAACAGGGTAATCAATGGGCCTCGGGATTTTTGGTAACCAGCTTATACCCACGGTCACATGGCTCTCTGTTTACGTCGTTGATTAGCTCCTGTCAGCAGCGTGAACCTGTTGATTTTATGACGAAGTTCCTTTTTCCGACTTAAGAGTATAAGTACCCTGCGGGTCTAAGCGTTACCTCGTCTTGGCCTCTTGTGAACTGAGCAATCCCCCGAAGTCTTAGGCAGTTCCAGTGGTAGGGTTCATCGTTGAATGAACTAGTGAATCTCTTGAGAGAGCTTCGACAAATTTTCCGGTTTTCCGATGTTCCATTTTAGGTGGAAGAATCGTTTGTCACATCGAAGGCAATGATGATCACTGGCCGTCTTCCAGTATCTCCCATCGTTGGATCGCTGATATTTACGACTCCGTAGCAAAAGTTAAGTCAGGGATAGTACCCTCGCTACCAGGGCGTCGTAATGTCGGAGTGCTTCCGGCATTTAGGGCAATGAGTCCTGTCCTGGAGGCCATCTCCAAAATGTGTCTCGCGATTGTGGTTGAGACATGGCCCAAGCTTGCGTAGATTCGCTCGGTGTGAGGTAAACGCTGAAAAACGTCACTCCCGCCAACGAACCCAGACGAAGCCGTCTTCTCGACAATGGGCCCGCATTTTCAGGTCAATCGTTCCGGACGGAGGCAGCTGTAACATTAATTTGAAAGCCGTTAACACGAGATATCACCCCCGTGCGCTAAGACAACAGAATGCCACAGCTCATGTGCAACCTACACCGAATCGTTTGCCAAATTATAAATCAATGCCATGTCAGGTCGAACCCGTTTATTAAAGCTATGAATTGTAAGTTCGATTTTAGGCCTATTTTAGAAAGCTTTTGACAGGTTATAGAATACCCTGAATTGAAGGTTAATGCAGAAATGCGTGCCGGTAAGAATACAAACGCAGTGGAGGTTTCGAGAAACAGTAAAGCGCGCTAGTAACGTTTTTTAAGGGGCGTGGATGGCGGTACAAACTGGGCCAAATACAACTCAGTCAAGTCTAGGTGATTAAGCAAAGGAATTGTCAGGCTGCTGTTGTGACCTCAGACTTCCTCGTCAATGAATTCGTTCCAGTTGGTATGAGCGAAAAATGTAATTCTTTTGTGTATTTGTGTTTGTAGTTGTGAAGAGAAAAACAGTTTGAGTTGAACTGCAAAGTTGTCAGACATGTCTGGCATTGTTTTACATAACTGCACCTGAAAAGATCGTCTGGTTTCCTCAGACAGCAGGAAATAGTCAAGGATGGACTGACTAGTGGGTTTTGTGGGTGTATCGGGTAGGACCACCTTAAGCTGGCTGCGTATCCATTTGAACAGGGTTACCCCATTTCGTCTATTTGCCGTATCGCCCCAGGAAACGTGCCTTGAAGTCGCCACCGAAAATAAGGTACTACTGCAAATCGGCCATGATGTTTAAGTCATGATCCAGTTGTTCAGTTGCATTTTATGTAGATAGAGACTATCAATATGGGTTTATCGGTAGTTTTAACTAGTGCTGTTGCAGCGGAAGAAGTTAACAGGTTGCCGATGACGACTTCCTCAAATTCATAGGCTTTTCTGATTAATAGGGCGGCGCCTATGTTGGTGTAATTTCGGATAATGTTATATTCGGTGAATTTCACATTATGCCTACGCTTTAGGTATGTCTCCGAAACGCAAAAGAATTCTGCTTTCACAGGGTTAACCAACACTTAGGCTGAGAGCAGCGATGAAGAATTGAATGTTACGACATTTAACTCCATAAATTCAAGATGAGTTTAATAGCAACGAATTGCCGCTGTTCATTTGTTTGGGCTGAAGCAAGGGCTTCAACTACCTGTTTGAAAGCTTGAAGTTTGAATAGGGATATATTGGGTTGTGGTTGTGAGAACTGCTCCCTTAGCGGTTTGACGGAGTGACAGCTGTGCCACAGTTTGCACAGTTCTTTGGTCTTCCCGGTTTCGGCTGCTTCTTTTCTAGCTATAAGTTTTAAGGTTTTGTCTAAACACAAAACCTTATTAAAATCGGTTTACTGTCTGTCCGTCTGTTTATCTGCCTGTCTTTCTGTCTGTCTGTCTGTCCGTCACACGCATTTTTCTTGGAGATGGTTACAGCGATTTTGGTAGAAAGCTGGGAACTGTGAACGCTCACGCATACAGTGAGTTACATCCTTTTACGACGAATTTAAGGGGGGGGGGGGTCTCCATACATGCAAAAGGTGGGTGTACATTTTTTTTTCATCAAATATAGTCATGTGGGGTATCAAATTAAAGGTCGCGGTTAGTACTTTTCGAAGCCGGTCTTAGTTTTGACATTTGTTGTAAAGGTGGGTAGTGCGGGGGGTTGAAATTGATAATTCCTTTAAGGGGGCCATTCTTAGAAACTGCCCAACCGAAAAATCTGTAAAAAATCAGGAGACTACCACTATATGGTGCCTGGGTTCCGAAATACCTTCCATACTGATATCTATACAAATAAAGTTAATGATATTTTACTATAATTTTTAGTAATTGACCACAAAACCCTCCTTAAGTTCATGCTAGCACTACGAAATAGGGTATAATATAGAGCATGATCTCACCAAGTTTGGTGGAAATCGCACTATTACTAACAAAGTTATAATACGTCAAAGTTGTCGCTTCTTTGCAAATTCAAGACTATGAATGTCAATATCATCCGAAAGTGGATATTCTCACATAATATATGGATATATTGGGTGCTACGTACTAAGAAATACACAAAACCTTTCGTACCTGAAGCGTTGAGCTTCCGGTTTCCCGACTTGTTTTTATAGGACAAGCCTCGGCGATAATTAGTTAGATGTCCGGTTTGACCACAGTTGCAACAATGCGATACCTCTGTCGTGGATCTTGGGCATTCCCCACGCGAATCTGTGCACTAATGAGCAATTTTAGGCATGTCCCCGAAATTTTGGCAGTTGTAACACTGCACTTCTTCATAACTCCTTGAAGGAAGGAAGGTTACTTTTTGGTGAAGAATGTCTTTCACTTCCGCAACTTCATTAACTTATTGGGAGGGCTCAAAAGTGACTAGGAAAAGTCCGGAGTTTTATCCAACTTGATCAAAAACTTTGCCACTGAACGTAGTTTTAATTGTGGGTGCTTTGCGTTTAATTCAGACATGATATCTTCAGGGTCTGTTACCCTGTGAGACCTCTGATAATCATTGGTAATATACTCAGAGTTGGAAGGGCTCGAGAGGTGAGCCCTTATTTTCTAATCAGCGTGAATATTTTCGCGTGATCATCAACTGACTCTGAAAAAAATACCCCTTATGTTTTTTAAGGACGCTTTAAGACCTTTTTCTGGAGAATTTTCAAAAATTTGAATACGCTGATATTATACCCTGCGATTGCAGGAACTTCTCCCTTTTTAGGCTTAATTGGACTAGGTGGGAAGGGCGATTTGATATTGCCTGTGGGACACTCACAATTTTTGCACTAATCTGATTCTTCTTTGGGTCCCGACGTTGAACGAAACTGAGTGGATCACCATCTTCTTCGAAAACATCTATTACTACTGGAGTGGTGCGGCCAGATGCTGTTGACACCGATGAGCCTGGTGTGGTCAGTTGTGCTGCAGGGACTTGGACAGGGGGTTCAGTTAGTATTTGATAAATATAAGAGAATTTTTGAGTCAAACAGGAGTAAGAGAGGCAGCTTGGCATTTTTTTGAGAGGTTTTCAGAGAGATATGACATAAGGGTGGGAGGGATAGTCTTCCTCAAACGATGTAGGCATGTATACTTAAAGACCGAAGAGCATGCCTACTTTTTCGGAAGCTGATGCAAAAAGTGGCTAGCCACACGGTGTAGATGGACTAAAGGAGGAAGGCTTTCTCGGAAAATTTTTGCAGGCCTTATTTTTAGTACGAGTCATGTTCTGCCTTGGTTGACGCCAAATCTACCGAGAAGGTGCCAAGGAATTTTGACTTTATCGTGAAACATAGGCATCCAAAATGTTTATTCAAGGCACGGGTCGCTCTTATAATTTCATAATCTTTGTTCACAATTTATTTATAAAATTTGTGGCTTGTTTTCATGGAAGCAAAAAATGACTAAAGTAAATGTTATGAAAGAGAAGAGAGCATCGCTGGAAAACAAGTTCCATCTGTTAAGTCATCTTAGATGAATTCATTTCTCTGTAGATTATATGCATCAATTTACATAGACATGAATATTTTTCTATTAATCGGGGAGCTTATGACGACTTTCCACCTTTTATTACATAAACTCATTCATCCATCACGGTTATTCTGTCCACGGAAGCCAGCCTTCACCAGAAATATTAATACTACCGCCCCCTACTATTCTATATTCTAGTGATCCACCATCTGCCTAGTACGGTGGTTGCGAAAAAAAAAATTAACTTTGCCAAAATATCTCGCAAATAACTTCATCATTTTAAGATCGGAAATGATTTGAGCAAATAGTCCGATATCCACTTTCCATGTTTGTAAATTTATGTACATATTTAATTGTGAGTGGAGTGTGTATGGGGCTGGGGAATTTGTTATCCATAAAGAAACCAATAAAGTATCAATGATTTCTACGCATTTAGCGTAACGTGTTTTGCATTGGCGGATCTCGGTACAAGATCAGATTCAGCAAAAACTTGAATGGAGAGTGGCCTACCAAGAGGCGCTTCGTCGCCATCTATGGCAATTTAAGTTTATAGTCAAGAGTTGAGAAGATTCAGATATCTGGGTAAACGAGTCTTTTATTAAATGGAAGATTTATTGGATTGGATTTTTTATCAAAAAAACAGTTGGATTGAGATATAAAGAGAATATCTTTAGTTATCAAACTTGAAAAGTTTATCTTTTGGGTCCAATTCGCATTGCTTATCCATCCACAAAGAGAAATCTCTTCTAAAAAACAAAACCCGCAATACTCCCTGCCCTATCCGGCCTGTGCAATCCATTTTAACATTGCAACATGTTTTTCCATACGTACATGTGAACTTTATACCCTTTTGATTGTTAAATTGAAATTTTATTAGAATGGAATTGAATTTGCCCGGGAAAATCTCCGAATGTTAGGCAACGCAAAGAATAAATGAAGAAATGAATGAATACTCGCCGACATGCATGCAAGGCATCAATTAGCTGTTTTGTAGTAAAATTTGTATCTATCGTCTTCTATGCGGGCCTATTGAACTGTAATTTGTTGCAGCCACGGATGCAAGTATGGCAAATGGGACACTTAGATTTGAAAAGATCGTGACAATCAGTGAGTGCGTTTGTTGATGTGTGATGATGTATTCTCGCAGGAATTGGGCTTTTGACAAAGTAATGAGGCAATAGGTCCTTAGTTTTCCAATCTTTCACTGAATACTAAGTACTGCAAAGTGTTGAAGTATATCTGTATTGCATAGTGATGCGCATTTGACAGATACCTGCGGTAATCTCGATTATTTCCAAGATTGATGTTAGTCGCAGGTAGTTATCGGCATCCTGTGTAAATGATAGCTGCACCTGATAGGAAATGAATTAACATCTTAATTATAGTCCAAAGGCTAGCACTCAGATAGAACCAAGTTGTAAGCATAGACGAAATTACGCATTTGTAGGCGGTTCGAGGGTTTGCCCAGTGAATTTTATACAATCTGCCCCTTGTCGAATTCGCAGCCTAGCGCTATTATGAAAAAGGATGACATATCTAATGGAGATACCTCCTCTTTTGCTTCGATAGGCGGCTTTCGTTGACTTAGTTAGTCAGTTAGTTTGGTTAACTGGGGGGAGCCGCAGCCCCGAGCACTCAGGCCATTGTTAGGCCCATTGTACTATCCCCGTAGTTGCCTATTCAATGGCTTCCCGCCTACGACGTTCGCAGGCTTTAGCGAATCTGAGAACATTCTCCAGAGGCAGAGAGTGTGCAGATTCTTCATTGAAGAAAACCTTGCCAAGGTGTCTTCGTCTGAGATCTGAGGATGCCGGACAGCTGCATAAAAAGTGCAGGGCCGTCTCCGAAACCACTACCCCAATCTTTTCCATATTAGTAGTAGTTTAAGGGGCAGTGTCCCGTCAAAAGCCCTACTAGGGTTTTCATGCCCGACTTCTTAAGAGACAACAAAAATGCCGCTCTAGTGGCCCTAGGCTCCTTCACAAGGATTTTCGCTTGCCGACAAGAGTCCAAATTTCTCCACTCGGTTGCGTGAATCCTTGCAATTTCACTCTTCAGAGTAGACTTGACAGTAGATGGTCGGATTCCAAGAGCTGGTTCTGGCCCCACCATTGTGGATCCAGATCCTTGGCGAGCTAGTCTGTCAACCTCCTCATTGCCGGCGATGTTAGAGTGCCCCGGCACCCACATCAGGAATGTTTCGTTCAGTCGGCCAAGTTTCAGCAGCACCTGATGACAACTCCACACCAACTGGCTTGATATGTTGTTGCCATTTAGCGCTGATAATGCCGCCCGACTGTTGGAATAGATTCGAATGGTGCGACCCCTCCATTTCTGTCGCAGACATTCTTCTGCTGCCAATGAAATGGCATATATCTCCGCCTGGAATATGGTCGTCACTTTTCCCTGCACCTGATCCATCCTCCATGACTGACCCGTCGGTGAAGATTATTAGGTCTGTAATCTGAAAAGACTCATGGCCACTTGTCGACCATTCTTCTCTTTCGGTGATTACGACAGTATATGTCTTTTCAAAGACGAATCTGGAAACCATATGATCGGTCGGCATTAGGGCTACCGGATGTTTTTCAAGGAATTTCCAGATAGACGCATGCCCGTTGGATTGGCCGCCTTTCCACGCCCCAATGGTATCGAGCCTATATGCGTCGTTGGCCGCTTTCCGTTTCACCTCCAAGTGAATTGGGGGTGAATTTAGGATAGCTTCAAGTGCCCCAGTCGGCGTAGTACTCATTGCTCCAGTAATACTTAGGCAACCAAGTCTTTGAATCTGCGTTAGCAGCTCCCTGCTGTTAGCAAAGTTCAGTCTTGGCCACCAGACGATGCATGCATACATCAAAATGGGTTTTATTATGGATGTACACATCCAGTATATCCGTTTAGGTGAAAGTCCCCAGGTCTTACCTATCGCATTCCTACAGCACCAGAGCAATCTGCAGGATTTCTGATATTGTTCCTGGATATGGTGCTTTCACGTTAACTTGGACTCGAAATGTGCTCCTAAGTACTTGACTGTTTGTGCCAGCTGGATTTCCGCCCCTGCTAAGGTGGGTAGCGTATAGCTACCCCACCTGACGTTCCTAGTGAACATAACTAGTCCAGTCTTCCTAGCGTTCACCGTGAGTCCATTGCGGAGGCACCAACTGTGGATTACTTGCAGAGTTGCATTCAAGCGGTCACATACTGTGTCCGCAAACTTGCCGGTAATTATTACGGCTAGGTCGTCCGCAAATGCTTGCGCGAAGACTTTTTTGTCCTCCAGGAGCCACAGCAGGGTATCCATCACCAAGAGCCATAACAGTGGAGAGAGAACCCCTCCCTGTGGGCAGTCCCTGAGACATCCTGCTTCAATAGACTTCTGGCCGACCGATATGTGGATTTTTCTCCACTCTAGCATGTGAAGGATCCAACTGATTAGCAGCGGTTCGATTCCATGCTGTCTTGCCGCATCACAAATTGCCGCGAATGAGGCATAATTGAAGGCACCTTCGATGTCCATGAATGCGCCTAAGGCGTATTCTTTTTCGGACATCGCCTTTCCAATTTTTGCCGTAAGTTCATGGAGTACTGTCTCTGTGGATTTGCCTTTCTGGTAGGCGTGTTGCCTATGGTGAAGTGGCCACTTAGGAATGTGTGTATCCCTTATGAACCGATCTACTAGTCTTTCTAGTCCTTTTAGCAGAAAGGACGTTAGGCTGATCGGTCGAAAACTTTTTGCGTCTGTGTAGGTGGGTTTTCCTGGTTTGGGAATGAACAACACCTTCACATCCCGCCATTTAATTGGAATATAAGCGTGTGCTAGGCATGCACGATATATATTCCGAATGTGTAGACCCATGGCATCCATTCCCTCTATTACTAACGCATGGATGATGCCATCCGGACCTGCAGACTTGTATCTATGGAACGAGTTAAATGCCCATTTCACTCGCTCCAGTGATACTACTTTGCATGCCAGATTCCAGTCTCTCGGTTGAGGGCTGTATGCACCTGTTGGCCCCGAGATTAGATTTTGGATGCTGCCTGGGAAGTGTACTTCAAGCAAATGATTTGCCGTTTCTTCATCGCTTTCTGTGCACTTCCCATTCTGTAAACGTAAATAACCCAGTTTCTGGCTACGTTCTTTGACCAGAATCCGCTTCAGCTTTGAGGTTGCCTCAAGAGAGTTAGTCTCTTCGCAAAAGCGTCTCCAAGATGATCGTTTGGCCGATCTTATGCTCCTCTTTAGAGCCTTCTGTGCCTCTTTATAGCGATTGCAGCTAGTGCTTGATTCACCCTTCAGTGCACGATTGAGGAGCATCCTTGTCGTTCTCCTCTGTTTTGCCAAATCCGAGTTCCACCATGGTGTTTTACCCTTCTTTGGCATCTTGAGTGGACAGCTTTCTTCGAAAGCTTCTCTCATGCTAGTTGTGATCATCTGGGTTGTCTTCTCAATTCCAGTAAGGGATTTGATGCGCTTCCCAGGGATCGTGATTCGGGCGCTCAATTCTGTTTGATACATTACCCAATCTGTCTTCCTCGGATTCCGAAATGGAGTGGGTGGAGGTGGATCCATGCCCATAACGAAATCAATGCGTCTGTGATCCGAGAGTGTGATATCGGTTGATACTCTCCACTCTCCGATCAGAGCCGCGATGTCAGGAGATGCCAACGTGATGTCGATGACCTCTCGCCTGACCATGTTGGAGAAAGTGGGTTCATTATCCACATTTAGGATCTGTAAATCGGTTCCTAATAGATACTGCAGTAGTCTCGATCCTCTTGCATTGATGTTCAAACTTCCCCAGCATATGTGGTGAGCGTTGACATCACATCCTGCTATTACCCCCATGCCTCTACTTTTGGCATATTGGATAGCTCTGATGAATGTTCCACTGGGAACTTCTTCTGCGTCGTAGGGGAAATATGCAGAGCACCATAGTATCTCTTTATCTCCCTGTTGACTTTTTACGGTTAGCTTAGCCGATGTGGTGTCGTCATCACATAGGTCGTTAACCAGGTTAGCCTGGAAGTCTTTGGAGGCAGGTGCGGGGTCGATCGCTTCTATTGGCATACAATAGGTCAGCATGTTGGAAGTTTAGGCCCCTGATTGCCCCACCAACAACCCACGGTTCTTGTATGAGGTATATAAATGTCTTGTAGCTATTGATCCGACGACTGATAAGTGCAGTCACCGCTTTACAGTTTCCTCCTAAGCTGTTCGCACTGCTCAGTATCGTAGCCGGATGGATTAGAGTCGTCATACAGGACCCATCCATCGGCTTCGATAACCTTGATTGCAAATGAAGGCCTAGCCGTTGCCGGCCGAGCCCTCTTTGCTGCCTTTTGTGTCGAAGAGTTAGGATCATCCGAGGATCGCTGCCGCTTCGGTTTCCTCTTAGCCGCAGGTGCCCCGAATGCTCCTTTCTCCTCAACCTTGGCACAGCTCTTTGGTTGTGCGTTGCCAGGAGGCGGTTTGCTCGAAGGCGGTTTGCCCGGAGGCGGTTTGCCCGAGGGCGGTTTGCCTGGAGGCTGTTTGCCCGAAGGCGGTTTGCCCGGAGGCTGTTTGCCCGAAGGCAGTTTGCTGTCCGTGGACAAGTGCTTACCCATCGGCAAGACTTTAGCTTCAGCAGGTGGCGCCGATTGGAGCCTGGGGTCAGGAGTACTGACAGAAGGGGCCTGCTTCGGTTCCTCCGTTAAGGACTGGGTCCCAATTGAATTGGTTCCCACTTGAATAAGTGGGGAATCTGAGTCTAGACTCAGGTTCTCCATCGGGGTTGGATCGTCGCGATCGAAGTTTAATAGTGTTTGCTTTATAGGTTTATGTTTTTGTTTTTTTGTTTTTTCATAGTTGGCTGCCATGGCCACAATTTTTCCGGGGAAAGTAAGTCGATCTCGGCAGAGCCCCTTTTTGCCGAGACAAGGCTAGTTGAAACTGGGGGTCGCCTGGTACCCAGAGTTCACCGTTTACGGCCACATCTTAACCCCTGTGACCATTCAGCCCTCGGCACGGTAGTCACATCTTGGCTTGGGGTTTTGATTACCGCTTGGCTTCAAGTGTCACCTCCCATTTCCTGGACGATCTTCCTTACTGAGCTCCCTCACCACGACAAGGTAGGTAATCGTCGAGGGAATTGACTTACAACAACTGGTAATAGCAAGTCAATTCGTCATACGCCGATCATGAAGAAAATCAATAAGCAACACTCTGTAGTACTAAAAAACGTCCCCAGAACTTTTTCGGCTGAGAGATTAGTGTTGCCTTTGCTGAGCAGGCTTCATCCTTTCTTCGTTACTACTTTCCTACTTCCAAGGATTTCAGCCTGACATGTGATATTAGGTATTCTCCCAGGTGCCTTAACTTACTTTGCACAAGTGCAGCAGAAAAACACCTTTTTTGGGAGATGGGTGTATAAGTTGTTCTGTTTTTTAATAATGAACTATGCTATCGAAAAAAGAGACAAAAAGATGACAGATGGTTTCGTCCAGGGCAGAGGCAATTCATCAGACGCTGCCTCACCTCTGCCCTGAGATGATTGATATGTGTACTCTTTTTAAACTCTGCAATAATTGATGGATCGCTCTGTCAGTTCGGATATTACTTTCCGCACCGCCTCTCATAACACACGTAGTACGGACATTTTTGAAGTATCCTTCGCGGAGCTCGAGATTTATCTTCACTCCCCGTAGGTCCTTTGACTCTGTCTCTTTCTCTAGTTTTAAGGGTAAGGTAAGCCATTTACTTGCTCCTCTCTCTGAGGACAATATGTAATAAGGAGTTTGTTTTCTGTATATTGACTTCATTGAATAAATAAATAAAAAAGACCACTTTTCACGACGTCAGCTTCCTCCAGTTTTCTAACTGGGTCACTGGAGCTCTTCTGAATATGACTATTCGGTATATAGCGATGATTAACGGTGGCACGAAGCCAAGAAAAAGAATCCTGCAGGTCGGCATGGTCCTTCAAACCAGCATGCAAAGGTAACAAGGCGAAGGGTTTTGGTTGGAGCCAGGTTTTTTTTTCAGTCTTCGAATTCCAAGACGCTTCTTGTCCATCTAGCAACACAATAACTACCTGCCTCATGCGGTGCATTTACTGGACAGACATGACAATAGATATGATTTTCATAACTTTTAGGGACTTAACGATAGACAACTTTTACGAATATCCAGAGCAGGACCAGCCGTTCCGAGAATGCATACATACAATGTTAGCGTGTCCTGGGAGCTGGTTTTTCATGGCATGTCTACATCTTTGTCCATTAACTAATTCCACTTTCGCTTTGAAGCATTGACCTACTCAACTCTAAGGGGAATTTCAGGCTGCTGTGTAGTGTATACTGACGCACATTCCCTCTTGAGTAGAGAGTAGCAGATTGTAACAGCGATTACCACCAGTCTCCTTCAGACCTCCTTTTGGGAAGACAATGAATATGTCATTCTAAGAATCCATTTGATGTCTGGGATATTCTTGAATTGGTACGAGTGACCCCACACCGAATGCCCATGGAAGAATTTTGACCAAGAAGTTTAACGAAGACATTTTGATATAATTGCTACATCGTGAACTCGATGTACAGAATAAACTGTGTCTAAGTTATTCAAGAAGGGCGACATTTTAGACAAGCATCTTGTAAGCAGGCAGTCTAATCAATCGCACAGTGAGAACCTTAGGAAATCCTCAGCCTGAGGATCAAACCTTTAGCTTGAATTCGGTCAGTAGTCCACCCTCAGTCACGTGACTACGTGAATATTTCGATCATATCTCCTATACTAACTTCAGAAGCTGCCGTATTGAGGCGGTTCGACTTTCTAACTGTGGATAACAAAAAAACATCGCCGATCATTTCATATGTGATGGGTTGTGGCTTAGCTTTTTTGGGTGGCAAATGTCAGTTCGAAACGTCTCACCATAGGGTCAAAGCTCTTACTGTACAAGACTATGATCTTGCCAGTCCTCATGTATTCCTCGGAAACTTGGGTTCTTAGCAAGAAAAATTGCGAACTCTTGGCCGCGTTCGAGAGAAGAATCCTCCGAAGAATTTTTGGCCCCCTACATGAGGATGGACGATTCCGTAGCCTGCACAATGACGAAATCTATGAGCGATACCATGACCGTCCGGTTGTGGATAAAATCCGGCTCAATAGGTTACGGTGGGCGGGTCACTTAATCCGTATGGATGAAGATGATCCCACCCGGAAAGTCTATAAGGGCAATATCTATGGTAGAAAAAGAAGACGAGGCAGACCCTGCCTAAGATGGAGCGATGGCGTGGGTCACGACGCCAGACAGCTTTTAGGGATATCGAATTGGTGGACCTTGGCGCAAAACCGGGATGTCTGGAGTTCCTTATTAAGTCAGGCCTAGACCGGATACCGGTTGTTGCGCCGTTGATGATGATGATGACCAAGCTCTGTAAATGTCGATATTTCGGGAACAACTTGTATCCTTTTTCAGTGGTCGTTTTGAAAAGCGTCGGTCACACTTAGTTGCGTAAAATTTGTAGTAGGGGTTCTCCAAGGCCTTCCAGCGCATAGTTTTCTCGCTCACACCATTAACTGACAATTTGCTGATTGACTGCCGTGGTACCTCAGAAATTCAGAGGGTGTAACCAAATCTTCTTTTCACTTCTAAAATTCAGGGAATTTCGTGGTGACATTATATGGTAAATCTACCTCGAATCGAATAACTTCTGTTGTCGAGTATTCAGCGCGAACCCATTCGATAATCACTATACTCGTAGATTAATTAACACGCTAGCTAAATCTGGAAAGAGAAATTAAAAAAATACGGCGCACATGTTTTACTGTAAAATTCCCGATCCGATTGCCGCGATCGAGAGGATAGATCCACGCTGGATCGCATCCTCAATCAATGCTTCTCCTGCCTCATATGTATTTTAAGGCGCGCCCTTTGAGGTACTCTCCCTCCCTTGGCATGCCCATGCCGTTATAGTGAAGAATGAGCCTTTGGGTTATGTGTGCTTTGCGCGGTTAGAAATGAGAAGGGAAGCGGAGGTCCTCAAACAGCTGCAATTCAGTGTAATACATTTTACTATAATTTCATACAGATCACCCATGGATACCCATAAATTTAAAAGAATAGTAAAAGAAAAATGAAATTAAAAGGCCATCTCCCTCTGGAGCTCTAAGGGTTAGGTTTACAGGGACAATTTCTAGAAAACTTAATAGCCTTGAAGCACCATTTCGCGCAGAGCTTTTCGAATGATCAGATAACTTATGACGAATGGAGGCGAGGCTCATGTCTTCCTTAAGGAAGTGATGACTACTTTTGTCTAGGGGCTTCTGACACTCTGATTGGGAACCTAATGAAGTCTACAAATCAATCAGTGTCAGTTACATATTTAGTAGGTTTCTGCTGCTCAATTTCCCCGCTTTTCTCACTAATTGCTTTGACGGTGTCGGTTACCAGGAAATTTACCTTTTAGTTCTTTAGATAAACTCGGCGTTTAATTTGAATGGATAATTATACTCAATAGTTTAGTGTCACTTAAAGAAAATTTTTCATTCAATGAGGGCACCAGTCATTGCTTTGAACTTTTAGGAGAATATCTGATAGTTTGAAGCTCCGGAGAGGGATCGCAGGGAAGCTTCTCCCTATAAGCGAACAGAAAACCGAAGTTGACTTCTGTCTGAGGTAACCACTAATTAGTAGCCGTTAGCAGCGTGCTCCTGTGGCGCGGCAGGATTCGCAGCATTCGAAATTTATTTCGAATGTTGCGAGTGCGAGTAAATAGATGGCGCGGATCTATCCACTTTGCGTGGCACGCCAAGGGAGTGGAAGATCTCAAAAAGTGTGCGATGAATAATTTTGTTTTAGGAGACCTGTCACAAATTAAATATATCAAGTTGGGAATTGAACACCGAAGTCTTTTTGAGTTCGTTGAATTAAATAGTAATGTTAATTGTACATTAATGAAAATAACATATGAATTGTTAATTTAAAAATATCTTAAATATTTATAAGAATTAAACTTAGAATTTCAAAAATACATATATGTGAAGAATTACTTAATTGGTGACCCCGGAACTCGCACCAAAACATCAACTACGTAGAAAAGAACCTCGAAGACTCCAAAGACTACTTCAAACGGAAAGTGGATTACGTTCAAGAACAAATCGAGAAGATCGATATGCTCCAAATGCAGAAGTCTCAATTCCTCATTGCTGTGCACGAGGTGTCATATAATTGAAAAACTCAAGCACATCATCATCCCCATCAACAAACCTTCTCTACACAGTGTACTGCGCGACACACGTCGGACCATCACCAGAAGTGGATTTTCACGCGACTTCCCGTACGCACGTCCTCCGGCACAACACCCTTTTCTAATTTCGCTACCATTAAAACGGCAGCCCCACCGCTTGCGGGGAGCGCCCGTCGCAAGATCTAGACTCATCACCATCAGATTACTCGGCTATCGGAATAAGAAGACCCCACGACGAAATACATACCAAGTGTAACCGCTGCAACTTAACGACCTGAGGAAATTCTCTTTAGTTTTACTTTAAAATGCTCGCGTGGCACGCATGTATTTTTCACTCTTCTTTAAGCGTAATGAGTTTGTCCCAACTTTTTGTATAAATAATAATAAAAAAATTGAAATCGCTGCAAGAGACGGCGTGCAAGTGTTTAACATTGCGACCCCTCCATTCTCATTGGTGGTGTTTTTGGTCTGCGCTGGATAGCGTCCGCTTCGTTTTTTCTCGTTTCGTGCGTGCATTTGTGGGTGCGGCCTGCCGTGTCGGTGTAAAGTTCACCGCGTTTCAGAATAAACTCACCGCGTTTGCATTTCAATCTCGTACTTTTCGTGAAACAAGATGTCTTTTGACAATAGGGACGCGGCGGGCCCATCGAACCCGCAAGTGACCGCCCTCGCCGTACGCGTTCCTCCGTTTTGGCGGCGGAACCCCGAACTGTGGTTCGTGCATTTGGAAGCACAATTCCAAATGTCCGGCATCACATCGGACGCGACCCGCTTCAACTACGCGGTGGTCGGCCTGGACGAAGAGTCCATACTTCTGGTGTCCGACGTGGTGAAGTCGACATCGTATGTGCAGCTCAAGAGCGAGTTGATCAGGCGCCTGTCGGCAAGCGAGTCGGCAAAATTAGACCACTTGCTGGCAGGTTTAACCTTAGGTGATCGAACTCCCAGCCAATTGCTTCGTGAAATGAGGCAATTGGGTGGGAGTAAGATCGGCGAAGACCTGATCAAGTCGCTCTGGCTGCGTCGGCTCCCGGAGGGCACCCAGGCGATCCTCGCTTGCGTCTCCGGTTCCTTGGAGGAACTGGCAGCGACGGCCGACCAGGTTCAGGAGGTGTACGTACGCCCAACCTTGGCGGCCGTTCAACCACCGTCGGATGAGGTGGGTGAATTGAGGCGCGAGATTGCTGCATTAACAGCCAGTATGGCCGAGATGAGGGCGACGTTGGACGCTCAGCGTTCGGGCGCCAGATCGCGAGCACGCTCGCGGTCTGCCATCCGAAAAGGGCGATCAGGTAGCAGGTCGTCAAGACAGTCCACGGACCCAGGGATTTGCTGGTACCACCGCAGATTCGGGGATAAAGCGACAAGATGTACGCTACCGTGTAGATTCTCTACTACCGCAAAAAACTAGGTCCGCGGGGGGTTTTGGCGGCGGCCACCCAGAACGCAGCACCACGTCGCCTAACTATTTTTGACCCCCTCAGCAGGCGCAACTACCTCGTCGACACGGGTGCGGAGGTTTCGGTTCTTCCCGTACCCCAGCATCATCAACTTTTCCCTCAACCGCTCAAACTTGCGGCAGCAAATTCCTCCCGCATAAACACGTACGGGTATAGGCAAGTGGACGTGAGTCTTGGCTTGCGTAGGACGTTTTCGTGGCGTTTCATCCTGGCGGATGTCAGCTTCCCCATACTAGGCGCAGACTTCCTGTGTCACTATGGATTGCTGGTGGACTTGCAAAACAAGTCTCTTATAGATTCCACGACCAAACTTAATTCGTCGGGACATATGGTATCTCACCCAGGCAATAATCTTTCCGTTCTTTTAGAAGACATTACCGACTCTCGTGTTCGGGCACTTCTCCAAAAGTTCAGCCAGATTACTACCAACTGTAGTCTCTCCAAACCAGTGAAGCACAATGTGCAGCACCACATTATCACTACTGGTTCCCCGATCTTCTCGAAGGTGCGTCCTCTACCATCTCAGAAACTGGCAATTGCACGGAAAGAGTTTGAACAACTCGTTCAACAGGGTATCTGCAGGCCCTCAAACAGCTGTTGGTCTTCCCCACTGCATATGGTCCCTAAGCCAAACGGCGAATGGCGCCCATGTGGGGATTACAGAAGACTAAATGCACAGACTGTTCCTGACCGATATCCAATTCCACTCATCCATGACTTTGCGCATCACCTCGCGAATTGCCGCATCTTTTCGACCTTGGACTTAACCAAGGCTTATCACCAAATTCCAGTAGCTCCTGAAGACATTCCAAAGACGGCAATATGCACACCCTTTGGACTCTTCGAGTTCACCCGAATGACTTTCGGATTGTGCAATGCGGCGCAAACCTTTCAAAGGTTCATTCACTCAGTCCTGCGAAACCTCGAATTCTGTTTCGTATATTTGGATGATGTTTTGGTCGCTTCTACCACTGAGTCTGAGCACTTAGCCCATCTCGAGTGCATTTTTCAACGTCTCCTTGAGGCCGGTTTAGTCCTAAACGTTGAGAAATGCAAATTCCTTCAACAACAGGTGAGATTCCTCGGCCATTTCATTTCCCCTGAAGGAATACAGCCCGACCCAGACAAGGTGCAAGCGATAACAAGCTTCCCGCGTCCAAAGACAGTGAGGGAGTTGAGGAGGTTCTTGGGCATGCTGAACTTCTACCGTCGTTTCCTGCCCAAGGCCGCCCATCTCCAGTCCATTTTGAACGCGTACTTGTCTGGCCCCAAAACTAAGGACACACGAGAGATCGTGTGGTCTGAAGAGGCTATCTGCGCGTTTGACAAATCTCGTCAACAACTGGCTGACGCTACGCTCTTGGCATTCCCTCTGCAAGATGCACCCCTAGCCGTTTTTGTTGATGCCTCTGACAACGCAGTAGGTGCTGCCCTTCACCAAAAGGTGGACCAAGTTTGGCAGCCGTTGAGCTTCTTCTCGAAGCAGTTGAATCCCGCTCAACGGAACTACAGCACCTACGATCGCGAACTGCTCGCCGCATACCTGTCCATCAAATACTTCCGTTTCTCCCTAGAAGGCAGGCCGTTCACAGTGTTCACGGACCATAAGCCTCTCACGTTCGCTTTGAAACAGAAGCCCGACAAAGCGTCCCCTCGTCAGCTTCGACACCTGAGCTTCATAAGCCAGTTTACGTCGGACATCCAGCACGTGTCCGGGAAGGACAACATTGTTGCTGACGCTTTGTCTCGTGTCTCCGAAGTTAACATCCCCGCCTCACTCGATTTCTCGGCTATTGCCAAGGCGCAAGTGGATGACGCAGCACTTCAGAGCCTCAAGTCCAACCCCAAATACAAATTTCGGGAGTTGCCCATCTTCGGCTCAAACCTCTCGCTCTGCTGCGAAGACTCGGAAAAGGGACCTCGGCCATACATTCCGGCCACATTTCGCAAGGAAGTGTTCCACGCAGTTCACGACTTGGCGCACCCCGGCATCAGGACAACAAACCGGTTAGTCACCGGAAAATACTTCTGGCCCTCCATGAATAAGGATATTAATTCCTGGGCCAGAGAGTGCATCGCATGCCAAAAATGTAAGGTCTCCAGGCATGTTAGGAAAGAAGTGGGCTCATTCCCCCGCACTACCAAGCGTTTCCACACCATACACCTCGACATAATAGGGCCTTTGCGAGACTCGCACGGTTATAAGTATTGCCTCACAATCATCGACAGGTTCACGCGGTGGCCTGAGGCAATACCTCTGAAAGACATCACGGCGCAATCATGTGCTGAAGCCCTCTGTCGAGAGTGGATGCCTCGCTTTGGCGTCCCTGCAGTGGTCATCACTGACCAGGGAATGCAATTTGAGTCCACCCTTTTCTCCGAGTTAGGCAAACTCCTTGGTTTTAAACGCCAGCGGACTACGGCATACCACCCACAATCCAATGGGATGTTGGAACGTTGGCACCGGACGCTGAAAGCCGCCATTATGGCACGCGACGACCCGTCCTGGACGCAAGTCTTGCCTCTCGTCCTACTCGGCCTTCGAACAACCCGCCGAGAGGAGTTTGCTGCCAGCCCCGCGGAGCTGGTTTACGGGGAGAACCCGAGACTCCCAAGCGATCCGGTCTTCGACAAGAGATCGGGTCTCACGGAGTCGGGGTTGGTGCGTCTGCTGAGAGACAATCTCCGACGCATCAAAGCGCCACCACCCACTCGACACTCGTCCATACCTGCCTGTTCGCCCAAGGAGCTGGACACTTGCACGCACGTGCTGATCAGGACGGATGCCGTCCGGAAGCCGCTGCAGCCTCCATATGAGGGCCCGTACCGCGTTCTCGAGCGGGGAGAACATTTCTTCCAGCTCGAGATCGGTGGTCACAAAAAGGCGGTCTCTTTGTCCAGACTGAAACCCGCGTGCGCCCCGAAGCAACGTCGTGTCCGCTTTGTGGATTAACGGCGAACGAAGTTCGGGGATCAGTCGCTGAAACCCCTAGGTTTCATCTGGGGGCGGAGTGATGTGGCGCGGCAGGATTCGCAGCATTCGAAATTTATTTCGAATGTTGCGAGTGCGAGTAAATAGATGGCGCGGATCTATCCACTTTGCGTGGCACGCCAAGGGAGTGGAAGATCTCAAAAAGTGTGCGATGAATAATTTTGTTTTAGGAGACCTGTCACAAATTAAATATATCAAGTTGGGAATTGAACACCGAAGTCTTTTTGAGTTCGTTGAATTAAATAGTAATGTTAATTGTACATTAATGAAAATAACATATGAATTGTTAATTTAAAAATATCTTAAATATTTATAAGAATTAAACTTAGAATTTCAAAAATACATATATGTGAAGAATTACTTAACTCCATCAAAAAAACTGATCCAGAAATCCCGTAGTCTCCTCATTTTTTCTACCTTGAAAAAATAAAATCCTTCGGGATTAACTTTTACAGTCCTTT
The DNA here is from genome assembly GCF_905115235.1 of Hermetia illucens. NCBI lineage: Eukaryota > Metazoa > Arthropoda > Insecta > Diptera > Stratiomyidae > Hermetia > Hermetia illucens. The sequence goes on along the minus strand of NC_051851.1, from coordinate 5,157,832 downwards.
AATTTTCCTGGTTAGTCACCTGAATTTCATCACGATTCACTTTTACAATCATCTGACTTCCTTCTATCATCGAACAGGGAAAACTCATTTCTCACATCTTTTGTCTCGTAACTGCGTTCACCTAAAATACATCGCACTCACAGTGGCAGTTGCCCTCAAGACAAGTTTATCCAGTCGACGGTCCAGCTGGATCGTGGTAAAGCAAGAGTAATATCTCACCTTTCTAAGCCGGTCCAAGTCCCGATAATTTTTACTCTTGCTGACTCCGACCTTAAACTTCAAATTCAATAATCTGTTCTCATTACAAAATACATACAAGGAAATCAACCCAGCCAGAAGCAAAATATTACGTATCCAATAATATGCAGCCTGGACAAACTTATGTGCAAGCAAAAAGGTCTACGTTTCTTTTTGCCCGGGCATCATTTAAAAAAATATTTTGAAAATAAAATGGAATTTACAGTTTTAAGAGAAGGTACCTGGTGGTAGGTTTTGATAAAGAAAATGAGACATTTGGAGGGTGCTAAAAACTTGAGAAAAAGAGTAAATGCTGCATATTACTAAATGCACTCCCTCGTCAGATTGTCATTGGACGGGGTGAATGAAATTTTGCGCAAGTCATAAGGCCGCGGACGACGCACTTATTCTTGGCTCGACAACCGCAACTTTTCCTCCATTCTTAAGAGTTCTATGGCTATGCGAAAATCTGAACGGCGGCGGGGTGATATTAATGTCAGAGATGTTTCCCTCCATTATGAGTGACACCACGGAAGGATCGTTGCGAAAAGTGTGCCTGTGGGCCGCAAGATCCAAACTCGGTATAAACCCAACCAAAACGCTCCAAGACAATTAAATTTCACCTACCATGGCTGAATGAACAAAGATTGGTTGAAGTAATAAAAACTTGTTGTTTCTTTTCCGTTGGTGTGGGTATTTATTCTTGCAAATACCGATATTTCGGGAACCACTTGTTCCCTTCATCAGTGCAAACAAGGAGAGGTACTAGAAGGGCGAGATTATTCAAGCTGGCTCGCGAGGGGATGTACTCCAGAAAATGTAGCGCTGCGGAACAGTCAAGAGGAGGTATTTACAAAAGAGAAACCTAACTTGTATGGTTGATTTCCCTAAGTTACAAATAAATATTTAAACTTTCAGTCGCAATTTGATGTGGTCTCTCAATTCTAAATGGAAATTTAATCTTCATGTGATGGTTTGAGTGCGGTAGGTAGGCATAAGCGGCCGCTGCGAGAAGCAAAATTAGTGCTGAGGTGGACCGTTTTGGTGCCGCCAACTTTTAAGACCATGGCGGCTGTGGGAAGGACAAGGTGAGTAGAAACTGGTCGTAGTACCCACGAATGATAGGAGCTCAGCCACCTTACAACCAGAGATCTCTTTGAGGTCTCAAGAAATTCTTTTTTTACTCTCCGGAGCTTGCCTCTGGTTACAGTTGGACAACCAAAAAGGAAGTACTTGAGGGTCTCCTCTTCCTTTCAGTGACTACGACAATGTGAATTGTAGGGTATACCAAACTCCCCGTCATTGTCTCATAAAGGCCGATTCTTCTGTCCAAATTAATCCATAATCCTCCACGCGTTTAGGTCCCATTTGTTGGGTGGTTCAACATTAAACAATTTGACAGCTTGGTCATTCAACTTTATTCAACTTATTTTTATGAATTTTAATCTAGGATTGGTCAAGATATCAGTAATCGTTTTAAAAGATTGTAATGAACTTAGAGGAAATAGAAGGGGAATAGGAGGACGATCACCCTAAGTGGCCGAAAACGACCTAGAGGGAAGAGCTATCCCAGAAATGTAAAAAGTTCCCTAAATTGTCGACTCCTTATTCACAACTCCTGCAAAACTCTCGGATGGCCAAAATGCCATCCCAACCTCAAAAATTGTTCCACCTGTGGGGAGAAAAACTTCCACACATGGTGCTTGTTAAGAAAGAAACAACAATCGAGTTGCTCCCCGTCGCAGAATATTAAATAAAAAAAACAAACGAAAGGGATCGCGAGAATTCAATCTTCCTCGTCTGAAGTCAGAGAAGAAAGTGAAGATGAATCATTGAGGACAGAACGGCACAGCATATAGCCAATTACCTCTGTATTCCATCAAGGATTCATCCCACCCGTCACTTCATCCCTACGAAGAAGAAAGAATATTTAGTTTTTTCAAATTCTAAAACAAAGAGATAGCCGTTTCACATAAAGCCAGGAAAAGAGACTCCTCAGAAGCTCGGGCGGCAATACTTTTCAGCAAATAGCCGCAAAGGCCCGTAGATCCAGAGGTTTCTGGATGGCAATAACCTACGAGACGTTAAGTCCCGAAGACAAACACAACAAACGACTAGCTCTTATGGTATTTTACCAAGGATAGGGCAGGAAACTCTACGTTACAAGGTGGGAAAGGAAATTCAGGCTTAGGAACACTTGTTTCCGGGGAAAAAGGCGTGCAACCTAAAACTAGAAATGTGAAGACAAATGTACGTGGAGCCTAGCCGGGAACAATGCTGAAAATTTATTGATTCTCTATCCGACACCACCAAATGAAATTGTGAGCCGGAATAGGTTATTTTCCACTGATTCAGAAAACCTGCAGATAAGAAATTTGGACTGAATCCAGGAGATGTTGAGCCCCACGTTGGGCGCCATTTATAATAAATCTAAAGGAAATAGGAGGATCAGACGATCATCCTAAGTGGCCGAGAACGACCTAGAGGGTAGAACTATCTCAGAAACCTAAAAAGCTGGCGAAATTGAAGGTCCGCTCGTAAAGACTGAAGCGCGAATCTGTCTATTCTAGTCTGTCTGTCGATTCTCTATCTGACACCACCAAACGAAGTTGTGAGCCGGAATAGTAAAATTAGAAATATTTTTTTTTGTTTTATTTGAGGACTTCCTCCCTCTCTCTTCCTCCTTCACCTCGCAAAAGTTTATTAGGGACATGGTCTAAATAATGGCCTAAGGATGTCAAGGAAGGGAGGAATCCTCAGGGGCCGCGCCTCAATAATGATCTGAGGCAGAAAAAACCATGATCGGGATTGTGATCCGTCGTGGATCTTCCCTCTCGATCGCGGCACTCGGGTTCGGAAACTTACGGCTCCACGGGCCCGATCGAGCTGTTTTTTTTATTTTTTTCCAGTTTAGCTCGCGTTCTGGTTTTCATCGTTAGACCGTCGCGAATTTCTTTGTTTGTGGTATATTTTTAGATTCGGTGCGGACCCACGCATCGGTATAGACACGTTAATTTTGTACTAATGACACGCTCAAAGGACCTCCCCCAGATTCTCGAGCCTGGCTAGCACAAAGGCGTGCAAGAACGTGTCAACCGAGCATTTTGATGGAGCTCCAGTCTTCGCGGGCGGACCTTCACGGTGAATTTCGCGAACTGTTTAGGTTTCTGGGATAGCCCTTCCCTCTAGGTCGTTCTCGGCCACTTAGGATGATCGTCTGATCGTCCTATTTTCTTTAGGTTCATTACAAGATACTTCAGAGAACTCTTTCATAATGTCGAAACTTGTTTGCACTGATGAAGGGAACAAGTGGTTCCCGAAATATCGGTATTTGCAAGAATAAATACCCACACCAACGGAAAAGAAACAACAAGTTTTTATTACTTCAATTAATTAATCGTTGGAAACACCGCGTAATTTCACTCTGAAAGATTGGTTGCTTCCTCCAATGTAAAGTATTCGAGTGTAATCCTGGATCCAAAGCTAAATTGGAGATTGAACATAGAACTAACCCTCAGTTCAGAAGGTTTTTATGCCTACAAGAGAACCTTTGCAAAGAAACGGGGTCTCCGGCCGAGGATGGTTCTCTGGATGTACACAGCTGTGGTGGGTCCCAACCTAATGTACGGCTCTATTATATGGTGGCAAGCTTTGAGCAAAAAGTACAATAGAAGGAAGTTTAATAAGGTTCAAAGAACCGCGTGTGCAGGTGCTACCGGGGCTCTGCAGAGGCAGATGCTCTCAAAGTACTCATGCATTTCCTCCCCCTAGACCTCTATATTAAATACGTTGTAGCGTGCAGTGCCGTCAGATTTCCTGAGTTCGGATGCTGGACGAAGTACCTCGGAATATCTGGGCATCCACCACGGACTATACCACATGCACTTTGCTGTAGACTTTCCAACCAGGGCAAATTGGAAGACAAGCTTATGATACATTATTCTTCACCGACGGATCAAAGATGGTCTGTGGAGTCCGCGCGGGGGTTTTCTCGAATACATATAGTGTTATCCGTGTTTTATGGTCTCCCTGGTTTCGCCAGTGTATTCCAAGTAAAGTGCTAACAATTCTGGAAGCCTGTCGATAGCTGTGGCTCAATCACCAAGTGTACAGCTCGAAGTTGAATCTTGAAGGAACATAAAATAAAATGCATGTTGGGTCCAATAAGTTGAAAAATTTGCAAACGTTGCTCTGCTGTGAGTCTACTCATGATGCATTGCCAAGCATATTAACCTCAAAATAATCGAGAATTGTCAAAATGATTCTCACAGGAAACAGTGAACTAGGAGCGAAAAAATATCTAAGGTTTATCTACTCAGAAGTGAATGCATATTTCACTGTACTCTGCATCTGTTCTCCCTTGCGTAGCTTATAAACATACTAAACCCAAGGTCCAAGAAAAGATTTCAAACTAAATAAATTTGGACAAACAAAATATGCATTTTCCTTTAATTTCCAATTCTCGAAAAAGGAAGCACAGATAAAATGCAAATAAACAGAACCCTAACGAAAACAATACACCAAAAACATTTTTTACTGTTTATTTACAAAATTTTAATTCACTCCAATCGGCCGAACACACTAATCCATTACTTCCAAAAACAGTAACTTGCCCTCCCATGGTTTATATAACTTCAGGAAAACAGATCGTAGCAATCCAAAACGCAAGTTTCCATTTTAGTTCAATTTTGTGTAAATTCTTCCGTCTCATCATTAACATTTTTTGTTTGTAAACAATGCCCAAAACATTTGTTGGGAATTCATTGCTGGAATTGATATTGAACGTGGTATGGATACGGCTCATCATATGGCGTTGGTTAGTCGTTACAAAGAACAGAATGTGGAACAGGTAATGGGGATCAGTCATTGTAATGGAAGCCGCCTGTTGTGTAAGACGATACTGGAGAAAAGTGCTCGCGAGCTAGCCATTATGGGATTATTGAGTGTGCGTTATTGGAAACCATTCTATGTAAAATTGAGCTATTTGCTCTGATTAAGTTATGAGAAATGACCTATTTTGATTTCTATTAATAAATAAATAGACTGATCCGTTGACAAAAGCGTAGGTTGTTTTGTGTTCAATGGGTACACATTAAACTATTTGTTTATCCATAGTAATTATACTTGTACTTCACCCCTGGGTGGGATATAGCGCGTCAACCACATCTACGCCCCATCGCTCGCGGTTATCTGAAATACGCTTCAGCTGCCCTCACGACTTCCCGAGACACTCGCACTCGTCCTCTATTGTTCTACGCCATGTGCCCTTGGGGTGACCCACTCGTCGGCCATCTTGGGAGAGTTGATTCCACTGCATGGTATAGTTCGCAATGCAATTGTCGCTCCCCTTCAATGTGTGACCTATCCAATGCCACTTACGTCCTCCTATCACATCACGTACGAGTGCGGAGCCTTATGTGGAAACCTCGGCCCATAAAACCAAAGGATGTTGTTTTTTAATGTAGTAGGTGAGATTCCACATGAAACTAAGTCTGCTGGATTCTCCTTGGAGAGCACATATTGCCATTGCTTGATGGAGGTGAGCTCCTGCATTGCTGCTACTCGGTTCGCAACGAAGGTGACGTACGACGACGATGGGCTTCTCAGCCAGGCAAGAACTGACCAAAACGTATATGGTAGATAATTCCACCGTAGTCCCCGCTTAACTCGAGTGGCGTTTTTGGTAGTAACTGCAGTGGTTTGAAGTTCCAATCATGGTATCGATGTAGCTTTTAGTGGCACTACCTTGGACTTAGCGCATAGAAGTCTGCCAATCCTACGTATAAGGTTGCTCCGTAAGCCTTCTCTAATGCATCGCTGAAGGCATATAATTCGATGTTCTGTGGTGTGTTTCAAGAAAACACATGTCTGGGAAATTTGATGTCTTCTAAACATTGCAGTTCCTCACGAAACCTGATCCAAAAGGAGTGCATCTCCATTGGCACTGCTGCGTCCCAATATATTTTTAGATTCCAGAGTGCCTGAAGGAATATCTTTGCTTTGGTCACCACCGGGCTCATTATTCCTGATAATGTGATGTTGAATTTTGCCATTATGTCATCGACGTAAATATTGTTTTTTATTGCCTGTGATCACAATGGTTCTGACGTTTTCTATCGTCCTCCTTTATCTTTATTTGGCGGTACATTTTCTCGATGTCCGCCGTGAACACAAATTTAGGAAGCCAGAAACGCAAAAGAGCGGTGAAGATGTCGTCTTGCAAGAACTGTTCAATGTGTAGAATTTCATTCAACGAGAGATTCGTGGACATCTTAGGCGATGCGTCAAAAATGACTCGTAACTTGGTTGTGGTGCTGTCTGGTCTGAAGATGTAGTGATGTGGTAGGAAGTAATGGGGTGTAGGAATCTGCTGGACATGGATCTCTTCCATATGTCCCAACTCGCGGTACTCTCTTATGAAATCAGTGTATTGCCGTTTTATCGATTCGTCTCAGGACAATTTACCTTTCAAAGCCAGAAAGTGTTTGGAGTCGCCCAACAACTTAGGATCTTTCACGAATGGCAATCTTATCACAAATCGTCCATCCTGCTCTCTTACAGTATTAGCAAGGAAGTGCTCTTCACACTTTCTTTCCTATTGAGTAAGGCTGGAGCCTGCCACCAACTCATTCAGTCTCCAGAAGTCCTGCACCTTCTCCTGAAGTTCTCCGTAATCATGACTGCAAACGGCGCAGCTATATGTGGCGGTATCATACTTCGCTATTCGACCGGAGACGATCCACCCAAACACAGTATTCTGTAGTATCGGAAATTTCTTCCCCAATCGTATTTGACCCACAGACATTACCGGCAAATAGTTTTCAGGAGAATATCAATCTGATTAGGCTGATTGAATCCAGGATCCGCACATTCTGTTGAATGGGCCATGATACGATGTCGATGAATTCTGACGGTTGGGGTGTGGTTATCTGCGGTAGAACAAAAGTTTCGATCCTGGATGAGAACCCAGTTGTCCTAGACTGGATTGAAAAATTTACTTTAAATTGAGTTATTTGAGTTCCTTGGCCGATTCCTTGTATGAACAATGCATCGAGAATTTCCTCCTCCTTCAAGCCGAGTCGTTAAACGAAGGTCGGCAGAACAATTTTTTGCAATTGAACTTGTGTGTCACTTGATCGGGGCAGTAAATCGTCGCCTCCGGATGTAGTGTTTCTCAGTTGCTCAGCTGCAGTAGAGAAAATATTGCGTCTTGCTTCCAACAGTGCAGTTCTTGACAGAGTTCAGGTTGGTATTGACATCAGGTTCCTTCAATGGTATGTTCCCATATTGTCTGGTCATTCTCTGCCAACTCGTCGATGTATTTTTGAATCAAGTTGATTTTCAGTTCGTAGTATTTCTTGGAATGTTCGTCGCTAGCCTTCTTCTCAATGTCCTGAATAAACTGCGTCAGGGTCATCATTAGCGCTGTCTGCTTTCTAATTATCCTCTGAAACACCAATCTTGGTTGAGATACTTCTTCATAATCACCTGTGAGCTCGAAATCTGCGTGACTTTCAGAGCCTTTCGTCCCGACTGTATTTTTAAACTTCTCCTTAGACGATGTTGCCATGGTGTCAGCATTATAAGTCGTTCCTTCCAATTTGCCCTTCCCGTCCTTCAATACGAGAATCAGCTTCTCGTAAATCTTGCGGACCTATTCGTAGTAGCAGTTTGCGAAGCATGGATGTTCGGAGGCAGTTTCTTCGAATGGTCTTAACTAGTCGTGGGTTCTATCAAACTCAGACAAGTATACTTCCGCCTTGTAAAGCCTGGTTCCTTCTGCGATCTGTTCGATCCCTTCACAGCATTCCCGGAAGCTGTTCCGTTTTGCTTCCCTGATCGCGTTGCTATACACAGTCACTGCATTTTTGTACCTCTGCCAATCCCCGGTTTGTTTTGCCCGGTTGAAGAGTTTTCGTGTCCCTGTTCTCATTGTGGCCAGGTTCCTGTTCCACCATGGTACATCTTTGATGATTTAACTGCCTTAGCCGGACAGCTGGCCTCATATGCGTCAATGACGACTGTGTTGGGGTTTTCCACCACTGTTTCTAGTTCCAGTTCGCTGCTGATGTCACCGCCCCCTTGAAGGTGGACAATGTTGTTGCTCAAGTGCGTTGCGTAGGATTCCCAATCCGTTCTCCTCGGATTCCTTATTATTCTTTCTATTTCGGAATTATCCTCAATGTCGAATCTGATTATCCTGTGATCAGACATAGAGGGTTCATCTGACACCCTCCAATTTCTGACCATTCCGTTCATTAGAGTATTTTCTAGAGGTATGTCTAGTACGGCCTGTCTAGTGCTGGTCACAAATGTTGGAGTGTTCCCTAAGTTATATATTCCTAACTTATTGCTAAGAATAAATTCAAGAAGGTACTCACCTCTACGATTGGTGTCGCTGCTTCCCCAGACTTCGTGGTGGGCGTTGGCATCGCAGCCGAGGAGAAATGGTAACGCCCTCTTCTCACAATACTTCGCTTACTACTTGTTCCGGTGGAGCCCAGATTTCGTCTTCTGGAAAATATCCCGATGCCACACCTGTCTCACGAGTGCTCCTCCCGGCTTCCAATGAGAATTGGATAGCCACAAGGTCTCCGGTTAAGAACTCTGAAAGACAAATGTATTTTAAATTACGTTTAAGAATTATGCAAGCTCTTGGTTTTTCACAAGAGGAGTCTCAAATTACCTGCATGCTTCCTCCTTGCAGGGGACCTCTGTATGCTTTTCACCCGGTGTCTCCTCCGAGGTATCTTTCCTCGGCTTTTCCCTGTGCACATGCACGGGTATGTTACCAAATCAGTAGCTGATATGGCAACTTCGACCTTTAATTGCCTCCAGGGATCGGTCATCTATCCCGATCGTAAGGAAATTACTCTTGCCCTCCGCCTTGCTTCTGAAGACTCTCCATAGTCGGGTATGGAGATCCTCATTCTGGGCGATTAGGAGGCCCATAAGGTCTTCCGTTTCTATTGTCGCGGCTTTTGGTAGTAAAACTGTCACCACGTGGGCTCCTGGTATATCATCCAAGAAACATGTTGACAGTTTCACCCCTTCTCAGCTTGGCAATCTAGGAACTGTGGTTCTAATCCATTATGCAGTGTCCTCCGTCGCGCATTCCACCAGTATAAGGCCTGGTCGAAAGCGTACCCCGGTGAACACAAGTTTCGAAGTCCATTCCTTGCACATCTGCCTGACGACAAGATCCTCAATGGAGTGAGTATTTGCTCGGGAAACATTTTTGGCAGTGTGGCCAGTCGAAGGCCCTTGACCGCACTAGCATAGCTAATGGTGGACTTCCTGAGTCCTGCCTTCCCTCCTGACCTGCTCAGGGTTTTCTCCCCCCTTGGGTTCAGGTTTGGATTTTTTGGGAGTATTCCCTTCATGCGGGCAGATCTCTGCTGCTCCCTGCTTTCTCGGCTCCGGTAGAGATGGCTTAGGTCTGTTCTGAGCGCAACTTCTCCCTTCTTGGGTTTAACCACCTGGCTCTCAGTATTTCGTAGATGTGCCTCCATCTGATTAACCAGTTTTTGTGCGGTACGGGGCCCCGCTTTGTTGGTTTTCGTTTTCTTTTCTTTGTTGTTTGTACTCATTTGATTCCCACGAGTATGGGAGTTAGGAGGTCTGCCGTGCCATAGCCTCCATAACATGGTAAGGTCTAATTTACTCACTTAGGCGACCAGTTATCAGTGAAGCTCCGTTCGAATACAGAGTCAGTTATCCCCGACTGCAAACTATCCAATGGGCATGGTTCGCATAACACCCTGGATTGGGGGAGGTGTTTTCTAGATCCGTAGCGTTTTGTTGATAGTAGGTTCACCTCGTACAGGGTGTGACTATCATCACTCACTAACGGTCTTGGTAGACGAGATGCTTGACCTCTGAAAAGCCACGCACCGCCTCAGGGGAGAGACAGCTCATCCTCAGAGAGAGATTGGTTGGCCTCAGGGAGCTATGTTCCGCGTCAGTCTATCCTGCAGTGCACTCACCAGAGGAAAGGAAACACATGTTTGGGTCACTGAAAACAACTCATTTATCCTTTTTCCTACTTCTAAGTCAGTTTGGTAGGGACATGTTCATATCGGATTTTAATCGATTCAGAGACAATTTCAGGGGAAGGCAGTCATTACTTGACATCAATTGAGTTCATGCTAGTTAAAAAGATACATTCATCTGCAGACATCATTGCTACAATAAAAGTATCTTTAGTTCGTTTATTAGTTCAGTGACTTTTTCTAGACCAAAGCTATATTAGACACATTCCTTCAATCATTGAAATCATAAAAAGTCAACCACGCAAATACCTACCTCCAAATGAGACGATAGCCCGCCCGGGCCCCATTTTTCTTCATGACTTCATTTTTCAACAAATTGCTCGTCTGTCAGGTGTGTTCTCACACAATTCTATTCATCTATTCTTCTGCTAACAAGGACAAAGTTCAAAAGTATTGAAGTAATTAGTAATTGTAGTCTTCGGTTTACTGAAGTCTATCTGAATCTGTTCTATCTCGGCTAAAACTAGATGAAAGATGCAGAAATACACGAGCCGGAAATTTTCATGCAAATTAATAATTACGAAAATTACATCTGGCTATGCGCGCAAGATACTCGACGCCATAGATACATAGATTTGAGAAAGCTGCTAACAAAAACTGGTGACTCCTACGCATACGGAAAACAAGCACATTCTCTAATATGAATAGATTGTAGGAGTGATGTGACAAATTTTTAATGGTACATCACTTTCCACACAGGCTAAGTGTGAGGCTGTAATTTGCTAGGCTCCAGTTTCGTAAGAATCTTTTAGGTTTATCTTCTGACTGGAAGATTGTTTCAATTTTCATACTAAGTGGAGCTTACGAAATGAAAGCGGAAGAATTCATCTGAGACTGAGCATTGTAGGGGGGCCAATGAGTATTTTTGGCCACAGAATTTTTTCCAAGTCGGACGATATCGTATCTTTTGGGTTTTGTAATTTCTTTTTGATAAAAATGTTTTGGGGAAATTTAGTCGAGTCGAGATAAAGTGGGTTTTCATGGACTGAAATTTTCAGATGTGTTTTTGTGTAATTCCCAGCATTTGGGTTTTCATCTATGTTTCTGGCTTTTATCTTCGTCTATAAACATTCTGTTAGCGAAAAGATAAACAATTTACAAATAAGCAATTGAAAAATATGTTTCCATTGCTCTTTGGTGCGAATTTGTTGTGAATTTCGTGCTGAACCGCTATCAGTTACCTAAGTTTCATTGGATTTACTTAGTAATCCATGTCAGAAGTTTTTCACCCACCACTTATCGATATTATTTGGATTTCACATGAAAGCAGAAAATAATGCAAACATAAACAAATGATTGAGATAAAAAAACGGTCTACAGCTCAATTTTCCAGTCATTGGTTCTTCGAGTAGGGAACGTGAAGAAAGAGTACGAAAACTGTAGATAAGATAACATAACGAAAAGATATAAAAATATTCTAGATAATGTGCGCCACCTATTTCAAAAAGACATTGGAATACGGACTTTTGCATTGAGGGAGTATAGTGTTAGGGTTTTGTAGTCTATACCATAAAATTGCCTGTTTAGACATGGCTCTGACGATATGGCTTTGGAGGGAGCCTTTGTGCCGTCAAAAAACTAGTGAAACTTTTTTGTCAAATTCTCCTGAATTAACAAATAAGATATTTCCCTAGGTAAGTATACAAACAGATACGAAATCATATTTTTCACCTAAATGGCCCGGTTGTGGGGTAAGGAACATGTTAGGTGCCAACTAATGTCTTTTTATATAGAGCAAAGCCAAGGCTTCAATGAGTTATTTGAGCAACAACTATTTATTTGTACTTGAATTCAACAGTAGTAATGAACTTGTTTAGTTGAAGGTCATAAGACTTTCCGAAGTTGACGTTTGTCAATCATGAGACCGACCCTCTTTATTGGTTGGTGCAAGATACTTCTCAATTCAGGATAGTAACTTTGATCCCACCTCAAATGCCATTTGTAGGGACTCAAGTTTATTCCACACTTCAGTATCTCCTGAAAATGCAATGTTACCACGTTTTTTAATAAGGTTTTCATAGCTTTATCTTTGATACACATAATCGATGACATTTAGGTACATCGGGAAGAAAACATTTGTCATTCTCCTCACAGAATCTTCAAACATTCCTTATTTCCTCAGGTGATAATTTAGCCTTCAATAACCAGTGAGTATTCCTATTATGATCCTGAGGCTCTTTTTGATACCGTTTAAAGAATCCTTCGAGCGCATGGATTCTTTTTCCCCTATGAGCGTCCTGGACTGTTCCATTACTGGTAAGTTCACTGACTACAGTCCCCTCTGTCATTCCTCTTTATTTTTCAGTATCGTATCCATGAAACCCTTTCCGATTCCACAGAAGTGTTCTGATTCCTATAGCGGTGTCCTTGCTCCTTTCCTGGCCATCTCATTCGCGAGCTAATCCAATGTATACTAAAACCTCGAGCATCCAGACCCTATTGAGGGAATCGAGCGTATTCAGTCTATTAAGGTATTCTGATACCAGTTTAGAGTTCACCTGGTTCGACCTAAATGCCTTAGTAGCCGCTTGGCTGTCGTCAAAATTGCAATGTTGTGCCCCCTGTAGTTCCTTTGGAGGTTAAAACAGGTATATCTATCTATGGTGTATATTTCCACTTGGAATATGCTAGTGTGCTTAGCCATTGTCATCCTCTCTCAATTTGCCCTGTTGCCCTACCTTTAGCTATAGCTTGTTTGTTCAGTCCCTTCACGGAATTCCCTAAAGTTATTTCGTTTTGCTTCCCTGATTATACTACAGGATGGACGGAAAGAAGGGTGGGACTATTTTTAAGGTTGGTACATATGTCACGCTGGAAAGTGAAGGCAGACCCCGAACTCACCAATTTGGGAGACAACGTTCCCTGAAGGGAGATCTTATGTTGGAACTTAAGAAATCCAAGGATGTAACCGCGGACAAATTCTTAAGCCAAATCGGGAAGACTTTAGGACAGGAAGCCGACATAAGAGCTAGCAGGCCGGAGATCACTATAATCTGCAAAGATATAGATGAAATCACGACGAAGGAGGAGGTTCGCGAAGCGTTGGAGAAACAGTCCGATCTTGCCGGACTACAAGAGTCAGTGGTGAAAACGCTAAGGAAAGCCTATGGGGGAACACAAACCGCCATCATCAGCCTACCAGTGGAGAACGCACTCAAACTGTTAGCAGCAGGGAGAGTGAGAATAGGCTGGGTAATGTGTCGCCTTAGGGAACAGGTGGCATTAAAACGATGCTTTAGATGCCTTGGCTTTGGTCACATTGCGAAGTCGTGCACTAACCCAAATGATAGGTCAAAGCAATGCAGGAGATGCGGAGTGGAAGGCCACATCAGCAAGGACTGCGGAGCTGACCCAAATTGTCTACTGTGCAAAGGAAAGGAGGGTGTGGACCATCGGCACATTGCAGGCAGCAGCAGGTGCCCGGAGTACAGGAGAGCCCTTAGCACAAATCGCAGATGAGGTTAATACAAATCAATCTCAACCACTGCGAGGCGGCGCAGGATCTACTCGCGCAAACCATCCGCGAGAAAAACGTCGATGTGGCCATACTAAGTGAACCATACCGAAACCGCGGTGGTAGCGTTTGGGTCAAAGACCAAACGGGCCAAGCAGCGCTGTGGACTTGTGGAGAACAAGCCTTCCAGGAAATAATGGAGCTCCCGGAGGAGGGCTTCATCAGAGCGAAGGTGAAGGGCATCCACATCTACAGCTGCTATGCTCCACCCAGCGCTACACTCGTCGAGTATGAGCGGATGCTTGCTGCTCTTGTTTTGGATGCAAGAGGACGTTGGCCGATCATAATAGGAGACGAGTTCAATGCGTGGGCTCTTGAATGGGGCAGCCGGATAACTAATGTCAGGGGACGTGTTCTCCTCGAAGCATTCGCGGAGCTGGACGTGGTACTGGCGAATGTTGGGTCTTCGTACACTTTCCGGGGAAGGGGCCTGGGGTCTATAGTGGACCTGACATACGTGAGTGCCACTTTAGCCAGTAGAATCGCTTGGCATGTCAATGAGGACTATACTCACAGCGACCACCAGGCAATCTGCATACAGATCAAGGGCGGATCGAGCTCGAAAAAGAGTTTTCCCAGAATGTCGGGTGGTATGCTTGGCTGGACAGTGAAAGCTTTCGAGGGGACACGTTTTCCGCGGTGCTCAAATCCGACATATCCCTGAATGGTACGGCTGGAGAGAAAGCCACCCAGATCACTCGATGGGTGACGGAAGCATGCGATGCTACTATGCCCAGAAGGCGATTGCTCCCCAGTAGGCAACCCAACTACTGGTGGAACAATGAAATCGCAAGTTTGCGAGCCGCATGTTTTCGGGCAAGGAGGCTTTGCCAGAGGCTCAGAGGAAAACCCGGTGGCGACGGTCGAGAGGAGGCACACAAGCAATTGCGTGGCCGCCTAAAGGAAGCCATTCGGAGGAGCAAAAAGAACTGCTTCAAACAGTTGTGCGACCATGCCGACATAAACCCTTGGGGCGAGGCTCACAGAGTGGTGATGAAAAGGCTGCGGAAATCACTCCAGGTGACCTGTCCGCGCCTCCTGAAACAGATTGTTACCACTCTGTTCCCTCACCACGAAAATAGGGGAAGGCAAGTTTTTGTCCAGCCAAATGACGGCATAATACCGCCTGTAACTGTGGAGGAGCTGCGGGAAATATGTGGTAGGTTCGGTGACAACAAGGCCCCAGGTTTGGATGGCATCCCCAACCGAGCTTTGAAACTGGCAGTGAAGACTAGGCCCGACCTTTTCGCCAACACCTTCGAGGCGTGCCTAAAAGAAGGAATATTCCCTGCCCAGTGGAAAAAGCAAAAGTTGGTGTTGCTTCCGAAGCCTGGCAAGCAACCTGGAAACCCAGCGTCGTATCGTCCTATCTGCCTGTTGGATACAATGGGGAAGATGATGGAGAGAGTCATCTACAACAGACTCCTGCCCATCGTCGAAGCCAGCAATGGTTTGTCGGAACGCCAGTTTGGTTTCCGACGCGCCCACTCTACGGTGGACGCAATTGGCATGGTGGTAAACCTGGCAAAAGGTACACTGATTTCTGGCGGCTGCTGTGCCGTGGTGGCGTTGGATGTGAAAAACGCATTCAACTCGGCCAACTGGAACAGAATTAAAGGGGCGTTGGCTGACATAGGTGTCCCCAGATACTTAGCGAATTTGGTGGAAAACTACCTCTCAGAGAGGACTCTCTGGTACGGGACGGATGAGGGCCCCAAAGAGTACATTGTCACAGCCGGGGTACCACAGGGATCGGTACTTGGTCCCCTGTTGTGAAATATCATGTATAATGGGGTGCTTGCTCTTCCCGTCCCAGAGGGGACTACGATTATCGGCTTTGCTGATGACCTAGCTGTGGTTGTTGCAGCAAAACACCCAGAAGATGTGAAGGTTTACGCAACAGAAACGGTGAGAGCGGTAAAGTCCTGGCTAGAAAAGGCCGGGCTGACTTTAGCGGATGCGAAAACGGAAGCGGTCTTAATAACGAAACGCAGGAAAAATAACACTGTAAAAGTGGAGGTCGGTGGACATACGGTCGTATCAAAGCCGGCTATCAAATACCTGGGGGTAATAATTGACACCAAATTGAGTTTTAGGGAACACCTAGAGTATGCATGCCAAAAGGCAGCCAGTGCCACCACGGCACTTGCAAAAATGTTGCCAAATATTCGTGGACCGAAACATTGCCGGAGGTTGGTGCTAGCCGGAGTGGTGCGCTCCATCCTGCTCTACTCGTCGCCTGTGTGGGCAGAGGCGCTTGCAAGCTCTCAGAGACGGAAGCAGGTGAACTCGGTTTACCGGCGTATGGGTTTGAGGGTTTCCAGTGCTTTTAGAACCACATCAGATGAGGCAGTATTGGTGGTGGCAGGCATGATCTCGGTTGACATTCTGGCCAAAGAAATGAGTGTCCTGTACAATGCAAGACATATGGAGGGGCATGTACAGCGTAGAAATGCGGCAAGGTCAGAATCGCTTGATCTCTGGCAACGCAGATGGGACGAGTCTGCGAAAGGTCGGTAGACGCACAGGCTCATTCCCAACATTGGGGTGTGGCTTGAGCGAAAACATGGGGAGACCAACTACCACATTACCCAGTTCCTCACGGGACACGGTGGTTGCTACAGGCAGTATCTGCACCACTTTGGGTTGGATGATTCTCCGAACTGTCCCAGATGCGATGGCATACCGGAGGATCCAGAGCATGTGATGTTTCACTGCCCACGATTTGCGATGGAGAGAAGGAGCTTAAACCAGCTGCTGGGCAGGAGCGGGACCCCTCTCTTTCGATCACTGAAAAGCAAGCTAGAAATGCTAGGTGCACATTTTTAAGACTACTGAGGGGATTTTATTGAGAACTACCGACAGCTAGCTTTTAAACGTCAAAATTTACGTCAGGACGATGTTCTTTGGGACAAAATGGATGGGTGGAATGTTTCCCCGATGAACCGGGTGATTGAGTGGATGAATAAAAAAGGTTGGGAACGATAGAAGGATGAGATCGACTATAGTCGCTGATGCGCTGATTTTGTATTGGAAACTTGAGAGACCATCACTACATCTTACAGTAGTGATGGTCTTGGAGGAAGTACTAAGATATTCGTCTTTTGTGTCAGGACAGTTTGAAGCGCGCAATTTTAAAATATACAAGTACAAAAGGATTTTTCTCTGAAAATTTGTAAAAGAAGGTAGAGGTGTATTGCTTACTTCAGATGACGGTAAGATTAGGATGATCACCAGGGCCTGACAATGTGTCAGGTCATCGGTAAGCTAAAGGTTCTGTGGAGTCCTAAGGTGGAGAGAGTACTGGCATATTGACATTTTGAAAAGGAACCACCTTAGGATTTTCAATTTTTCGTTGTTAATTCTAACTAAATATTTTCTGTAGGACGTTGCAAGTTTCTGCCGAAGAGCTGACGAAGTTTATAATGATCCACGTCTGCGGAAGCCTGTCTCGGTGTATTTTCTAACCGGAATTGGACTTCGTCTATGAAAAGGATGGCTCAACTCCGGTATCGTGGTATCGACTTGGGAATGACTATTAATCATTCAAGATTGCACGTAGAGTATTGCTAATGTATTTTAGGTTTCCAAAGATATGACTCCTGTTAGTAGAAGATGAACTCAGAATGAACCCTCAAAGATTGGCTCTTCGGAAATTGGCCTTCGCGTTAGAGAGAGGGTATGAGTTCTAGCGATTAATGCCATTAATGTTCCTCCAAAAGGATCAGAAAGGCTGGAGAGAATGTGGTGAAGGATGTAATCGAGTTTGCTTTGCATAGTATTGATTTATAAATCAGAGTGCGAACTCATGAAGGAAGAGGAAAGAAAATTGGATTGAGTTTGTGAAAGAATACGCAGCCTACCTAAGTAAAATGTAAGAAATTAAAAAGGAGACGAAAACGGCCTGTTTGGGGCAGAAGCAACTCATCAGACGCTGCCTCACCTCTACCCTGGGGCAGAGCGGTTGACAGGTGTTTTACGGAGCTAGAAAATTTTATGTTGGGGGATCGCACCCACTTGATGTTCGACCGGACCAACCTACTTCTACTTTTTTTGGTCCATGGACTTACCACTCTAGTGTCAAAAATTAAAAAGGGGAGGATAACAACTTATGGTTTCGTACCAGAGCAGCGACGGACATACGTTTGATATAATTCGCGCTGTTGTGTTTGATATAATTCGCGCTGTTGTGTTTCGATTCGATGACTCTGCATCCAGAGTAGAGGTGAGACAGCGTTTGATGAGTTGCTTCTTCCCTGGTATGAGACCCTAAGTCGTTTTGACACTTGGGTGTTTAGCCCGAAAAGAGGAGTCCATGGACTAGAAAAAGTGGAAGTAGGTTGTTCCCCATTTGCCTCGGTCCAAGATCAAATGGATGCGAACTTAGGACTTGATCTTGCTTTAATTTTTCTTTATTGAAAGATCCGCAAAACCCTTCCAAATTTGCAAAGTGAAGCTCCCGGTTGGTAGGCAGGTTGGTATCTTCTTGGTAATCACAAGAGCCCGCTGATACGCGCAGAAGTGGTCGTTACGTAAAAATTATTGCCGCCATAAACAAATTGATACAAATTGAACGATAAAAGGTAGGTGATGATAACAAGGAGAGTTGATAACGGCTGTCGATAATATTCAATTGAAATGAAGATACTGAAGTTCCAAAGAAACGTTTTTTAGGTTGCGTCTGTTTCCAGCTTAAAATGACGGCGATTTTCTCGGTAATATTTAAACGATTTCTGGGGTAAATTTGCTTTTAGATACTTGAACTATGTTTCATTTTTCCAACATGGCTTTTCACCAAATTTAACTCTCCTCACCCAATTCGTCTGGATAAAATATTTCCAGACTCTTGAATCCCATTCGTTTCCCATATCTCATGTCTGCAGCGTCCTAAAAAAAAATTCACGCTTATCTGCTCCAATGATGTGACGATATATTCTGATCTTTGTGGGTTATAAATAGGCTAAATGCACTTGTGGCCCCCTCAAACATGACGACAGACAACATATGACACCCAACAACATCTTTTCCGATATTGCAACATCAGATTATCTGTGCGGCTATTTTATGGTTTCGAGGAATTTTCTCACAAGCTCCAGAACAGAATTTAACACATTGATGGCTTAGTGTGCGATTATTCGGACCGAATACAGTCTGAAAAGGTGGGGCCAGTCAATTGGCGACGAAAATCGAGGTCCCAACATTACATGACAATGACTAAGTGAATGATGGGCGATGAGCGTCATGAAACAATGCCTGCAGATCAAATGGCTTGAGAAAGGCCGAACATGGGACGATGGGGAGATGGGGAGAGTCAAGCGCCAGGTACGGTGACGAATTTGAATGGAGGCTACAGTCAAAAGCGGTTACTAAAAGCCAAACCATTAGCAAAACAACTCAGAGCGGGTGCCTGGCTTTTGTTAATAATATTTACAAACATTTCTCACGTGTCGCCGATTTTCTGAAAACTTGATTTCTCTCCAAGTCTGGCCACAGATCACGTAAGGTGTGAAATTATTTCCCAACAATAATTATTATTATTCCCCACATCCACCGTAGTTCACATCAAATGTTTCGTCGTGTTACACATACGAGACTTCATTGGTCTATATTCGTTTGTAGGAACTTTGCGTGATGCATTTCTGATTCAATCAATCGTGACGATGACTACGGCAGAAAACGTGAAATTCCACGAAGGCGTTTTCTCATACATAAAGTCGCTTTTATGAATGCCTCCATTGGAAGCTGTGAAATCTAGTTACTACGGAGAGATTGCCAGCGAGTAATTAAAAGCTGGTTTTTTTTTGTCACAGTTTGCGAAGTACGATCTTTGCTACTTGCTTTGAAGCCTTGGCTTAACTAGAGATTATCGGTTGGATATAGTCGTTGCATTCGATGAGATGGACTTTCTCATGGAGCACTACTTACGTCACCTGATATAGATTGCGTTTTTGCAGAAACTAAACATATTTTTCATGCATTGCAGAATTGTCGTTACGAGATCTTATGCATTTTAACGATTTTTACAATGTAATCAACTTGGTTTTCATGTTTGGACAATGGTGGCCAAAAAGATATATATACTCTTCCTGTTAACTCCTTTAGAAGCCACATGAGAATCTAACCCTTCACAGTACCCTGTTTCGCAACGTACACACTTACCCCAACGATTTTCATTTGACAAAACAGTCCTGGTACGTTTTTTTGTAATGTCTAACAGCTTCTCCTTTTCAGTCTCAGGAATCAGTTCCAATCTTCCTCCCTTCTTCTATTTCTTCAGCCCTTGTCCCCTTCACAAGCGGGGACGGCTCGTCGTGATCGGTTTCCTCATTGGGTTCTATCAAATGCCTGATCTGGATACAATCGCGAGGCTTTCAAACGCCATCCAGCGTATCAAGCCATCGTTGTCTCGGCCGGGCCTTTTAATCGCTTACCATCGACTTCGATGTTCAGACCAATCTTGGCAAGTGAATTGTCGTTAGCGAGAAAACCAACTAAACACCTCTCTGTTATCAGAGAACTAGCCTGGAACCGTTTGATACATTACTTCGGACTAGACCTCCCGCTATCCCGGCTTGGCGAGTCTTCAAGTCAGGGAATCCCTTTTACCAACGAGAGGGGAGGGGAGGAAGGAGGTTATTAGTTTGGGGAACCCCTTGCCATCCGGTCCTTCCGCCGGTCGAGCTCAATCTTCTTCGCAATAGGAAGAGTTCGGACATAATACGCAACACGACCTTATCTGCCAGCGCTCCTTAGCATCTCTAATAATATTATCTGGAGAAAGCTCCCTTGTGTCTGCATAAAGCTCCTGGCGAAAGCCGTCCCACCTTTCACAAGAGAAAAAGGTGTGTTCAGCGTCGTCCACCACTCCATTGCAGAACACGTAATCAGGAGATTCCGCCTTCCAATCTTGTGCAGGTAAGACTAAAGACATCCATGCTCACTTAAAAGTTGGGTAAGGAAGTGGACTTAATCCCAGGGTCTTCTTAAGACACCGATTGATTTTGTGACCACAATCAGAACCCCGCCGCCGAGTGCATTGCTCAGCGTTCTTACTGCTGGATGCAAGACCTTCCTAAATCTCTACCGAACTAAGGAGTACGGCATCCGTCTTGAAACGCAACACCGCGCTGAGGTCCGGAGGTCTCTGTCCGTTTGAACGTAACCACAACCCCCATGAAGCTCCCACTAGGGAGTCAACCGCTACAACCGAATTGAACACACATACAACAGGAATTCTCCTGAAGTGTGTGAATTCAGGGGCTATCCCGGTTCCAATAGTACCAGTATACCCCTGGCAAGGTTTCGTCACTATTGTCACTTCAGATGAGTTCCCGTGCAGACCTTAACAAGAAGGGGAACTGGGGATCACTCCCGCCATCACGCTCGGTTCTGAGACAGTGCGATAAGCAAACGCCACTCGCAAATCTCCTTGTCTCTGCACTTGAGCAAGCCGTTTACGGATCAGCGCATACCCCCGCGTCATAGAGCAGAACCGACTGAGTTGCTCCCGTAAGAAGATGTCTCCTAGTAGATATAAGGGCTCCCAACATTCGCCATTAGCCGTGAGTCGGGACTCCAGCTGCAGCCCTGTCTGCTGTTGCTTTGATTTGCTCGAAGAAGGCGCGACTCTTCTGGCATATCGAGTCTCAGCAGACTATCATAGGAAACGTTCCAGAGGTCTGGCCCAAGGATGGATCCCTGTCCTATACCTGATGTGATTTTCATCATCCTCTGACCCTCTAGCGTCTTATAGAGCAGGGAGCGGTCTTTCAAATAATCCCTCAATATCCGCAAGAAATAGCTTGACACATGTAATGAGTTTTCTAATATACCTAGCATATCTGTCCATCTTACGGAATTGAAGGCATTTTGGACATCAAGCGTTATGAGGAGCATTATCCGTCGTGATCGGTGGCTGTGCGTCTCGGCTCGATAACCCGCATCCACGATCTCCATAACAGCATCCACTGTGGATCTTCATGTTCTGAATCCGAACTGCTTTGGGGATAAGCCCCCGGCAGCGCGGATCGCTTCATCGATTCTACTCCTGATGAGCTTGTCGAACACTTTCCCGGCCGTGTCAAGCATACACAGCAGTCGGTATGCAGACGGGAGCTCCGGGTCTCCTTTTCCCTTGCTGATCAGTGCGAGTCTGACCACCTTCCAGCGACAAGAAAAAATGTCCTCCTTCAAGCAAGCGTTGAACGCCCTAAGCAGCAAGTCTGGCCGTTCGCGGAGCACCAGTCTGTAAACTTCCGTCGGGATACCATCAGGACCTTGTTTTTCATGTGAGAATCGCTTCTTCGAGCTCTCTGATTGTAAAAAAGGGGCAATTTTCAACACTTTCCGCGCTATTGGCATCAACCCGTACAAGATGTCTGGGGAAAAATGCCCGTACAATGCGCAGAGCCCCGATTTTCCGGGTGACAAGCTTATAGCCAAGTCCCCACGGGTTCTTATTCACCTCGTTGACGAGGTTCTGTCAGCCGCGAGCTTTGTTTTTATTTATCGCTCTGCGGAGTCTTATTTTTGCTGATCTATATTTTGCCTTTATGGTGCATGCCTCCTCGTTGACGTGTAAACGAGAAAACGGCGGAGCTTATGACACTCCCTCCGTAAGTCGGCAATTTCTGCCGTCCATCAGTAAATATAAGGCCGGTCGCGGCTGGGGCCCTTCTGGAGCATGGAAGCCTCACATACTATCGTTACGAGGTTTATCGTGTCAGTGTCAGCTGTAACGCTACCAGCCCCCGGAGTGCCCTCCAGCGCAATTCTCCCCGTTCCAAGAGGTTCGACGAACTTCCCGACGTTCACCCTGTACTGGTGATCGCTTGCCCAGAAGTCTTCCAGGACTTGCCACCCATACACCGATGATGCCAGAGATTCTGACGTAAAAGTGATCTCAGTGAGGCTTCTCTCGCAGCCTGAGTGCCGAAATGTTGGCGTGCATCCGGTGTTTAAAACTATGAACCCGGTTTTTGCTGCCATTTCCAAGATGGCCTGGAGTCTGGCTGAGGCATGCGTCATTCAAGAGCCCTAGCATTAAAATCATCACCTACCAGGATTCCTCCCTCCGTGCCCGAAGCGGCATTGCCCAGATGCAATGTTAATTTACATCAAATGCGGATCATACCATTCGCGCCCTAGCCCTTTCCAATTCCGTCCTAAAGATTGGACACCGTTGCGAACCCGCAGTGTGTGCGACGCTGTCTTTAAACGCGTCTCGATCCCTGCAGCGACCGTAACTTTCACTTTAATTGCAGGTCTTCGCTTGGTGACCTATCTCATTGCATCACCGGCATGTTGGCCTCCTGTTCCTTGTAAGTTGCTGACCTGCGTCAATGTTGCAGACACCTGTAGCACTCGATGGAAGCTATCCGCATTCGTATCCATCTAATATTGATTTTCCCGCTGCTAAGCAGTTTCCTCGCATATTGGGGGAGGGGGGACTTTCACCACGGCGAGTTTTTGGTCTTGAGTATTTACAGATATCCGGGCACTGGTGACCTCCGGACATTCACCCTTTATGGCCTCCTCCACTTTTCTATAAAATCTTGGATTTCTAGAACGCACATAGGTTCTAGACTAGAAACAAGAGCCTTCTCTCCCAATAACCCCTTGGACCCCTTTGGACGACGTACTCTTGCTAGTTGTTTTCGACTCGTTCATTCGTTCAACAAGGACTCAGTCACTCTTCATTTTTCGTATGGAAGACGGTTCTACTCCGTTGTCTTCGGGTTCATTCCTGTAGCGGATTTCAACAAATGGCTTGCCTTCTGGCGGCTTAATGAACCGAGCTGACGGACTAGCTCTTCCTCCTTTCCTCGCCTTTTCCGTTATTGGCTTTTGGTTTGTACCCTCCTTGTCTTTGGACAGACGGGTCTCTGGCGGCGTAGTCAGTTGTTTTCTTTTATCCTTCTTCGCCTTCTTTGTTTGGACCCTTGAAACTATGGTAATAAGGTCTCCTCCAGGTACCTCGGGTTTCGGCATCGGTTTCTGCTTTCCAATCGTCTTCTGCTGCTCTCCACGTTCGCCTGTAGAAGGAGATTTGGTCCAGAAGTTCCTCCAGTTCCACCAGCCCGTTTTTGACGCATTTGCTGACGTTCCTCTGGAGGAACGTTGCCGACCGCATACGCTTCACCACTGCCGCGCATTTCCTGAGTAGCCTTTCTTCTTCGGGTCCAACTAGGGTGATCGTACTCATTTCGTGTCCGAAACCACCTGCTCAGGACTAGTAATTCTGTGGGCTTTTTTTTGGAACCGGAGCAGGATATTGGATAAGGTAAGGCTTCCCCTTTATTTGGGCGCTCTGGTGTCACATCGGATATTTCAGCTCTCGACGCACTCAGCTCTTCCTCCTTCCCTGCTATTTCGTCAGATTTTTTGTTTGCTTAGATTTATTTTCCATGGAAAATTAGCCAGAGCCTCGTGTGCAAGGGAGCAGACTACAATAGTCAGGAATGGGTGTACCCTCGGGGACACAGCTGATCCCGGAATTCACGGACAGATCGGCACTCGTTTGTAGCAACGTGGTCTACTACAACCCGAATGGGCTGCCTCCTGATACACGTCACAACTACCATCTTGGCGGAGCTAGGGTCACATAAGTTGGTGGCTTTCTTTGGGACTTGCAGATGTTTCAACCACTCACTCGGAGAATTGGGCGGGATCCTGGATGTCCTGGGATGGATGTCCGTCATCAGGCGTGAAATAAATTTCATTGCGAGGCGGTAGATTTTTATTTTTCGGTTAAAATCTTGTCACAGGATCCAATTGATATTGCGCACTCTTCAACAAGCTCTCTTATGGTCAGATATTAATTTGTTGTGGAAGAAAGTCCAAAACGTCCATCGTCTTGAATCGACCATTTGAAAGAAGTCGTACGTCCGAAAGTGAAAGATTCGCTAACAATAGAGTAGCAGACTCTACGCTTATTTCCGGCGACTTCTAGCATGTTAACACGATAATTTCACACTGTAGGACTCGAGCGTCTCCGACGGAAAAACTGTCATCCTACCATTAAGCTCTGCGTAGGGTTCAGTTATTGGGGGCGGATATGGCCAAACTCTTATTCTAGACCGCTGATTTTCGTCTCCCAATTGATGACTATAAAGTTAATTTAGGATCCTGTACTCTCGCCGTACTCGCCGTGTTGACTTAACTCCCTCTTTAAGACGGTGCGACTAGCGCAACGATACCAGTTTATACTGAGTGCAGACGTAGCAATTATATTGGTGGATGCAAGACCTACCTAAAGTCTCTATTGAAATAAGGGGCCCACAAGGCGCTCTGTCCGCGATATGGACATAACCACAGCCCCCATATAGCTCCCACTCGGAGGCCAACCTACTTAACCGAGCCGAGAACACATGTCCTAGGAATTGTTCTGAGGCATATGAACTTGGACGGCCGTCCCGGTTTTCACGGCTTTGTGACCAAAACCACTTCAGATGAGTCCCCGTACAGATTCGGGTCTGATCGCCTAAGGCCTTGGAGCATTGGTCTACTGCATCACTGACAGGAAGTCAATGTGAATACCTGATGCCACCATGTGGTGGTTCTTCTTGGTCACTTGTGCCATCTTGTGCTTCGATTCTGTGCTAAAATCGGTTTTTATAGTCATTTTATCCTTGATGACGGCTCACGTGTTGAAGATTTTTTCGTTCCGTTTTTGGTTTACTTCGTGAGTTCTAAGTCTTTGTGGGAAATCTTCATGGGGTTGCTAGCTTTGTGCCCACTAATTCTCGAGTTGTTCGACGACCATCTTCTTTTAAAAGAGTCTACAGAAGACCTTATTCGAACTCGCAAGGTTGATGGACACTTTGAGGTCAAAGTTTCCGCTACTGCGGTTTTCATTGTTTGTCCATTTTCGTTTTATAATTTTTATGATTCAGTTGCCTTTTGACCTCGATTGATGGTGAATAGTAGTAAGCGCGGAAAAGGTGAGCAGAAAAGGTGTCGTCATCGATTCTAGATAGAGCCGAGGGCGGATTGTCCTGGGCACGAAACAGCGGAGCAACCACAAGCAGGCAACACACAAGTTTTCCCCCTGTACACTCTCGAGTGTGGAGAACTAGGAAACTCGGTACTTACGTTCTGCTAAATTCTATCCGCAGAGCCCTTTTCGTCACCGAAAAATCAGAAAAAAGGACGTCAATACTGACCCATCAATTCGTAGCGGCCGTAATCCCTTTTAATGGTCTGCCTCGGGTCACGTTTGTTGTTCACCAATCACTGGTACTCAAATCCTGTGTCCTAAGGAGCTTCGTTATTGATTTGGTACGTCTCGCCTGTGTTCTCGACCAATTGATGTACAGACAATATGGGATTGTATGGTTCTATAACGGTGGTTGATGCTTTTGGCTGAACCGATACCACCTCCCAATGTTAGGCTAAGTTGGAATCCTTGGAAATAATCTCAAGATCCTGGTTCGTACAGCATCCAATACTAAATCAACCAATATGGCATATGTAGCACGTATTTATTGCCGGAACTTTGGCTCTAATTTGTTTCTCAACATTGACCGTTCATGGTTTTATTTTCAAAAAAAATTACAAGTTTTTAATTGCCGCACGCACTTTTTCTTCGAAAACACACTTCACTGTCTGAGACTTGCCTATAACTAGAATGAAGTTCATCAGCTGTAAATCCATTAGCCGGTCTCCCGTTCCGGTAGTTTCTGCAACAAAAATGCATCCTCCCTAGCCTCAACCAGACCAACCGTTAGGTCTGCATTTCGAAATATATGAAAATTCGGATTCAAAATGCCCACTTAGCTCACTAAAAGCGATAAAATTTGCAACATGAGTGAAAACTGTCTATTCAAATTTTTCCTTCCATTTAGGCATTCTTTTAAGGAAAAACTAATTATTTCGTTTCTCTTTCTATAATATTTTTTATCTATTTCAAGCAACGAACAAGTGGTTCCGATTTTAGTAAATTGATGAATAATCGCATTCACTTTTGTGTAGGAAAGTTAACAAAGTTTTGAACTACGTACAATCTCTCAATAATATGAAGATACTTAACTGTGTGCCTTAGAGATTTCGTAAAGTACATTTAGATATTTCAATCTGGAAGAGGAGAAATTTGATTTTTTCCAAAAGTCATGCATCTAATTCAATATTGGGAAAGATTGGAAGTAAGACATCAGAGACAATATAGGAGAAAAGAAGTATCTTTTCAACAAATTGAAGGTTTTGTTAATCAATAATTGATGAATCTTTCGCTTGATAAAAAAAGATTTCATCTTGCGGAATCTAAAGCTTGCGATTGATAAGAGAAAAGATTCTTAATTGTATCTGAAATTATTTTTAAATGATTCTGATTTTAGTGGGATGACTAAATGCACTGAAAGAATGTGTTCACTTTATGCAGTAACTAAGAAGTGATCTCTTCAAAGCCGCTATTGCCCAACTGGCTCGTTGGTCTAGGGGTATGATTTCCGCTTAGGGTGCGGGAGGTCCCGGGTTCAAATCCCGGACGAGCCCAATAGAAGTGTTCTTTTTGTATATTTTTACAACTTTTTCTAATTTATTAAATTCAACGAGAAGAACGAGTCGTTCTTCATAATTATTGCTGATAACGATAACATCATTAAGATATGACCCAATTGTTTTTGTAAATTTTTTTTTCTTCATTCATATGCTTCGAGTACAAGATAAAGATACGTGGATGAGACTATGGGACTTAATTGTATTCTATAAAACAACCAAAGAATTATATGCAATTAAAATTCAAGCTGCGTTAGTGAACGGTGTTTGATAAGATACTCATCAGCGCATAATTATTCTTCTTGTTGGCACTTCTTTGAACCTTCCCTAACTCGAATTCCATACGAGGTGTCAATGCGTACTTGAATTCATTTAGTCAAACAAAGACGTTACAGTAACACCGCGCGGATATGATTGCGATTTATTGAATTGTTCAATTAATTTTATTCAAGTCACATTTACACTCTTTCTATTTTTGGCGAATTATAATGACGTCCAAGGAGATGCGGCAAAAAATTCCGTTCTACATATTTGGAATTGTACAAATTTATTTGATGCCGAAAAGTTTACAAAATTACTTGGTTTTGTATAGATTGGCGTCAAACTCCTTGGGATGGATAAGATATGAAGCTACATATGTCGATGTCAGGCGATGATGGCTTTACGGTTTCTTGCCAGGGCAGAGGCAAATCGTCAGATGCTGCCTCACCTCTGCCTTGGGAGTAGCGTGACCGAAGCGGCTCGCAGATGTTATGTGCTGTACATGAGGTGAGGCAGCGTTTGACGAGTTGCCTCTGCCCTAGTAAGAACCCGTAAAGCCGTCATCGCCTGACATTTTTTTAAAGTTTGGGTGTTAAGCCCTAAACGAGGGGTCCGTGGACCAAAAAAAGAGGGAGTAAGTTGCTCTCCATTTGGTCCGGTCCAGCATTAAGTTGATGCGGACCCCACAATTACCAAAAAAAAAATATGTCGATGGTTTTTGAGTGGAGATAGTTACAACGTAATTTGCAGAATTTAAATTAGTTTTGATAATGGAGTTAATTTCTGTAATATTAAATCTATAGATTGATTGGAATAATGCAGAACAGAAGCAGAAATCAGTACCTCCTAGCTCATTTGCAATTCACAATTTATTGGTAAACGTTTGGTTAAGCTTGAATTTTCAATTTCATCTACGGAAAGGGTGGAGTGTACATCAAGGGAGAACCCCAATGTATACTCATGCCGCTGCCCTCATTAAAAAGTAATGACGCCCCAAGACGGGTTTTTTTTCGATATCAGGTTGAATTTTGAAGAGAGAGGTGATGGGGCGAATTCCCTCGCACTAACTCCGTCAAAGAATTGTGTTGATCTCCTAACTTAAAACATTGTGACGTCTCAAAATCAGGCTATTTTGGTTGCAAACTCCTCCCAGGTAAGTAGCGCAGGCAGGGAGAAGCGGGAGTCCTTTTTATTATGCCGAGATGGGGTGAGGTGGTTTTGATATCATCATTCATCACTCGCAACGCCGGAAAAGTATACAATAGAAAAAAAATGGCTAAAAACTTGAGTTATACTCCCTCCCCCTCAAAAAGTTGGTCGACCCACTTACCCTTCAGAGTGGAGTTAGTAAATCATATTTTACTATGGTGATACAACGGAGCTAGAAAAGAAGTATCTTCCTATTCCTCCTACGAGTCCTACACACTCTCTGCCTTTGGGAGTAGGACTGAAAATCCCCCTTTCGCTCTGTTAACTCCCCACCATTTTCGAAGATGATGAACCTTGACCAAAAGTTTTATTGAAGAATAGGCTGATTTTGAGCTGAGTATTTTCTACAGGATAACTGAAAAGGGCAACTTCAGCTTTCACATCTTAGATAGTATTAAAAGCAATGGACCAAGTTCTATGAGGGATATTTTAATGACTTGGCCATAAGAAGTGATTTTTATTATTACTATTTTCTTATCAATTCTTTCAGTTGAAGTATTCTGGTCCGCAGAGGCCACCGGCCCATCAACAATCATTGAAAAACGTCAAAGTCCGCAATTAATGATAGTTTGGGGTGGAATTTGAGCTAGCGATAAGAAACCTTCTGGTTTTCATGCATCGGGAGTGGGACCTAATGTCGCCCTTCCATGCATTTATACACAGAGTGTTGAGCTCCTGCAACGGTACATCTTCGGACTACCAAATAAACACCTCTCCACCTGGACGAAACCGTCAGTCAAATTTTTGATTTTTTCGATTCTTAATGCTTGGGGTGCTACGCTCCAAACTAGGGATCCATGGACTAAAAAACGAGGGAGTAAGTTGCTCCTCATTTAGTCCGGTCCACCATTAAGTGGATGGGGACTTAGGATCCCGCAGATCCTAAACAACAACCTCTCCATCGTCAGAAAGCTAGCCTGGAACCGTTTGTCACATTACTTCGGTTAGTCACCGAGCACTCCCGCCTTGCAGAGCCTTCAAATCAATGTCGAGTTTAAGTAGTAGGAAGCGTTCCAGAGGTCCGGCCTTAGGATAGATCCCGCCGCTAGTCCCGACTTAACCTGCATCCTCCTCTGACCCTCTAGCGTTTCGTAGAGCAGGGAGCGGTTCCTCAGATAGTCCCTCAATATCCGAAAGAGATAGTTCGGCAGGAAAGTATTATCTAATGTGCCTAGAATGTCTTTCCGCTCCCTCGCGGCCACGCGCATAGCAAACGACATCATCAGGACCAAATGACTGCATTTTCTACCGCAGCAAAATCACTCAATACTGCTCCTCATCAAAAACCAATCGCTGCACCAACTCGCAGACGTTGCCTGGGCAAAACTCTTCCTATTCTCAGGGAAACTAGAGTTGCCGGCGATGTATGCTGCGGCCATGGCTTCTGAAACATTCGAAAATTGGCTCTACGTCTCCGGCCGCAGCACGAAGCTACGCTTCCCAGTCGACTTAGGCTCTGCTCTCTCCAATGTCCCGAGGCGCTACGCAGCTAAATAACTCCAGAAGCATAGCGTGACATTTTAAGCCGCCAACGGGACACCCATTTCGATCTTCGGCACCCAGTAGCTCATCTAGCATCTCAGGCTACGCCGACTCTTCACCATCGCCAACGTGCTGACAGCCATTTTGGGAACTGATGCTCTCTGTCACCATGAGCTTTTCATCGACCTGCGCTATGGACGCCTCCTGGACGGACTTACCAGTTTCTCCACGGCTTGTACTATCGGCCCGCTTCCGGACGTGCACCTCATCAGCGCCGTATTCACACCATTGCTTCCCGACGGCTTCCTCACCGACGCATATTCCGATAATCTCACCAAGTTCATCTAGGCCACCGTCCCATCTGAGGAGTTGGTCTCGATCGCTATCCTGACGTTTCACAGGCGGCTACCCCCCCGCAGAGTTCCACCGTGCCTACTCCACATGATGCCATCTGTCCAGTACCCCCGGCTAGACACATATCACATCATCCCTTCGTTTTGAAGGACTTGGCCACTAGCGAATACGTCTTCTGCCGAATCGATGCTGTTAAGAAGCCGCTGGAGCAACCTTATACAGGACCGCATCGGACGACTGAACCCTTTTCTTGGATGTTAACGGTGTCGAGAAAACACTGTCGAGAGACCACCTCAAGCCAGCTTAAATCGAACATCAGTAACCATGCTCATCCTCGGGTCAGCCGCCTTCTGGAACGCAAGGACTATCCACTACGCCGAACTGGGAACCTCCGACGACCATGACGTCTTCTACATCGCCGGGCTCGTCAGCCTTTCATCACAACTGAAAAGAACTCTTTTCGCCCAACGTGAAGGTCATTGGAGAAGGAGTGACTGTGACGCGTCGATTGCTTCGGCATTCCTTCTAGCGCACGAAGTGCTTCTCTCGCGCAAGCAAGTGCTGGTTCAGCGCGAGCTTTTCTTCCTGAGTCGATCTCTTTCTCTTCCGTCCTGCCCGTCAGCGCAGTCACACGTGTACTCGAACCTCGTTTAGTAAATTCATTCCGTGGAATTATTTGTTTTATTTGCAATAAAGGTACTGGTTTAATTTCAAATCTGCGTTCTTTCTCATTCGGGCCTCCTTTCTTGTGATGTCGTTAGCGGCAGAGCAGTCCATCAGACCCGAGGAACGTTTAAAAAATGTGCATAGATCCAGATAGGATAGGAAGGGAAGGTTCGGAAAACGGATGGGGGAAGGGTAGTCCACACAAGGGAAGCTTTTCTTGAAGAAGAGGGATCGGGTGAATTTACGTTGCACATTTTCAAGGGCAAGACAATCACAGTTACGGGAGGGTGACCAGATCACAGAGCAGTACTCGAGGGTATACCTCCCGAGGGAATTAAAGAGAGGAGGCCTAAAACTTGACAATTTTGCTGCTCGATTGGTGATTTCGAGGCAATGGGTGTCAAAGCGGAGTTTATTGTCGAAAGTGACTCCCAGGTCTTGAGTGGAATTTTAAGCATGATAAGGAATGTCCGTTAAAAGAGTAGGAGAAAGAAGTGGATTAGGATTTTACTGAGTGGCATATAGAGTGACACTTTCTGACGTTTAGCGCTAAATCATTAGTCGAGCACCAAAGAATCAGAGTGTGTTAGATTGAAGGGATATCCAGTCCATAGACGACGATATAGCGGAAAACAGCATAAGGTCGTCGGCATAGAGCAAACAGGGACAAGTAAGAAGGGGGAAGGTCGTTGATAAAAAATAAAAATAGCAAAGGACCCAGAATAGACCCCTGTGGGACGCCAGAAGAGGGGGAGAAAGAGCGGGAAGTACAGCCGTCAAAAGAGACGCGGCAGGATCGGTTGGAAAGGTAAGAGGCAAGCCATAGAACAAGTGGTATGAGAGCGCTTAGAGACGAGAGATGAAATAGAAGTATCTTGTGATTTACAGTGTTGAAGGCTTTAGCGAAATCAGTGTAGATGGTATGTACTTCTTGCCGTGAATTTAGACACTTGGCGACAAAATTGGTAAAGCCAAGCAGTGGACCTACGCTTAACAGAGCCGTGCTGATTTTTCACTATGTGGTGGCCGAAGTAGGCGGATAACCAGTCGCTGACATATCTTTCCAGGATTTTGGAACAGGAGGAGAAGAGGGAAATGGGACGGTAATCCTCGGCAAGCGTACGATCGCCCCTTTTGTGTGTGGGGATGATGCGAGCTTCTTTCCACAAGCCGGGAAAATGATTCTCTTCAAGGTTTTTGTTGAAAATAAGAGATAGGGGATGGGAGATGGACTTACCAATTTTGAGCAAAAAGAAGTTTGGAAAACCATCGTAGCCAGGTCCGACATTGGCATCAAATTTGTCAATGAGGTACTCGTCAAGGAGAGAGGTAGGAAGGGGAATGGTAGGCGATGCGGGGCAGGCTACATCAACTATCGGGAGAGATTCGGAGGAAGGAGGGGGAACATAGACTGAGGAAAAGTAGCGGCAGAGTAAATCACAAGACAGTTGGGGGGAATTAGCTGAGGAGCTGACGGAGGGAATAGCCGGGCAGGACAGCGGGAGTTGCGAATGTGGGACCAGAAAGGTCTGAGGTTTCCGCGCTTTAGTGAGTCTTCAACAATGGTCAAATACTCGTTTCTGGACTTACGTATTAAGGATTTGACCGAAGAACGTAGAGATTTTAGAAAAACTAAGTCAGCATAGGTTCTAGAGGACAGGAACTTCTTCCTCGCAGTCTGTCTGTTTTGACGTACTTTTTAAGGTTTTGTGTAAACACAAAACCTTATTAAAATCGGTTTACCGCTTGTCTGTCTGTCTGTCTGTCCGTCACACGCATTTTTCTCGGAGACGGTTATAACGATTGACACCAAATTTGGTAGAAGGGTGGGAACTGTGAACGCTCACGCATATAGTGAATTACATCCTTTTACGACGAATTTAAGGGGGGGTGGGTCCCCATACATGCAAAAGGGGAGTATACATTTTTTTTTCATCAAATATAGTCATGTGGGGTATCAAATTAAAGGTTTCGGTTAGTACTTTTCGAGGCCAGTCGTAGTTTTGACTTTTGTTGAAAAGGTGGGAAGTGCGGGGGGATGAAAGTGGTCATTTTTTAATGAACCCATTCTCAGAAACTACCCAACCGAAAAAACTGAAAATCAGGGGGCTGCCACCCTCCATACCGATACCTGTTCAAATGAAGTTAATAATAGTACATTACTATAATTTGTAGTGATTGACAGTAAAACCCCCCTTAAGTTCACTCTAGAATCACAAAATTGCAGCAATGTAGGCTACAGCATAGAGCATGATCCTGCCAAATTTGGTGAAAATCACACTATTACTAACAAAGTTATACTAGGTCAAAACTGTCGCTCCTCTGCAAATTCAAGACTATGAATGTAAATATTACTTGAAAGTGGAAATTTTCACATAGTATATGCGTATTTTACGTGCTACATGCTAATGGGACAAATGTACACTCAAATCTTTTTATGAAGGAAATACACAAAACCTTTCATACCTGAAGCGCTGAGCTTCCGGTTTCCCGACTTGTTGATGATATGAATGAAATATGCGAAATAGTTGAAGTATAGTTGGAAAATTGAAGGATTTGTTTGTTTCATACAGAAATAGGAATTACGCACAAAGTGCCAAACTCCTGTCTCAGACAGACTATCGGCTAAAATACCACTCTTGAGCGTCTAGAACTTTGGCCTGGAACCGTTTGACACATTACCTCAGACCAGGGCTATTCAGTATAAGAGGAAAATCCTGTGGATTCAGAGAACCTCAGCTACTCTTGCATTTCTCATATCCATCTCCCTCTTTTTCGTCTTAGGAACGCCCTGAGTATAACGTGCTAGTCGGGTCCACGTGCCTTCGCTCGGCAGCATGGCCTTAATTATAGTGTCCGGGGACCCAAGACACCCTTCCATGGAAAGGTGATGGCGATGGCCTTCCCACTTTCTCCAGAAGAAAAGGGTGTGGCAGGCATCAACCACCTTGCAATAAATGCAGTCGGGCGACCGTGATTTTCCAATTGTGTGCAAGTAAGATTGAAAATACTCGTGTCTCTGAATATTTCCCGCCTTTCCTGAGATACATATGCCTCCGCTCGGCATCATGGAGAGCGATCGGAATTATTCCCACTATCACCATTACTGGGCTCCGAGGCGGTATGATAATCGGCCGCAACTCGTAGAGTAGAGCGTATGTACTTGAATTAGGCGCTTACGGTAAATTTCCTTACTGAGGAAGTTAGCTCATATTTCAGAACTGCAAAAGAGGATGCCCTGAACCGCACTCATCAGTAAGCGACGCCTCCTGGATAAGGGAGGGCCTTGTCTGCGGTGTTGCAAATCTGTTCGAAGAAGCTTATCTTTCGACTTTGACGTTTTCACCAACCTGAATAGGGAGGATTGTAGGAACCCTCTCCTTGGTCAGCACAACGACTTTCTCCAGAACTAAGAACAATTCATGTTCAGCCATCCATCTGGTTACTCGCCATATCACCATTCCCTGTGGTGCTGGCTGTAAAGAATGTGGATTTCTTATGCGACCCCATGAAATTTTGACAGGGAGATTTTCCTGATGTTCCATCGGATGGAAGTTTGCAGGACGACAGAAGAGCCGTTTTTCACCTCGAAGGAAATCTGCTGATGATCACTGGCCGTGAAATCTTCCAGTATCTTCTATCGTTGGACCGTTGACACTAAGGACTGCGTAGCAAAAGTTACACGGGGATAGTGCCCCCGCAACGAGGGCGTTGGGATATCGGAGTGCTACCAGTATTTAAGACAATGAATCCTGTCATGGCGGTCATCTCCAATATCTGTGTGCTTCGAGAATCTGGCTGAGGCATGCCCCATTCGAAGGATCTGGTGTTAAAGTCTCGTCCGACTAGAATTCTTCTATCTGTGTTTCTAATCTCGTCCTTCCGAAAAGCTTCGTTCAGTGTGAAGTAAATGCTAGAACATGTCACTTCCGCACGACGAACCCAAACGAAGCCATCTCCTCGACCATGGGTCTGCACACGCAAGTTAATCGTGTCTCTAACTCAGATGGCAGCAGTGCCAGAGATATTGGCATATCGCCATGATGAGTTACTATCTGGGTACTGTTCGCTGAGGAGCAACAAGTCAACTCTTCTTTCTTGCAGCTTTTGCCCCATCAGGTCATGAGCAGTTGCACTCATATGCCTGTTTGCTTGCAGGAAGTGGATCATGGTGCTTGACTTTTCACTTTCGGTAACTCTTCTTTGAAGACCTTTTTGCAGACCGCAGTTCTTGCAAGGGATACAGCACTTGAATTACAAGTATTCGCTTTGTGTGTGTGTGGAATTTGCCATCTTTTCTCATGGCTCCTTTTCTGAACTTAATTTCTGTGGCGTCTCCTTTTTGGTTAATAGGATTCTTAGCCTCTACGATGTTACCCATTTTTTCCCTTCCAGTCACCTTCTTCATTAGGACAGTGGGCGTCTTTACTTTTTCAATAGGTGACCGTCTTAACTGCGGGCTTCTTGCAAAGTGATTTAGTAGGATCTCCCATTTTAGCTGCCAGAAGGTATGAGCGTGGTATATTACTGCTCCTTTAAAAATGTTGGCTATTGTCGGTTGTGTCATTCTGTTTGTTCTTGCTGTTGTTTCATTTTAATTTGGGTCCCAGCTGCAAGTCACTATCTCCGCTAGAAAGTGCTGCCTCTTTAAATGATCCCCGTGATTATCTATGCGAGCAGGGAGGTCATGCGTGGGTTGACACAAATCCTTATGGGAGTTTGTTTTCAGAGCCGAGATCATGCGCTAGTCAGGAGCCCACCTCAACTAAGCATGCACTGCTAACTTAATGGTGTCATAGCTTTGAACGTACTTGCAGCCCTGCTAAGGTTATTATCGTGCGCCCCCCAGCTGCAACATTAACCTAGTAGCCGTTTCCACGAGATGTCACTCTCGTGTACTAAGGTAGCAGAATGCCACAACTGTCAGCTCATGTGCAACCTATTCCCAATCGTTTGCCTAATCATAAATTAATGTCATGCCAGGTCGTCGTCATCGTCGTTCACTTTGACTAGTGGTTGTCTGGGGCTACCAATTGGGAGGTGTGTTCGGAAATAACAAGAATCGTAGCCATCCAGCAACTTTGCCCTGTCTGTCGGAATTCGTTTATCCCTTGAGCTCATTGCTAATTTTAGATTCAAGAGTCCTAGTGCAGATTTGTTTCCTGTAATGGGCTAACAGTCCTTTATGACCGTTTGCACCTGTTTTGTAGAATCCTTTTTGTGCATTGCAATCTGCAGTGATAGCCAGGCTGCATTGAGGGCGTTGAGTAGTCCTTTGATTAACCCGAAAATTGTTCAGGAAGTCATTTAAACTCTATCTCTAGATTCAATACGGTGGAACTACTCTGGGTGTCTGGTCACTGTGGTGTAGAGGGAAATGAAATCTTAGCAAAAGAGAGTTCAATCTCCTCCATGCCAGGACCGGAACCAACAATTGGAGAATCAACAGCATTGGCTAAGGTTGCCTTCAAAAACCGGGAACAAGTTTCCCACAATGACAGGTCAGCTGCTAGACACACCAAACTTTTCCTGTCAGGACCGAACATGCGTACCGCAAAGTTTATCCTGCCGAGAAGCAGGGGGACTTGCAAGAGTAGTTTAGGCATTCTGACAGGCCATAATTCACTAGCTGGACATATGGTCAGAATAGGAATCATTCAAGATGATACGTGTCACTTCTATAATAAGGAAGCAGAATGCACGGGGCATTTCCTATGTGAATGCCCCGCCTATGAATGCATTAGGCATTGGATCTACGGTGTCGATATTCTCCAGTTGCGACGGGTAGCATGACATCTATTAACGGAAATCCTGCGATACTTTAACGAATCCGGGATATTCCGTTAGATGGGGATCAAGTTTCATCCATATGGTGAGGATGATCCAGCCCGGAAAGTCTGTAAGGGCAATATCTATGGTAGAAAAAAGACGGGAAGATGGCGTAGGTCAGACGGCTTTTAGGGATATGGAATTGGTTGACCTCGGTGCAAAACCAGGGTGTCTGGAGTTCCTTACTAAGGGAGGTCTAGACCGGATACCGACTGTTGCGTCGTTGATGATGACTACCCCTCTTTACACACATTTACTCTCCTCAATAAACTGAAAAGAAGATGTCTCATGTCATTATTAAGTGAGACACGATCGTGAAAACATGGTTAAAATCTCCACAAAGGAAGAAAGGGAGGGAAGGGAATCTGACAGGAAGGAGTTCAGACAAACTGTCAAACAATTCTTCATACAGGTGAGAAGGGCAAGGATAGGGGACGTATACACAAGATAACATGGGCGGGGAGACACGAAAAGCAACACGGTCAAAAAGAAAGCCCGAGGAGGAGAAGACGAATTCGGCAGGGAGTGTATCTTTTATTGCAGTCAGGACCCCTCCGTCTGTGCACTTACGAAATGCATCCCGGTCCCTGTCACAGCGGAAAGTGGAGTACCCTTGGGGGGGCTCGGAGTTTTATATGGAACCCTGCGGCAGACATTATGTTTTGTACGCTACTGATAACTCCTAGTATCAAACCCCAATAATTACATCATCTTATTAGCAAAACATCGCAAAAGATTGTACAATTCACTGATATAAACGACTCAAGTATCAATTCAATATCTTATCAGAAATTTGATAAGACTTCCAGGTATGCGCGAATTATTGTTATCAAGAAATAACAGACAACACTTTTCGTGGTGCCAATTCAATTCTTACATTGAATTATGATTTTAAGAAGAATTTTTGAAGAAAGTTCAAGCATTTCGGACAATTAAATGCAACAATGTTTTCACAAAGGTTACACACTGTGAAACCAGATCCATAAAAATTTAAAGAAGTCACGCACAGATATGTGACGACAAAACAATGTTTATAGAAGAAATAATTATCAAGTTGGAAAAAACATACGCGAGATATAAGTATGTATGTAAACATAATGTGTAATGTGTGAATCATCACCGCAAAATCCGCGTAGGGTATGGTTTTCTGAGCATATCGACATTATGATTCAAAGAAAGTTTGACACAATGAAATTACTCATCGTGTGGAATGAGAAATGCAGATATACTATGGCCACGTTCGGGGACATATTTCTAACAACGGGTTGAGAGTCGCAAAGTTATGCAGTTTCTTTAAGTGAGAAACGAGTCTTTCAGGTGCAGAGTTTATGGTTTTTATTTCACAACTATTAGAGTAAGTCGTAAAACTGTCCATTTTAAATAAGACCCTCCAAATAAGCACGTTTCCCCCAACTCCATGGCAAGAAAGTCAGTAGAGCCCTTTTTTCCAGAGACAATTACTCTTGATAACTCATTTGACCCTATCAAACTCGACTAAGTACTGAACACTCTGTTTTTCTTTTGGATTCCTACGGAGATAGTGCACAAGGCGCTTGGAACCCATCCATAACTCGTTTGATTATCTCCATTTTGATAATTCATTTTGATAGACGTTCTGAAATCATGCGCACTCAGTAACTTTGCAAGGTCGGCTTTAATAATGCGCGTTGAATAAATAAAGAAAGAGAACTTCTTACATTCCACATTTTGTTATTGTCTTCATAACTACAATGCAATAACTTACGGACGGCCTTCACCTATTCCTTGTATGGAGCTTAGTTGCAGTTTTTGCTTTCCATGGTGCTCATATTCACCTCAGTTCAGGTGTAATAAATTACAACATAATTTATCGGTGAAAATGAAAATTGAAGTGCTTACATTTGAGGTCATATGAAACATTTATGGGTAAGCGATTTGTTGAATTTCAGATTGCAGGTGCCAATTGCTATTGGAGTAATAGAGAAAATAGGAATAAGATATAAAAATAAAATCTAAGTTTAATACCTTGCAATCGGTGTCATCTTGCTTGATTGTTGCAGCTACTAATGGATGAAGCTTAGGACGCTAATGACCCCTACTTGCCACCATTGTTTTAATTGTTAGTAGGACTTCTTCAAAAGCTCAAACTTTAAGTGCGCTGGGGTATGTATTATAGTTCCTACCCCGCCCCATTCGTATAGTATATCCAATCCTTCCCAATGCTGGAAAGGGCTGACCTGGTATCGAACACAGAATCTCAAATTCTCCCCGTATACTAGCTTGGCGGAGCTCATACGTAGGCCAAGTAGAACAAAAGGCAGGACTTGCGATCACGAAGAGTCACCGTGTGCTACTATATCGGCCTTCAGTGTCCTATGCCAGCGTTCTAGCATCCCATTGGATTGCGGGTGGTACGCAGTCGTCCAATGGCGTTTGAAGCCTAGGAGTTTGCCTAACTCCGCAAACAGGGTACACCCGAACAGTAGTGACTTCGGCTGGAACTCCAAAGCCTGGCATCCATTCCCAACAAAGGGCCTCGGCACACGATTGTGCGGAAATGTCGGCCAGAGGTATTGCCTCAGGCCACCGTGTGAACCTGTCGATGATTGCGAGGCAATACTTGAATCCATGCGAATTTCGCAAAGAGCCAATGATGTCGATGTGGATCGTGTGAAAACGCTTTGTAGAGTGAGGGAATGTACGTGTTTGGTGACTTTACACTTCTGACACGCGATGCAGTGTCTGGCCCAGGAGTTAACATCCTTCTTCATTGAGGGCCCGAAATATTTGCTAGTGACCAGTCGATTCGTTGTCCGAATGCCTGAATGCGCAAGATCGTGTATTGGATGGAATACTTCCTTGCGAAAAGTAGCTAGAATATATGGCGTAAGTCGAGGTCTCGCAGAATATTTCGGAGTTTGAGCCGAAAAGGGGAATTTCCCGAAACTTGTATTTTAGGTTGTGCCTGAAGCTCGGAAGCACTGTGTCATCCGTCTATGCCTCGGCGGTAGCCGAAAAATCGATCGTGGTAGAAATGCGTGACAAATCGTCTGCAACTACATTGTCCTTGCCAGACACGTGCTGGATGTCCGAAGTAAACTGGCTTATGCAGTTCAGGTGTCAAATTTGGCGAGAGAATGCTTTGTCGGACTTTTGCTTAAAGCGAAGGTAAGAGGCTTGTGGTCCGTGAACACTGTGAATGACTTGCCTTCTAGGGAATATGGGAAGTATTTGATTGGCATGTATGCGGTTAGTAGCTCACCGTCGTAGGTGCTGTTGAACTGTATTAAATTTCTTGGAAAAGATTTGGTTCACCTTTTGGTGAAGGGCAGCACTTATTGCGATGTCTGAGGCATCTACGAATACGGCTGCAGGTGCATCTGATTGAGGGAATGCAAGGAGTGTAGCGTCCGCCAGCTATCGTTTCACTAGCTCAAATCCATGAACGGCCTCTGCAGACCACGCAATTACGCGTGAGTCTTTGGTCTTGGTCCCAAACAAAGTAGGCGTTGAGGATCGCTTGATGTTGCCTTGGGCAAGAAACGACGATAGAAGTTTAACATGCTCAAAACCCATCGCAAGTCCTTGACTGTTTTAGGTTGTGGGAAGTCTGTGATGGCCTGAACCTTGTCTGGATCCGGGTGGATTCCCTCAGTGGAAATCATGTGGTCTAAAAACTTCACCTGGTGTAGAAGAAATGTGCATTTTTCAACGTTGAGTATAATACCGTCCTCAAAGAGACGTTGAAAATGCACTCGAGATTTTCCAAATGCTCAGATTCAAAGAAAGAGGCGACTAAAACATCATCCAAGTACACGAAACAAAAATTAAGGTTTCGCAGGAAAGAGTGGAGTGTAGAGACCAAAAGGTATCCATCTGAACTCGAAGGGTATGCATACTGCCATTTTCGGAATATCTTCTGCAGCTACAGGGATTTGATGGTACGCTTTGGCGATGAGTTTGCCGCCGCTAGTTT
This sequence comes from Hermetia illucens, assembly GCF_905115235.1. Lineage (NCBI taxonomy): Eukaryota > Metazoa > Arthropoda > Insecta > Diptera > Stratiomyidae > Hermetia > Hermetia illucens. Next base: position 5,116,779 of record NC_051851.1, on the reverse strand, counting down.
GATTTGTTGTGGAATCAGTTAATGATTCCGCGATACCGGAAAAAAATGACATGTCTGCGCCTGTGTCGACTAGAAAATGACACTTGCTGAAAGGATCATAGATTGTTAAGCCGCATGGAGCTGCGTTCTGCGTAGCGGCCGGAGCTCCTAACGAATTCAGTTTTTTGATGCCGTGAACGTGCATGATCTGGTACACTTCCTTGCCTTGTCCTGCAAATTGCAGGATCCGTTGAGGTCCCTGCCGCGCGACTATCCAATCGCCTATTTTAGTTGGCGGACCGTGAACGAATTGTGGACCTACCTCCGGAACGCAAAGCTCCCATTGTTGCCGCTAGTTTAGAGACGATAGTCGCGAGGGTGGCCACCGTCTGCTGAAGCTCGGTAATTTGACCGGTGGCCTCCCGCGACACTTCACTGGTCACGGGTCGCGCATGCACCTGGTGGATTTTGTCAGCGGTGTTCGCTAACACTTCCAAAGATCCGGAGTTCGCACTGGCCAAGATGGCTTGGGTGCTCTTCGGGAGTCGCTATAACTACAGCGACTTCAGAAGCTCAATCCCAATCTTATCCCCACCCAGCTGCTTCATTTCATGCAGCAATTAGCTAGTGCTGTGGTACCACGTTATCTTTTGCAATTCAACTGCTGCATCAACACGCAGCTACTTAAACGTCGATTCAACATGCGTTTTCAAAGTTACCATCGAATGTGCTTCCTCAACTTGTTGTATCATTGGTCGTCGGCGTAGTCTTCATTTTTTGAGATGCCTCTGCCTGGCTCTACATATAGCCTGCCGACGACTATTTCTAACAATTCTGGCCCCATGTCTAAGTCGCCCCGACCAACTAATCTCCCGCCATTATCTGCCATGCGCTATTCCATTGCAACTCTAAAAGATCGCACCAGCCCAACTGTGTCCGCGAGCCAAATTGTCTCTAACAATCGCCTTCCATTCGAGAGACACGTTCTCTACTCGGCCTCGGTTGCGCTATGCAACTTCGACGTTCGTCCTACTGTCATTACAATGGCACCTCATCAACGTTCACCATCGCTGAACTGCAGGACACATCTCCTGTCATCCCGATCTCATGTCGTTCCCGTCACCCTTGCTAAACGTTGCTTTGCCGCCGAAACAACTATTCGTGTCGAGAATATCTTACTCCACCACTTCCGATGATATTCTGACCTACATCAGAAGAAAGGCCAACTCAACTCTGTCACCTCCCTCTTGTGTGAAGCTGAAGAAAGATGGCTCTCGAGACCGAATGATAGCTTCCTTCAAGGTTACATATTCGCACGATTTCGATACTATCGCCCAATTTTTTTTTTTTTTTTTTTGCCCCAAGAGGTTTTCATCAAGCTTGATCAGAAGACCAAGCTTCGAGAAAATTCCCAGCCCGCTCGCGTGGACCAAGCCGTCGATTTCAAGTTATCTACCTTGGCATTCCAACATCACGTCATCTGTATTGCTGAAACCTGATTGTATGACAGGTTTTTAGATTCCGAGCTCCTCGAAGGTTATTCTATCTTTCGTTGTGACAGAGACTGCCATGCACTTGGCAAGTCAACCGATGGAGGTACTCTAATAGCCGTTAAATCTCCTCTCCGTGTTGAAACCATCTTTCACTTCTCTTTTACTTACAATTCGGTCATCGTACAAGTCATTTCGTCAAATGTACTCTCCTTTATGATATCCTACCCAAATGCTGCTGATAATGAATGATGAGTCGTTCACGCTGTCACGAGTCATTTAAATGGTTTAAGGAAGACAAAACATCAACGGAAGATGACCCTGGTTCGGGAAGGCTTCCAATCTAAATTCATGTGGCCAAAGTATCATACATGCTCTTGTGCGTTCCAATTGTCGTTTGACGATTCGAGAAATGGCGAGCAATTTGATATCTCATTTGAATCATCTCGGCAGATTTTGACCCAATGATTAGAGATGAGAAGGGTTGCAGTCAAGTTCATTCCACGACTGATGACGGAGGATCGGAGGAAGCGCATCGCCTGGAGGGTTTTCAGGAGTTTTTGGAAATGGCCAATGCTAATGGAAACTTCTTGAAAACCATCATTACACGTCATGAGTCTGTGGCTTATGGCTACGACGTGGAAACCAAGGTGCAGTCGTTCCAGAGGAGGTCAAAAAATTTACCATGACCAAAAAAGGTCGCCAGGTGACATTAATCGCCAAAGATTCGAACGGTGTCATCCATCATGAATTCCTCCCGTAAGGTGAGACAATCAATCGTTATCGATACCTCCAAATCCTGAGAATTTTACGCCAAAAGATTCGTCGGAAGAGGCCAGAAATGCGGCAACAGACGAGTGGTTCTTCCACCACCACAGTTCGCCTTGTCACAGCGTGCTTCTCATTCGCGAGGTATTTCACAAAAACTCGATGACAGCCCTTCCCCCCATCCCCTATTCTCTCGGCCTGGCTTCGTGTGACTTCGGCTGTTCCTAAAATTCAAGTAGCCAATGAAAGGACAGCCTATAGAGGAGACCAAGAAAGAAACGCTTCAAAAGCTGAACAACATCCATGAAACGAGAGTTTTCCAGTTGCATGGAACAGTGGAAACACTGGTGGGAGAAGTGTATTCTCTCCCAATTGGAGTATTTTGAAGGGGATAAATTAGAACAATTGTAAATATTTGTAATAAAGAGTTATTGAGAAAGTCCGGAAATTTTTGATCACACCTCGTATATGCGCTGCACACTCTCAGGGCGATTACCAACCCGGATTTTGACAGTATTGTTTTTGCTGTGATTGGTAATAAGGAGCGTTTCCATTTTCATCCGCAAGGTCTAGTTTAACCATTGGCTTTGATGGTATGAATGATTTGATTTGCATAAAGTTCCACGGTCTCGATGTGCTACGTAACTACCGCTATGCGGAGGTTAAGCACTCCCATCATACAAGAGTCTTGGGGAACACCTGCCCTTACAACGTATTTTCTCGCCTCATCATCTGTCTCGTACTAAAGAAGTCTCTCTCTGCGAGATGTTTGGAATGGATGGAGTCCTGAATCCGCTATCCACTTGACGGTGGACCGTACCAGAGAAGCAGCCTCTTGTTTTTCTAGTCCATGGGCTCCTCGGCAAAGTCAACTCATCAAAGGCTGCCTCTGTTCTGGGAGCAGCGTGACCGAAGTGGTTAGCAGATGTGGTTCATTTTTATTAATTCGAAAATTTGCCATGGCTACGAACTATATCCAGGGGAAAAGCCCCCTAGTATTTCTCGTCAAAAGCCCGTCGAAGCTGAAATATGTTTTATTTGGAATGGAGGAACCTTTGAATCCGTCATCCACTTAATCCAGTTTAGCCAAAGTGTCCTTAATCCAAACCTAATTTGTCAAATTAAAGGTATTCCTGACTTCTTTGTCACCACCGCGCAGAACTTACCAACGGCTGATGCCTCTCGAATCCGATTCAAGATCGTTGCATTTGCATCGACCTTAGAACGGGCTCGACGAAACTCATATTCCTGCTCCGATAGACCATCCGCTAGCTCGACGAACGGAAGCAGTCTGTTATATATCATTCTCTCTAACACCTTCCTTTAGGACACTATGTTCTAAAGGACAGATAGGGCGATATGAGGAGGATGCGCCAGGTGGTGTTTCAGGCTTCGCTAGCAGAACCAACTTCTGCCTTTTTCACTGGGCAGGGAACACTTTGTAGCGACCCAACATGGCAACGAAGCAAATATGTCAGTGCCTTGCTTTTGATGTCAACCACAGAAATGTCATAATCGGATCTACTCAACGTACGCATTATTCAAATGTCAGCTTGCTAATACGCTTTATTCAGCCTCTCTTCATATTCCCTGCAATTCTCAATATCTTCTTCCACCATGCACGATTCAAATATGCTTCGGAACCATGTGGGCCTGATTCTACCAGCCAACATCAGAGCTTCATTCGGAATCCCGTCCAATCCCGGAGCCTTATTATCACCAGTTCTATTTTAATTCCTCTCTGGTTAACCCGAGGATTAAGAATACATCCTTTTGTGCCGTTGGCTAAGGTCCACGTTCTTTTGTTATGGGGAAAGAATTGTTTCATCATCATCATCAACGGCGCAACAACCGGTATTCGGTAACAAAGAACTCCAGACATCCCGGTTTTGCGCCGAGGTCCACCAATTCGATATCCCTAAAAGCTGTCTGGCGTCCTGGCCCATGCCATCGCTCCATCTTAGGCAGGGTCTGCCTCGTCTTCTTTTTCTACCATAGATATTGCCCTTATAGACTTTCCGGGTGGGATCATCCTCATCCATACGGATTAAATGACCCGCCCACCGTAACCTATTGAGCCGGATTTTATCCACAACCGGACGGTCATGGTATCGCTCATAGATTTCGTCATTGTGTAGGTTACGGAATCGTCCATCCTCATGTAGGGGGCCAAAAATTCTCCGGAGGAGTAGTTGTTATCGGTTGTGATTTTCGACCCTAGATAGGAGAAATTGTCAACGGTCTCAAAGTTGTATTCTCCTATCCTTATTCTTGTTCGTGTTTGTGTTTGACCAGTGCGGTTTGATGTTGTTGGTTGATTCGTCTTCGATGCCGACGTTGCCACCATATATTTTGTCTTGCCTTCATTGATGTGCAGCCCAAGATCTCGCCCCAATTGCCGCCTGCACGATCTGGATGAAGGCAGTTTGTACATCTCGGGTCGTTCTTCACATGATGTCGATATCGTCAGCATAGTCCAGTAGGTTGGTGGACTTGAAGAGGATCGTACCTCTTGCATTTACCTCAGCATCACGAATCACTTTCTCGAGGGCTAGGTTAAAGAGGACGCATGATAGCGCATCCCCTTGTCGTAGACCGTTGTTGATGTCGAATGGTCTTGCTGCTTTTATCTGGCCTCGCACATTGGTCAGGATCAGCCTAGTCAGTCTTATTAATTTCGTCGGGATACTGAATTCTCTCATGGCCATGTACAGTTTTACCCTGGCTATGCTATCATAGGCGGCTTTAAAGTCGATGAAAAGATGGTGCAACTGTTGTCCATATTCCAATAGTTTTTCCATCGCTTGCCGCAGAGAGAAAATCTGATCTGTTGCTGATTTGCCTGGAGTGAAGCCTCTTTGGTATGGGCCAATGATGTTCTGGGCGTATAGGGCTATCCGGCCTAACAAGATAGTGGAGAATATCTTATAGATGGTACTCAGCAACGTGATACCTCTATAATTGCTGCAACGGTGTGATATCTCCCTTTTTATGTATGAGACAGATAATGCCTCGTTGCCAATCGTCAGGCATTGATTCGCTGTCCCATACCTTGAGCACAAGTTGATGAACCCCTTGGTGTAACTGGTCGCCTCCATATTTAACCAATTCGGCTGTAATTCCATCGGCTCCTGTATATAGTCGCCATTTTTTTCTACGCTTTTTTTCTCACCAGTAATCCACGTTTGCATTCTCGCCTCAAAGAAGTCCGCCGCGAACTCGTTAAGAAACCTGGACTCTCAGACTCGGTGTATTTCCATTGGCAAAATTGTTGTTTTTTTTTTCCGAAGTAACGAAATGGCACCACGTTTCATCCCCACTAACAATGGAGTCTAAGAAGTCTTCGGTATTCTCGTCGCATTCACTAAAAAACTCCTGAGCATAGTTGATGCGCTGCTGTTTGTGGATTTCTGAAAGCATGTGCGGCATGTCAATTGAACCTTCAGAAACTTTCTGAATTTCAGCAGTCAATTGCCGGACCATGATTCGCCAGTCTGCGAGCACGATTTGCTCAGTTTTTGCTACAACTTCGCCGCAGGTCGTCGGTCTCCCGCTCCGTTGTTCATCGTGGATGTTCGTGCGGCCGTCAGTTAACTCCCTACATCATTTGCGGACAGGTTGAATGCTTATACACGTTTCCTCATACACCGACCACGACCGCACGAATTTCGCACCTGACGGTGACGGCGATGACGGGCTCCACCGCGGATAGCTGTCAGGCCAGTACTGACCGCCGCAGACGGGCGATTGTTGTTGGGATCGGCGGTGGGGGAACCAGCGACGAAGGTGGTGTTGCCAGATTATGTCTAGCCTCACGCGTGGCAAAGTTACAGCGCTAGGAACTTTATTTTTGAAACAACCCTCGTATGTTGCAATTTCGACGATTTTATGGCTGGAATTCAGATGTTTCGGACTTAGGCGCTACACAATCGAATTGATTGATTTGTTGGAATTTTGTGTGTGGCTCCCTAAGCACTGCATCATTGAATCATCATTAGAGAGCTCTTCGTAAATTCGACGAATGTGCTTCTCCACAGTTTCATCGATTAATCTCGTCGGCTGTTTATAGGATGCAAGACTATTCGTCCCTTGAGCCCTGCACCTTTTACACTAACTCTCAGTGCCTTCTGAACAATTGTCATTCTGGGGACCATGCAGGTCTAGATCAAATATCGGTTGTTGTCCTGCTGATGATGATGATGAAAAGGCATCCGTGTGAACTCGAAGAGTCCAAAGGGTCTGCATGTTGCCGTTTCCGGAATATCTTCTGGAGCTACAAGGATATGATGGTCCGAAGTCTAAGGTCGTGTAGACACGGTAGTTAGCGAGGTCGTGCCCAATGTGGGTATGGGAGAGCAGTCTGAAATGGTTTGAGGATTCAGGCTTCAGTAATCACCACATGGTCTCCATTCGCCGTTGGACTTTGGGACCATGTGTAGTGGAGAAGACCAGCAGCTGTTTGATGGTCTGCAAATACCTTCTTTCTTAGCAACACCGAGCTTCTGGGGTGGTAATGGACGCGCCTTCGAGAAGACATGGGAGCCAGGGATATGAATGCGGTGTTGTACATAATACTTAGCTGGCTGCGAGAGATTACTTTCGGTAGTTATGTTGCTACGTTTTTGAAGGAGTGCGCGAATGCGTGGAGCGGCTACTTCGTCAAAAATGATAGAAAGACTGACAGTAGAGCAGGTGACAAGTTTTCCTGAAGAACTAAAGGAGGTTATGGGGTTTATAAGAAACCTATTCTGTAGATCCAGTGGCGATTCATAGTGACCTAGAAAGTCTGCGCCTAATATGACTTACGTCCACTTGCCTGTAGGCGTGTATGTTAGAGGAATTTGTCACCGTTAGTTTGATTATTGCAGAACCAGTTTGTGACTTCGCTATACCGGGAGAACTGAGATGTCCGCACCTATGGCGAGTAGATAGTGGCGCTTGCTAAAAGGGTTATAGATTGTTAGGCGACTTGGAGCTGTGTTCTGGGTAACCGCCGCCGGAGCTTTCAACGAGTTCGCATACACCTTGAAAGATCCGAAGAGATGGCTTAGATGCCTTTCGACAGTCGCTGCAATCACAATGACTTTAGAAGATCAACCTCGGCTTTTTCTCCGCCCAACCGCTTCATCTCACGCAGTTGGCTCGTGGAGCGGTTGTCTAAGGTGAGCACCATCGCTTGATGAGGGTGCCCTTTAATTTTCAGTAGGAACACTACTCGAAAACGTCGGCGACTCTAACATCTTCCCCATAAATACACATAGGGTGATATGAGGAAGCTGCGCCAGGTGGTGTTTCGGGCTTCGGTAGTAGAACCAACTTCTGCCTCTTTCACCGGGCAGGGAACACTTCTTCTCCCATGCACGATTCAAATATGCTTGTGAACCATGTGGGCCTAATTTTATCAGCCAACTTCAGAGCTTCATTCGGAATTCCGTTCACAGATATCTTGTAGTTCCTCCTTGGTTAACCCGAGGATTTAGAATATATATGTTTTTGAACCGTTGGCTAAGGTCCACCTTCTTCCTGTTGTGGGAAAACAATTGTTTATTTGGAAAAAAAGTCGTGAGCATGTCAGGCGGGATGTTATTTCGAAGTATTCCTTCTTCATCCACCGATGATGTGGCTTCCCTCATATCCTTTGGTAAAGCCTCCTCCCTCGCAGACATGATGATCTCTCTTGGTTCCATCAGTAGTTTGGTTTCGTTCTGTGGTGGGAACCCCATCGCGGCATTATAGACTCGCATGCTTCAGCTACCCCCTGACAGCCAGCTATCCGGGTTGTCCCGTTTCTGTTGCATGTTCGACTGTGTCCTCCTTGTTTGTAATGTAATGTGTACAAGATCATACCGAAAAGCATCTATAAAAAGTATTTTGAATGCTGAAACATCTAACATATGTGTTCCATGAAGTTGAGAGTATTTTGAGGGCAAGAAATAAACAAAGGAGAACGGCCCGTTTTATTTAAGAATTTCGAGTATATTTTGGAGAAACTGTATTTTAAATATGAGTATAAGGCCGCGTCTTTAGACATAGCAACTCATTGGCGGCGACTTGAGATTCAATTGTAACATACAAGTTGGCAACAGGTCGGCAACACAAGTGTCGTTAAATTTAATGTCGGCTTTATGTCTAATGGAGGAAAGCGGGAGCTAAGTAGATGCAATCACCAGTGCAGTCGAGGCAAGGGTTAGATGAAAGTAGTTTAATGTATGTGGGTGGTATGCGATGTAATATTTTGTGGAAATTATGCGAGCAAAAGAACAGAGCGGGAGATGGGCTTGGTGAAAACGGGGTCGTAAAGAAAAGAGCCTATCCTGGCATCCATATTTCCTAGTTATGATGGCTTTATTGGAATGCGTTCATTTCTTCTGTATGGAAAGATGTCCGTTGGTGAATAGTAGTGCATTGTTTTAAGGTTTTGTGCGAAACAATATCTTAGACTTGGAATTCTATTAAGGACCGGCCCCTGGGTGATTTGTAAATATCCCGAGTATCTGTAATGATTTTTAGAGCTGATATGTCCAGCCTGTGATATTAAGATTCTCATTCATTCATCTATCTATGAGCGTTTATTTCGTGGGGTAAGATACAATCTTTTATGTATGCTTCGTCTGCATGTTCCAAGTTATAAATTTGGTTGACAATTTCCAAAGAATTTTCAAAAGTCAATTTATTTGACCTTGAAATACAGCATTTCCCACATAGATTATCTCAATGATATCTTAATCGGCGATAAATTTTTTTCATATTTGACTTTCTACCATTTGTTCAAGTGTCCCTTCTGTTTATTTTTAGTAGCGATGTCATTCCTTATAAAGCACCACCATCCAGCAACAAAGAGGAATCAACAAACCATTAAATAGTAACCCAGCCGCAGCCACTCCATTATAGTACGTGATCATATAGGCGAATGTAAAACACTGCATGCAACCTTGTCTGCTGCAATTTACATATCATACTCTAAGCGCTTTTGTGTTTATCTTTAGGGTGGCATTACAAGCGCATTGTCGGATAACAACATTACACTGACTTTCTTAAAGAAGCGTGACTCTCTCGCAAGTCTCTATTTGCTTCCAGTTGACCCAGGGGTCTGTCAGGCCGGGATCCCATCGTGTTGAAGTGATACCGGCAATTTGTTCCTTTTTCTTTAGAAAAACCATCATGGAGATGACGATCATGATAATAATATTTAATGGCTTGATGAAGTAGTTGTAAAGTATGTATGCGCTCCCAATTGCAATGGCAGAGGGTATCATACCGCCAGGCACATGCCTAAGTATAAATATGTCGCACGTGCGGGCATGTTAGAAGTTCATGGATCGTTGCAAGGGGGAAATGAGAAGTGAATTTTCCTCCTGCAGTTAAGTGCATATCAAAGTGGAGAGGTTGAAAGAAAATTATGTTTATGATGCAGGAAAAGTCATATAGTGTAGTGGAAAATAGGACACAATCTGGAGTGTTTGCATTTTGGTATCTGTGTTTGTGCGGAATGGATACCATAGTCTGTCTTTTGGAGTACTTTAATTCACCCCTCTGGGGAGACTATGGTAATTACTAATAGGATAATTGCCTTGGCACGTTTAATCATTTCAAAATTGAATTGAAGCTTTTCTCATGGTCCTGAATTCGCAGGAACTGTCACATGGCAAGTGGATGCCTGTGACTTATATTACGTTTGATCATTGTATACCTGGTGACTGGTAGCATGACCGAGCCTCAAGAGTATAAGAAAAGTAACATGGATAAGCATATCTCAGTATATGGCGGCTGAGATATCACCGCAAATTGCCTTTGGTTCTACTGATGGAGTCCTTCCTGAGAGATATAGTCATCATTCGGGTGGGGCATTGCATTCTTTCAAATTTTTCATTCAAAAAGCTCGATTCCACAAAAAATTGCTTGAGATTTTTTAACTATTTTACCCGTAGTTCATCTTTAATCTCTAGGAACGCTGAATCTTCATTTGATTAGCTGTTTAGTCCTTTTTAAGGTTTTGTGTAAAACAAAAACTTATTAAAATCGATTTATTATCCTTTTTTCGGCATTGGAAGGTGGAAAACTTCAAAAACTACTATTGGCGTGAGACTTCTACTCACCAAAACCACCTCCTTCTCTTTCCACTCTCCCCACGGAACTCCTATAAAGTATTGCGCCGCGGGGTTGGATAAGCTTTTAATAACGGCTCAATGTGGTTCTTCCCCTTTCTTGTTTTCATCGTAGTTCTTCCTGTCTAAGTTGTTGATGAATAGCTTTCAGTTCCTTAGCAACCTGGTTCCAAGCATCCGTTGACTTCTGCATGAACTCTACAGTATTTTCGGGTGTTAAGCGCCTGCCTGCGAGCGCTTCCATTCTTTTTCGGTGCGGTGTAAACCTGGGGCAATCAAATAAGACATGATCCTCATTCTCGACCACTCGTCGTGACCAAATCGATGTAAATAAGCACGATAACCTCTATGTTCACTTAAGAATTGCGTTAATTCGTAGTTTAATTTCTCGTGGCTTCGTTCAAACCATCCCCGAATGTTAGGAATGATGTGGTATGTCCAGCGACCGGTTTGTGATTCGTCCCATCTCTTTTGTTACTCTGTGATAGGTTCCCACCGTGGCAGCTGCCGGCCGGCCTTCATTCGCCAAGGTGTCTATGGGGAGCATCCCTGCTAGTATATATGCTGTTTCTCCTGATGTTGTCCGATACGCACTACATACCCGGAGTGCAGTTGGCCGATACGCCATTCCCAATTTTCCGCAGTTTACTTTGTTACACAGAACAGTTGCCCAAACTGGACCTACGCAGAGTAGCACGGTCGAATTTGTCTTGGACCACCAATGTTCGGTAGTATCCTCAAGATCGTTACAGGGATGGAAGACGCTTTAGTTGCAGCGCATTCAATGTGCTTTTTGAAGTTGAGCCTTTTACCAATCATTACTCCCAAGTATTTGAGCGATGGTTGGGGGTACATTGTTTGTCCGCCAACTTTGATTTTCACGATTGTGTTCTTCTCTTGCTGAGGAGAACTACTTCTCTTTTATGTTCAGCAAGTGATAGGCCGGAATTTTTCAACCAGGAATTGATCTCCCAGATCCCTTCATTGTGTCTGTGTGTGTGTGATCTCGTCTTCATGTTTTGCAATTATTCCGATATTATCGACGAAGCAAATGGTCGTCACATTGTCTGAAAAGTGTAGCATCAACACTCCATCAGACATAGCTAGTCACAGTTAGGGTCGTAGGACAGAACCGTATGGCACCCCACAAGTTGTCGGAAATATTTTTAGATCTTCGTCTGAGTCGCAGTAAAGTCTTCTCCAAAGGAGAAACTCAACAACAATGCCTACAATCTATTTAGAGGTCTGTAGCTTGACGAGTACCTCGGATCATTTTTTTCCATTTTGCAGTATTGAACGCATTTTCTCCATTCTCTATTGCTGCGCAACATTTGCCTTCTTGTATTGCAGCCTGATCCAAACCAGTCACCATGTTGATTGCGTGAACGGTTTATTTCGACTTACGAAATCCGAATTGTTTGCCGAGCAGACCTCCTTTCTTGTCCACAACAGCGAGCAGTCTGGCGCTCTCCTGGCGGCTACTTTCAGGGCAATATTAGGGATTCCATCCGGTCCTGAAGTCTTTTCTTCAGTGTGGTTTCGCTGCGTCTTGAACCTCCTAATTTACTACTACCAGAACTTCGTCGCAGTTTACATGTACTGTAGGAAGACTCGTACAGTTCACATCAGCTGGGAACCGAGTGTTCACTATATTCTGCAAAAAACTCTGGACAAGTAATTGGTGCCTTTTAGTGATGACATCACCGACCTGTCAGTACATATCCGCTTGAAATATTCGGATTTGGTCTTCGTGATAGCTACTTGCAATTTTTTCCGCCCATTTTTGTATTGTTTCTCCTGCACTGAGAGCGTCTCTTAGCTTTGAGACGCTTTTTGCGGTATTCCTCGCTTTCTGAATTGCATCAAATTTCTTGGTTATACAGCTCTTCTTTTTAATGGCTTCATAATATTTCTTTGCGAGGTTTGGAAGATGATCACTGTGTGTGTACTCCTTCCTCACTGCAAATTTTTGATTAGAGTATCACTGGACGAAGGTGATACTATCATCGATTGAAGTTTTCCCTTACGAAGTGTGTTGGCTCCCCCAGAGTTGACAAGTACCACGTTAATGCGCGAGAACGTCTCCAGCAGTATTCATCGTTTTCGGTTGGTGTGTCTGCTTCTTGCATTGAAGGATAGTTCCTCCAGCAATGACGTGAATTCCTCTAATGCGAGGCTCGGTGCTGCGTAACAGTTATATATATATATATCCCTCCTATCTGGGAACATGTGAGCTCGTCCTCTGAAGACTTGTTAACACTGATGAAGGGAACAAGTGGTTTCCGTTTAGGATCTGCGGGATCCTAAGTCCCCATCCACTTGATGGTGGACCGGACTAAATGAGGAGCAACTTACTCCCTAGTTTGGAGCGTAGCACCCCAAGCATTAACAATCGAAAAAATCAAAAATTTGACTGACGGTTTCGTCCAGGGCAGAGGTAACTCATCAGACGCTGCTTCACCTCTGCCCTGGGAATAGCGTGACCGAAAGTGCCAACAGGTGGAAAGACCGAAATATCGGTATTTGCAGAATGAAAATATCAACCCTAGCGAAAAAGAAAAAAACAAGTTTTTTTATTATTTCAAGTCCACTGAAGGTTTTTCGCATCTTATATAGCTCCATATCGTCGCCTTACTGTTTTTGGCTGCTATCTATACTCCGCTATGCAGATTCTCGTATTGTTCGGATATAATAGCAACATCCATATTATTTTCGAATAGGCTTTGGGAAAGTAGGTCTTTGTCCGCTCGACAGTGATTCAGATTGAGTTGATAAACTTAATTCGACCTTATTTATGAACGACTGCTTCCTGCAATGTGGGCGCTACCGCTATTTTCCAGGCAGAATACGCACTTGGACATTCCCTTGTAGTCCTTTGCAAAATGGCCCTGTTCTCCACATTTGCGGTATAAATGTAATCTGTCTTGCGAGCTAGTGCAAGCTTTCGCTATGTCTTCAAACTGCCAGCACTTATAGCATTATGCATTGGACTCTGTTCCCGTATCTGGCAGACCAACTATCCAATTCGTATTTTGCCTATTCCAATCGCCTTTTTCACTGCTTCGATAGGAAGACTTATCGACGCTATCTGCGTGTCATCGTACACCTTCCTAAGTTGTAGCACATTAGCCTCACCCACCGACTAATTGAGTCTGCAAGGTTTTACAGATGTGAGACTTTGTGATGATTTCATCCAAGTCCTTGCATTCCATCGCCACCGAATCCTTACTCATTTTGACCGTCGCAGCTTCGCCTAGTGACATTTCAATTTTTTTCCGTTGGTCTTCATCTCCATCGTCACCAACTTTAAGTTCTGGCAACAGGTCGCCTTTCTGTGTTCGTCTTATCCGCATGACATTTGCACTCAGATCGTTCAAGGAGCTTTGACCTGGCTCTTCTTTGCAGCTTTTTATTAGGTTCTACCTTATGTCTGTCTGTCTGTCACACACATTTTCTCGGAAATGGTTGACACCAAATTTGCGGGAAAGGTGGGAACTGTGAACGTACAGTCATAGTGGCTAGTCGTATGGTTTTTCAAAAATGCGCTGTCTCTGCTGTCTTCCGTGAGTGAAAAAGGATTTTACATTATCGTTATATTGAGTCTATGCCATCGATGACCTTTGACAATGGAACTTTTGTCCCGGGATCGTTTTCACTCCAGGATGGACTATGTGGATTTCATTGGCTATTTCTTCGGTAACGTCGCCTGGATCAGCATTCTCGAGCTTAGCCTTTTATTTGATAAACGGTTTCAGCACAGCATTTTCTGTTCCTATCTTCTCTTTTTAAGGTTTTGTGTAAACACAGAATCTTATTATTAGGTCGTTGCAAATGAAATGTCGGATATTTGAGTAAAATTTCAAAAAACTATAACTTTTATGAAAATTAATTTTATTAGTCAAAATAAGAACCAGCAGCTTCAATGCACTTCTCCCAACGAGATACAAGGGCATTTATTCCAGTTTCGTAAAAGTCTGGGTTTCTAGAGCTAAGAAATTCTTCAAAGGCACTTTTGACAGCTACTTCATTGCTGAATTGTTTCCCCGCCAAAAAATGATCCAAATGCTTAAAAAAGTGGTAGTCGGTTGGCGAGAGGTCGAGTGAATATGGTGGATGAGGAAGAGTCTCATATCGTAATTCATTTAATTTTTGGACCGTCATTCTGGAAACATGAGGTCGGGCGTTATCATGGAGCAGTATCACTCCATCTCTGTTGACCAATCTAGGCCGCTGAACACGTAATTTCTCGTGCATTTCATCAAGTTGGGCACAATATTTCTCTGCATTAATTGTTTCACCACGCTCCAAAAACGAATAATGAATAATTCCAGATGCAGACCACCAAACAGTTACCGTTACCTTCTTCGGGTGAAGGCTCGGTTTTGGCATGTGTTGTGGAGGCTGATCGGCATCTAGCCATTGCGCTGATCTGCGACGGTTGTCGTACAATATCCACTTTTCATCACATGTCACTATTCTGCCCAAAAAGGGATTGTTCCTGTTGCGGTTGAGTAGAGAACTGGATATTTTCATTCGCAGCGCCATGTTTTGCTCGTTGAGTTCATGCGGAACCCACTTATCAAGCTTCTTCACCTTTCCAAGCTGTTGTAAGTGCCGAGATACTGTCGAATAGTGTACGCCTATTTTCTCTGCAATGTCACGAATCGATGATCGGGGATCAGATTCCACTATCAAACGCAACTCGTCGTTGTCGATCGATGGTCCTGGGTGTCCACGAGGTTCATTTTGGAGGGTCATGTCGCCTGATCGGAATTTTTCGAACCACCGTTGTGTCGTTCGTTCGTTTGCTGCGTCAGCTCCAAATGCTCTGCAAATGTTTCTGGTTGCCTCCGCTGCGTTGTGACTGTTTAAATTCATATAGAAAAAGTAGACGTTTTTGACTCCCTTCCATGCTTTTTTCTTTGAGTTTTACTTGGAACTTCAATGACGATTGAAACTGAAATGACTCCTTGATCGAACGAACGACTATTTATACTCAATTATCCCATACCACCAGAGTCACCGTGCGGCAGTTTTAAACATTAAAATCATAACTAACTTCACTTCATTGAAAAATCCGACATTTCATTTGCAACAACCTAATAAAATCGGTTTACTGTCTGTCCGTCACACGCATTTTTCTCGGAGACGGTTATAGCGATTGACACCAAATTTGGTAGAAATGTGGGAACTGTGAACGCTCACGCATACAGTTATTTACATCCTTTTACGTTGAATTTAAGGAGGGGTCCCCATACATGCAAAAGGGAGGTGTACATTTTTTTTTCACCAAATATAGTCATGTGGGGTATCAAATGAAAGGTCTCGGTCAGTACTTTCCGAAGCTGTTCTTAGTTTTGACATTTGTTGGAAAGGCGGAGAGTACGGGGTTGAAACTGGCCATTTATTTAATGGGGCCATTCTCAGAAACTACCCAACCGAAAAATCTGAAAAGAATCAAGATGCTGTCACTATATGGTGGCTAGGCTCCGAAATACCTTCCATAATAATATCCCTTTAAATAAAGTTAATAATGGTATATTACCATAATTTTCAGTAATTGGCTGCAAAACCCCCCTTAAGTTCATCCTAGCACCATGAAATGTAGGCTATAATCTAGAGCTTGTTCCTACCAAGCTTGGTAGAAATCGCACCATTGCTAACAAAATTATAATAGGTCAAAGTCATTTTGAAAATTCAAGATTTTAAAGGTCAATATCACCCGAAAGTGGATATTCTCACATAGTATGTGCGTATATTACGTGTTACGTCGAAACGTCTCACCGTAGGGTCAAAGCTCTTACTGTACAAGACTATGATCTTGCCAGTCCTCATGTATTCCTCGGAAACTTGGGTTCTTAGCAAGAAAAATTGCGAACTCTTGGCCGCGTTCGAGAGAAGAATCCTCCGAAGAATTTTTGGCCCCCTACATGAAGATGGACGATTCCGTAACCTACACAATGACGAAATCTATGAGCGATACCATGACCGTCAGGTTGTGGATAAAATCCGGCTCAATAGGTTACGGTGGGCGGATCACTTAATTCGTATGGATGAGGATGATCCCACCCGGAAAGTCTATAAGGGCAATATCTCTGGTAGAAAAAGAAGACGAGGCAGACCCTGTCTAAGATGGAGCGATGGCGTAGTCCAGGAAGCCAGACAGCTTTTAGGGATATCGAATTGGTGGACCTCGGCGAAAAACCGGGATGTCTGGAGTTCCTTATTAAGGCAGGCCTAGACCGGATATCGGTTGTTGCCGTTGATGATGATATCTTCCTTCAAATGTCTTCCTCAAAGCCTCTCTCATCGTTTCATGGACCTTGGCCAAATGGCTCTGGATAGAATAGATTTGGACTGAAGGAAAACATCAACAAAATCAAGGTTCTCATTCTGACGGGTCATCGCCGTTTCCCTATTTGCATTAATGCATTAATGGACAGAATACCGAAGGGGGCACCGAACTGAATGTCGCTCAACTCATTAACAGGGCTAAATCCTGCTTTGTTTACACAAAGATCTAATTGAGACTGTTCTGTTCTGTGCTTTTTCCATGCTACTACATAGAAAGTGACCCCCACGTTCATTCAAAAGCTGCGAGCCTTAGTGAACACCTATCTATGATGTATTATCGGAGTACGCTGGCCTTATTCTATACCAAACAAAGAACTTGGTCAGCGCATAGGTCCGTCACCCGATTGTGATTGGAAGGCGGAAGTGACAGTGGATAGGTCACACATTAGGGAGGAATGACAATTCCACTGCTGGCTATGCCATGCAGTGCAACCCACTTTCCTAAGATAGCCAACGATGGGGTCTCCCCAAGAGCAATTAGCACAGAACAAGAGGGGGTGAGTGTGGTCTTCTCAGGGAGACCTGGGGGGAGTTGAAGCGAATTTCAGCGAACCGCTGGTGTGGTTGATGCACTGTACCCCACCAAAGGGTGGATAGTAATCAAATATATAACTTCTGTTTGTATTGCCTTTGGTCATTCATTTTCCTTGAATTTCAACGTTTTTTTTAAGAATGATATCTGATTAGTTGCCTTCGCTATACTATCACCGGGAGATCAGTCATTGTCTCACCTTGAATCGTCGTTATTTCATCCGTTCTGGTTTGGACTTTAGATTTTGGCAACAATCGGTTTCTGGAAAATGGTTCTCTTCGCCGTTTGGTGTTTGATTACAAGAACGTTGTCCAACCTACAGGGCAAAAACCTAAAAATTTGGCCAAATTGACCATGAAGGTCCATCCGTAAATACTGAAGTTCCACTGAAATGTCCCGTCAACATGTGCTTGTACGCCCTTGTGATAGCCAGGCTCGGGAATGTGAGGGGTCCTTTTGGACACTTAGTCCGTCGCATGTCATTTACTAAAACTTCGTATCTTCAAACTGATTCGTGAGACCGCATGCCATGGAAAGTCTGATTGGCATAGTATACTTGCGGTAAAGTATCCACCGCGAAAACGACTCAACAAGGATGACCCACCTATAGGAAGGCCATTCGATCAACCACCCTAGTTGATCTCAAGGCTGCTCGATGGCTTCTGATTGTCATTGAATCCAAGTGAAAATCCGGCCGATGTTATCTACCAATGACACTTATTTGACTTTCCTCGAAATCCATGAATAGCAATAGCGCTCCTACTCTGATATCGTCTTTCATTTTTCAATCCGACGCCTCGGATACCAATTGAATCAATCCCAAAAGATTTCCATGCAGATGACGCAACTTTAATCAATTCTCAATGCTACAACCTTGCAAACTCCACACGAATCAAAAGAAAGTATCAAACTCCAACTACCGTTTGCTTTCTCCTCCCATAAATTGCACTCCAAGAAGTAAAGGGTTGCTCCCTCCAAGCACCAACAAAAGTCCCTCAACTTCTCGAAAAAAGAAAACAATGCGTCCAGGCATCAGCCATGCTAGAGAATTACTATACCTTGTCTGTCGAAAAGATGGTTGCACTTCTGTATTTGTAGGAGTTGGTTGGAGGAGCGGAAACGGTAGGTTCAGGTGACGTGTGGTGGCGGCTGATTTATTGGTGAACCTCTCTGCATGTGTCCCGAGCAATGTTCCAGTTGCGACTCAGTCTGGCAACTCAATATCGAAGCTGACTGGAGAACCGGCATCACTGTAGGTTTGGAACCGAAGGGCATCGGCTCTAACCGTCTGGCGGGCTGTTACCTTGGGTTGGTGAAGCGAAACAGGCCCATATGTTGTTGCCTATTGAGAAGTTCGGTGGATACGCTGATATGCCTAACCTCGGCCTTTAACGACTGGTGATACCATTCCACGAGGCTATTCGAAGCTACGGAATAGACCTAGCCCTTTCACAGCCCAACAAGGATGTGAGTAACTTGGAAAAGATTGACTCGAATTAAGTGCTCTGGTCCATAGTAATCAACTGAGGTGAGCCAAAATGCGAAATCTAGTGATTATAAAATGCTTTAGCGACCGATTGAGCCAATTGGTTTCGCAAAGGGACAGCTTCGGGCCACCTGGAGAACCTGTCTATTATCGTCAGACATTACTTGTATCCCTGTGACTTGATTGGTGATTGATTGATTGATGGGTCCCACTCTATCCACGTGAACATGTTTAAATCTAGCGTCTCGAACCAGGATAGCATGAATTGGGTTTTTGTTGTTACGGCCGACCTTCGAGCGCTGCCACAGGATGCAGGTACGTGTAGCTTCAGCGACATTGTATTCGACTGAAGCAGTTGCCTAAGCTCGAGGTCGTTATGTTGTTCACGGGAACAAATCCGATATTTCAATACTTTGGGGCATGCCGATGGTTTCGATGCGTGACAGAGCATATTTGACACTAGCGAAAATTGGCAAGAGTTCTCTGTCACACGCGTTATAGCGGTTTTCCGCGTTTGATAGCTTCCGCTGAAAGTACGCCTACGCTATTCACCTGCCACTTCAAAACTGCTGCAAGACCGTACCGACTGCGATATCTGGCGCATCGGTGTTTAAACTTAAAAGTAATCTAGGTTGGAAAGAACCAGAAGTTTGGTGTCTGCATGATAATCTTTGCATGCCTGGAAAGCTCTATTGAATCCGAGTTCCAGTGGATTAGGGTTTTCTCGCCCTTCTTTGAGTTTTGAAAGTAATGGGTCAATGGTGCTTGTAGTTGAGCCGCTTCTTTTAAAAACCATCGGCAAAAGTTTAGTGTTTTCAATAACCTCCGCAAGTCCTTGACGGTTTTCGGTTTTTGAAATTTTTTACACTGCATAAACTCGAGGTTGGGGAGGCTAGATACCGGCTAGATGCGTTCTCCAAATACGCATTTCTCTACGTTGATGACGATTGAGTGTTCAGAGAGGCATTGCAGCACCATCCTCAAATGATGTTCATGCTCCTTTGGATCTCGCCATGCGATGAGAATGTCATCCATACAACACGTACAAAAATCTAATCCTCGGAGGACCTCATTCATAAACCGCTGGAAAGTTTGGTCGCGCTTTTCAACCCGAAAGTCATCACCGTAAATTCGTATTAGCCAAACGTCGCGAAGATTCCCATCTTCAGAATGTCATCTTCTGCTCCGCAAATCTGGTGAAAAGCCTGAACGAGGTCGAGTTTAGAAAATATTTTCTTGTCGTGCAATCCATCGACGATGTTCTGACTGTGACGAAGCAGGGAGCGGTCATTAAGGTTGAGGTTGTTAAGGCGTCGGTAATCCACACAGGGGCGCCAGATAAAGCGCGCATGTCCAGGGGTTGGACGACTGGCGACAGTATCCTTTTTCCAGTAAAAACTCAAATATTCGATGAGCCGCGTTTAGCGGGACCTGTGGTTATTATATGGTGTTCAACACCGTGACTAATGATCAACCAGAAGGCCGCGATGTCGACCTAGTATCGGTCGCGGCACCTTGGCTATTACAAACTCCCATTCAAACGTCCGCTTTAGTTCGAAGCTAATCTTAAGCCGCTTCCTCCCAAAAGTGTACATGAGAGAATTGACACGTCCACGCTGGTGTCGATGAGAAAACTTAACTTGGTTGAATCATCAAAAATGTGTAGGCGGCTTTTCAAGCAATCGCTGACAGACGACTCTATCAGCGACCGAGCTCGTTTTCCGCTCTCTAAAAAAAAACATGCACGGCGGCACCCATCCTTTCGCTGCTGCGCCAAAACGGTGGTGGAATCAACACATCGACTTCTTATTGGCCTTTTTTTCACGGGGTTGGTGATAACTCTGATACGAAGCACCTTCGTGCGTCAGAGAGTCTGTATGATTTTCACGTTTTTCAGGTGATGATTGCCAGAAATTTTACTGCCACGCTGTCGGTCTAATTGATCCAGGGTTTGTGCTTGTGTTTTTGGCAGAATTGCCTGCGTATTTGTCGGGAGGAGTTGAGCCAGTGTCAGACGCTTTTTTTCTCGCTGCGGTTTTCATTCGTCGCAGGAATTAAGATGGTTTTTGATCGCCTAGGTCGAGGCCATGGAGTAAGTCCCTGATGTACTCTTCTTCTGTACGTCAAAAAGCCGTGAGGATTCTGGTTTTCACTGCACGGTACTTGTCACATTCCGGTGGTCCCTCCAAAATGTCGGTGAATTGGCTTAACAGCGGTACGTCGTACTCGCTCTCTAGCTTGTCAAACTTGACTTGATCACTTGTAATTCTGTGCAACCGGGATTGGGCTTCAATTCTTGAAAACCACAACTCCGGACTAGTTTCCCAGAATGGTGGGGTCGTCACGACGTTTTCATGATCCTGGTATGTTGTGACGTCTGGGGTCACCAGTAGAGTAGCGCAAAACATTACCTTTGTAGGTAATGTGATATCATATCACTTTTCGTAATATCACAAACATCACCTTTCAGCACCTTAACCGTACATATGTCGTCAAAATTAAGTATTAACGTTCAGCAGCCCATAGTACCAAATATTATTTATTACTATAATAGGATAATTTGACATGCATTTATGTACCAAAGAAGTATCATTGATGAAGACATGAACCTTTCACGCAACAGAAAAAAAAGAAAAGATTTCATAAGGATATGAGATGATAGATAGTACAATATTTTCACATTTACAGAACAGGGAATCGTGATTTTTGCGAACGAGCATTACTTGTCTTTGCTTGGCATAATTAAAATTTGCCTATCACACCCAAAATCACCTTTTCACATCAGGGAACAGATTCGAAACTGATTGTCGATATCAGCACTCGATAGTCGCCTCGGCCACTTGTACTTGGAAATATTACGTAGACCATACCGCCATACAGAAGCCAACATTTATTCTAATCCATAACACTACAATCTATAACTAAAAGCCAAGAATCTGCATTCCCATATGGTCGTGCACCCGAAATCATTTTCTGGTCCAAAGTTAGCCCGAAACTGGTCCAAAAGCCAGTCCGAAGCCAACCTAAAGCCAACCCGATAACGGTCCTAAAGCCAGCCCCAGGCCAACTTAAAGCAAGCCCAAAGCCAATCCGAAAGCAATCCAAAATCCAGCCCGAAGTAAACCTAAAGCAAGCCCAAAGCCAACCCTAAAACAGTCTAAAAGTCAGACCGAAGCGTGCCTAAAACTAAGTCAATCTAAAGCAAATTCAAAGCCAGTCCAAAAGTCAGTACGGTGTCAACCCGTAGTCAACCTAAAGTAGCCAAAAGTAGCGAATCCGATACTCGGCGTCGGCATCGACAACTGCCATTGAAGCCTGCTCTCTTGCGCACGACGTCTTGGAACAATTTTCATGGAGAAAACAAAATATAAAAGTGAGGAGATAATAGCGACGGAGAAAGAGTTGGCTGCGTTTGGTCACAGCGTCCAGCAAAGGAAGTAGGAAGGGCTAAAATATCTGATGACCCATCGGGATGCGCGTGACCAAAGAAAAAGGAAGACTAGTAAAGTAATATGGTATCTGGGACGCGGACAGGAACTACAATACCCTACAGTGCTGAAGCACAAAAGAAATCACTGAAGCTGGGAAAATAGCTTACTAGGAAATGGGTAGCAGTGTGTGAGCACACGCGGTCCAACTTTCCTCCAGAAAAACGTCAATAAAGGTGTGGAAAACAGCCGGAGGAACTCGGGATTTGAAAGCCTCACGATTACATCCAGATCAGGTATTTGATAGAGCCAAATGCCGAAATAGATCACGACGAGCTAACCCCACTTGTGAACGGGACAAAGGCTGAAGAAAAAGAAGAAGAAAAAAGAGGGACGCGAATGCTTATTAAGCCGATGGAAGGTAAGAATTGGTGTACCTCGGCGCAAAACCGGGATGTTTGGGGTTCTTTACAAATTCAGGCCTAGCCCGGATATCGGTTGTTACGCCGGTGATGAAGAAGGTAAGACCTTTGCCGAAGTTCTTAGCGAGATTCGCTATAAGATCAAGGCCGAAGACAGTGGAGTAGAAGTGCCTTCCATACGGAAAACGAAGAGTGTAGTTCTCGTCGAATTAGACAATAACAAAATTACGTTCTCTGAAGGGATCAAGAGGTTGCTAAGAGAACGCTCTAATTTTTATCATATGAGGGGCGGCTGATAGGTTTGCCGCTAAAGGTAGTTAGCAATGACTCGTCATGTTGTTACTGATAACACTAATTACATTACTCATTGTTAGTATACACCACTCTTTTTCCTTTATGTGGTTTATTGGTAATTTTTCCTTGTACAAACAAAGACACGATGTCAACGGAAATTCGGGATTCTCGCAATTTGAGCATCGCGCTGTAATCAAATTTTTTTGGTAAAAAGGTAAATACGCCGAAACAAATTTTGGAAGAAATGTCATCGGTTCTTGGGAATTCTGCACCTTCATATACAATGGTTAAAAAACGGGCTCGACAATTTCAACAAAAGTGAGTTCTGTGAAGACAATCCCCGACTAGGTAGCCTAGTGGCAGTAGTGACCGAAAAAAATGCTAAAAAATTCAAGAAATTAGTACTGACCGATCATCATCATCATAAACAACAGCGCAACAACCGGTATGCGGTCTAGGCCTGGATTATGCCTTAATAAGGAACTCCAGACATCTTGGTTTTGAGTCGAGGTCCACCAATTCGATATCCCTAAAAATTGTCTGGCGTACTGGTTTATGCCATCTCAGACAGGGTCTGCCTCGTTTTCTTTTTCTGCCATAGATATTGCTCTTATAGACTTTTCGGGCCGGATCATGATGATGATGTATCCTACGGAATTATCCATCCTCATGTAGGAGTTCAATTTCTCTCGTTGTTTCTTCTAATCCTTAGCGCCTACTTGTCTTGGCCCAAAACCAAAGACTCCCGCGAGGTTAGGTGGTCTGTTGAGGCCGTCTATGCTTAACTACAGTGCCTACGATCATGAGCTATTCGCTGCGTACCTCGCTATAAAATACTTCCGATTCTCCGTGGAGGGTAGGCTGTTCACCGTGTTCAAGGAACACAAGCTCTTTACTTTGGCGCTTAGACAAAAGCCCGACAAAGCGTCCCCTCGCCAACTTTGGCACTTAAGTTATATCAGCCAGTTTACTTCTATCCAACATATGTCTGGACAATGTTCTTGCAGATACTTTGTCTCCAATCTCGGAGGTACCAGTCCCCGCCGCAGTGGATTATACGGCAATCGCCAAGGTACAAAAAGCCGACGCAGAGCTTCAGAACCTGAAGGCAAACTCCAAATACAAGTTTAAGAAGTTTCCTATTTGCGGCTTAACCTCATATTTACTCTGCGAGACGTCAGATAAGGAACCCAGGCCATTCATTCCGGCCGGAATGCAATTCCAGTCTACTCTTTTCGCGGAGTTATGTGAGCTCCTTGGCTTCAAACTGCATAGGACTACTGCATAGCTTCCACAGTCCAATGGTATGATAAAGGCCGTCTTAATGGCTCACGACGATCCGTCGTCCGCCTCCGCACAGCCTACCGAGAGAAGTTCACGCCTTCCCCACGGAGATGGTATACGGAGCGAATCTGCGCCTCTCCGCTGATCCTGTGCTGAACATCAGGGCAGTGTTAGGCGACTCCGGCATGCTGTGTCTGCTCAGAAACGCAGTTCAAAGCTGCGGCCAACTCCACCTTCCCAACACGCGACAACGGAGGTCAACACCTCCAGAGGCCTCGAGACGTGCTCACAGGTCCTCAGTCAGGCGGACCATACGAGGGCCCGTTTAGAGTTCTGGAGCGAGGCGAACACTCGCTCAAGCTGAACGTTCAACGGTGCCGCGACTCGTACTGATTTGTAATGAGATGACGCTTGGTAATGGGATGATGCTAGGTAATGGGATGGTGCTTGATAAAGGGATGATGCTAGATAATGGGATGATGCTAAGTAATGTGATGATGCTAGGTAATGGGATGATGCTTGGTAATGGGATGATCTTGACAATGGGATGGTGCTTGGTAAAGGGATGATGCAAGATAATGGGACGATGCTAAGTAATGGGATGATGCTTGGTAACGCGGTGATGCTTAGTAATACGGTGATGCTTCGTGGTGCGGTAATGTTAGGTGATGTTGAAATGTTTGGATCGCTCTTGATGATGGTAATGTAATATACTTTATGGTGATATCACTTTTGTATTATTACATACATCACCTATCCATCTCTAGTCACCAGTATGTGGGTGCAAAGGTGCTAATGTAGACGAACTTGGCCACGTATTACGTACTCTTTGTGGATGTAACCGATGAAGTTATTTGCATATCACTAGATCTTGATAGAATTAGGTGCGAGAGCGGATTTCGGGATATTCGTGGTAAAAAGAGGGCTGTCAAAAGAACAGCGTCTTATGGGTCTCTAGTGACTTAGTGCAATTGGAGGAGAGTTGTTACTGATCTTGTGCCTGGGATTACCGGCTTTCTGCAGAACTATGGTTTAACTTGTAGAATTATGGGTGGAAGTGGAGTAAGTTGTTTAGATTATGAGCGTCGGATCGCTGTACCTTCTGTCCGTATTGAGTATAGATGTTGATAGGAGTTGGACTAGTAGCTATGTATCCGCGAAGAGAGGATTTTCGTTTTTCTTTTGGGTGGACGTTCAGGAAATCATGTTTAAATTCTAAGGACAGGAGGGGATTGATACAGAGACATTGTATTTACGGATTATCAAAGGAGGGTTGGTATTCTCTCGTTGCACGATTGGAAATTGAAATTGCGAGTAAAGGGTATGATTGAATTTCCAGCAAACTAGGGCTTCCCTTGGAACTGGGAGTGCAGCTTGCATGATTACGAGATTGCATTCCCACTAATCCTCTGCAAATGAATAATCTTTTCAAAAGTGCCGCCTGATTCAGTTCATCTTTAATTACAAGATAATAAATAATTGATTTTCTCGTCTTTTCCGAAAGTTCATTGGATCGACACTTTCCCATAGAAATAATTCAACCCTGCTGGCGTCTCTTATCACTTTTATTAGACTCAGCCACATTTAAAGTGCATAAACTTCTAACGCCTTCTAAAAGTGAATCGTGCCCTGAGATGTCTCCCAGCTTTCCTCCGCCTAAGTAGTGCACATTTGGAGCGCGACACTATCGGGTGCAAAATAATTTATTTGATTTCTTCCTTTCCGAGAATAGATACAATCGCATCTACACAAATCATTCAGTGTTTGTGACCATAATTCACAAAAATTCTCTACCACTTTGGTTTCTTTATTGAACTTAATAAAATAACAATCGGACGCACAGTGAAAGGCAGGAAGGAAATATTCAATATAAACGTTGAGCGAAATCCGACCCCGTACTAAGTTGTATCTAAAAAAAAAGTCCCATTTAAATTTCGCTCATGGACATGACTCTGTGTGGGGGTGTTACGTTCAACCCGCGACAAGAACAATAAAAACGTTGGTAACCATAATCATTTTTACGTAATGCAGTGGCACAATTGTGGTCTGGCAATTACAATCAGTACCTTCATGAAGCAGGAGGAGTGGTTTATGCGAAAATGGTTTCTGTTTGGCAGTAATTCAGTTAAAGCGTATCAAGTGATAACAACAATTTTGCTCTGTTTCAAGTTACTTGTTCTCTGGACGTTAGATTGCTGGCTCGTTTCGGTCAGATTTTGACAAAAAATCAGCTTTTCTGAGTTAGTTTGTTGCAGCCTTTCTTCCCTGACTCGCTCAAGTCTAAGTACAATGACTAATTGGGTAATTTTAATTGAAATTTCTTTCTTATCTTTTTTGCAGCTAAAAATAACTTCTATCAAGAGGACAAACCACATCGATTGTGTCTGGATGTTGGCGATGCAGTGATTATAATCAAAGAGACTGATGAGTGGTATTTTGGGTACAACAAAAGGTAAGTCCTCCCGATTATGGTGTACTCTTAAGTTCTGTAGATAGTGAGCATAGTGTTTTGGGTGTGCCAGCACAGTGTTGAATACTTAATTGTTCGGTGATCCCATCGGAATCTCTCTGATAGTCGAAGGTATTGTTTTGTGTCTTAAAAGTGATTCAATTGCGTAAAAAAACGATTGGACCCACTAAGTACCAACTACGATGTCTTCATCAATTTGCTCTGCGCAGTCTGTGTTTTTTACTTCGGCGAATATTAACAATTACTCCGGTCCTGGATATGGTACAATCAAATTCCCTGGTTTATGAAGAAAAAGCCCTTACTATTATGCATGACAAATCCTTTATCTAAAATTCAATCGTGAATACTGAAAATAAACTTATCTTCGACTAAAACATGGAACGATCGGATTTCCCGCAGTTTCATATTTTTCTCCGTATGGCATAATAGTTGCGATAGCAAAGAATCTTTCCAACGTTCGATACAGGGTTCGATATGGGCGTTGCATTGGTTTGTCCAGATGAACACTTGTGCTTGAGAGTGTAGAAGTTCGTGTATCTAAACTTTTCGACTATCGCGGCTGTTAACGCACAGGGTCTTGGTCTCCCTCAACAGTTCGCCGTCGGACTACCAACTAATTACCTCCCATTCATCAGAGAACTATTCTGGAAGCGTTGACCACATAACCTCGTGCTACTCCTACCGCTCTACTGGCTTTGGGATCCTTCAAGTCAGGGAATTCCTTTCACCAACGGAAGGAGATGGGAGGAAGAGAGTTGTTAGTTCAGAGAACCCCTTGCTATCAGGACCCTCCGCCGGTCGAGCTCAATTTTCTTTGCAATAAGAAGAGCTCGAACATAATGCCTAACACGACTCCATCTGCCAACGCTCCTTAGCATCTCTCTGACAATGTTGTCTGGAGAGAGCTCTAGGTCTGCAGAAAGCCGTCCCACCATTCGCAAGAGAGAAAGGTATGTTCGGTGTCGTCCGCCACTTCACTGCAGAACACACAATCGGGAGATCGCGCCTTCCCAATATTGTGTAGGTAAGAGTGAAAACCTCCATGCCCACTTAGAAGTTGGGTAAGAAGGTGAGTCCTTGAGTGTTTTACGTGGGTACCTGTTGTGGAGACTTAATACCCACGATCTTTTTAAGACACGGATTGATTTTGCTACCCCGGTTCCCATGGTACCAGTATATTCCTGGTGAGGTTTCGTGACCAAATTTCCACTTCAGATAAGTCCCCGTGCAGACTCGGATCTGATCGCCCTGATTAGGCCGTTGTAGCATTCGCCTACTGCATCACGACCGGCAAGCCAAAGTGAATACAGCGTCTCCCTATAGAGGTTCTCCTCGGCCACTTGGTTTTGGTTCACCGCCACTTCTGAGCTTCCAGGTAAGAAACTCAGTTCAGCCACGATTCTAAATCGTTGATGAGCCACGCAGCCCATCTGCCTCTTGGCTCATTTTGCGAAGAGAATTGCCACTCGATAATTGTACGTTGAGGTTCTTGACGAGCAACAAGTTCTCTTAAATTTTCACCCTGACGACGGTAGATCGTGCGCGATCACCATCATGGCTGGTTCTGAGACAGTGCGATAAGCATAGCTCCCCATCTCTTACGATGCACCTCCTTATCAGGACATCAGCTCTTACCTCCGTGCCATAGAGCACAACCGACTGCGTTGCTCTCATAAGAAGACGTCTTCTGGTAGATAAAGGGCCTTAACATTCGCCATTAGCCGACTCATGTCCGCTGCTGCTTTGCTTTGCTCGAAGATGCTCATCTTCGTGTCGATCATTAAACTAAGGAATTTAACCGCTGGTTTTGACTCTATAGTCAACTCGCTGATCAATATGGAATGCCGCGCCGGGATTCTCTTTCTAGCCAAGGTGACTACTTCAGTTTTTTTCCAGCGCAAGGCTGAAACTATGATCCGCCCATCTGCTTACCCGTCGCATCAATATAGCGAGTCTGTTTTGCGCGTTCGATAGTGCGTCCGGCAACAAATATCGCAACGTTGTCTGCATAACCGACCCGGGGAGACTCTTCGGGCATATCAAGTCTTAGCAGACTACCGTAGGAAGAGTCCTACTCCCGATGTGATTTCCGTTCTCCTCTGACCCTCTAGCGTCTCATAGAGAAGGGAGCGGTCTTTCAGATAATCTCTGAATATTCACAAGAGGCACGAGGAATGAGTTTTCTAATGTTTCTAGCATATATGTCCATCTTACGGAATTGAAGGCATTTCTGACATCAAGCGCTATGAGGAGCACTATCCGTCGAGATTGGCGGCTGTGTGCCTCGGCTCGTTGAATTGTATCCACGACCTCCACAACAGCATCCACCATAGATCTCCTTGTTCTGATCCCGAACTGCCTTGGGGATAAGTTCCCGGCATGTTCTGGTTATACAATAGTTCATCAAAAAAATCAACCCATCGCTCCAATATGCCCATTCTGTCGGAAATCAGATTTACCTCTTTGTCTCGGCAGGATCAGCATCGTCTGGAGAAGCCCACGTTTGTTTGTGGACCGCTTTCCGCGCAAACCAAGTACACCCTACTTGGGTGTTAAAATCCCCAAGTATGATCATATCATATCTGGGACAGGCTTCGAGGGTTCGTTCTACTGCCTCGTAGAAGGTAGAAGGCTGTCTTCTCTGTAGGGGCGTGAACGCTAATGAGGCTTATGTTTCTAAATTTGTCTCGCAAACGCAGAGTGCGTAGCCTTTCGCTTTTGTTTTCAAAGCCGATAACAGCAGGTTTCATTTTTTGGCTGACTAAGAACTGAATGGCCACTATAATATATGGTGTAGCGACTCTTCTCCAGAAAGCCGGTCCCTGTCCAACGCATCTTCTGCAATGCTGTTACACCAGCCCTATATTGGGACAGGGTATCGACTAGCTGCTTGACAGCTCTGTACAGGGGGCGCACGTTCCATGAGAAAATGCGCAAATTGTTATTCCTTTTTCGTTGCCGGGTTTGTCGTTGTAAAATCCATCCAGTCCGAGGCTCCTGTTGTGGCTTCGTAACAAGTTTTTTTGCCGTGTAGGGTTGTCAGCCCTACCCAACCCCCAACCTGGAGGACCAGTTGGTACAATTTGTCCCATTTTTAGGCTTGGAAGACTCGCCTTCATCCTTCTCCGTCTGCAGCTTTTCGTTAAAGAAGAGCGCCCAGTGGTCACCACGTGGAGGTGGAGATAGGGTTTGGTAGTAGAGCTGTTGGTGTTGGTTCAGCAGACGTTTCCCAGGTTTTACGCTCCATCGTGGGTACCAATCCTCGTTTTGCCGTGGGACCTATACTACCCTTTCGCCTATACTACCCTTTGCTCTTACTCTACCCATATATCTCTCTATACAAATTTTTAGATTTAGAGACCCTTCGCTTACAGTAAAAATTTCTCGGGAAACCCACATTTAATGTCATATGCTAGTTCGTGTACGATTTTAGTAGAATTATTGTGAAAGGTTCACCTATTCTCTCGCACATGATTGTCCCTTTCACAGATCATTCTACCGGTGGTATAAAATGGTAGACCATGGTTCTCAGCGAGTATAACTCAATCAGAAGCGTCCTTTGACACGCTCGGTCAAATAAATTTTCCTTGGTTTGTTTCCTTCACAGCTAGGTTATAAATAAGGAATGATTCATACGTTATGCCGGAAATTTGGCTCGTCAACCTTCCGGGTCGTTAATCTAGTGTTAGATTCAAGCATACTAGTTGCTCTCGTTCATTGTTCTACTGTACAAATAGTTAAGACTTTACCCGTGTCATCCATATCCGATGTTACTGGAATTTCCAGTAAATACTTTCATGCCTAAGAATATTCTCTTGTCCGTATTAGGGGAAGTCACACCGCGTCCTTAAAGAACTGGTTCTTGGTAGGCTCACCCATTCTAGTTCCCTCGGCCGTTTCTCTTCATTTTGTAATGCCATAGCCATGAACCCGTTTCCGATTCCACAAGAGGGTTCAGGCCCCTGCAAACTCGTCCCTGCTCCCTTCTTGGCTAGTTCGTCCGCTGGATCATTGCCTTCCAACCCAACATGGCCTGGCAGCCAAAGAATCCAGACCTTATTATGCGAGCGTATTCAGTCTCTCGATGCATTCCCATACCAGTTTAGAGTTCACCTGGTTGGATGTAAGTGCCTTACTCGCCCCTTGGCGGTCAGTCAGAATAGCTATGTTCTGTCCCCTGTAGCTCCAATGTTGAATCTGATTATTCTGTGATCAGACATAGAGGGCTCATCCGACACCCTCCAATTCTTGATCATTTCCTAGAGTTATGTCTAGTGCTGACCACGAATGTTGGAGTGTTCCTTATATATTTCTAACTTCAAGAAGGAACTCACCTCTTCGATTGGTGTCGCTGCTTTCCTAAACTTCGCGATAGCGACTAGCTCCGGTGGAACCCGGATGTCGTCTCCTGGAAAGTAGCCCGATGACACGACTGCCACTCGAGTGCAACCCCCCGGTTTCCAGTGAGACAAAGTCAGGAACTCCGACATATATTTTAAATTATGTTTAAAAATTATGCAAGCTCTTGGTTTTTCACAAAAAGTGTCCCAAATTAGCTGCATGCTTTCTCCTTGCAGACCGCGAATCTGCCATCATTACACCCAGTTCTCCTTGGAACTTTCCCTTGCAATTAATTCAGCTTTCGCATGATGGAAGTTTATCTGGGCTATCTTAGTGCTGGCCATTGGCTCCATTATTGTTTGGAGCTCTTCTCCACTGTCTGTCGGAGTATTACCCGTCTCCTCCGACATGGCGTTTTGCTTCGAATCCTAGCTACTGCTCTTGACTGGCAGCAGGTCCATTTTCCTGACAGATACAATCCTTCCCGCCTCTATGAATTCCGAGATTTCTTCGGGGACCTCAGTATGCTTACGACCTGGTGTCTCCTCCAAAGTGTCTTTACTCGGCTTCTCCCTGGAACCTCCCTCACAGGAATGTGTAGTTGATATGGCAATGCAACTCGGAGTTTAATTGCCTCCGGGAATCGGCCGTCTACCGCGATCATGAGGAGTCTACCCTTGCCCTTCACCTTGCTTTGCTTCTGAAGACTCTCCATAATCATCATCATCAACGGCGTAACAACCGGTATCCGGTCTAAGCCTGCCTTAATAAGGAACTCCAGACATCCCGATTTCAAGCCCAGGTCCACCAATTCGATATCCCTAAAAGCTGTCTGACGTCCTGACCTACGCCATCGCTCCATCTTGGGCAGAGTCTACCTCGTCTTCTTTTTCTGCCATAGATATTGCCCTTATAGACTTTCCGAGTGGGATCATCCTCATCCATACGGATTAAATGACCCGCCCATCGTAACCTATTGAGCCGGATTTTATCCACAACCGGACGGTCATGGTATCGCTCATAGATTTCGTCATTGTGTAGGTTACGGAATCGTCCATCATCATATAGGGGGCCAAAAATTCTTCGGAGGATTCTTCTCTCGAACGCGGCCAAGAGTTTGCAATTCTTCTTGCTAAGAACCCAAGTTTCCGAGGTATACATGAGGACTTGCAAGATCATCGTCTTGTAGAGTAAGAGCTTTGACCCTATGGTGAGACGTTTCGAGGGAACAGTCTTTGTAAGCTGAAATAGGCTCTGTTGGCTGACAACAACCGTGCGCGGATTTCATCATCGTAGCTGATATCGGTTTTGATTTTCGACCCTAGATAGGAGAAATTGTCAACGGTCTCAATGTTATATTCTCCTCTCCTTGTTCTTCTTCGTGGTTGACCAGTGCGGTTTGTTGTTGTTGGTTGATTCGACTTCGGTGCTGATGTTGCCACCATATATTTTGTCTTGCCTTCATTGATGTGCAGCCCAAGATCTCGCCCCGATTGCCGCCTGCTCGATCTGGATGAAGGCAGTTTGTACGTCTCGGGTGGTTCTTCCCATGATGTCGATATCGTCAGCATAGGCCAGTAGTTGGGTGGACTTGAAGAGGATCGTACCTCTTGCATTTACCTCAGCATCACGGATCACTTTCTCGAGGGCCAGGTTAAAGAGGACGCATGATAGCGCATCCCCTTGTCGTAGACCGTTGTTGATGTCGAATGGTCTTGAGAGTGATCCTGCTGCTTTTATCTGGCCTCGCACATTGGTCAGGGTCAGCCTAGTCAGTTTTATTAATTTCGTCGGGATACCGAATTCTCTCATGGCCGTGTACAGTTTTACCCTGGCTATGCTATCATAGGCGGCTTTAAAGTCGATGAACAGATGGTGCAATTGTTGTCCATATTCCAACAGTTTTTACATCGCTTGCCGTGAATACTGCAAATAAACTTCTCTACAAAACGGAACAATCGGATTTCCCGGATTTTCATATTTTTTCCGTACATTTCATCTAGGGTTCGTTGTGGCCATGCAGTGGTTTGTCCGATGAGTACTTACTTCATGGATCTAAATTTTTCGCCTATCGTGGTTCTTCGGAATTGCCCTTACTCTACCCATATATCTCTCTATAAAAAATTTTGTAGATTTGGAGACCTTTCGCTGACAGTGAAAAATTCCCTGGAAACCCACATTTAATCTCATATGTTGTTCGTTTCTAGTAAAATTATTGGGAAATGTTCACCTATTCTCTATGATTTTGGCACATGATTGCCCCTTTAAGGGACATTCTACCGGTGCTGTAAGGTGATAGACCATGATCCTCAGCGAATATAACATAATCAGAAATGCCATTTGACACGCTGGATCAAATCAATTTTCCGTGGATCGTTTCCTTTACAGCTAGACTAAATAAGGAATAATCTATACGTTATGCCGGAAATTCGCTTCATCAACGTTACGGGTCGTAAATCG
Source organism: Hermetia illucens (assembly GCF_905115235.1). Lineage (NCBI taxonomy): Eukaryota > Metazoa > Arthropoda > Insecta > Diptera > Stratiomyidae > Hermetia > Hermetia illucens. Next base: position 5,083,366 of record NC_051851.1, on the reverse strand, counting down.
TAATACTGGACTGATTATCGATCATGCCAGATGCTGCAGTTCACTGTTCCACCTTTTTGCATATCGGATTGGTTGATGGTCAGTTCGTTTGCAATCAATCATGGGCCGCGGTATTACTAGAATTTCCAGTAAAAATTTGTCTGCATAAGGATATTCTCGGTAATTCTAGTGGGTGTTCTGAAATCTAGAGTTGGTTGTTATTCTATTTTCATCTCTTACATGTTGGTAACTTCGTTTTGCTTGCTGACATTTAGGCCGCCGTTGCTAAATTTTGTCATACCACCAGGGTACTCTGTAGGTGGACTTTCTACGCTTTGGCAACTAGGCATAAAAGCAAAAATCACCTTGTTCACAATCCGCTCACCATAAACAAGAACCCCATTGATTTTGGCTACTGCAAATCCGTCATCAGGTCGCTTCGAAAGGGTACCTACCAGTCGTCCCAATTACACATATTCACTTTTGTTGGTGACCCATATCGCATTGTATTTTCCTTTATAAAACTCCTCGATAATCATTGCAAGGTTTTCATGAAGTTTCTATTCTAACTGCCTGAATTCGCCACATTTGTTCCTTGTTTTCGAATCTCTCTTAAATAGCGGGTATTTCTGGTTTCTACGGCGGTCCCTGTTACCAAAGCCTGCATCGTTGCACTAAAGGTATTCAGGGTGTCTTTCGCGATGTCTCACTAGGTGCCTTTCTCCTCTGTACTTGTGCAAGAATAGGCTAAATGACCATATTCTAGGCATCTAAAGCAAAAAGTGGGAGACATTTTCTCTCGGATCCTATATATCATATCCGATCTTAATTTTGACAGTTTCCAGCAACTGGTTTGTCCAGACAGCTGGCAAATTGATAATTGCTCTTTGCGTATTGCGTACATATTTTTAAAGTTTTTTTTAGTGCTTTATCGACACTTTCGTCAAGGTCCCTGCATTTCAAAGCTGCCTGGTTGATCAGTTGCCTCATTAAGGACCTATCTATCAATTTTTTTATAGTCAAGCATCTTTCCATCCTTTCCATTTTGTTCCAAGAGAATTTCTCCTTTCTGCGTTTCCCAAATTCTTGTGATACTATCATCCACTCCGCAGAAGGCTTGGTCGTCACTTAGTTGCAATTGTCATCTAGCCGCCCTGTTGTACGGATCATGGGGTTGGTTTTTCTTTATTTTGCTTGTGTTGGAATACCACATTTAACGGGGTCGGTCAAAACGTGGTATTTTGACGTGAATTATCAACCTCGATTTTGATGCTACCTAAGTTTCTCAACGTTGAATACTACACCGGCCTGAAGGAAGCATTGAGTAATGCACTCGATGTGCTCTAAAGGCTCGAAATCTTGCTGATTTCGAGGCGACCAGAACATCGTCCAAAAAAACGAAACAAAAGTGGTGGTTTCGCAGCATAGAATGGATGAATCTCTGAAAAGTTTTCGTCCCATTGCATAGTCCTTAAGTCATTGCATGAACTCGTAAATTCCGAAAGGTGTGCAAGGTTGAGAGAATATGGCAGTTTGCGATATAATACGCAAAATCGTGTAAGAGTGGAATGGAGTATCGGTCTGCAATCGTTTCGCCATTTGGACGTGTGTAATCGTCACAAGGTATCCACTCGTCATTGGGTTTAGAGACCATTAGAACTGGGGACGATCAACAACTTTCCGAAGATCTGAAAATACCCTACCTAAGAAGTTCTTTTTCCGCGCAACTTCGAGGTTCTGCGGGGGTAATGGATGTACCTTAGAAAATATAGGGGAATCAGTAGTGTTGATGTAGCGCTGAACAGTATGCTTAACGGGCTCAGAGGGACTACGCTCGGTACTGATGTTGCGATATTTTGAAGAAGTGGGACGGCTACGTCTTCAAAAACGATTGAAAGAGTGCTGAGTGAGCAAGGCGAGATCTTAGCTGACGACTTAAGGGAAGTTGTGAGGTCAATGTGGGACAGGAAGACTGTGCCTTAGATGGGAACACTGATATCGTCCATAAAAATGCTCGTCGAAATTCTAGACTCGTGTCTATCTGCCTGTAACCATGCGTGCGGATGTATGAGGAATTCGCGGTGCCGAGTCTCGACGAATCCGAGGGCATATTACGATTTCGGGATACAGGAAGAACCGAGACTTCAGCGCCTGTATAAACTAGGTAGTTGTGCCGGCTCAAGGAGTCGTAAATTATGTAGCGTCGTGATGCTGTATTTTGGTAAGCCATTGGTGAGGCTCTCTTTAAGTCTAGTTTTTTTTATAAAAGGGTATAGGGGCTGGTAAATTTCGTGTCCTTTTCGGCAAATCTACGATGGTACAAGCATGACGGTGTTATTCGATTGTCCTTTTCGGGAGGCGCATCTAGACCAATTTTGCGATTCTCGCAGGATTATGCACTTCTCCTCCCCAATTTTACTGCAGATTTCATCGTAGTAAAATTTGGTTTTTCATCCCTCCTCTATCAAGAAGAGAGGAGGGAGAGGGTATACAAGAGAAAGGGGATGGCCCTCTTCTTCAATCTCGTTAAAAAATTGCCGGGGTTGCCCCCGAAAAGCGGCTATTTTCGTATTGTTAACAGAGGGAAACGCCCCCTCAGTAACACCCTTTGCACCTCGCGACGATGGTTGCCGTTGTATTAGCATAGACAAATGTCGACTCAGCTGTGAATGAGTACCTGAGTCAAATCAGGGACGGATACCCACCTATTCAATTCCGAAGAAAACTCATGTAGATCACTCCCCCTCCTGAGCTTTTACAATAGGTATTTTTATATCATTATGGTGGTAAAGTTTGATTTTTCAGTCCTACTTTGTTATAAAGAACCCCCACCTCTAACCCTGTTAATAAACTATGGGGACCATCCCCCTTAAAAAGTCATGGCACCCAAAAGTGAGGCTATTCCTATTGCTAAAATGGTAGGGTTTAACTTTGAATCACGTTCTCGTAGGCGGAAAGTGTTGTATAAAAAAAGCGGACGATCCTTTCTCTCAAACCTCGTTGAACAATCGCAATTTGATATTGTCATGGTAATGTTTGATTTGCCAGCTTCACCGCCGGCGAGGGGTGATAAAGATGGTATGCAGGAGGAAGAAGAAAGTCTCACCTGTCTTCTTCACGGTTGAAAGGTTATGTTGATCCAAAAAGGGGCCATTTTCGTATCGCCAGCAGAGATGGAGCACCCCTCTGTAATCCCCTTGCATCTAGCAACGATGATTGCCCTGCCAATGAGCTTATTAATTATATGAAAATAGCCCCTTTTTGTGGTGCAGTAACTTTTTAAGAAGTAGTAGCCGATATGGATTTTTAGTGGAGGTAGAAAGGTGAGAGCTTTTTCTTCTATCAACTTACCTTCTTTATTTTCTTCTCCCGGGGGCTGGGATTGGCAAATTTTCCACAATGATATTAAAATTCTCCTATTTTGCAGCGCAATATATTTTTAAGGGGGGAAGTGATCGCCGGGGGTTTTCGATATTTTAACATGCTCCACCATGCTTCATACCCTCCTTTATCCTTACGGAAATAGGACTCAAAATTAAACATTATCGGTATGACACGAAAATAGCCCCGCTTTCAGATGTCATGGCTTTTTAAGGGGGGGGGAGCATTTTTTTATCGGGAATAGAAAGACGGGAGCTATTTCTTCTACATTCTAACAATCAAACACTTCAACACTTTGAGAAGCCATAACTTTTTAGGGGAGTGATCACTACAAATTTTCATGGAGTTTGAAGAGGGACCACCTCCCGCTTCTCACGCCCTAATTTTTCTATTTTTTAAATCCGATAAATGGCATTTCTGTTTAGCCTTTCGTGGTAGTCCCAATTCCCAATGTAACGCCAAGTTATAGGAAAATCGCCCCATGCTCCGGCCTTAAATTATAGCTTCAGCATTCAACGTTTTCACTAGACTCGATCCAACATTTCCAGCTAAATTACTATAACGAGCATGAAAATCATTTCATAGCAGAAACCATTTCTGATTATACCTAACGCCAGGTATCATAGCTTAATTTTCATTTATTTTTATGAACTTTAACTCTTAATCGTTAACTAAGTTTCAGAGTGACTTTCACTTGGGCTCGTAGAAGTGCATTTGAAACAAAATCACGGATTACGTGCATCAAATTGCTCGCTTTTGGTGATTAATGCAATTTTCGCTTTTTTTCTATTAATTTAGTTGTGAGAAATTTCTTTTTCGAGATAGTTCAAGGCTACTCGTAATGACGTTGAAAGTATATTTTGTTAAAGTTTAGGACTTAACTAAAAAAGGCTTTAAAAGAAAAAGTGCGAGCAGGGAGTTTTACAATATTCCATTATTTGCATTGTTTGGCCATATGCAAAGCCCCAGGCTCGAGAGAAAGTAATTGATTTCTACTATGAATGCTTCCTCAATTTTGACTCATCAAAGTGCTTTGATCTTGTACATTCGATTTATCCGATGAAGATTTCAGCGATAATTTTGCCGCTAAATCTAGATGAACGTCATATTAATTAGATACACAGTTTGATTTATGGAGCAGATTTGATAAATTTATGAACAATAGATTGCTGGGGACAAAAAAGAGTTATTTGTTAAAACAAAGTTGCTTTTCCAAAAAATTTGGCAGTAAATGAACGGTGAACCATTCTTTTATTGAAATTAGTATGGTTTTCAAAATAGCCGAACTTCCCGGTATCATGTTTAGGCATTTGTTGCATAATTATTGTGTACATTGCAAATTTTTGAAAGGGAGTGTGGCGGCACATCGGATGCGTGAACCTGAACGCCATCGTGAATTCGCCTCTGCCGCATTGAATGGCCGTGGAAACAGCTGACGGCCTGACAGGAGACTGGGATGGCAAATGTCAGAAATGACATTTTGTCAAAAAGTCATTCTAATCGTGTCCGCCGGCCAGCGAAGAGTCATTTCTTTCAAAAGGTCCAAAAAGGGGAACGAATTGTAATGAATTTAATATTTTGGTAATCTTAGAGGCATCTGCGGAGAATATGGAGAATTGGCTCCAGGAGGCTCCGTTAAAGGTAGCTCCTGGCCTCCTCTACAAATCACGGAGGCCTACTATATTTTCCTACAAGTTAACTGGAGTGCAAGAGACATTCCACGACCGGTCCGAACTGTCCGTATTTTTCTTGATTTCTATGCGGGAGTGCATTTTACGTAACACAAAAAGAATGTTCTACATATTTGGGGGGGGGGGCAATGGTCATTATTAAGTAACTGACATAACTCACATTCGTATAAGTCGTTATGCACTGTCCCAATCGCGGCAAGTTGATCATATTACCAACGAGATCCTGCAACAATCTGGACATTGCAAAAGAATCTCGCAATTGTTAGTTCTTCTAACACCAATTCATTTTGAACAGGACCCAGCAAATCGTATCCCATCTAGTACACGTTGTTCCCATATTATCGCGTGCTGATATACTGCCGAGTAGCATCCAATTCCTCCGGTAGTAGCCGTAGTGGTTAGGGTGCCTTCCTTATGGCGGCGCCATCCGGGGATGTGATTCCGCCAACTGAAGGCGCAATTTGCGTTGGTTGGCTTCACGACGGACGCCAACCTTTTCAACCTCGCCCTCATCGGTTTCGACGAAAAAACCATCGGACTTCTTTCGGACGTGCTTAAGGATTGCTCGTATGTCCGCTTAAAGGAGCAGCTAATTCGGCGAATTTCGGTAAGTGAGGAAGCAAAGCTTAATCATTTACTGAATGAGCTGACGCTAGGCCATTGTACCTCTCTCGAAGCAACTGGCTAGGGATAAGGTTGGCTCAGAGCTGCTAAAGTCTCTCTGACTGCAGCGATTGCCCGGAGAGCACAAGCGACATCTTGGCTTGCGTGGACTCGGGATCGCTGGAGGTATTGTCCCCCACGGCCGAAAAGGTACACGAGGAGTACGTGCGTGGTGTGGTCGCGGAAGTCTCTCGAGATACGACTCAGAAAGTGGATGAGTTCATGTTCATGGTAACGAAACTGGCCGATGCGGTCACAAAGTTCACAGCGACGGTTGGCACTTTGCTTACGGGAGGTAGATCTCGATCGCAATCACGGTCGAGGGCTGCTTCCCGAAAAGGGCGTTCGGGTGAATACGGAACACGAGCGACTAAATGTACCATCCGATGTATGTTTAACGCAACAAAAAACTAGGCTCGCTGGGTGCCTCGGCGACGGCTACCACAAACGCAGTACCACGTCTCTTTACAATCTTCGACCCTCTGAACAGACGCTGCTTCCTGGTCGACACGGGCGCTGAGGTGTCGATTCTACCTGTACCCCGTGCGAACACCCTAATCCCGCAAATTTACGACTGGCTGCCGCGAACTCTTCTCCCATCGGGTATATTGGTTCACAAAGGATGCGTACTGAGCTTTGAGTTCAGGCGACTTGTTTAGCTTCCTTTCCAGAGAAGTAAATCTCTTAAGGGTTCTCCTAGTTTTAATGCTTGATCAATGAACCGTCCTGCATTATCTCGTGCCATAGTGCGTAAGAAATGCTCCTCGCAGTGATGCTCAGCGGCCGTGAAGGGACGTGACTGATGGTCGAACCTCTCGAGTTCCTAGAATTTTGTTAGTTGCTCGCTTAAGGGGGTCTCCCTCCCTTTTTTTTCGCTTTTTTAGAATTTTTTTGTGAAGAAATACATAAAGATACAAATACGATTTTTTCACCATTTATTTAGTAAAATTTTGAGCATTCGTAGTAATTTTTCTAGCTCGATAGCATAGTTTATTATTGAAATACAGAGAAACCGATACACCCATCTCCAAAAAAAGTGCTTTTCTGTTGTCACGGTAGAGGGGGCTGTGATCATCTTAAAGAGAAAATGTAAAACGGCATTTTAACGTGCGGACTTAACCACAGTCCGCAAACTAGGATTATTAAAAAATATTGAAAACCGAATTTTTGGTGCTTTGTTAAACTCTTTTTTTTTGTAAATTTTGATGTTTTTTCAAGGCTTCTTTAATGAATAAAAGAAAAACTACCGAATGAATCGTGGCATCAGATTTTCAACTTGCAGTTTCGTGAAAAATGCATTTAAAAAGTAGAATGCGATTTTTAACCACAAAATCTTAACTGACCATTAATCTGCTATACTTAGTCCATAAACCTTAGGTTTCTTGAAAAAATACATGCAAAGCCTTGGCTTCAATTCTTATGATTTTAGCAAAGTCATTCGAACGTTATTCGGATCGATAAATACGCGCTTTATAACGGCGATCGACAGAAACGCGGTATGTGACATTTTACATGTTCAACACTGTAATTTTCGAACGACTCCGAATATAAAAAAATCACTTTGCGCATATATTCTACACTATATTTAGATACAACTGATGGCAAAAAAAATTGATTCCTCGGATCCGACACGTGATGACCCCCTTAAGTTTCTTTTTCCCCGAAAAATTTTGTCAAAAAAATCCCTTTTTTTGTGATTTGTCAGTTGCTTGACGGGAATGAGCGGCGAGTCGTCCACGGGTGGCGAGCTAGACCGGCCCTAGAGGCACTCGGATCGGCCATGGAGCCCGTAACGAGGAGGATCCATATCTAAAAGCCAAAGTAAGGACAACCAACTTTAAAAGAAGAAATGGCGAGCCGGCGAAGACACTCGAAGATCTGAAAAATCAAATGTCAATATTAATAGAGAAAGACGAAAAGCTGCATGGCTGGGGAGGCGGGCCCACCATCTCCGAAGGTAGCCAGGAAAAAGGTGAAACTTTCTTCAAATACTTCTGCAGCCATGGAGGAGCCTAGTTGCCTTGAGGGCGACCAAGTTTTCGGTGATGAATCTGTTCGTATGGAGGACATAGGAAACCATCAAGCTGACAGTACGAGAGATGGTGGAAATGTCCCAGACGAAGGTGCTAATTAGGCTGATTGCAGCAGTGAAGTGCGGCAATGACAGATGGAAACTGGGTGAATTTTTGCTTTATGTATCCAAAAAAATTAAAAAAGAAAAACAAAAATGAAGAAAAAACTGATGAAGAGAAAAACATAAGTAGAACTGAACCTTTAAAGAATGGTCCGACTGGGGCCACAAGTAGCACCCGAAATGGTTGTCCCCCATTAATGTATATTGGATGTATAACTTAATTCGTGCTGTTTTTTTCAAAATTTGAACGTTTATTTAAGAAAGATATGTACAATATTATTATTCAAAGTATTTTCCATCTGAATCTATGACTTTTTCCTATTTTTCTGGCAAATTGTGAATTCCATCCCAAAAGAACTGCGCCGGCTTGGCGGCCAAGAATAAATCAAGCCAATTTTTAATATCCTGTTCTGACGTGAACCGTGTTCCAATGGGTGCGTCCTGCATCGATCGGAATAAATGGTTGTCGAACGGGGAAAGGCCTGGGCTATAAGGCGGGTGAGCCAAAACTCCCAAGCCGTTGTTTTCCAAATAGCCTTTGACCAGTCTTGCCACATGAGGTCGAACGTTGTCATCATGGAAAATTATGGACTCATGTCTGGGCGGTTTTCGGCTCTTTCTCTTTTCAGACGGATTAATTGTGTTCGGTAGCGTTCTCCATTGATGGTTTTACCCGGTTTTAGTAGCTGATAATACAGCACACCCTTCAGATCCCATCAAATATAGAGCACTACCTTCGCGTCACGAATATTCGGCTTTGCGATTGATTTGGCTGGTTGGCCGGGTTTCTCACATCATTTTTTACGCTCAGGCTTGTCGTAATGAATCCATTTTTCATCGTCAGTAACAATCCGATGCAAAAATGACTTACTTTTGTGGCGTTCCACAGCATTTCGGACATGCGAAATCACCATTCAACGTCTCTCGGCTTCAGTTCATGTGGCACCCAATTTCCTTGCTTTTGAATGTATCTGGCTGCTTTTGAACGTTTTGAAATGGCTGCTTGAGGGGCTTTCAAAAATCCTGCGAGCTCTTCTTGTGTTTGGCAACAATTTCCATCGAGTAATGCCCCCACTTCTTCATCTTCAAACTTTTCTGGCTGCCTAAGATATTCTTCGTCTTCCAAATCAAAATCACCACTTTTAAATCTTGCAAATCACTTTCGGCACGTTCGCTCAGCTAGCGCATGTTCATCATAAACTTCCACCAAAATACGATGGCTTTCGGCACCAGTTTTCTTCATATTAAAGTAATGACGAAGAACTCCCCGCAAAAACACTTTTCCACGCTCAAGATTCGACATATTTAAGTGGAAAAAAAATGATTGTTGTTGACACTTCAAACGAATGACATAGACGTACAATGACAGTGGCTTTCCAACGCAATATTGGAACCTTGGAATAATAATCAAGTTACGCCATCTTTTAGCAAGCGGCACAAATTAAGATAATGAATAAGGTGATAGATCTGAGTGTAATTATGCGGTGTTTTCGGCGATTAATTATATGAAATAATAAAAAAAATTGTTTTTTCTTATTTTTCTTTCTGCAAAAATCCGATATTTCGAGAACCACTTGTTCCCTTCATCAGTGCTAACAAGAGTTGAGAAGTGGTTCTCGAAATATCGGTATTTGCAAAAATAAAAATATCAACACCAGCGAATAAGAAAAAAGAAGTTTTTTTTTATTATTTCAAAAAAAGGTGATAGAGATTTAGCCATTCTACTTAATAGGAGCGCGGCGTTCTCGAATTTTATTACCAAAAAGACCGGAGCCGAGAGAGTCCAAATCAAATGTAAACAAATAACGGATTACAAAAAAGCAAGGGAGGTCCTCGAACGATTGAAGGCTCCTCACTTCACCTACATCCCAAAAGAAGAGAAGGTGAAAACCTTCCTTTTGAAAGGCTTGGATGCGGAGGAAAAGCCCGATGAGGTGCTCAAAATGCTCCGGGAGACGGAAACTGAGGTAAAGTTCCTCTGCGTGTCGCGTTTTAGTATGAGGAGATCCGTTTTGGAAAAACAAATTCTGCCGCACTTCCCCGTGCAGATAAGCCCGGAGAGCCGCGGAAGCCGTCTGATCGGCATCAGGTGCTTAATTACCAGGCAATTCGTTTGAGCGAGCCCACTGCCAAGGTGCCGGCGCTATGGTCGCTTAGCAGTGAACTGCCAAATGACCTTACGATGTGTAAAGTGGCAGCCGAATTTTCGCTGACTGAAGCAGAGGGCAAGGAAAAAACTTTATATGTCAACTGCGGAAACGGAGGGCATCCGGTGTGAGCTAAGAAGCCCCAACAAGATGCAAGTAGTGGGATGAACCTTATCCTCAACAAAATACTAACCATACGCTATACGTAAACAACACAAAAATAAATAGTATAACAGAATATTTACACAAACGGCATGTCCGCCGCTAGGTCTGTAGTCACAACGGTGCCGCTGCATGGTCTATGGATCATTGCGATTAATGTCAATTCCATCGTAGCAATCCACCGAGGATGGAATTCGCAACAGCCTGACATTGTCTTGATTTCAGAAACCCACCTCAGTCCGAGGCATTGGATAACAATCAAAGATTTTTAATTCGTGGGGAACGATAGACGAAATTGTGATGAGGGAGGTGGTACCGGAATACTTGTGGGTCGCCATTATCGTTTCAGGCATATTGTGTCTCTTGTGTTCTGTTTTCACTGCTTACAGGAGGGAATTTATACATTCTGTCAGTCTATACAGTGGGAAACAATCGAGCCAAGTTCAAGGAGGAATTCCATTCTCTGTTTACGATACTCAAACTGAACAGGCTGCATAATTATTACATTATAGCCGGCGATTTGAATGTTAAGCATACCTCGTAGCTAAACGCCACAAACAATCCCAGAGGGGTATTCCTCAAATCTTGGATAGACCAATACCAGGTAGAGTATAAATGCGAATTATAGGGTCAGATAGTCCAACCTGGCCCAGGGCAAATTCCTATCTGGTGCACGGGCCCCTTTAGAGTTCTGGAATGATGCGAGCACTCGTTCAAGTTCGACGTCCGAGGCGGGTACAAGTGGTGGCCGTGGAAACAGCCCAGGAGGCTGGGGTGACAAATGTCAAGAATGAAATTTTTTCTCAAAGACACTCTAATCTTGTCCACCGGTCAGCGAACAGCTATTTCTTTCAAAAGGTCCAAAAAGGGGAACGAATTGTAATGAATTTAATATTTTGGTAATCTTAGAGGCATCTGCGGAGAATTGGCTCCAGTAGGCTCCGTTAAAGGTAGCTCCTGGCCTCCTCTACTACTATATTTTCCTACAAGTTAACTGGAGTGCAAGAGACATTCCACGACCGGTCCGAACTGTCCGTATTTTTCTTGATATCTATGCGGGAGTGCATTTTACATAACACAAGTAGAATGTTGTACATATTTGGGGGGGGGGGGGGGGGTAATGGCCATTATTAAATAACTGACATAACTCACACTCGTATAAGTCGTTATGCACTGTCCCAATCGCGGCAAGTTGATCATGTTACCAACGAGATTCTGCAACAATGTAGATACTGCAAAAAAATCTCGCAATTGTTAGTTGTTCTAACACCAATTCATTTTAAACGGGACCCAGCAAATCGTATCCCATCTAGTGCACGTTGTTCCCATATTATCGCGTGTTGATATACTGCCGAGTAGCATCCTGAAGAACATGGTCCGAGAGCACAGCTGCAACTCTTGGACCATCTTCTCCTGGATGGAATTTCCGGAGTGCTGTACAGCCTGACTCCGGAGTCACCGAAACTCCAATATATCATGCGAACATTCACTAAAAGCAACGCCAGACGTCAGGCAATGCCGTTGTTTTTTCTAAATTGCAACATTCATTTCCATTAATTTTTTTCTTATTAATGGGGGATGCGACTCCCCCGGTAGTAGCCGTCGCGGTTAGGGTGCCTTCCTTATCGCGGCGTGGTTCCGCCAACTAGAGGCGCAATTTGCCCTGGCTGGTGTTACGATGGATGCCACTCGATTCAACTACGCCCTCATCGGTCTCGAGGAAGAGGTCATCGGACTTTCGGTAAGTGAGAAAGCAAAGCTTAATTACTTACTGAATAAACTGACGCTAGGCGATCGTACCGCCAGCCAGTTACTTCGGGAGATGAGGCAGCTGGGTGGGTATAAAATTGGCTCAGAGCTGCTAAGGTCTCTCTGGCTGCAGCGACTCCCGGCGAGCACCCACGTCATTTTTGCTTGCGCGGACTTGGGATCGCTGGACGTGTTGTCCGCCGTGGTCGGCAAGGTATACGAGTTGCATGCGCGCCCCTTGGTCGCGGAGACACGACTCAGGAGGTGGCTGAGCTCAAGTCCATAGTGACGACGGGAAGTAGATCTCGATCGCAATTACGGTTGTGGTCTGCTTCCCGAAAAGGGCGCTCGGGTAGTTGCACGCCGGGACTCTTATCAGCCTCGATGATTTGCTGGTACCATCGTAAATACCCGATGCACGTGTAACACAACAAAAAACTAGGCTGGCTGGGTGCCCCGGCAACGGCTACTCGAAGCGGAGCACCACGTCCCCTTACAATTTTCGACCTCCTGCGCAGACGTTGCTTTCTGGTCGATACGGGCGCTGAGGTGTCGGTTCTCTCTGTACTCGGTCCGAACACCCTAACCTCGCAAAATTACGACTGACTTCAGCGAACTCTTCTCCCATCCGCACCTATGGCTATATGCAGGTGAACGTGAGTCTGGGACTGCGCCGAACGTTTTCTGGTGGACATTAGCATCTCCATATTAGACGCACACTTCCTGTGTCACTATGGGTTGTCGGTGGGCTTACAGAACAAGTCCTTGATAGATCCCGCAACCTCATTACAGACGTCAGGGAAAGTTTCTTCCTGCAAAGGCGACACACTTTCAATTATTTTCGAGGATGTTGCTGACTACCGCATTCGTGCATTCCTCAGAAAGTACCGCGACATTACTACGGAAAGTAGTTTCTCCCAGCCGGTTAACCACGACGTGCAGCTCCACATCAATACTTACCGAATCTCCGATCTTCTCAAAGGTGCATCAACTTTCACCCCGGAAGCTTGCTCTGTTGCGAAGAAAGAGTTTGATGGCTTATTGAAACAGAGTATCTGCAGACCTTCCGATAGCTGTTGGTTCTCTCCACTTCATTTGGCGCTTAAGCCAAACGCCGAATGACAGCCGAAAACGACTGTTTGTATACCTTTTGGACTATTCGAGTTCAGCGGGTGACTTTCGCCTTGTTCAACGCTTCATTCACTCTGTCTTGCGAAAGTTTAACTTTTGTTTTTTTTATATGGATGATGTTTTGGTCGCTTTTGCGTCCGAACCCGAGCACTTGGACCATCTCGTGTGCATTTTTCAAAGTCTCCTTCAGGCCAGACTTGTCCTAAAAGTTGAAAAATGCAGATTGCTCCAGAGTCAAGTAGAGTTTCTCGGCCACTTAATAGCCCGTGACATTATCCAACTTAACCAGGACAGGGTTGGGGCGATTAAGAGCTTTCCTCTGTGAAGGTTCCTGGGTATGTTAAATTTCTATCGTTATTTCTTGCCCAAAGCCGCTCATGACCATGCGATCGTTAACGCCTATTTGCCTGGGTCCAAAACCAAAGACTCCTGCGAGGTTGCGTGGTCTGCTGAGCGTCTTCTCGCCAACTTCGACACTGAAGTTATATCAGCCACTTTACTTCCGATATCCAACACGTAACTGGAAAAGACAATGTCATTGCGGACGCTTTGTCTCGAATCTCGAAGGTCACAGTCGCCGCCGCAGTTGATTATATGGCAATCACCGAAGCACAAAAAGACGACGCAGAGCTTCAAAGCCTGAAGCCAAGGAGTTTCTTATTTTCGGTTTAAAACTCTATTTACTTTGCGAGACCTCAGATAAGGGACCCAGGCCATTCATTCAGGCCGATTTTCGCAGGGAAGCATTTCACACAATACACGACCTTGTGCGCCCTGGCATCAGGATAACGAACCGGTTAGTCACTGGGAACTTTTTCTGGCCGTCTATGAACAAGGATGTAAACTCTTGGGCCAGACAGTACATCACGTGTCAGAAGTGCAAAGTTAACAAGCGTATTTGGTTGGTAGGTTGACCTAGGGAACCAAGCGCTTCTATACCATCCGTCTCGACATTACCGGCCCTTTCGAGACTCGCACGGATACAAGTATTGCCTCACAATCATCGATAGGTTTACGCGGTGGCCTGAAGCAATACCTCTGTCTGACATTACGGCACAATCATGTGCCCGCACTTTGGTTTATCAGCCGTAATCATCACGGGCCAGGGAATGCAATTCGAGTCTACTCTTTTCGCGGAGTTAGGAAAGCTCCTTGGCTTTAAACGGCATCGGACTACTGCATATCATTCACAGTCCAATGGTATGCTGGAACGTTGGCACCAGATGTTGAAGGCCGCCTTAATGGCTCGCGACGATCCGTCGTGGTTTCGTTCTCTTCGGCCTCCGCACAACCCATCGAGAGGAGTTCACGGCCAGCCCCGCGGAGATGGTGTACGGGGAGAATTTGCATCTCCCCTCTCCCCGGTTCACCAAAGAGGTTTGGCTGAAAATTGTTTTGGTAGAACTAAGCAGGGCAGTCTCAAACACTACGAATTTGTTCATTGATTTTTTTACCGGCCGTACTCATATTTGATCGCATCAGACTAACATCTATTTCATAAATTAAATTGGATCTGCTCGGCACTGATTGTATCTTTCTTTCTTTTTTCAGAGACAAAAATCAGCTTGGCATCTTCCCGAAGTCATATGTTCAACTAATTGAAGCCGTTAATGTTAAAGATGAATACGTTATCAAACGAACAGAAATCGTCGATGAAATAACGACCGTACTTAAAGAATGGGGTACAATCTTCAAGAATTTCTATCTGGTAAGTCGTGAGACGGTCGGAATCTCTCTCTCATCTCGGGATCGACTTTCATTAGTTTTAAATATTTGACCCTTGGCATCGCTCGTTTGCACCAGGCCAAAAAAAATAAGAAGAAATGGAAAAGCAAGTCGATGGGAGAAATATTTCGCGATGCAAGAAAAACAAACCCCAGGCGCCACATACTTCTCCCTCTATCTGCAATGGATTTTATTACAAACGCATTTTTATTTTGCTAGTCTAGATTAGTTCAACGCTTTCTTTTTACTATTCCAAATGAATTATCATGGTTTCTTTTTCCTCAGAGCAATAATCAGAAATTTCAACCGATAAGACAGAAAATGTTGGAGTTAATTCGTTTAAGATCACAGATGCTGTCTGGTAATCTACCAGTTGATGAGATGCGTGAAGTGAAATTACAAGCAACAGCTGAAGTTGATACAGGGAATAGTATATTGGGTGAGTAGTGAAGGCTCAGCAGCGCGATAGTTATCATCATCGACACCCTTTATAATTGCAGGTCTTGACATGGTAGTCCGGGACGATACTGGAAATGTACTGGATATTAATTCGACTTGTACGACTGAACTGTACGAACATCATGTCCATGCCGTCGATAGGATACGCAGGGCAACGGTAATTCGATTAGCATTCATTAGTCCTGAGTGAAAATAATTTAAGAGTGTTTGGTAAAATGATGTACAAGGAAGAGATACAAAATGGTGAACAATAATCTAATTTCTTGAAAGTTGAGGAGTGCTGAGATCCGTAAAAATGCTAGCTCTCAAGTTATTTGGACTTTAGAGAGACATTTCGAAGTGGGGTCTAATGAGATTCCGTAAATAACGAGAGTAACACTTCTGATCAAAGGAATATGGGGCACAAAATAGAATCATATTGTTGCCAATTTGAGTACTCAATTGTCGTAAATTATCTCTTGATACTTTCTAGCTGAAATATTTAAGACTTGCTTTTCAAGGTTTTGTGTCGAAAGTGATCATTTATTTAACGGGCCCAATCGAAAAATCTGAAAAAAAATCAAGAGGCTGCCATTATATGATGCCTAAGCTCTTAGAAAGACACGTCCGTTCCAGCTCCGTCGCCCAAACGCCGGAACTACAGCGAGCGCGTGTGGGATTCACACCCACTAAAAACTACCCCCGGTCTCTCCAGCCCCGCGGGACCACCATTTAGGCATTACTTCGCGGGGTAGGTTTGACCTTAGGCAATCGTTTTTCTCCTATTTGGGGCTTTCCTCCTTCTTTGTTCCTTCAGCAACTTCTGCATTTGCATGATTGCGGAGCAAACCAAACCGTATGCCACTTCTCCTCGGATTTCAGCATCTCCGCAACCAAGCTCTCCGGGGTCACGCTCCTGCCCAGTACCTGGTTTAAGCTCCTTCTCTCCATTGCAAATCTTGGGCAGTGAAACATCACATGCTCTGGATCTTCCGGTGTGCAATTGAATCTGGGACAATTCGGAAAATCATCCAACTCAAAGCGGTACAGATACTGCCTGTAGCAATCACCGTGTCCCGTAAGGAACTTTGTAATGTGGTAGTTGGTCAAGCCACACCCTAATGTTGGGAATCAGCCTGTACGTCTACCGACCTTTCGTACACTCGTCCCATCTGCATTGCCAGAGATCATGCGACTCTGACCTTGCGGCATTTCTACGTTCTGCCTGCCCCTCCATACGTCTTCCATGATACAGCGCACTCATTTCTTTAGCCAGAAAGCCGACAGGAATCATGCCTGCCACCACCAATAGTGCCTCATCTGATGTGGTTCTAAAACCACTGCAAATCCTCAAAGCCATCAGCTGGTAAACCGTCTCTGAGAGTTTGCAAGCGCCTCTGCTCACACAGGTGACGAGTAAAAAAGGATGGATGGATGGTCATCAGCAAAGCCGACAATTGTAGTTCCCTCTAGGACCTCTAGGACGGGAATAGTAAGCACCCATTATACATGATCTTCCACAACAGGGGACAAAGTACCGATCCCTCTAGTACCCCAGTTGTAACAATGTACTCTTTGGGGACCTCACCCGTCCCGTACCAGAGAGTCCTCTCTGAGAGGTAGTTTTCCACCAAATTCGCTAAATATCCGGTTACACTTATATCAGCCAAGGCCCCTTTAATTATATTCCAGTTGGCCGAGTTTAATGCGTTTTTGACGTCCAGCGCCAATACGACACAGCAGCTACCAGAAATCAGTGTACCTTTTGTCTGGTTTACTACGGTCCACCGTATAGCGGGCACGTCAGAAACCAAACTGTTGTTCCGAAAAACCATTGCTGGCTTCGACGATTGGTAGGAGTCTGTTGTAGATGACATCTTCCCCATGGTATCCAGCAGGCAGATAGGACGATCCGATGCTAGGTTTCCAGGTGGCTTGCCAGGTTTCGGAAGCAACACCAACTTTTGCCTTTTCCATTGGACAGGGGATATTCCTTCTTTTAGGTACGCCTCGAAGGTGTTGGCGAAAAGGTCGGGCCCAGTTTTCATTGCCAGTTTCAAAGCTCGATTGGGGAGATCATCCAAACCTGGGGCCTTGTTGTCACCGAACCGACCACATATTTCCCGCAGCTCCTCGACAGTCACTGGAGATATTATGCCTTCATTAGGCTGGACAACCATTTGCCTTCTCCTATTTTCGTGGTGAGTGGTAATAATCTGTTTCAGGCGGCACGGACAGGTCACCTGGGGTGATCTCCGCAGCCTTTTCATTACCACTCTGTAGGTCTCGCTCCAAGGGCTTATGTCGGCATGGTCACACAGCTGTTTGAAGCAGTCCTTTTTGCTCCTTCAAATGGCTTCTTTTAGGCGGCCACGCAATTGCCTGTCCGCCTCCTCTCGACCGGCACCATCGGGTTTTCCCCTGTGCCTCTGCCAAAGCCTCCTTACCCGGAAGCATGCGGCTCGCAAGCCTGCGATTTCATTGTTCCACCAGTAGTTGGGTTGCTTACTGGGGAGCAATCGCCTTCTGGGCATAGTAGCATCGCATGCTTCCGCCACCCACCGGGTGATTTGGCCGACTTTTTCTCTAGCCGTACCATTCAGGGATATGTTGGGTTTGGGCGGCACGGAAAACGTGTCCTCCGTGAAAGCTTTCGCCGTCCAGCCGAGCATATCACCCGGCATTCTGCGAGAACTCTTTTTCGAACTCAATTCGCCTTTGATTTTTATGTAGATTGCCTGGTGGTCGCTGTGAGTATAGTCCTCACTGACATGCCAAGCGACTCTACTGGCTAAAGTGGCACTCACGTATGTCAGGTCCACTATAGACCCAGGCCCCTTCTCCGGAAAGTCTACGAGGCCCCAACACTCGCCAGTACCACGTCTAGCTCCGTGAATGCTTTGAGGAGAATACGTCTTCTCACATTATTTATCCGGCGGTCCCATTCAAGAGCCCATGCATTAAAATCGCGTGCTATTATGGTCGACCAACGTCCTCTTGCATCCATACTCGGAAAGTATAGTGCTGGGTGAAGCATAGCAGCTGTAGATGTGGACGCCTTTCACCTTCAGTCTGGTGAAGCTCTCCTCCGGGTATTCCATTATTTCCTCAAAGGCTTGTTTTCCACAAGCCCGTGGCGCTGCTTGGCTCCTTTGGTCTTTGACTCAAATGCTACCACCGATATTATGGTCACATCGATGTTTTTCTCGCGGATGGTTTGCGAATTGTGTCAACCTCATCTGCGATTTGTGTTAAGGATTCTCCTGTATTCCGGGCACCTGCTGCTGCCTGCAATGTGGCGATAAACCTAACCCTCCTTCTCTTTGCACAGTAGGCAATTTGGGTCAGCTCCGCAGTTCTTGCTGATATGGCCTTCCATTCCGCATCTCCTGCATTGCTTCGACCTGTCATTTGGACTAGTGCATGCCTTCGCAATGTGACTGAAGTCAAGGTGTCTCAAGTACCGCTTTAACGCCACCTGTTTCTAAAGCGACACATAACCCAGCCTTTTCTTACTCTCCTTGCTGCTAACAGTTTGAATGCGTTCTCTACTGTTAGGCCGATGATGCCGGTTTGTATTCCTCCGTAAACTTTCCTCAGCGTTTTCATCGCTGACTCTTGTAGTCCGGCAAGATCGAATTGCTTCTCCAACGCTTCGTGAATTTCCTCCTTCGTCGTGATTTCATCTATATCTTTGCAGGTTATAGTGATCTCCGGGCTGCTAGCCCTTATGTCGGCTTCCTGTCCTAACAACTTTCCAATTTGGCTCAAGGATTTGTCCGTGGTTACATCCTGGGATTTCTTAAGCTCCAACATAAGGTCTCCCTTCCGGGACCGTCGGATGCGGCTGCCATTGTCTCCTAAGTTGGTGAGTTCTGGGGATCTGGTGGGATCTGCCTTCACTCTCCTGAGAATGTCGGCGTATGAGCCTTCGTCTCGTTTGGAAATTATATTCACCTCCGGTCTTATTTTCTTCCGAACATTTTTTTTCCGCGGTCCTACTTTCCTCCAAGCTTTCGCATCCGCCTTCGAGAGTCCGGTCCCTTTTCTCGAGGTCGCAGCTGTAATAGATTCACTGGCAGCTTCAGTCGTAGTTCTCATGAGTTTCGCCTTTTTGGGAGTTGAATCCTTTTTTTCTTTTTGGGGTTTGCTGGCCTGTTGAATGGTTCAGCTTTTCGCGCAGCCTCCTCTTTTGTATTTTGAACAGGCGTTACTTGAGTCGTCTGGTCCATTTTTTTTCAATCGACGGCTTGCTCCTTCGTTCTTCCTGGACCTTGTCATACGCAAAATGGATGCCTCTTATCATGGCCCTTATATTCTGGTGGATGTTTTTGCGCTCCTTTAAGAATTCACACAGCTCCATGATCTCATCTTATCTTACCCAGGGCAGCAAAGGCAGCTCCAGACTGGTCGTTGCCTAAAGCATGGCTCGGGTGATTCGGCGTCAAGGATTCTTCCTCGTCGAAGACTCCCGCTACGCACTTCTCATTGGGGGTAGCGATCGCGGGGGTTTGTGCCCGTATGGGAGGGGATCTGCGAGGAATCGAGCTTCTTCTGAACGGGTCCGTCAATGGAGCCAGTACCAGTCCCTCCCATACGCTTGTAACATTAGATGCAACAATAGCCAAGGTTCCCACTACTAAGGCATTGTGGTCGTTGGATATCGACGGCCTCGAGCCCGCTTGCCCACTCCCAAAAACTGACGGTACTGGGTTTCCGAAGCCCTGCATCGTAACTTTATTCTCCTTCTACTCCTCCATGTTTGGCTTCATTTCTAGGTATCCTTCCCATAGCCAATTTTTATCCCGGCTTGTTTCTATTGATTAGTGTTAATTATTGGTCTTGCAAATTCCGATATTTCGGGAACCAGTTGTTCCCTTCATCAGTGCTAACAAGTCTGCTCCCTGATTTTATTGATTCTATGGCGGTGCAAAGTTCGCCGGTTGTTTTTGTTGTGGTACGGTTGACAAGGTGTAACTTGTTAGCACTGGTGAAGGGAGCAACTGGTTCCCGAAATATCGGTTTTTGCAAGACAAGCCAATAGAAGAAGTCTTAATTATTTCATATAATTTAATCTTTAGGAACATCGTGAAATTACATTTAGACTTTTTAGCTGTTCCTCTTCCACAAATATAATCTGTCATTTTCTCCTTATCCAGAATACATATCACAAAAATCGAATATCGAAAACAATGAACAAACATTCACATAGCGTTCTGCTTGCCGTCCATGCATTTGTGTGTAAATTTCAAGAAGACTCCGACCTTCTATTCACACTCTACGATGGAGACGAACATAAAGCGATTACAGAAAACTACGTTGTCAAGTGGGGTCGACAAGGCATCGCTCGAGATCTAGATCAATTCGATAATACTCGTGTCCTTTTCACAGTAAGTGCTCTTTCCATTCATACTTTGAAGATTGAAAATTGATTTAGTTGCTGTAAATTGTGTGTGTGTATTGAATTAACTTTTCGTGTGCCTGCTTCTGTCATGTTTTCCTTTCAGGATTTAGGAAGCAATGACTTGAATAGAAATAAAATCTATTTAATATGCTACGCGATACGAATAGGGTCGATGGAAATGAAGGAGTCGGAGTCGAAACGTGCAAGTATGGCGAACGCGGTTCTGAATACTGGACAGAAAAAACTATCGCAGCTGTCCATGAATTCAATGGGATCATATAATTTGACCGAACAAATGCGTCGACCGTTTGGAGTGGCGGCAATTGATTTAACGCCAATCATCAAGAAACCAGAGGATTTCAAAAATAATCTGGATTTACCTTTTATTCTGTGAGTTTTTTTTGTTATTGTCAGGCAAAGGAAACATTGAATTAGACTCTCTCCCTCTCTGATGGTTCGCAGATGTGAAAAGGAGAATTTAGACAGTACACTTAAGAAGTTAATACTTAATAAGGATATTGGAAAGATAGATTCGAAACTAGCAGTTAGTGTTGAGGTGTTGCATGGTGATATTAAACAGGTATGGAGCCGCCCTTACTAAAGTTGGGAAGCAATACTCAAACTCCTTCTTTCTCTTCATTATCATCCCCAGATCAAAGAGGAATATCCACATTTGGTGCATGGAAATGTTCCATTTGCGCGTAAAATGGGTTTCCCCGAAGTGATATTTCCAGGTGATGTCCGCAACGATCTATATTTAACTCTTGCAAGCGGTGAGTTCTCAAAAGGGACTCGTGGTGGCGAGAAAAATATTGAAGTGTCCGTTGTTGTTTGCAACGAAACTGGTCAAGTTGTTCCTGGTGTAATTACACTTGGAGCTGGGGCACAGATGTTAAATGAATACAAATCCGTTGTTTATTATCACGAAGACAAACCGAAATGGAATGAGACATTCAAAGTAATTTTAATTTTCATGAATAATAACTTATGATTGTGGTTGTTTTCCAATTCATAGATACAAGTGCCAATTGAAGAATTCAAACAGTGCCATCTAAGATTCACTTTCAAACATCGCAGTTCAAATGAACAAAAGGATCGTACGGAAAAGCCTTTTGCTCTCTCCTATGTGAAATTGATGCAAACAAATGGTACAACATTACAACACAAAGCCCACCAGCTACTCGTGTACAAAATTGATCATAAAAAATACGAAAAGGAAAGTGAATTCAACTATTTGAGTTTACCATCCCAACCAGGAGAATTGACTGGAAATACAAAGCCATCGGTTGCTGGATTTACTCTCGCTCCAAAGGACCTATTCACGATAGAGACGAATTTATGCAGCACAAAATTAACACAAAATGGTAATGAAAACTGGTGGATTGCGGGTTGAAATTTGTTACAAGGTTGAATCTTTTCTCTTCTCAGTCGATTTATTGGGACTATTGAATTGGTCCGCACATACGGAAACACTTGAAATGTCATTAGAAGCCTTGATGAACGTTGATGCTGGGGAAATAGTTAAATTTTTGCAGGATATACTTGATGCATTGTTTAATATTTTGGTAAGTAATAATCCTTTCTTTCTGAACTATTAAAACTTATACAATTCATGCAATTATTGGCGCTCAAACACACCCACATGTAATTCCCCCCAATAACATAGAATAAAGCTCATCAAATGATTTGTTTACGTATGCGGTAGACCACCCGAACTATTTATATACTTAATCGAATCTGATTTGTTTAGAATGGAATGAACTCAAATCAGATTTGCTATTTTAATGAACACAGTTCAGCACTGATGGACTGTTTTACGCAGAATTTCACGTAAATGTAGTGACTAATAGGAATCTTCAAGAGATTTGATTGTTTACTTTAGGCTTTTTCAGCGAAGGATGGAATCTTTCTTGCGGACTCATGCTAATAATCATCTACAGTAAATTTCACGTTTTCAGTACAAATTGCTTAATTTATTAGTAATGGAATAGAGGGAAGCTACTTTAAAATTTCTCGGTTTATTTCTGGAAACTTTTCGGAATTTTTTTTAGGGAAGATGATCGTCGTCGGGGTTCGGACAAAATGTTCATAAACTTGCCTAGTATTAAGTCTAAGTTGCTCTGCTTCTTCCGCAGTCTTTGTTCCGTTCAGAAGCGTGGCAGGCTCGTCAAAGTTGTTCATTGTCACATAAGACCTAGTCAAAAACTGTTTCAATTTTCTTTTCATTTAACCATATGTAGTGACCGCGGCTGCGCGACGGGAGCGGAATTTCATTCGGCTCTTTCTTAATTAATTTGCTTAAACAATGCATTTAATAGTGTGCAATTGCCTTAAAGTTCGCCGCAGATTGCACATTATTCAATGTATTCAAGCGAATTGATCTTGACAGGAGGGGAATGATTTGCCGCATCTGCAGGCGCATGCGCATGTTGCCGCAACATTGCCGAGTGAGAAAGGCTATGTAGCGGGAATAGAAGCGGTGCACGAACAAAGACAGCGAGGATGTTGCTGGGGAGAAGAGTTTTGGCGGCAAAAGGAGTTTGGTTTTGGATCTGGAGGACGGTGGTTGGAGCTTCTTGGTAAGGAACAGGAGAAAGATCGAGAGATGGTGGCTCATCGGGCTGTGTCTAGAAGTTTTGGTTGTGGCGGAGAATTCTTAGATGTTTCGGGAGGAGTTTTCGGAAAATGACAAGTTTGGGAGAAGAAGAAAAGGGGAACGGGAGTGAGATTTGATCTGAGTGGAAAGATTGAAGGAGCAACGGAGGAACGGGATTGAATTTGGATGAAGAAAAAAGAGACTAGAGGAAAAAAAGGAATTGGACAAGTCTGGGAGAAGAAGAAAAAGGAACGGAAGTGTTTGTTGAACGAGGGTTCGAGAGCGCAAGTGATGTTCCAGCAGATGTGCCGTGAATAAATTCAATCGTTAGCAGATAATGAAGGCAGTGATTTGAAACTAAAACATAGAAAACAATTGAAAGAACGGATAATTGAATTTTCAAATGAGTTAAAGTTAATCTTTGGCGACGAAGTAGAGTTCTGAATTCCCGCGCTGTGTGATTATATATCTTGAAATAATTAATACTTTGAATTTTAAAAACAAAAAAATAGGTACACCAGCCGCCAACCGAGCTCGGCGTGACGACCTGAGTGAGTTATTGTTTGGACTTTCTTTTATTTTATTTTCTTTTTTTTTATTTTTATTTATTTTTCATTTGCTTTATTATTTTCTTTTTGTATTTGAATAATTGTTTATTTTTATTTTCATTTTTGTGTTTATGGCTAATATCATAGAATTTTTATAAACAATGAATTTTGAATAATCTGAAGTAGTTTGAGGACTTCCTCCCCTTAGTTCCTCCTTACTCCCGCGGAATTTTTATGAAAGGGACATCCTCTAATCGAATAACTGGCCGGAGGATGTCGAGGAAGGGCGGGAACCTCACAGGCCGCGCCTCGTACAAGATCTGAGGCGGAAGAGACGGCAATCGAGACGGTGATCCGTCGTGGATCTTCCCCTCCTTGATCGCGGCACTTGGGTCCGGAGACTTACGGCTCCACGCGCGCGGTCGAGCCGGTTTTTTTTTTATTTTCCAATTTAGCTCGCGTTCTGGTTTTCATTCGATAGGCCGTCGCGAAATCCCTTGTAAAGTCAAATTTAAAATCCGGTGCGGACCCACGCATCGGAAAAGACACGTTGTTTTAAGTAATGAAGCGTGAGGGATCAAAGCGCTCAAAGGGCCCCCCCCCACATTCCCGAGCCTGGCTAGCACAGAGGCGTGCAAGAACGTGTCGGCCGAGCACTTTGATAGAGCTGCAATTTTTGTGGGCGGACCTTCACGGTCAAATTTTGCCAATTTGCTTAGCTTTTTGGGATAGCTCTGCCCTCTAGGTCGTTATCGGCCACTCAGGATGGTCGACTTGATCTCCTATCTCCACTCATATCATTACAAATGGCGCCCAACGTGGGGCCAAACAATTCCTGGATTCAAGCCTAATTAATTATTTGCAGGTTTCCTGAATCATGTGGAAGATAGCCTATTCCGGCTCACAACTTCGTTTGGTGGTGTCGGATAGAGAATCAATAGATTCTCAATATTGTTCCCGGCTAGGCTCCACGTACACTTGTCTTCAGATTTCTAGTTTAGGTTTCACGCCTTTTTTCCCCAGAAGCAAGTGTTCCTAAGCCTCAATTTCCTTTCCCACCTTGTAACGTAGAGTTTCCTGCCCTATCCTTGGTAGAATACCATAAGAGCTAGTCGTTTGTTGTGTTCGTCTTGAGATACGTCTCGTAGGTGATTGCCTCCCAGAAGCCTCTGGATCTACGGGCCTTTGCGGCTATTAGCTAAAAGGTATTGCCGTCCGAGCTTCTGAGGAGTGTCCTTCCCTACCTTTATCTGAAATGGCTATCTCTTCGTTTCGGAATTTTGAAGAAAATTAAATATTCTTTCTTCTTCGTAGGGATGAAGTGACGGGTGAGATGGATCCTTGATGGAATACGGAGGTAGTCGGCTATATGCTGTGCCGTTCCGTCCTCAATGATTCATCTTCACTTTGTTCTCTGACTCCAGACGAGGAAGATTGAATTCTCGCGTTCCCTTTTTGCTTGTTCTTTTTATCTAATATTCTGCGACGGGGAGCAGCTCGATTGTTGTCTCTTCATGAAAAACACTGTGTGTGGAAGTTTTCTGCACACAGATGAAAAAAAAATTGGGATGGCATTTTGGTCATCCGAGAGTTTTGCGGGGGTTTGAATATGGAGTGAACATTTAGAGAGAGAGGAGTCCTCGTAATACATTTTTTTTTCTTTCTTCTTTTTCATTGTTTCCTTTCTTTTGCCTTGTTTTTTTTCGCTTTTCTTTTTCTTTTCGATTGATTAAATTATTTTAACTTTTCCTTTTTTTTAACTTCTTTTATATACTTCGTTTTTTTTTTCTTTTCGCTTCTTTTTCCTTTTTCTTTTTTCTTGGACTTCCTTTTGGTCGTTTCCAATTTTATTTTATTTTTTTTTAAATTTTATTAACCAACATGTCCCATCAACGAAATCACGGGTCTCGCGACCTTTATCGTCTCCCTTCCACGCTACCTCCAGGTCAATGGAGCTCAGCTGAGCTTGACCTGCCAGCACGCCGTGACGACTGACGGTGGCATGAGGCGGCGAGGAGAGATCCTGTGGGTTGGGTTGATCCTTCCACGCGGGATGCTAGGGCGACGGACGCTTCACGAGTTGAAGGATTGGTTCGAGAGCAATTTGCTGCGCTTCGAGACTCGAACCCGAACACGCACTCAGTGCAACAGGCAGCTCAACATCAACCTGCTTCAACTCGTGCAGTGCATTTTGAAGACAGACGTGACTATGGACAGAATAAAGACAATTTTTGCGTACATGATCATAGACGTGACATTGGTTTTTACGGACTTGACGACAGGTCCGGATCCGAGAACTTTCAACAACGTGACGACAGATCCGGACTCGACTATATGTACGATTTTACCGACTCTGACGAGGACGATTCGCCGTATGGATGCCAGTCACGACCGCTTAATACAAAATCAGCGGATCGTGTTTATTCCATTTTGGCATCCTGGAACTTGGGTTTTGATGGCACATCGAAAACTTTGCCAATCAACCAATTCCTGTTCCGCGTGGAGGCTTTGACCAACACAACCTTACAGGGGGATTTCGGTCTGCTGTGTACTTATGTACACACCCTTCTCAGAGACAGAGCAGCAGATTGGTACTGGGACTACCACCAGTCTGTCGGACGAATCGAGTGGACCTCTTTTCGTGAGGCTCTTCGCCATGAGTTTAAGGATTCTCTAGATGACTGGGATATCCTTGAACTGATGAGGGAGCGCATGCAAGGCCCATCCGAAGATTTCGACAGTTACTATAAAGCTGTGCGTTCGCTAGCCAATAGGCTAGAAAATTCCTTAACGGAAGACAAGTTGGTAGAATTGCTACGTCGTGGGTTGAGACCCGACGTTCAGAGGCAACTTCTCTATTTTCCGGTTAGTACGGTTCGCGAGCTGCGTAAGTTAGTGCAGCAGAGCGAAATTTTAGAGGAGCGTCTCTCAAGCAGGCTCTCTCACCAATTACACAGCTATTCTGCTGAATCTGAAGAGGGTGTTGACATAAAGAGCATCTCAGGAAATCCTCAGTCTGAGATTCAGAATCGTGATTTGGACTTGGTCTGCTGGAATTGTCGGCAGATTGGACATTTATTTGAAGACTGTTGGGAAGATCCCAAAGTCTTATGTTTCGGTTGCGGGCGCCCGAACACTCGTAAGCCCGTATGTCCAAATTGTCGAGTTCCGGAGCCCAGCCCCAGTCATCAGGGCGTTCCTGCATTGGAACCACGTGACTGCGCAGGCGTTGCGACAACGTCTTCCACAGTAACTCCGAAAGTTACCGTGTTGAAGCGGTCCGACAAAATAGATATGACCTACCCGGATTTGACCCCACCACCAATTATTTCAAGGAAACCGATGCTTTCGATTCTGAGGCCGTTGCACGTAAGACTGCAACAATATCAAGCGGCCAGAGAACGGATCTTCGGAGTAGCAGAGATGGCGACGAAAAAAACGAAGCGTTCAACTCTTCGCTTACGCCACTATTGGATGCGAATAATCCGCAACCGTCGTCTTTACTACTCTGCCATTCTCACGAGTCGGGCCAATAATGATATTCGCCCGTATGCGGATGTCACAGTCTTGGGTGAGCGTGTTTCAGGACTGATTGATACCGGAGCCACTGTAAGTTGCTTAGCTTCGGATTTCGCCCGGAAAATTATTAACGACGGTCGGTACAAGTGGGAGAGATTACGCATCGATCTCAGGACAGCTGACGGGACTAGCCACTCGACAGTAGGCAGAGTGTCAGCTGACATCACGTTTCGTGATCGGACGGAATCGATGTCGTTCCTCCTTATCCCGTCGTTAACGCAAAATCTTTACCTTGGAGCTGATTTTGTGCGCAAGTTCGATCTCGCACAGGACTTATTTGTACCTTCCGTTTGTTCTATCGAAAATGTTGAGAACGTCAATCAACACCAGTTGACGACACACCAGCGAGCTCGAGGCTGTCATTGGCAGTTTTCCATCTTTCGAGTCGGAGGGCTTAGGACGTACAAGTCTCACGACACACGTCATCGATGTCGGCGGTAACAAACCGATTAAACAGAGACACTTCTCAGTCTCTCCCGCCATCGAAAAGCTCCTCTACGAAGAGATTGATAGGATGCTGGCTTTGGGAGTCATCGAAGAATCGCAAAGCGCCTGGTCTTCACCAGTTACCCTTGTGGTGAAACCTGGTAAAGTGCGACTTTGCCTTGATGCACGTAAAGTGAATAGTGTAACAGTGAAGGACGCTTATCCTTTACCTCTCATCGAGGGGATTTTCAGTCGTCTCCCGAAGGCTAGATTCATTACGAGTTTAGATCTCAAGGATGCGTTCTGGCAAATTCCTCTGGATGAGGCGTCCAAGGATAAGACTGCCTTCACCGTCCCAGGTCGGCCACTCTATCAGTTTGTGACCATGCCGTTTGGGCTCTGCAATGCACCTCAAACCATGCAGTGACTGATGGATAAGGTCATCCCTGCTCACTTACGTCATCAAGTCTTTGTATATTTAGATGATTTGCTGCTTATTACAGAGACCTTCGACCAGCACCTGCTGCTCTTAAGCGAAGTGGCTCTTTGTATGAGACGCGCTGGCTTGACGTTGAACATCCGGAAGAGCAAGTTTGTCATGAAGGAAGTTCGATACTTGGGGCACATCATCGGTAACGGGACGATTTGTACCGATCCCGACAAGGTACACGCCATTAAAGATTTTCCGCGGCCGAAAACCGTCAGGCAACTGCGGCGGTTTCTTGGGATGTGTGGGTGGTATCAGCGATTTGTGCCAAATTACGCTTCGCTGATTGCACCGTTGACAGACATGCTTCAGAAGAAGCGTCAGTTTTGCTGGTCTGCGGAAGCTATCTCGGCCTTCGACGCTCTGAAAACGAGTCTCTCCTCGGCTCCAGTTCTGCACAGCCCCGACTTCTCCAAGCCTTTCGCCATACATTGTGACGCAAGTCAACATGGCATAGGAGCGGTGCTGATGCAGAAGACAGAGGAGGGACATGAAGTTCCTATAGCGTATATGTCGAAGAAGCTTACACAGCCTCAGCGAAACTACACTGTCACTGAGCAAGAATGTCTGGCAGCGGTGGAGGCAGTGCGCAAATTCCGAGCGTATGTTGAAGGCACCACATTCGAAGTGGTAACTGACCACGCTTCGCTCAAATGGCTGATGAACCAGTCCGACCTTCACGGCAGACTGGCCAGATGGGCATTGAAGCTTCAAGGATTCTCGTTCATCATTAAACACAGAAAGGGATCACAACATCTGCTCCCGGATTCTCTATCTCGAATGTATTCACCAGCGGAGGTGGATGCTTTGGAGAGAAGTGGGAACAACGCAGACGTGGATTTTAATTCACCACATTTTCGGTCTGCGAACTATTTGCAATTAATAGAGCGTATTAGGGAGAATTCCAACAAACTCCCTGATCTGCAGGTATGCGACGGATTGGTATACAAACGAACCAATCATGCTTCAGGAGATGAGATGCAGGAACAACAGGCCTGGAAGCTTTGGATTCCGGAGGAGCTGACGATGGAGGTGATCACCCGTGCCCATGATCATCCTTTGAGTGCACATGGGGGGGTTGGTAAAACCTTGGGTAGACTGCGGTTGTGGTTTTATTGGCCTAAAATGGTTTCACAGGTCAAGGACTATATCCGCAATTGTGAAACGTGCAAGACGTCAAAAGCTCCCAACCAAACGCTCCAACCTCTAATGGGAAAAGCGCTCATCTCCGATCGGGTATTTCAACGTTTGTATATCGATTTGATCGGCCCATACCCCAGATCTCGCGCCGGAAATATCGGAGCAATAGTCGTTCTCGATTCTCTCTCAAAGTTTTCATTTGTGGAACCGATTAAACGGTTTACCGCAAACGTGCTGACCGAATACTTGGAGAAGAGAATCTTTCATGTGTTTGGAATCCCTGAGTCGATCACATCTGATAATGGGGTACAGTTCAAATCCGTGGCTTTCAACGATCTTCTGAACCAGTATGGCATTCAACACATTTACACCGCTTTATACTCCCCGCAGGCAAACGCCTCGGAGCGAGTAAATCGCTCACTGTTGGCTGCTATACGCGCGTATATCGGTCCTGATCAAAGAGATTGGGATAACAAGTTGTCATCCATCAACTGTGCCTTGCGTTCAGCGAAACACGTCTCGATAGGGACATCACCCTATCACGTCGTTTTTGGGCAAAGCATGGTCACCCATGGGAGTACCTACGCCCTTTTACGACGCCTGAACGCCTTACCTGATGCGACCTTGGAGATCGGTTCTCAGGATAAACTTGCTATTCTGAGAGCAGAGGTTCAAGGGCGAATCCTCCAGGCAAGAGAGACACAGGAAAGGGGTTACAACTTGCGATCTCGAGCTCGTGAATTTCAGGTCGGAGATATCGTGTATAAGCGGCTCTTTAACTTAAGCAGTGCAGTAAAACGATATAATGCCAAATTGGATCGGAAGTTCGTGAAGGCGAAGGTCATCGGTCGAGTCGGAACGGTTCAATACGAGCTGGAGGACATGGAGGGTCGTAACCTGGGCATAGCTCACGCTAAGGACCTCAAGGCCTAATGTGGGTTTGGATCTCGGTCTACCTTTCCTCGTAAGCGCCAACACCCAGCCGCTATCAGCAGTGAGGCCCTCACTGGTCTTCAGCTTTCTTTCCTCGAGCAATTTAGCTCGCGTTCTGGTTTTCATTCGATAGGCCGTCGCGAAATCCCTTGTAAAGTCAAATTTAAAATCCGGTGCGGACCCACGCATCGGAAAAGACACGTTGTTTTAAGTAATGAAGCGTGAGGGATCAAAGCGCTCAAAGGACCCCACCCCCCCCCACATTCCCGAGCCTGGCCAGCACAGAGGCGTGCAAGAACGTGTCGGCCGAGCACTTTGATAGAGCTGCAATTTTTGTGGGCGGACCTTCACGGTCAAATTTTGCCAATTTGTTTAGCTTTTTGGGATAGTTCTGCCCTCTAGGTCGTTATCGGCCACTCAGGATGATCGACTTGATCTCCTATCTCCACTCATATCATTACATACCTGAGCGAGAGCAACAGTTACTATATTCAAATCTGCATTTTTGAGTTGCAGTACTCATCCTCTGCCAAAATTGATTTGCTGAATCAGTTGGCTTGAGCCTGATTATTGTCCTTGAATTGTGAAGTAGATTTGTCATTCTTGGTCATGAGAAGCATTTTTTGCTGGTGCAAGTCAATGGCTTTACTGACAAAAGGAAAGTGGAAATTCTTTTGTTATTGTTTGTGATCGTGACGGTAATCTTGTATTGCAGCCGACTTAGTAGCTTGAGCCACTAAACTTATTGCAAATGGGTGAAACTTGTTGTTGTTTGATAGGAAATTCCAAACATCACACAATCGCTCCCGTTGGTGATATGGAGGAAGGGGATTCTGATATCCTCAGTGGTTGTAGAGGAATATCGGATTTTGGGGAAAAAGTAGGAACTGAGAGGTAATTATCAAAGCACACGGTTACTGATTGACTGCAATATTTATTTGAAATATCATCACTTAAATAATACCAAATTGTTCACGAATCATTAACGCATCATATTCTTCTCCTATAACTGTGGCTGTGTCCGGATAGCTGAGTGGTTAGAGCACAACGCGGTAGCGGTTCGAATCTCTGGGTAGAGTACGATAATGAGTCCTATCTCACTTTAAGTGTGTACATTTTGACTCCCCACTCGCGCACTTTACTATTCACGTCAAAACTAATATCAGTTTCGTAAAGTACTAACTGAAATCTTTCATTTGATATCACACGACTATATCCGGTGAAATTTTTTTTAATTCCCCCGGGTCCGCGGTCTGGAACTCTGAAAGACATATATATTTGGGGGGCCAGCACTATTTCAATTTTCTCTTTAGAAATTGCCCTTGTAATTACCACAGATGCAGCTTTCGAATGGTGGAGGTTTATCTGATATGTCTTAGTGCTGGCCATTGGCTCCGTTATTGTTTGGAGCTCTTCTCCACTGTCGGAGTATCGCCCTCCTTCTCCGACATGGCGCTTTGCTGCACGTCGCTGTTCACCCTGAGCCCTAGAAGTCCTAGGTCTAGGTCGTCCAGCTTCTGCTCTTCACTGGGCAGTAGGTCTACTTTCCTGGTTGATTGAATCCTTTCCGCCTTTGTGGCTTTCGAGATTTCTTCGAAAACTTCGGTATGCTTTTTACCCGTTGTCTTCTCCGAGGTGTCTTTCCTCAGCTTTTCCCTGTGCACATGCACATATATGTTGGCAAGTCGATAGTTGTAATGGGAACTCTGACATCTGATTGCCTCCTCCATCTACCCCGATCGTGGGGAGTTCACCCTTTTCCTCCATCTTGCTTCTGAAGACTCTCCATAATCGCGTATGGAGATCCTCATTCTGAGCGATTAGGAGGCCCATGAGATTTTTCGTCTGTATTGTCGCGGCTTTTGGCAGAAAAACTGTCATCATATGTGCTCCTGGTATATCATCCCCAGCACATGTTCACAGTTCTGCCCCTTTCCAGCCTGGCAATTTAGGAACTATAATCCTAATCCAGTCTGCAGTGTCTTCTGTCGCACAGTCCATCAGTATAAGACCTGGTCGAAAGCGTATCCCGGTGAACATAAGTTTCGAAGTCCAATCCTTGCACATCTGCCTTACGACAAGGTTTTCGATGGTGTCCTGCTCCTCCCGAGTGAGTATTTGTTCAGGAAACATTTTTGGGAGTATGGCCAGTCGAATGCCCTCGACCGCACTAGCATAGCTAATGGCGGGCTTCTAGAGCCCTACCTTCACTCCTGACCTGATCGGGTTTTCTCCCAACTTGGGTTCAGGTTTGGATTTTTTCGGAGCATTCCCTTCATGCGGGCTAATCTCTGCTGCTCCCCGCTTTCTCGGCTCCGGTAGAGATGGCTTAGGTCTGTCCTGAGCCTCCGCCTGTGATTAACTAGCTTGTGTGCAGTACGGGGTCCCGCTTTATTGGTTCATTGCTTCATGCATTAACGCAACCTGGATGAAGTGGCGTTCCACAACTGGTGTTCTTTGTGATTGACGTATCAATGAACGTCTCAAATCGAAAATTTACCGCAATGTCGTCCGTGCTGTCGCCCTCTATGGATCTGAGTGGAGAGGAAGATGTTGCGTTGGACTAGTGGCGCGAAACGTTTTGATTACATCCGAAATGAGGCTATCCGCGATCGTTATGGGGTTTCACCGATCGTGGAAAAATTGCGAGAAAGGCGTCTTCGATGGTATAAGGGTATGGGTCACGCAATCCGCGCTAAGATTGGTCTGAACATCGAAGTCGATGACAAACAATCAAAAGACCGACCGAAACAACGGTGGTTTGATACGCTGGATGAGGGTTTAAAAACCCAAATGGCGAAACTGATCACAACGAGCCGACCTCGCTTGTAAACGGGACAAAGGCTGAAGAAAAAGAAGAAGATCCTCCATCGTATACTAACCTTTGAGCGTCTGTTGTAAAGATTTAGGCCGTTTTGTAATTCTATCGTTAATAATCAAATCAATCAGTCATCAATAATCGATCAGTGGATAAGTTGGAGTGCGATGCCGTTGATTGTCGCCCACCCTGATAACTGAATTGGGGAGAGAGACATTGTTAGTAAGGTTATGAAATTCAGGGGCTATTGAACGGCTCCCATAGAACGACGCACACGATGAACAGGTTTGGTGATTGGTTTAAGATATAGTTGCACATTTTTTTTGTATAGACGCGAAGATCTCGTTCAAAGATCTCCTGATACCTTGCTTCGGAAAGCATTGTGTTAATATCGCTGTTGGTTCCTGCGTTGCCGGGAACTGCCATTTAACGATGCCACTGTAATAATCGACTACAAAGAAGATTTTATAGGATCGCAAAAGTTCGTTGATTTGTCGGGAAACGCAAACTTGGGGGTGAAGCTTCTTTTGAGTGGAATTGGTCGACTATCGACATATACTATACTTGCGAAGGCAGTTTTGCAATCTGCATGAAATTTAGCGGTATATTGCTGATATTAACGAACTTGGGAATCTTGGCATTTAGATAAAGCTTGCTTTGTTTAGCTGGCTGTACATCATCCGGCAATCCTGTCAGTTACGCCTGAACAGTCCATCGGTAATCCGACCGCCTATTGGCGGTAAGCCGGACGGCATCATCAGTTCAACTCTGACCGTGAAAGGCGTTGATACGCAAATTTGATATTTTTTTGCGTTAAATACAGGCTGTTCGGGTGTAACTGAGAGGCCGGCCTAATTGTGTATGGCAAGCATTTGACAGTCATGCGCTCACGATATGGTCCACGTTTTTCCAGTTGTGATAGGTTGATGTGAGGGACTTATACCTTCACTTAGTTAGTTAGTTTAGTTAACTGGGGGGAGCCGCAGCTCCGAGTACTCAGGCCATTATTAGGCCCATTGTACTATCCCCGTAAGTTGCCTATTCAATGGCTTCCCGCCTACGGTGTTCGCAGGCTTTAGCGAATCTGAGAACATTCTCAAGAGGCAGAAAGTGTGCAGATTCTTCATTGAAGAAAACCGTGCCAAGGTGTCTTCGTCTGAGATCTGAGGAGGCCGGGCAGCTGCATAAAAAGTGCAGGGCTGTCTCCTCCTCCTCCTCACATTGGTTGTACACAGCCGAAACCACTACCTCAATCTTTTCCATAAGGTAGTTTAAGGAGCAGTGTCCCGTCAAAAGCCCTACTAGGGTTTTCATGTCCCACTTCTTAAGGGATCACAAAAATGCCGCTCTAGTGGCCCTAGGCTCCTTCACAAGAATTTTCGCTTGCCGGCAAGAGTCCAAATTTCTCCATTCGGTTGCGTGAATCCTTGCAATTTCACCCTTCAGAGTAGACTTGACAGTAGATGGTCGGATTCCAAGAGCGACCCCTCCATTTTTGCCGCAGACATTCTTCTGCTGCCAATGAAATGGCATATATCTCCGCCTGGAATATGGTCGTCATTTTTCCGAGGGGTCGGGCCAGTTCTATAATAGGATTCTCCGAGAACACCCCTGCACCCGATTCGTCCTCCGTGACTGACCCGTCGGTGAAGATTATTAGGTCTGTAATCTGAAAAGATTCATGGCCACTTGTCGATCATTCTTCTCTTTCGGTGATTACGACAGTGTATGTCTTTTCAAAAACGAATCTGGAAACCATATGATCGGTCGGCATCAGGGCTACCGGATGTTTTTCAAGGAATTTCCAGATAGACGCATGCCCGTTGGATTGGCCGCCTTTCCACGCCCCAATGGTATCGAGCCTATATGCGTTATTGGCCGCTTTCCGTTTCACCTCCAAGTGAATGGGGGGTAAATTTAGGATAGCTTCAAGTGTCGCAGTCGGCGTAGTATTCATTGCTCCAGTAATACTTATGCAACCAAGTCTCTGAATTTGCGTTAGCAGCTTCCTGCTGTTAGCAAAGTTCAATCTTGGCCACCAGACGATGCATGCATACATCAAAATGGGTTTTATTATGGATGTATACATCCAGTATATCCGTTTAGGTGAAAGTCCCCAGGTCTTACCTATCGCATTCCTACAGCACCAGAGCAATCTGCAGGATTTCTGATATTGTTCCTGGATATGATGCTTCCACGTTAACTTGGAGTCGAAATGTACTCCTAAGTACTTGACTGTTTGTGGCAGCTGGATTTCCGCCCCTGCTAAGATGGGTAGCGTATAGCTGCCCCGCCTGACGTTCCTAGTGAACATAACTAGTCCAGTCTTCCTAGCGTTCACCGTGAGTCCATTGCGGAGGCACCAGCTGTGGATTACATGCAGAGTTGCATTCAAGCGGTCACATACTGTGTCCGCAAACTTGCCGGTAATTATTATGGCTAGGTCGTCCGCAAATGCTTGCGCGAAGACTTTTTTGTCCTCCAGGAACCACAGCAGGGTATCCATCACCAAGAGCCATAACAGTGGAGATAGAATCCCTCCCTGTGGGCAGCCCCTGAGACATCCTGCTTCAATAGACTTCTGGCCGACCGATATGTGGATTTTTCTCCACTCTAGCATGTGAAGGATCCAACTGATTAGCAGCGATTCGATTCCATGCTGTCTTGCCGCATCAGAAATTGCCGCGAATAAGGCATAATTGAAGGCACCTTCGATGTCCATGAATGCGCCTAAGGCGTATTCTTTTTCGTACATCGCCTTTTCAATTTTTGCCGTAAGTTCATGGAGTGCTGTCTCCATGGATTTGCCTTTCTGGTAGGCGTGTTGCCTATGGTGAAGTGGCCACTTAGGAATGTGTGTATCCCTTAAGAACCGATCTACTAGTCTTTCTAGTCCTTTTAGCAGAAAGGACGTTAGGCTGGTCGATCGAAAGCTTTTTGCGTCTGTGTAGGTGGGTTTTCCTGGTTTGCGAATGAACAACACCTTCACATCCCGTCATTTAATTGGAATATAAGCGTGTGCTGGGCATGCACGATATATATTCCGAATATGTAGACCTTGGTCATCCATTCCCTCTATTACTAGCGCAGGAATGATGCCATCCTGATCTGCAGACTTGTATGTATGGAACGAGTTAGATGCCCATTTTACTCGCTCCAGTGATACCACTTTGCATGCCAGATTCCAGTCTCTCGGTTGAGGGCTGTATGCACCTGTCGGCTCCAAGATTAGATTTTGGATGCTGCCTATAAATTGCATTTCAAGCAAATGGTTTGTCGTTTCTTCATCGCTTTCTGTGTACCTGCCGTTCTGTATACGTAAATTACGCAGTTTCTGGCTACGTTCTCTAACAAGGATCCGCTTCAGCTTTAAGATTGCCTCAAAAGAGTTGCGTCTCTCCGCAAAAGCGTCTACATTATGATCGTTTAGCCGATCTCATGCTGATGATCTCTAGAGCCTTCTGCGTTTCTTTATAGTGATTCCAGCCAGCAGCTGAATCACACTTCAGATTACGATTGAGGAGCATCCCTGTCGTTCTCCTCTGTTTTGCCAAATCCTTCTTTGGCGTCTTAGGGTGGACAGCGTTCTTTCTAGTTGTGATCATCTGGGTTGTTTCTCAATTCCAGCAATGGATTTG
This sequence comes from Hermetia illucens, assembly GCF_905115235.1. Taxonomy (NCBI): domain Eukaryota; kingdom Metazoa; phylum Arthropoda; class Insecta; order Diptera; family Stratiomyidae; genus Hermetia; species Hermetia illucens. The sequence goes on along the minus strand of NC_051851.1, from coordinate 5,046,597 downwards.
ATGTGCTTCCCCAGGGATCGTGACTCGGGTGCTCAATTCTATTTTATACGCCGCCCAATTTATCTTCCGCGGATTCCGAAATGGAGTGGATAGAGATGGATCCATGCAAATTACGAAATCAACGCGTCTGTGATCTGAGAGTGTGTTATCGTCTGATACTCTCCACTCTCCAACCAGAGCCGCAATTTCAGGGGATGTCACCGTGATGTCGATGACCTCTCGCCTGACCACGTTGAAGAAAGTGGGTTCCCTACTCAAATTAAGAATATGCAGATCGGTTCCTACTAGATACTCCAGTAGTCTCGATCCTCTTGCATTGATGTTGGAACTTCCCCAGTATATCACATCCTGCTATTACCTTTACTTTTGGCATATTGGATAGCTCTGATCAATGTACCACTGGGAACTTCTTCTGCGTCATAGGGGAAATATGCAGAGCACCATAGTATGCCTTTATCGCTCTGTTGACTTTTTATGGTTAGTTTAGCCGATGTCGTGTCGCCATCACATAGATTTTTAACCAAATTAGCCTGGAAGTCTTTTGAGAGTACCGTGCAGGAGCGGGGTCGATCACTTCCATTGGCATACAACAAGTCAGCATGTTGGGAGTTTAGGCCCTTGACTATCCCACCAATAACCCACGGTTCTTGTATGGGGTATATAAATGTCTTGCAGCTATTGATCCGACGACTGATAAGTGCAGTCGTCGCTTTACAATTTTTTTACAAATTTATCTGGGAAATATGGCACCTCATCTACGCTTCAGATAAAGATGCCGAGGGCTGCATGTCCCATTACATGGTTTTAGGAACCAACACTTGTAACGTGACGGTCCCTAGCCCATAGTAGAGCCGACAGCCCGATTGTTCCTCATCCTTCTTAACATCGTTCGAGAACGCCGTTAGCAAGGAAAGTTCCCGGCCTATCGACTCTCTCTCCTGTTTTGCTGCCTAGCAGCATCCGGGAGAAGGAGTTGCGGTTATTCTGAACACCAAGTTGTTCCAGAACCTCAGCACCATTACGCTCTTTTTCTGGAACGCTGAGGAAGCACTTTTTGAACAATGGCAGCTCAGAGACCCTTTTCAGGGTTAGTCTGCACCCTCCCACACATTGTTGAGGGAGGAGCAGTACTGCCTAAGTCACTCGTTCGTGTTTTCGTCGGGAAAGTTTAGCCGTAGTATTTTACGGTATTCACCTACCGACTCAAAGCAAAGTTTAATACCTTGCGAGGATGCAGTCTTTGCAGCTAGGAGGAGTTTCCTCCTAAGCTGTTCGCAGTAGTCAGTATCGTAACCGGATGGAATAGAATCGTCACACAAGACCCATCCATCGGTTTCGATAGCCTTGACTGCAAATTAAGGCCTAGCCGTTGTCGGCCGAGCCCTCTTTGCTGCCTTTTGTGTCGAAGAATTGGGATCGTCCGAGGACCGCTGCCGCTTCGGTTTTCCCTTAGCCACAGATGCCCCGAACGTCTTTTTCCTCTCAATCTTAACACAGCCTGTTGGTTGTAATTTGCTCGTAGCCGGTTTTCCCGAAAGCTGTTTGCTGTCCTCGGACAGGTGCTTACCCATGGGCAAGAGTTTAGCCTCAGCAGGTGATGCCGATTGGAGCCTGGGGTCAAAGGTGCTGACAGAGGTGGCTTGCCTCGGCTTGTCCGTAAAGGATTGGTTGCCGTTTGAGTAAGTGGAGAATCAAGTTCTCCATCGATAAACTTAAGGTTGCCCCTTCACTCGGGGAGATTTAATTTTTTTTTGCCATGGCCTCTGCTTTTTTTCGGGGAAAGTAAGTCGATCTCGACAGAGTCCCTTTTTGGCGAGACAATGCTAGTTGAAACTGGGGGTCGCCTGGTATCCAGAGTTGACCGTTTACGACCACATTTTAACACCGGTGTACATTCAGCTCTCGGCACGGTATACACACCTTGGCTTGCTTTCCTAGGGGATCTTCCTTACTGCGCTCCTTCACCATGACAAGGTGGACAATCGTCGAGGGAGAAATCTAATCAACACTATAAAACAAGTAATGACGACTAAAATATTGTAGCTTTACACAAGAAGAAGTCTTGATTTGATTAGCTAAATGGAAACGCCAACTTCAGATATTTTACGGAGAGAGATTCGATCGTTAGATAATCAAATCAAGACTCCTTCTTGTGAAGATCTACAATATTTTAGTGGGTATTAACACCTGTTCCAGCTATTTCGAAATACATTTAGTTAAATCATCCCCAATGGAGCTGGTGCTTTAACCAAAGTGCGGCGCCTACCCTCCATAACATCCCAAAGGGTCGTGCGTTAAAGCATAATATCTGAGGATATGATTATCATTAAGGAAAAGTTGGCAACAGACTATCCTGCTTATACGTTCACGCTTGATTCATTTTTACGCATCGTTTATCTCCCAAACAATTGTTCGTCTCTTAGTTTGCCTTTGACCCTTTCTCGGAACACATCCTGAACTATGTTAAAGATAAGCTTTTTTTTCCGGATATGTGGATGGGGGTCGCTTGCGCATTTTTTCTATAGATCTGTACTGACTTCTCCAAAGCTTTCGATTCCATTGACAACTCCTTGCTTCTCATCGTATCAGTGGTGCGTTCGTAACAAGTTGACAGTGAATGTGAAGAAATGCTACTCTTTATGGTATTGACTAAAAACTTCTCCCCCGACACCCGTTTATTATCTTAATGATCAACCCTTAGCCGTGATTGGCTCTTACCCGCTTATTGTTAATCAAATAAATAAAAAATATTAACATAATTTTCAGGCCGATGATGATACCCCAGATAAATACGACTACTTAGTATTCAACTGCCTAATTCGACTTATCGAAATTCTATCAGACTTGAAATATCAACACTTTCAATCAGTATTGGACTTATACATAAACGAAAGCTTTTCAGCGACATTAGCATACTCGTGAGTACTCCAAACCTTTGTTTAGTCTCCAACCCTTGTGATAGATGGATGCAGATTTTTAACCTTTACTTTCTTTCCAGTAAATTATTGAACGTACTTCAAAACCACATCAAAAACGCAACCCGAATAGAAGTCAATCATGACTGTATCTCTCTGCATACGGATACCGATCGATACTCTGAAGAGTCATTGTACAAAACAACCAAAAATCTTCAATACATCATTAAATTCATCATACAATCGCGAATATTATTTTCAAAGTTGAATAATGACAAGGATCGAGATAAATTTGAGTATAGGCTTGAAGGTTTGTAACATTTTTAGATAGATATAGACATTTGGAGTAATTATGAATGTGATTTCAGAGCTCCTTTCTCTATTCACTGAACTTGTCGAGAGCTCCAACGAAAGATTGAGATCCCAAGGAGCAATTTTGAAGTATTTACATGTGATAGCGACTGATTTGATGCAAGTTTATGATCCAGTTAAGTTGAGGTAAGATGAAATAAGGATGAACATTGTAGAACCAATAATGGTTGACTTTATCTTTTTTGGAATTGCAATTACAGTCATAGCATTGTGGATATTTTAACGCATGTACCCTCGGGACGATTGACTCAATCACGAATGACCTGCATCAAGGATTTAGTTGATTCGAAACTGTTTCGATTGCCATCTTGTCGAGCGGTCCTTCTTCCTGTTTTCTGTAAGCAAATTAAAGATAAATTGGAAAGCAAAGAAGAGGTAAGTGATTTATCTTTTTTCGGGACTATTATTTTTGCATGGATGGTGTCTTTGTCGATTTGTTTTCAAGATGATCGCATTATCCGGTGATCGCGCTTAGTCGTTCGGCTGTTTCATTTGAGTTTAGATTCCACTTTAGCACGGAGTTTCTGTGTAAATCAAAAACTTCGAAGCTTTGAAACTCTTATAAGGCCTACAAATAAGTTCTGTCGGTTTTTTCTTTAAATTTGAAATTTTATTGTGGAAAATTGGTTATACACTCTTTGTTCAAAGTATTGCCCATCGCTAGCCACAACTTTCTTCCATCTTTCAGACAATTCATAGATACCATCGCGGCAAAAATTGGCCTGCTTGGCCGCTATCCACTCATCGAGCCATTTTTTGAGTTCGTCGTAATTGGAGAAGTGCTGGTCAGCCAAGCCATGCTGCATCGACCGGAACAAATGGTAATCAGAAGGAGCAATGTCTGGAGAGTACAGCGGGTGGGGTAGGACTTCCCATTTCAACGTTTCTAGATATGTTTTAACGGGCTGTGCAACATGCGGACGAGCATTGTCATGTTGCAAAATAACTTTATCCTGTCTTTGCTGGTATTGCGGCCGTTTTTTCTTGAGTTTGCGGCTCAAACGCATCATTTGACGTCGGTAGAGTTTGCCCGTGACCGTTTCGTTCGGTTTTAACAGCTCATAGTATACCACACCCAGCTGGTCCCACCATATACACAGCATGATCTTCTCATCATGAATATTCACTTTGGCCGTCGATAATGAGGCATGGCTAGGTTATCCCCACGTTGCCCGACGCTTGGGATTATCGCAATGGATCCACTTTTCATCGCCAGTAACTATTCGGTGCAGAAAACCCTTCCTTTCTTGTCGTTGGAGCAGATGTTCGCACGTGAAAAAAACGGCGTTCGACGTCTATTGGCTTCAGTTCATACGGAACCCAATTTCCGATCTTTCGGATCATTCCCATTGCTTTTAAACGGTGGGAAATGGCTTGCTGGGTGACTCCAAGTGTTTTTCCAAGTTCTTCTTCCGTTTGCGATGGATCTTGGTCGAGCAATGCCTCTAATTCTTCATCTTCAAAAATTGTTGGCCGTCCGGCGCGCTCTTCGTCTTCCAAGTCAAAATTGCCACTTTTAAACCATCCAAACCACCTCTGACACGTTCGTTCAACAAGACAGAATGTTGTTTGCCATTCGTTTGTCAATAATCGAGATGATCGAGGTCATTGAGCGATTGTGACTTTCTTGCTTTTCGCTCCAGAATTTGTTCGCAATGGTCGATTTGTTAATTGTGATTCGCTTCGATGTTGGATGATAGCTGGTTCGATGAAGTCGTCGTCCTCTCGGATTGTGTACGCTGGTTTGAGTCGTTCGGTGGATACGACAACAGTTTTGTCGTTGCATCGTATCGTAAACACTCGATCGCTATTTCGCTTTACTACCTCGTAAGGTCCCATGTAAGGACACTGTAGCGGCTTCCGTGAGGTATCGTCTCGAAGGAAGACATGCGTACAGGAGTACAGATCTTTGAAGACGAACATGCTGTCTGCTCTATGATGTTCGATCGGTGTGGCGCGAAGTTGCTGCATATCTCGCCTGAATTTTTCGACGAATATCTGCGGATCGTTTTGCATTTCGGTGTCGAGAAATAGTTCGCCAGGCAAGCGAAGTGTTGTGCCGTATACGAGTTCGGCTGGTGAGCACTTCAAGTCGGATTTTACTGATGTCCGTAAGCCGAGTAGTACTGTTGGTAGAGTCTCAACCCAGCGGTGATTCTCGTGACACATAAGCGCGGTTTTTAAAGATCGATGTCAGCGTTCTACCATGCCGTTGGCCGCTGGGTGATACGGAGAACTACGTGTTCGCTTGCATCCAGTCAACTGAGTGAGAGCTCGAAAGAGGGAAGATTCGAACTGCGAACCCTGGTCTGTAGTGACGGTGCGTGGGGATCCGAATCTTGATATCCAATGCGAATAGAATGCTGTTGCGACAGTGTCTGCAGTTATATCGGATATTGGGACAGCCTCTGGCCATCTGCTGAACCGGTCGACCATTGTCAGTAGGTAGCGATGTCCTTGGCATGGTGGCAACGAGCCAACTATGTCCAAGTGGACGTGCTTGAATCGGCTGCTCGATTGTGCGTACTGCAGTGGTATGTTTCGGACGTGGCGATGTATTTTTGCCCTTTGGCATTGAATACAGTTTTTGGCCCAGGTGGTGGAATCTTTGGCGATTCCGGGCCAGACATATTTCTTCCGCATTGCTTTGCTGGTTGCTCGGCCACTGGGATGTAATGGGCCATGAAAGACGTTGAATACTCTCCGCCTGAGAGAGCGCGGTACGTATGGTCGTATGACTTGCGCGGATGTGTCACAGTAGACTGGCTTGTCGCTGTTGCTGAAGGTGAATTGCTGCAGAACAAGCGACGATGTGGATTTTAGCAATTCTTGAAGTTCTTGGTCGTCTGCCTGTGCGTCGGCGATTTCAGTGATCGTGACCGCGGCCGGCATTGCGATGGCTTCGATTTCGATTCTAGACAGTGCATCCGCGACACAATTCTCCTGACCGGAGACATGGACGATGTCGGTAGTGAACTGTGAGATGTACTGAAGCTGTCGGCACTGTCTCGATGATGCTTTCTCCAATTTTTGTTGAAAAGCATATATCAGCGTTTGATGGTCGGTGCGTATCGTGAACTCACGTCCTTCTAGCACATGTCGAAAGAATTTCACGCCATTGTATATTGCGAGTAATTCCCGGTCGTATGTGCTATATCGGGCTTGGGTTTCGGATAGCTTCTTGGAATAAAACCCAAGTGGTTGGCGAATTCCATTGTGGAATTGCTCGAGAACGGCACCAGTTGCGACGTCGGATGCATCGGTGGTAATTGAAAGTTTGGCGCCGGCAACTGGGTGTGCCAACATCGTCGCGTTAGCGATTAGTCGTTTTGATTCTTCGAAAGCATGCTCGGATGCGGGATTCCAAACGATCAGACGTTTGTCGTTCTTTCGGCTTTCTCGCAGATAGCTGTTGAGGGGTGCGAGAATTGTAGCTGCTCCCGGCAGAAACCTTCGGTAAAAGTTGATTACACCGAGATATCTTCATAACTCGATGATGTTCGTAGGTTTCGGATACTGTCTGATCGCTTTGACCTTGGCCGGAGATGGTTCGATTCCGTCGCTCGCGATCTGGTGAGCCAAGAATTCTATCTTGTTAACACCAAATACGCATTTGACTGGGTTGATCTTTAGTCCGTACATACGAAGTCGTTCGAAAACGATTTTGAGATGTTCCTCGTGTTGTTCTTCCGAATCGGACGCGATAAACATGTCGTCGAGGTATGCCCAAACGAAATCGAGACCACGAAGTGCATTATCGATATGTCGTTGAAACGTCTGTGCAGCATTACGGAGTCCGAATGTCATTACCAGGAATTCGAATAACCCGAAAGGGGTTATCACAGCTGTCTTTGGAATGTCTTCGGGCGCGACTGGGATTTGGTGGAAAGCTCGTATAAGATCAATCACCGAAAAAATCTTTTTGCCAGCGAGATGTTGTGTGATGTCGTGGATGTGCGGTACCGGATAGCTGTCGGGCACGGTGATATTGTTGAGACCGCGATAATCACCGCACGCACGCCATTCGCCAGATTTTTTTGCTTTTAGCAACAATGGACTTGCCCACGGACTGTTCCATGGCCTGCAGATGCCTTTTTCCATCATATATTCGAATTCGGCCTTAGCTGCTTTATATTTATCGGGAGGCAGTCGTCGGGGTTTTTCCGAAACCGGTGGTCCGGTTGTAATGATATGATGACATACCTGCGGGCTGATCGTCGTAGGCTGCAAGACAGTCGTTGTTATTTCGGGAAACTGTGCTAGAAGTCGATGGTAAGAGTTGTTCGGATCGATCGTTGATATTGTCGGATCGGCGCCTCTGAATCGGTATGCTGTTGAACTGAGGGATGTGTTAGAGTCTAACAGTCGTTTGTTCTTGATGTCGACAAGTAATCCGAAATGTCGCAAGAAATCTGCCCCAAGGATCGGTCGGTTGACTCGGGCGATGCAAAATTTCCAATTAAAGGCACGTCGAAGTTCGAAATCGAGATTCAGAAGCTTTTCTCCGAATGTATCGATGGGAGATCCGTTTGCAGCGAACAGTTTCACATCTGACGGGCTAGTGTTTTTCGAAAACATCCTCATCGGAACCACTGAGACGTCGGCTCCACTATCGACAAAAAAACGCAATCCATGACGGTGATCTCTTACGAGTAGGCGGTTTGATGGAGTCTCGTCGTCCTCAACCGCAGAAAGTGACGACGAGGTGATTAGTTTTCCGGCTGGCGAAAGGTGCATGGCGCACGACAATTCCTTGCGCGGTTGCCGAAGCGGCGATGATAGTAACAAATATCGTTGGTGCCGGGTGACGATGGCAACGATGTGCTGGTTGTTCGTCGCCGTCCCGTAGAGCGAGATCGAGATCGTTGTCTCTGTCGGTTGTTTCGTAGTTCAGCCGTTAGTTGCTCGAATTTCTTGTTGATGACCGCAAGCTCTTGTTCGAACCGGTTTTCATTAGACTCGGACGAGCTGATGGCGGCCACGTGTGAATCGTTCACGCGCATGATCTTGTCGGCCATTTCGGTCAGGGCGTCTACGTCGATGTTGGTCGCTACCATTAAGATTTCACGCGCTCTGCTTGGCAGCTTTTTTAGCCAGAACGTTTTTAGCGTATCGTCGCTAAGCTGACCGTCGACCATACTCCGCATCTGACGCCACAGGCTAGACGGCTTCAGATCGCCCAGTTCTAACTCCGATAGAGCCCTACTTAGCAGATTTTCTGGTGAATCACTGAACCTGATGACGAGTTTCCGCTTGATTTCGTCGTATTTTTTCACTTCAGGCGGCTTCTCCACTATGTCGGCTACCTCCTCCATGACGGTGGCATCGAGCGCCGCGACAACCGCGTGGAATTTGTTGTTGTCGCTTAAAATGCGGTTCACAACGAACTGCGATTCAATATGAGCGAACCATAATTGTGGTCGTTGTCTCCAAAAATTCGGAAGCTTTAAGTTATGTATGGCTTCGACGAACTGAGACACGGGTTGACGAGCTATAAATGGATTGGGGCTAGCGCAGTTTTCTGCCAGCGTCTCGTCCAGGTCTTCGGTATGCCCGTTGGTGTAGGTAGCCATCTTGACCAAACTCGCACGATTCGAATCAGATATTATGACGCGGTTTTCACAATTCAGAACTTCCGAAACAAGGGTCGCACCGGCTTCCGAAAATCACGTCGGGGTCACCAATTGTAGTAGCGCGATAATGAAACACAAATATTCGTTCGCTAACTACAGCGTAAAATATAAATTTATTGAGACGCGATAAAGTGCACGGACAGAAACAACGTGAACAACTTCAATCGTGGAGACGGACGGAACGACTTTTTTCAAAATGATGACGGCGGTTGACCACTTGCGATGTGCAGCACTCCAAGCGGTGAAATTGAGAACGGGAAATGTCAGTTTTGGTTGCCACAAATAAAAAACAAGCTACGCCATCTATTGTGAAAACCGACAGAACTTATTTGTAGACCTTATAATTTGAATTGAACGTAATGGAAATGCGATCATTAGTGTGTTATTCGTACAATTTCTTATTCAGTACATGTCTCCTCTTATTATTCCTACGCGAAATGTTAGATATTTCAATTTTCGAGAATTATCTTTTCATTACTTAGTGGAAAGTAATCGAGAAACAAAAAAGATACGGAAATATTAAAAATGAAACCGAAATTTATCTGTATAAAGGCATGAATTGATTTAAATTTTAAATGCATTTAAACGATAGATTGCTGCAAGTTATCATTGTTTGTTGACTCCTAAAAACTGAAATCTTTTAATAAGTGTTCGTCTAAAACTTTTGATGTGTTGTTGTTTTATGTTAAACTAAATTAATAATTAGATTTATCGTTTTTTCTACACTTCACATGATATGAACTCTGCATTATATTTTCATTTTTGCAACTTTTTTATTATTTTTATATCATTTTATTTTTCAAAACATTCAAAACCTTCATCATCGATTGAAAATGCACTCTTTAGATTCTTTTCTCATTGTCATTGAAATGTTCGTTTCTTCCTCTTCGTCGAATAATCGGCTTTTGATTAAAGGTAAGTTACACTACTCTTGTCACGCTCACTCACATTCACATTGCAAGCAAAGGAAAAAAAAAAGTCTATCATGTTGTGCCAGTTGTGCGTTTTTATTATGTATTCAATGTTGCATGTGTGTTTGTTTCTGTTGTGTGTTTTTTTTTTGTTTGTTAAATAATTCAATTTGCATTGTTGGTATCTGTTCGTTTCGATTTTTGGAACTCATCGGAAACTTAAGCTTCAATAAAAATGGGGTAACTTTGCAAGGAAAAGGGTGAGTTGTAAGCAACAATGATACCACATCGATGAAGTCATTCCTTGGGTTGTGGTTCTATTCACTCAAATGAAAAATAATTTTATTTAATTTCCCTTAATAATGTCCTCGAAAGCCATTGTACTGGAGTTTCTGCATCGGTTTTTTTAGGAACATTTTCATAACATACGAGGGCGGTCCGATAAGTTGCAATGATCCTAGGGGAATAGGATGATCAAACGATCATCCTCAGTGGCTGAAGACGACCTAGAGGAAAGAGCTATCCCAGAAACCTAAAAAAAAATTAGCGAAATTGACCGTGACTGTCCGCCTGCAAAGACTGAAGCTCCATCAAAGTGCCCAGTTGACACGTTCTTGTACACCACTGTGCTAGCCAGGCTCGGGAATGTGGGAGGGTCCTTTGAGCGATTTGATCCCTCACTTGCCATTGGTACAAAATTAACGTGTCTATACCGATGCGTGAGTCCGTATCGGATCTAAAAATAGACAACAAGCAAAAGAATTCGCGACGGCCTAACGAAAAAAAAACAGAACGCGAGCTAAACCTGAAAAAAAAAAACGGTTCGACCGCGCGCGTGGAGTCGTAAGTTTCCGGACCCGAGTCCCGCGAACGAGGAGGAAGATCCACGACGGATCACAGTCCCGATCATTGTTTATTCTGCCTCAGATAGATATTGAGGCGCGACTCCTCAAATCAAGGAAAAAAATCAGCTCAAATTCATGGTGCATTCATGGGATGATTGCATTTCCCATGAATACAATATAAAAGAAAAATGAGATCAAATCAAAGCAAAAAAAAAAAATATATAAAAGGAAAATGTAATCAAAGCAAAAAAAACTTACACGTTGATTACACTCTGAGCTCGGCGTGGCGTGTATCTGTTGTGTTTTGTTTCATTCCATTTTTGGACAAATGATCTGGAGCAATTTGTCCAAAAATGGAGTGATCGCCTCATGCAACACGTTCTCAGATTGAATCTAAACAAAACTGAATTTTTGACGACCGATCCCCATGAAACAGGCACAATCACTGTCAGCGGCAGTGATAACTGAGCGATTTAAATACCTCGAGTCAACGCTATCAGCCAATGCCGAACTGCGTTATGAAATCGCTTCACGCATTAACGCAACCTGGATGAAGTGGCGTTCCACAACTGGTGTTCTTTGTGATCGACGTATCAACGAACATCTTAAATCTAAAATTTACCCCAATGTCGTCCGTCCTGCCGCTCTCTATGGTTCTGAGTGTTGGCCAACTATAAAAGGCAATGAGCGACGTCTTGCGGTAATGGACACGAAGATGTTACATTGGAGGATATCCGCGATCGTTATGGGGTTGCACCGATCGTGTTGCGAAAGAGGCGTCTTCGATGGAATGGTCATGTAATTCGTGCTAACGAGAATTCACTTGCCAAGATTGGTCTGAACATCGAAGTTGATGATAAACGACCAAAAGGCCGTCCGAAACAACGGTGGCTTGATACGCTGGATGGGAATTTAAAAGCCTCAAGATTGCACCCAGATCAGGCATTTGATAGAGCTAAATGGCGAAACCGATCACAACGAGCCAACCCCGCTTGTGAAAGGGAAAAGGCTGAAGAAAAAGAAAAATACTAAAATTACTTGACTTAAAAGAGGAAGAAAAAAAAAAGATGTATACGGAAATACTACTGAATTTAATGCCAACAAAAAATATATCGAAAGTCTTTTGGTTTTTCTTTTCCTAATTTTCTTTCCACGGGTCCTCCCAGCGACGCACACGCAAGAGGAAAATGTCTAGCACACACACTCAGACCAGAAATTCTTAGAGGCCACAAATGCAATCTTCTATGGATGTCGCATACTCAATGGGGAAGATCTCCCACAGCTCGAAATTGAAATTTCACCACAAAATCACTACACGATTGTCCCCGCGAGAAACTGAGGAAATTCACATTAGCGGCAGCAAAACAAGCTTCTCTTTGACAACCGTTTTGCCGTTAATTATGTCCTCTTGGCAGACTATGTTTTCTGTGGCTTTTTATCCTGCGGCCTCACACCTAGGCACAATTTTACCAAAACTTAACGTCATTTTAACATCCAAAACTTTGCACCGCTATCTCAGCAAACCAATGACCTTCCGACTACGCTTCCACGACAATCATTCCTTTTTTCGCTAACTTCCTTTCCGATTCCCAGCGTTATCCAATTTTCGTCTTATATAAATTACCTATTACGAGGATGGAATCAGTCCTCAACGCAATATATTATTTCTTTGAATTTTAAAAAAGGAAACTTACCTTCCTTAATCCCCAAAGCTGAAATTTGGGAGACCACTCAATTACCGCTAACTTCACTCTATATGGCTCCGGCACAAACAAGGAAATTTTGAAATCCCACCGGCCGTTGATTAGCTGTCCACCCTCGAACCGGTCCCCATGCTGCTACGCACGCTTTGAACTCGGTTGAACTCCGAGGGTAGGTGTGCGCCTACGGATGCGGCAAATCATTCCCCTCTGTCAAGATCAATTTGCCCGAATGTGCACTCTGCGGCGAACACTAGGGTAATTGTACATTATGGAATGCATTGAACAAATTAATTCAGAAAAGACGAATGACATTCCGCTCCTGTCGGTGAGCCGCGGTCACTACAAAGCACCTAGCCTCACTGCCCGATGGCCTCATTATCGCAACAGAAATTACTGTCGTGTGGTACATTTTCACAAACGACTGTTTTCAAAATTTCAGCCGAATTGGATTCCTACTTTTGTTTTGACCGCGTGTGGAAGTGGGTGTGTCCGGGAGTTTTAGAAAAATGGGAAAAGAATAAAATCGTGGATCCGTTGGAAAGAGAGTCGTGAAGTAGGTACATCGGTGAGTGTAGGCTCAAGAATGGTGTTGAGGGGAGCACCTCTGATGAAGTGTCCAGGCGTAAGGGCAAGGAGATCATCTGGATCCTTAGTGAGAGCATTGGGCGGTCGTGAGTTGAGAACGGCTTGAACTTGTGCGAGGAACGTCGAGAAGTCTTCGTAGGTGAGAAACCTGTCGGCAATCGTTCGTCGCACATGGTATTTTACTGATTTTACCGCTGTTTCCCATTTTTCTCCCATATGTGGTGCTCCTGGTGAATTGAATTTCCACTGGGTCCCGTCATTTGCGAGAATTTTGCAAAAACGCTGCGATTTTTGCACACTGCTGTTGAGAAGTTGCTGAAGAGTGACGTCAGTACCCTTCAATTAGTACCACAATCACTAATGGGTGATTTGCGAATTCCGCGGCGACTAGTAAAGCGGCGAAGTGCTTTGAGAAATCCCTGGGTGGTTTAATCAGTGATGTGATATGTGGTAGAATCCAAACTGGATTAAGGGTTACTAGTGTCTGGTGCAGGAAGGTGGGACTGCGGATCAACCCAACCAAAACCACCATAGTACCATTCACTAGGAGGCGTAAGCTGGATCACCTGAAAGCCATAACATTACATGATATGGAGGTGAAACGAGAAACAGAGGTCAAATACTTGGGAATCACGCTAGACCAAAAATTACTCTGGAAGACACATGTCGGAAACACTTGTCGGAAAGCCACGAGGGCTCTGATGACTTGCAGATCCATAGCAGGAAAAAAATGGGGTTGTAGCCCGAAGATACTACTTTGGATATATACTGCAATAGTAAGACCAATTATTACCTATGGAGCGGTAATCTGGGCAGAGAGAACCCAACTCAGCACACAAGCCAGGGAATTACATAAGCTCCAAAGGCTGGCTTGCGTGTGTATCAGTGGGGCAATGAGGACATGCCCAACGGCATCCCTGGAGGTCCTTCTGGGATTAACCCCTCTCCATCTGCACATACAGATGCAGGCAAGGAGATCAATATTCAGGATGGCCGGTAGCATGAGTGAGGCGGGAAGCTGCCTAAATCGAAGGAAGATTGATATCCTTTCTAGGCGGTATCCCGAATTACTGATACCGAGGGACAACATGACAACGAGGTTTCACTTCGATAAGAAGTTTGAAACACGTTGGAGTAACAAGACAAACTGGGAAAGCGTGGCTGCGACATACGGCTTAAACCAGGAACTGATTACTTGGTACACTGACGGATCCCTAACAGCAGAGGGAGCGGGTGCCGGTGTCATTGGTCCAAGGAAAATGTACTTTAAGCCAATGGGCAGGTACACTAGCATATTCCAGGCGGAAATTTACGCCATAGACAAATGTGCCTCCTTTAATCTGCAAAGGAACTACAGGGGGCAGAACATAGCTATTCTCACCGATAGCCAAGCAGCGATCAAGGCACTTAGGTCCAACCAGGTGAACTCTAAACTGGTATGGGAATGCCTTGAGAGACTGAATACACTCGGCTCGTCCAACAAGGTCTGGATACTTTGGGTTCCAGGCCATGCTGGGCTGGAAGGCAATGAGGCAGCGGATGAACTAGCCAAGAAGGGAGCAGGGATGCCTTTATACGGGCCAGAACCCTTCTGTGGAATCGGAAACGGTTTCATGGCTATGAATCTAAGAAACGAAGAAAAACGGTTGAGGGAACTATATTGGGCGGGCCTACCAGGGATGGAGCAGTCCAGGGTGTTTATTGGGGGATACGAACCCATGCGCACAAAGGATTGCTTAAACCTCACCAAAAAGAACCTCCGACTCATAGTGGGAATTCTCACTGGTCATTGTCGGCTGAACTACCACCTAGGGAAGCTAGGGATATCTACGGACACTGCCTGCAGGTTCTGTGAGGAGGAGGACGAAACCTCTATGCACGTCCTGGGACAGTGTTCAGCACTTGTGCAAAGTAGGTCGGCCAGTAAAAGGGCCACAATAGTTCTTCAAGGACGCGGTGCGACTTCCCCTTAACAGAATAATAAATTTAATCAGTGATTGCCTCGAGGTGGACAGCAGATGTTGAGAGACATTTGAAGGCGACGATCCAGGCCTTGTAAGTTCGAGCTCCCCGTCCTTGATAATACTTTAGAGACACTGGTCCCGAGTAGTCACCTCCTGTATGCTCGAACACTAAAGAAGGTTGTACTCGTTTCGCAGGAAATTGGCCCATTAACTGCTGAACACGTATTTCTCGTATACGTGTGCAGGTGATGCATTTTTGGATGAATAATTTTATCGGAGCTCTGCTTCCGATGATCCAACAATATCTACGAATGCAGTTGAGAGTGAGCTGTGTTCCTCCATGTGGAGTACGAGAATGAGCTTTGGCGATAATGAGATGTGACAATACGCAGTCTTTCGGAAGTATAGGCGGGTGTTTTCTATCTTCGTCAAGCTGAGAGTTTTGAAGTCGACCACCGACCGTAAGAGTCCGGTTTGGTCAATGCGAGCGGCGAGACCTGATAGAACATGAGACTTGGGGAGAGGCTTGCCTTGGGAAAGTATGCGAATTTATGATGGGAAGTAGCCTTATTGTGCAGTACGAATCCAGTGGGTGAAAGCCGCTTGTAAGTTCGCTGGAGTGAGAGCCGAGATGCTGAGTTTGGAGTCTGGTGTCCGTTTGAAGACTGCTATGGCACGTAGTAAAGTAGCAGTACCTCTGACAAGTTTTGTGAGGGTGCTGCATCGAATTAAGAGAGGATCCAATGGCATAGAGGCAGCTGATGAGACGACATGCTTTCGGGAGAGACGTCAAATGGTGAGAATGAAGGCCACTGATGAGACGGTTTGGTTTGCCAATCTGAACATGAGCTCCATAGAGAGTGCTTGAGTTGAGAGGGGTTTAAACTCCGTGATCCGCAATCAGCTCGATTCTGCTTGGTGATAATGAATTTCCACACTGCTGACGTTAAGATTTCATGAATGTCACGTACTCGATTCTTAACAAGCTCCTTCCAACGCGTGGGATCACTGTTAACTCATACGAGCGTCACTGATGAATCTGTCCACAAGGTAACTGGCATATTGATCAAGTTGAGAGTTTTTTGCATGCGTGAGGTGAATTTCGCGAGGAGTAATGCGGCAAATAATTCGAATCGTGGAATTGTGACATGTTTGAGGGGAGCAACTTCAGTTTCTGCACAAGCAAGAGTTACTTTTGACTGCTGATTTGGATGAGAAACTCAGATGTACATTGCTGCGGCCATTTCAGTTTGTGATGCGTCTGAAAATCCGTGTATCTCGACATATGAGAGGTCAGATGTGAAATTTAGTCAGCGTGGAATTTTTGGAACTTGCGAAAACCTGTTCCAACGATGAGTTATCTAAGGAGTTAGTGGGTGATCTCAGCCAATCTTTTCTAGCCATACGTCCTACATCAGAATTGCCTCAGACAATTACTGGTGACATTAATCTGAGAGGATCAAACAACTGCGCTGTTTCCGACAGTTTTTGGTGCATTTCTTGATGGCCGAAGGTCAAGATGTATGGCCTGTAAAAGTCAAAATGTCCGGAGAACATTTCCAGGACATTCTGAGAATTTCTCAGTATTGATTTTGCCTGTCTGAGTCTTCTCTTAGTCTTTCTGACTTAGCCTATCTCCCATGGTTTCTAGTTAGTTAGTTAGTAGAGTTGAACGCCTCATTTGTAATGGGAATGTTGGTGGTGAGAGATGCAGAATTTTCGTGAACACTGGTTGTGAGGTAGTGTATTTTGTCAATCTCGGTGACACCATGTTTCGAAACGAAAGATTAATTTTGTACAAATTTATTGACCGTACAACGCACAATGTTATTGTCCTGACAAAAATAGGCACACTACTTGACACACGAAAAAGTAAACAAAGATAAACAAGCGGTGCGTGCGTCAAAATGATAATGCTGGATGTCAAGTGGCGATGGATACTGTATACGGTGAGTGTGTTCTTGCGATGGTGACCTTTAAAAATAGATTTAACGTGGAGTGAAATTATGCGGTGTTTCCAACGATTAATTAAATGAAGTAATACAAACTTGTTGTTTCTTTTTCGTTGGTGTGGGTAATTTATTCTTGCAAATACCGATATTTCGGGAACCACTTGTTCCCTTCATCAGTGCTAACAAGTGCTAACTATTTGCAAGAATAAATTACCCACACCAACGAAAAAGAAACAACAAGTTTGTATTACTTTATTTAGATTTAACGTGTTTCAACGTCGTCGCACATCGTTTTTTGATGAGCCACGCTCAGGTGCCTGGAAAACAGATACTACGGAGGATAACATGATAAAAATCTACGATTTCGTATTCGCAGACCCCCGATTTAAGGTGCGCGAGATAGCTGAGACAGCAGGCATCTCAAAAGACCGCGTGGGTCATTTTGGGCATGAGAAGGTTGTCGGCGCGATGGGTGATGCGTTTGCTCATTTTCAGAGCACTGTTTGACGCTGTTTTATCGCAATCCGAAGGTGTTTTTTAGTCGTTTCATGACCGTGGACGAAACATGATTCCACTGGTACACACTGGAGACCAAGGAATAGTCGAAACCATGGACTTTACCCGGCAAACGTGCTCCGAAGAAGGTGAAGGCTGTCCTATCGGTCGAAATGGTCATGGCCACCGTTTTCTGGGATTCACAAGGTGTAATCTGCATCGACTATCTAGAGGAAGGCAAAACTGTCACAGGGCTCTACTATGCCAAATTCTTGGGCGGATTCGACGACGAATTGCTGAAAGAAGGCCCCATTTGGCGGAGAAAAAACTGCTCTTCCACCATGGCAAAGCATAGGCTCACAACTCCGCCATCACCACGGCAAATTGGTACAATTGGGCTATGAGCTGCTTCTCCTTCCACCGTATTCTCTAAAAAAGTCATTCCCCGGACAGAAATTTAGGTCGAATGAGGAGGTTATCGCCGCCACGGAGGCTTACTTTGCAGACCTCGTAAACACTTATTTTTCAGACGGGTTAAAGAAGTTGGAGCATCGTATTGAGCAAAAAGGAGAGTTGAGTTGAGAGTTGAGAAATAAATAGCTTTTTTTCCAAAATTTTAGTTTTTCTTTTGGTGGCTAAGTACTTATCGGACCGCCCTCGTAAATTATCGATCTTCGTATGCGGTCAGTTTCCGACAAAGTAAATTCCATCGTCTTTATCCAAAAAAAAAAATCCTGAAAGCCAATTTGTCTCTTCATATTTTTAGCTTATATTTATTCTGGAGAAACAAGGTTGGTATTGTCAACTTCCGATGAGTTCCAAAAATCGAATGTAAATCAATTGGCTGCGCATGGTTTTGTTGCAAAAATTCTAGTTGTTTTTCGTTTATGAAAAATTGTTCGTTATACATTTGGACAATGAGTATCTTCGCTGGCATTTTATAATATGATTTTCGGTATCTGTTAGATAAATTGAATATCAAAGCGTAGCTCAGAAAAAGGACTCTAACAATCCAATTTTATTTTATTAATTATTAATTTCTTGAAAAATTAAGATATTCAGTTTATCTGAAAGAATTTCATTTTTATATTTGCTTTTGATGGAATACTTTATAAGGTGACTATGAAGAAAAGGTATCTAATTATAAGACAATAATTCTTCATAGAACCTCAAATTATCATATTTAAAATCTTTTCCTGTGTTTTCTCAAAATATTGTACGCATTAGCGAAATCAAATCTACAAAAAATAAATAGTAATATCATTTGAAAACATGATTATATAAGAAAAAACTACACAAAATACGATACGAATAGGGTGACGTAAAATCAGGTATTTGGCAACATGAAAAGAATCTAACGAAGGCAGCTAAGGTTTTGGGTGAATCAAAATCCCACCTACACACGCGTGAAACAACAGCAAAATCAAAGGTAAAAGTTAAGAAATTATTCTTTTTTTTTTGTTTATTCTCTTTTTTTTAGTATTCTCTATTCTGTTTTCTTTTATTTTGCGATCGACTCTATATTTTCTATTAGCTTTTTTACTGAAAAATTATATATTGTGTGTGTGTGTATTGCGTTGCGAGCGTGTGTGCAAAGCTTTAATTGTTAAGTAAATAATTCTAAACTATCTAGATTTAAGTAAATGAGTGATTATCTGATTTGCATGCTACCGATTCAGATAATCTTTCAATTCCTATATCTTTCATTCAAGTGATGATGAAAGAAGAAATATCTACTTCAGATAGAATAAGAATTCAGTTCCTAGCTCTTTTAAAAAACAAAAGGTTGACTGACGGTTTCGTCCAGGTCAGAGGCAACTCGTCAGACGCTGCCTCACCTCTGCCCTGGGAGCAGCTTGACCGAAAGTGGCGACAGGTGGTAATCGCACCATTTATATATAATATAATCGCAAAAACGACATGAGTCTGTATTATATTGAACTGAAATCCGTCGTATGTTCAGACCTAAACTAGGCCGAAGCTAATTTTTTGTTGAGGATGCATTGATTCCTGAGTCTGCATCCACTTGATGACGGATCGGACCACTTGGAAAGCAACTTACTTCCTCTTTTGTGGTCCATGGACCCATTGTTTTGAGCTCAACATCCATTTTTTTAAGGTTTTGTGTAGCCGAAGGTGACTTCACGCATATAGTTTCCAGGGTTCAAAAGGCAAAGAAAGACAAGAGAAAACAACATGCCGCGCGTGTGGAAAACCATCTACATAAAGTCAAGATGAATGGGAACGGTAGAGCATTAAAGTGAGAGATGAGGAAACCAAGGATCGCCGGGTATGCTAAGTAAACTGATGGAAGACAAGGCATTTGCGGAAGCCCTCAGCGAAATTCGGTATTAGATCAAGCCAGATAGTGGGAGCAGCAGTGTCTTTCATACCAAAACAAAGGGTAGTGGAATCCTTGTTCGACTACACGGGTTCGAAGATAACAAAAGAGGGTATGTTTTGTGAGGCGGTCAAAGAGGTACTGGGGGAGAAGGCAGAAGTAATCAATGCCTGGTTAGGTATGACCTCTGCGAATTCTTAAAGCCAGAAACTCGCTATGGTTTAAGTTGCTAGGCAATACGCTAGGAAACTTGTTAACAGTTAACAGTGGATACGATATGTAGGATACGAATTTGGGTAGCCCCACCAGGCGTTACAGATGCTTAGATTATTGGTACGCCTTCACAACCTGCTGGGAAACTTAAAGGAAGGCAGCATGCTATAAATGCGTCCAGATAAGTCACAAGGTGGAAGTGTTGCACATATTGTCGCCTAAGGGCAGTGCCCAGTCTTCAGGGCGGGACTGGAAAGAACTAGGACGTCGCTAATATGGTCCGCACCCAAAAGTTCACCATGCACTGGAGGGCAACTGCTCATAAGTTTCTAGTTCAGTTCATTGTGAAGGCAAAAACTGATCAGTGAACAGTACTGGAACAAGGATCATTGCCTTTCAACTTATTCTTGCTTTCAGGGTTCGGAACAGCACTCAACTTCGGTCTTTAGGGAGAACTTTTTTCAGTGCCCATCTAGCATCGAAGGAGATGATGCTAGACTTTTGGCGCAGACTTGATGCGCTCAAGGAGAGCGTCACATAGGAACACAGAGGGGCGGATACTAATTGGAAGTGAATTCAATTCTAGGGTACTTGGATAGGGCATGCTTCACCCAGGTTGCAACGGTAAACCGAGTCTTGAAATTGCGGCGAGAACAGAGCTCATAGTTTTAAACACTGGATCCCCGCTAACATTCCGATGTTCAGTTTGGGAAGGAAGCTTTCCTGATGTAATCCTTACGTACAAATTATTGGTATCGTTGATGGATAGGTGGCGTGTCCTGGAAGACCTTTCGGCAAGTGAACATCAATATATAGTGTTCGAAGCGGTTGACGCTATCTCTTGGTGTGCACCAGCCCGGCGCTTTCCCTGTTTCTGGGACATCGCAAAGGCGAACATCGGGATAATCGTCGAAGCTCTTCTCTGCAGTTGACACTGTCTAAATTCAGTTATGAAACTGATAACGACAGCTTTTCCAGGAGGGCACCCAAGCGCGACAAATATTGGGTATATTGGTGGACGGCGGAGCTTGCTGATCTGCGGAAGGAGTGACATAACTCCACCTTTGCGAAACGTTGAAACGATCGAAGGAGGGCATGTACCAGAAAGACAGAGTACAGAACAGCCAAAACGCGACTCGGCAGCCCCATGATCAGTAGCAAAGTTCACTCCTGGCAGTACCTAGTTGATGAGGTGAATGGGGAGAATTCGTTTATAAAGTGGTTACCCAAAAATCGGCGCTCAGCCAGAACCGTATTAACTTAATGCTGAATCGAATTGTGCGTAAATTATTTCCTACACATTCTTCAACGAATACACCTTGATGCCAACAACATAGAAGACGCCAAAAGAGAAGCATAACGAGGTTGTCTTCTCTATTAAAAAGGAGAAGGGGACGATGGCTTGACCTACTTCCCGGCACATTTAACTCTTAGTTAAAAGAGGGCAGTTTTCTTTCACTCAAAAAAGTAGCAAGACTTGCATTGATCAGCAAAGGTTGTGAACGGCGCTATTCACAATTTGTTTTTCTTGTGGAAAGTGAGGTGAAATTCGCCCTCAATTTGTAGACGCTTGAAGTTCTCTTTAGACAACGGTTTGTTATTATTGCAAAAAAGGTAGCAAGGAGTTCCTCTGAACAAGCAATTCGGTTCCTCTCTTTTATTCCTGTTGATGAAAGGAATTGACTTAAAGGCTCCCTAAAGCGGAAAGCAGGATGACTTGCCCGAAGTAATGTAGCAAACGACCTTCATTCATCTTGCAACTCCATTACCTTATTGATTTGTCCTTCAACTTGGTGATACTCGAGGTTTGTTACGTTAAGCGTTAAAGCAGTAATCTTTACCTGATTCGTTGTCTCTAAGTTGTTGAGAATGGCAATGTCTCGATAACTCAGGTACCTTATCGTTGTTGTGGCCAGACCCGCGAAATATTTGGTACACAGCTTCAGAAGGCCCCTAGCCAGCACGCCCAGCACTAATGGAGTCATTCAACGCCTCTTAACTTAATATAATGCTGTCAGCTTCCTAATGCTTTTAGCAGCTTGTATATCAACTGGCGTTTTTAAACTATCCCAATAATTTCGGATATCTTCTTTTGACTGGTATATACAAATTTTTGTAAACCTTTCCAACTGTTCCGTAATAAGTCCTAGATCGAGAGTGAAATTTACCGAAGTGTAAATGGTGTATGGGAGATCAAAGGACGTAACCAGTCTCGATTACCTTTGGTTCGTGTATTGGTTTCCCAGACCCAGCACTAACCTTGGGGGCAAGTAGAGATATATACAATAGCACGGCAACATGTGCCAGCGACCAGCCGCATTTTGACTCTATCCCGTGAACTTTATTAAAATCGGTTTACTGTCTGTCTGTCAATCTCAATCGGGACCATTCCTTTTATCACGCAAGCTGCTTCATTGGAAATTGTTCTGTAAGTGCAACATGTTCGGAGTACACTTATGCGATACGCAGCTCCAATCTTTCTCTTATTTATTATATTTTTCAGTGCATCTGCCCATACTGGGGCTGCATACAGTAGGATCGAACTGACCACCCTTGAAATAAGGAGTCGACGGCTCGGCCTTGGGCCACCTATATTTGGTAGCATTCTCGCAACCAGCGCTCCGATGTTATATGCCTTGGTTGCGGCACCCTCTACATGCAATCTGAAATTCAACCTCTGGTCAATCATTACACCTAAGTACTTAAGTGCAGGCTTGGAATAAATTGTTTGCGTTCTAACTTTGATCTTCATGGAAGTGCACTTTCTCCGCTTGGTAATAAGTACTATTTCCGGTCTTATGCTCTGCGAGCTGTAGACCAGCATTCTCTAACCAGGATTTAATCGCATAGACTGCTTCATTTGCATAGAGCTCGACTTCTTCGAGAAGGCGTGCAACAACCGTCACACCAATATCGTCCGCGAAATCAATGGAGGCCACACCAGTAGGAAGGTCTAGGGTCAGTACCTCGTTATACATAATAATCCACAAGAGTGGCCCTAGGACAGACCCTTGTGGAACTCCGCATGTCGTTTGGTATGATTTCATTCCTTCATCTGATTCACAGCACAGAATCCTATCGATTAAGAAGTCGGCAACGGTACGCACCAGGTACTTGGCCACGCCTAAGTTAATTAGGGACTCAAGTATCTTGCTCCATCTAGCGGAATTGAAGGCATTCTGCACATCAAGTGTAATCACTGCACAACATTTGCCCTCGTCAAGTGCGGTCTTAGCTGTGTTTGCTACTAGGACAAGGGCATCCGTTGTAGACCTCCCCTTTCGAAAACCGAACTGATTTTCGGAGAGACCGCCATCCTTTTCGGCAATTCCAGTTAATCTGTTATAGATTACTCGTTCGAATAGTTTGTCAGTATTATTTAGGAGGCATATCGGCCTGTAGGACGAAGCTTCACCCAAAGGTTTGTTTGGCTTGGGGACTAGAATTAATTTCTGCTTCTTCCATTGTGTAGGAAATACTCATTCTTTAAGGAAGGCAAACATATTTGGAGCTATTTTGACTGCTGCCTTCAGAGCTTTATTGGGGATGCTATCCAAGCCAGGTGCTTTATTTCCAACAATTTTATCCGCAGCTTCGAGGACCTTCGTTTCACTTACCATGCGAACTTCGGCGGTGTCTATCTCGACAGTGGGAAGGTTAGCGGTACTCACATTCTATGGGAAAAGATCCGTTACTATTTCATCAAGCAGAGTAGGGGAAGAGATCGGTGGGGAGCGTTTGCCTTTAACTTTCGATATTACGGTTTTGTAGGCGCCACCCCTGGGGTTCGTGTCAGCTTCATTACACAGTTCGCTTTTACTTTTCATGATGGCCACATGTAGTTTCTTCCGAGCGTTTTTATATTCTTCATGTAATTGCTCGTATCCAGATCGGTTTCTATTTCGCTGACTGCTCCTTCTGGCCTTGAGGCAGGCCTTGCGGCATTCTCCGATTTCAGAATTCCACCAAAAGTTCGGAACTCGCTTCTGTGATACAACATACCTTGGCATGAATGCGTCACATGCTCGTCGCAACTTCGCGCCAATTTGCAAAGCTTTATTTTCTGCGCTTCCTTCAAGCGCTGTATTTTGCTGCAGAACTTCTCCGAAAATCTCCTCGTCAAACTTATTAGCTGCCCACCTTTGAGCTCTCGTCCGAGACCGTTTCATTCGTTTACCATGTCTGACTGTCTGTCTGTCTGTCCGTCACACGCATTTTTCTCGAAGACGGTTGTAGCGATTGGCATCGAATTTGGTTGAAAGGTGGGAACTGCGAACGCTCACGCATATAGTGAGTTACATCCTTTTACGCCAAATTTAAAGAGGGGTCTCTCTATATGCAAAAGGGGGGTATACATTTTTTTTTCATCAAATATAGTTATGTGGGGTATCAAATTAAAGGTCTCGGTTAGTACTTTTTCAAGCCGGTCTTAGTTTTGATTTTTGTTGAAAAGGTGGGGAGTGCGGGGGTTGAAATTGGTCATTTTTTTAACGAACCCATTCTCAGAAACTACTCAACCGAAAAATCTGAAAAAAATCAGGGGACTGCCACTATATGGTGCCTAGGCTCTGAAATACTCTCCATACCGATACCTGTTAAAATAAAGTTAATAATAGTACATTACGAGAATTTCCAGTAATTGACAGGAAAACCCCCCTTAAGTTCACTCACAAAATTATACAGCAATGTAGGCTATAGCATAGAGCATGATCCTGCCATTTGGTGAAAATCACACTATTACTAACAAAGTTATACTAGGTCAAAACTGTCGCTTTTCTGCAAATTCAAGATTATGACTGTAAATGTTACTTGAAAGTGGAAATTTTCACATAATACAGGGTGCGGCAGCATAACTTCCTTTTTTCAAAACTCAATAAAAACTATTGTATGCATCGGAAAATATTTATTTATTTTTTATAATGCAGGTACATGTCTAAAGTTTTTATTTACATTGTTTTGAAGATCAAATCTGTTAGGTAACGTCCCCCATTCTCCATACATTGCGTAAACCGATTTCTGGCGTTTGTCATGACTCTTGTTAGCATAGCAGGTGTTATGTTGGCAATTTCTTCTTGGATGTTGGTCTTCAAATCTTGTAGGCTTCTTGGACAGTTCACATAAACACGGGATTTCAAAAAACCCCATAGAAAAAAATCACAAGGGGACAGATCGTTAGAGCGTGCCGGCCATTCCAAATCGCCTCTAATTGAGATAGCACCCTCGGGAACGACATCAAGAAGAAGCTCACACGCGTTCATCCGAGAATTGAAGTCACGTTCTGAAAGTTCCTGCACTATCGCCATCTTATAGGGATGAAAATGAAGATCATCACGAAAAATTCTTCTCACAGAACGATCGGATAGTCCAAGGGCAGATGCGTGTTTGCGCGCAGAACGCCGTGGCGATCGCAACATTGACGCTCTCACTGTTTCAATGTTCTCAGGTGATCTAACGGGCCGAGGGACTCCAGTTCTTCCTTTTGTCGGACTTGCAGTTTGTCTGAATATAGTGACCCATGTAACAATTGATTTGCGGTCTGGGACGGGAGCCAACGGGGCTAAATTAAAGCGATTTCGAAATGCACGCTGTGTTGCAATAACCGAACATCCGCTTGAAAAGTAAACCTCAACGGCAAAGGCACGCTCCTCACTATTCCAACGCATGATGGCGACTGAACCGTGTCGGGACAAAACTTTACAGTATCCCCTCTTGAACGAGACCACTAGCGCTCCGTTATGACATCAACTAACTGAGTGGCGCGCATTTTAAAAAAGGAAGTTATGCTGCCGCACCCTGAATATTTTATTCAAGTGAGATTGAAAGAAGAAATATCTTCTTCAGATAGAATAAAAATTCAGTTCCTGGTTCGAATTAAAAAGAGACTTTCATACAATGCCGGCATTTAGCACTTTATATGGTTATCATCCAAGTCCAGGTCAAGGAAGAGAGTTTACGGTCCTCAGTAAAGTAAAATTGTTGAGATTAGTATAAGAAATAAATAAAATTGGAGCAGGGTCCTCCACCAATCCAAACTTTCCTATATGATTTCTCTTGGCGACAGGTTTTATGATAGGCCGGGCAGGAAAATGCATTGAATTCCGAGGTCTTATTATTCCGATGTCGCTAGCAACTGCTTGGCAGTCTTGTTTATGCCATCGCTCCATCAGAGATGGGATCTGCTACATTTTGTTTTGTGTGAAACAAAACCTTACAGAAGTCGATTCAATGTCTGTTTGTCCGTCTGCCTGTCTGTCACACCCGATTTACTTGGAAACGACTGAACCGATTGTCACGAAATTTGATGAGAACATGTGGTCTGTGTGTCCCTTTACATGCTGCAAGTGGCGTCTTTTTGTGTATAGTTTGAAGAAGGGCTCCCCATATAGGCGAAAGGGGGGTGTAAATTTTTTTCTTCATAGCATACGGTTATGTGGGGTATCAAGGTGAAGCATAGGGGAGATAGGGCTCAAAATATGTGCCGCAAAAAGTAAAACAGGTCTCGTTAACAGAATTTATCCACCTCTTGAAACACGATGACAATGGCGGTTAAAAAATCGCAGCGATCACCCCTTTAGAAAGTTAAGGCGCTAGAAATGGAGAATATTTTGACATCATCCTCCTCCCTTGCACATCGCGACGATTAATGCTTATTCGTAAGACAATCTTATTAATGTTACGGAAATAGCCCTTTTTCAAGGCGCCATAACCTTGTAACATGGGATGACCGCCACAATTCTTCGACGATGTTAAGAAAAGGGGTCTTCTTCTTTCTGCGGGCACCCTCTTTATCTCTTTTGTCTCCAGGGTGGCGTTGACAAATCAAATTTTATCATGATGATATAAAAATACCCCACATTATTTTGTAAATGAAGGTGATCGCTGCGATTCTTCAATGGGTTTTGAGAGAGAAGATCTCCCGTTTCCTCCGCATGGGGGAATGGGGTTCAAAGTTAAACACTGGCGTTTTGACATGAAAATAGCCCTAATTCGAGGCGCCATAGCAGCAGAGAAAATGATCCGTGATGCTGATGTAAATGCAAGAGGTACGATCCTCTTAAAGTCCACCCAACTCTGGCTTATGCTGACGATATCGACATCATGGGAAGAACCGCCCGAGACGTACAAACTGCCTTCATCCAGATCGAGCAGGCGGCGAGTAGCACGAGATCTTGGGCTGCACATCAATGAAGGCAAGACAAAATATATGGTGGCAACGTCAGCACCGAAGACGAACCAATCGACAACATCAAACCGCACTAGTCAAACAGGAAGAATAAAGATAGGAGCATACAACTTTGAGTTCGTTGGCAATTTCTCCTATCTAGGGTCGAAAATCGCAATCGATAACAGCTACGATGATGAAATCCACGCACGGTTGTTGTCAGCCAACAGAGCCTATTTCAGCTTACAAAAACTGTTCCGCTCGAAACGTCTCACCATAGGGTCAAAGCTCTTACTGTACAAGACTATGATCTTGCCAGTCCTCATGTATTCCTCGGAGACTTGGGTTCTTAGCAAAAAAAATTGCGAATTCTTGGCCGCGTTCGAGAGAAGAATCCTGGAAGAATTTTTCACCCTCTACATGAGGATGGACAATTCCGTAGCCTACATAACGACGAAATCTATGACCGATACCATGACCGTTCGGTTGTGGATAATATCCGGCTCAATAGGTTACGATGGGCGGATCACTTAATCCGTATGGATGAGGATGATCCCACCCGGAAAGTCTATAAGGGCAATATCTATGGTAGAAAAAGAAGACGAGGCAGACCCTGCCTAAGATGGGGCGATGGCGTAGGTCAGGACGCCAGACAGTTTTTAGGGATTTAGGGAGTTCCTTATTAAGGCAGGCCTAGACCGGATACCGGTTGTTGTGCCGTTGATGATGATAGCATTTTAAGCGGGTATGGTCGCCCAATTTTTTTAACGGGGTTAGAGAGGGGGATTATTTTTCATTTTCATTCTTTCATCTTTTCAACATTTTTTTTTTGATTCTCTTGATCCGGCACCACTCGAACACTGAAGTTCCCGTCTCGTCCGGGTACAGGGCTCCCAGTGTCACCGATATCGGAGCAATCACACCATCCACGATGAAAAGGAGAGCATCTTCTGGGCAGAAATGAATACGTTTACGAATTAAAAAATAGAACTGTCCTACCATCAAATCAGAGGGCACTACATAGTTTTTCTTACCTAACTCATCTCTATCTGGATAGTGTTTTCAATTCAACCTGCCCCACACTTTTCAAAGGGGGCGCTTTTCGTTTTATAAATTTCCTTTAAAATCGGTTTACTATCTGTCCGTCCGTCTGTATTACGATCTGCAGCTCGTGTCATTTGCTACTTTCCTTTGAAGCTCCTCCTTCTTCAGCAGATTGGGGATCGCCTCTATGAATTTTTCCACCACTCTCCCAAGTTTTTTTAGAGGCTAACATTTCATAAACGATATTCTCGGGTGACAACCGCCCCCCGGCTTCAATTTCCGCTTCCGCTCTATGTGCGGCGGACTTCGGGCAATAAAAAACAACATGCTCCGCATCCCCCGGAACCATCTCGCATGTCGGGCAATATTATGAGTCTTCACGCCCGAATCGATAAAGGTATGCACGGTACCCTCCGTGTCTATGATCCATTTTGAGACATCTGGAATAATCCTATGAGTCCAGCGTCCTTTAGTTAAAACATTCCATCTTTTTTGCCACTCCAAAATAGCGTCATTTCGTGCCAATTGCCGACGACGTCATAGAGGCGTCGACCCTCGTTCATCAAGATGTCGATGAGGACTATGCCTGCTATCACACATGCTGCTTTGTCTGCTGTTTTACGGTAAACGCACGACGTTCGCAATGCACTCGATCGATATGGGGCTGCGATTTACCTTCTATTTGCTTCCAACTTCAAAGACGGTGCCCAGACTGGAGCTGCATAAAGCAAGATGGAGCTGACAACTCTCGAGAGAAGGAGCCGACGGCTTTCCTTTGCACCATCCACGTTTCGTAACATTCTTGCCAACATTGTAGCAACCCCGGAAGCCTTGGTTGCTAATTCTCAAGATGAGGCTTGAATTTCAACCTTTGATCAACAATGACTCCTAGATATTTGAACGTTGGTTGCGAATATATTATGTGGTAACCACTGGTGGTCGATGTTACTCTCCTGTCTTTCTCTGCATAGTAGGCATTTAGAATTCGCATTGCACTTTTTGGCAATATGTCCTTCCTCTCCGCATCGACGGCACAACTTAGACTTATCGTACTTGCTCATACAGTTTTTTTAAATGTGTCCAAATTCCAGGCATTTGAAACATCTCCTTGGCGATATCTGCTCTTGCAGTCGACAGCTAATCCAGCCAACGCGGATTTTACGAACAGTAATAGCTTTTTTCGCCGATTCGAATGGAAAGGCTATTGTGGCGTCTGAGTACCATCATATGCATTACGTAGCCTGATCACATTGGACTCAAGGATAGAATCCAGCCCAAGTTGAGTCTTCAAGGCCTCGCAGATCTCCGCTTTTGTGGTGATCTCATTCAGGTCCTTGCACTAAGTCAGCATTGAGTCCTGGTTCACCTTTATTTCCGCTGCTTTGCCTAATGATGATTCATCTTTTTATGGAGATCGTAAGATTTAGTCTCCGCAGGTCTAAGTTCAAGGAGTAAATCAGCTTTCAGCGTGCGTCTTATCCTGTTCACGTGTTCACCAAGGACCAGGATGGAATTGCCTCTCTTCACTTTCCACAAGATTTCCGCATATGTCAGCTCGCTTGTTGTTTTTATAATCAACGCACCTGGTCGCGATCTCTTTTGCGGTCTTCCTTTTTTCTCTACTTTAGTCCAACTGTTGATTGCGTCGGTTGTGTTTTCCCCTTCTTTCGCCTTGGAGTTCGTTCTGTGAATTCTCTATTAGTATCCCTATGCCGTTTGCGGGGCTCTGGTATTTCTTTTCCGTCTTCAAGGCGATCCATTGCTGTGTTATCACCTCTAGTCCGGGTTCATACCGGGGGGTATTGACTTTGAGGGCGTTTATGTCGCTATTTCTACCTCGTACATCAAAATACATAGATCGTACAGCACACATTTACCTTTTTATTTCACCGTGCACGTTATGTCGGGGACCTACGTACTCCATCAGCCCCCTAGCTTTGAGAACGCGTCCGTTAGTCTGTCTGACACATGCATTTTTCTCGGAGACGATTATAGCGATTGACATCAAATTTGGTGGAAAGGTGGAAACTGTGAACGCTACTTAGAATATGATTACTAAGACGTCACACTTTTCACTTTTTCTTCCCGTCATCTGTAAATTCTCGCTGGCGCATTCGGCACTTATCTTATCTCGACTGTCTCAACTCTCCGGTCCAGCTGTTCCGTTGTCCATCGATCAGCCGGTTCCGGTCTCGCTAATTTTCGTTTTCGGTCCATGGCCTTGAACTTAAAAGTGCATGCCGAGCTCAACGTCAACAGCAAACACTGTTGCTGAAGTGTGCGATCAGGTCACTCCCCTCAGCTTCGAACAATAATCCCTGCCTGCCCCCAATAATGGGCAGTATGAGCAAGTTTATAAAAAAATTTAATGTAAAATGGTTTAATTGAAATTGGACTATGGAATTTAGGGGAAAGGGATCAGTTGTTGGATTGTTTTTAGAAAATAAGAAAGAAGAAAAAAGAGGGGAAAAAACTAAAGAAGTAGACAAAAGTGTGAGGGCAAAGGGGCTATTACGCATTATTGAGGGCATTATTTGGCCAAATTGACCCCCCTAAGCTATGAATCTATAATGTACGTTGAGGTCAATTTAAAGAAATGAAGTGGTCTTTAATAAATATATTTCCATTTTTCAGCTGAATCGGTTTAAGGAACATTTTAAACAGAATTTAAGATAAAATTTTCCACGAAATCATTGTACATAGCACGTACTACTTCCGATATAAATAACCTAGAAGACTAATCGAACCCTTTATTAACTTCTTCCAACAGATCTCTGAATGCGTAAATATCATGAGCAACATACTAAAACTCCTCTTCCAAGAGGACATTGGTCCCACCGACAGTGATGTTCGTGACATCATGTTAATTCTCCTTCGGACTGTAATTCAAACTTCAATTGCTATGGATCGTGACAACCCTCACGTGGGACACTTGGTGGCGATCATGCTTGGCATTATACGCAGCATGAAGACAATCCACTACGATATTTACGTGAAACATTTCAACACTCGTTACGATCTTCAAGATTTTCTCACTGAAATCCTGCTTGTGTACAAAGATCTAGTTTCAAAGCCAGTTTTTCCAACCGATTGGATGGACATGATTATGCATCAGAATACTGTGATACTGGAAAGTTTAAGGCAATTTTCCATTATAATCATTGATTACTTCTTTTGTCCGTTCGAGAAGCAAGTTTGGTCGAACTTCTTTCAGTGTTCGATTGCGTTCCTGATACAGACGCCTTTGCAATTGGATCAATTCAGTAGAAGTAAGCAGTCGGCGATTCTATCAAGGTACAAGGATATAAGACATGAAACGGCCACTGAAATCAGGAAAATGTGGTTCCAGTTGGGAGAGCATAAAGTGCAGTTCGTGCCTCAACTGGTGGAGCCTATTTTAGAAATGAGCATGATCCCTGAAGTCGAGCTCAGAAGGGCAACAATTCCGATATTTTTTGACATGATGCAGTGCGAATACTACAGTTCACGATATATTGTTGATAGCTATGGAGATACGAAAAGAAACGCTTCACATTGTAAGGCGAATTTCAATGAGTTTGAGACAGAGATGATTGAAAAACTGGATGTATTGGTGGAAGGTGGACGCGGTGATCATGAGTATAAAGTCCTTTTTGAAGAGATAATGATGGAGAACTGTGAGGGTCACAATACACTTAATGTGGATGGTATACGATTTGTGCGAATTGTTACCGAACTCATGGAGAAGCTGCTGGAGTATCGTTTGATCATAATGAATGATGAAAGCAAGGAGAACCGGATGGCGTGTACTGTCAGCCTTTTGCAGTTTTATGATTCCGTGAATAGAAAGGAAATGTACATTCGTTACGTATACAAACTCTTCGACCTTCATATGGAATTCGACAACTATATCGAAGCTGCATTTACTTTGAAGTTACACAGTGATCTCTTGTTCTGGGATGAAACCGAATTGTCTCCATTGTTACGATCTCATCGACATCCAAGCTGCCGATCACACCGACAACTGAAGGAGGCACTTTACAATGAAATCATTGAATATTTCGACAAAGGCAAGATGTGGGAATGTGCAATTGAAATGTGCAAGGAGCTCGCAATGCAATACGAAAATGAAGTTTTTGATTACCTTAGCCTGAGTACAATCCATACAAAGATGGCGTTATTCTATGAGAAGATTCTAAAAGAGATGCGTCATGAATCGGAGTATTTCCGGGTGGCATTCTTTGGTCTTCGATTTCCTGATTTCTTGAGGAATAAGGTATTCATCTATCGTGGCAAGGAGTATGAAAGACTGAGCGATTTCTGTGCACGAATTTTAACTCAACATCCTGCTGCGGAGTTGATGCAAACATTGACAACACCTGGGTCAGAAATTACACAGTCCGATGGACAGTATATTCAAATTAACAGTGTGGAGCCAATAATGGATGATCAGCACAGCAAGCTGAAGAATAAGATCATTGCGAGGGACATTATCAAGTACTATCAAACGAATAATGTCCAGAAATTCAAGTTTTCACGACCGTTTAAGGATAATAATGATGGAGACGGAAATCAAGTGAGCAATTTGTGGTTGGAGAGGACAGTGATGATCACAAAATATCCACTGCCTGGAATCTTGAGATGGTTCCCGGTCATCGAGTCGGAGACTTACAAGGTTAAATAATTTTCTTGAATAAGTTTCTGAATAAATTCAAACGAGATTAAACATTTTTATATCCAGATTTCACCAATCGAATATGCTGTTGAGACAATGGAACTCACAAATAACATGATTCGTGACCTAATCATCGCACATAAGAGTGATGAGAATTTACCAATTAATCCGATGAGTATGAAAATCAATGGAATCGTTGATCCGGCTGTGATGGGCGGTTTTAGTAAGTACGAAGAAGCATTCCTGACCCCTGAGTATTTGGAAGCTAATCCCGAAAATGCCATAATAGTTGAAAAGTTGAAGAACTTAATTGCATCACAAATTCCACTGTTGGAGATAGGTAAGCGAAATATTGCATCCAGATTCAGTTTGATTTGTACTAAAATCGGTTAAAAATTCCTCCTAGCTCTTGCTGTACACAAGGTGAAAATACCACCGAGCCTTTCACTTTTCCATGAGCATCTGGAAAAGTGTTTCGGGGAGATGCAATGCAGCGTGGAAGCAAAATATGGAAAGAGAGTGAGTGATTTTCTTTCTTGCATGGAGTCAAATAAAACTAACGTGTACAATGTCAATTTGAAATTTCAGACCTGTGATCTTAAATTTGACCGTGATAGCTTTGTAACGATGCGTCGAAACGGTTTTATTGCACAAACTAGTCTAGACTGTAACAACAGGCTGTCAGAAACAAGTATGGGATCATCTGAGTAAGTATTGAAATCTTAATGTCGCTTTATACGGGGACGTGCTCATTTCAAATAAATTCAATGTCTCAACAGTAGCGGTTTGTCAAAGTCAACGCAGAGCAGTCGGCCACAGACTAACTCGATTAAATCAACTTTAGCTAGCTTTAATTTCAACACAGCGAATTTAACACGGTAATTCCTCTTTTATTTTGTGCTTAAGCATGGTTAGGCTGAATTCAAGCTCTGTTCACTGAAAATAATGACAGATTTTGAAGCATTGAATTCAGTCTAGCATTGAAAACTATTCAATCCGGATACGAGAGTAAGAAACAACAACCTTCTCCTTAAATTCGATATTTTTACAGAGCTGACATATCCTCACCTCTGTTTAATGGAAACGGGAAAACATTGTTTTCCTTTCTTCAGCACTAATCCGTCCACAATTAAAATAGTCACAGATTTTGTTGTTGTTATTTGTTGTTGTCTTTGATTGTTTCATATCATCTGACCCCCTTCTCATGACTATATTAAAAGTCGTTTTGTTATGTTCCCTAATTACGCTTTTAAATTCAATTAAATTTTGTTGGATGTTGTTTTTCTGTTAATTTTGAGTTTTATTTTCATTTTTGTTTTGTGATATGCCCGTTATGCAGAACATCTTTGGGTCATTCGTCAACAACAAAGTCGAAAGGTAAAGACAAGAATCCAAAGAGACGATCGAGTAAAAAGGTAAGTGAAGAGATTTTTTTTTTTGTTTTCTGGAGTCCAGTCCTTTGAAATTAGAAATTTTGAATTCTTCGTAAAACGTAAGTGCAGTTTCCATCTTCAAAGTACAATCAAAACATCACGTCGAGATAGTTCGTTCTCATGGCAGTTCACACCATTCGGAATTCGACCGCACTTTTGTTTACCGCTTGTTCACTCCTTTTGAGTAAATGACATCCACACAGCCAAGCCTCGGGTGTAGCGGCGCATTCGGGACAGTCTGAGGACTCATCCAATCCGAAGCGATGCAAATGCTTCCTATACCCACCGTGTTCCGTAAGGAACTGCGACAGGTGGTAGTTCAATTCTCCATACTTGCGCTCGACCCATCTCTCAATACCCCCGGGTATCAGCAGCCTTTTTCGGAATTATCCCACCGTTGCTGCCACCTTCCTATATACACTGCACACTCTCAGCGTGATTGGCCGGTATGCCGAACTTACCCTTCCCTAGTTCAGTATGTTATCCAGTTCTCCGTCTCCTATCAAAGAAGTCTTTCCGAAAGATAACTCTAGATTATTCGAGTTAAGTAACTAGGGACACCCAGTTTCGCCAGGGTGCCCTTAATCCAACCCCAGTTGGCTGAGTTAAAAGGCATTCCAGACATCCAGCGTCACCATCGCGCAGCACTTACCAGCGGCCGTTGCAATGGCATCGACTGTGGACCGCGTTCTACGAATCCCGTACTGCTGCTCCGATAGACCACCCTAGATAGACCAGCAGCCTTCATTGTCCTATACCAGCGCTCCAGCATCCCATTGGATTGCGGTGGCATTTGAAGCCCAGGATTTTGCCCAACTCGAGAACAGGATAGACTCAAACTGCATTCCCTGGTCAGTAATGACTTCGGCTGCAACTCCAAAGCCTGGGATCCATTCACGACAAAGAGCCTCCGCGCACGATTGTACGGAAATGTCAGCCAGAGGTATTGCTTCAGGCCACCGCGTGAACTTATGATGAAGGCAATACTTGAAGCCATGCGAATCTCGCAAGGGGCCAATAATGTCGATGCGCATCGTGTAAAAACGTTTTGTATACCGAGGAAGTGAGCCTACCTCTTTCTGTACGTGCTTGGTGACTTTACACTTCTGGCACGCGATGCACTGGCTGACCCGGGAGTTAACATCCTTGTTCATTGATGACCAAAAATATCTACTAGTGACAAGCCGTTTCGTTGTCCGAATGCCTGGATGCGCAAGATCGTGTATTGCGTGGAATACTTCCTTGCGAAAAGCGGCCGGAATATATGGCCTAGGTCCCCTTTCAGAGCCGAAAAGCGGAAACTCTTGAAATTTGTATTTGAGGTTCTTCCTAAGCCTCTGAAGCCCTGCGCCATCCATCTGTGTCTTGGGGATATCCGAAAAATCGACCGTGGCAGGGATTTTAACCTCTGAAACGCGTAACAAAGCATCTGTGCAACTACAGTGTCCGTTTGGCTGATTTGTAGTCCGTCATTATGGTACGTACCTCCCCCCGGTCGCTTAGACGTTGTGTTAAGCGGTGGAGCCTGTGACATTCCGGAGCTCTGCGATTTCCACTGTCCACCAATACATAGAAGGTTTTCCACGGCTCAATGCCCGCCTGGGCATGAAGGCTCCGCATCAGGTTCATAACTGAATTTACGACAGTATCGACTGCAGCGCCACCGCCACTAGGAGTACCCTCCAGTGCAGCCCCATCTGTTCCAAGAGTTTCGACAAACATCCCGGTGTTCACTTTCGCGACGTTCCATGCACAGAAAGAGCGCCGGGGTGAAGCACACCGAGAGTTTGTGTCCACCACTTCGAAGGCAATGTATTGACGGTCGCTTGACGGGAAGTTTTGCAGAACTTGCCAATCGTCTACCAGCGACACTAGTGATTCCGACGCAAAGGTTACGTCTGGAATGCTTCCCTCGTAGCCCGGCGCCGGAACGTTCCATTTCCAGGATTCGTTTTCCTCTGGAGTCTGTGTAAAGTATGCCCCATTCAACTGCCCGAGCTTTGAAGTCGCCCCCAACCAGGATGAGCCCATCTGTGCCTAAGATAGCGTCCTCCAAAGTATCAAGCCAGCGTCGAAAGTCCGATATCGTCTCATTCGGCGTAAGATAGACACTGAAAAACGTTATCCCTGAACAGCGAATCCAGACAAAGCCGTCCCCTCGACCTTGGGTAAGAACCCTAAGGACGGTGCCGTCCCGAACCCAGATGGCAGCAGTATCTGATATGTAAGGGTGCCATGAAACTGGATCCTTGTTTTGGTACTGCTCTCTGATCAGTACTAAATCAGTTTTGGTCTCCGCAGCAAACTGCGCTAGCAACTCGAGAGCGGTTGCACTTCGGTGCATATTGATTTGTAGGATGCGAATCATGTTGGCCGCGTCCTAGCTCTTTCCAATTCTGCTTTGAAGACTGGACACCGCTCGAGCCCTCAGTGTGCGCAACGTTCTCGTCAGTCGCGCCACGGTTCCTGCATAGGATGCAGCTTTCCTTTTCATTGCAGGTGTTCGCTGTATGGCCTGTCTGACCGCATTTACGGCATGTTGCCCTTCTGTCAGTTCACCGAAAGATTGCAGATGTGTGCCCGTTATTTAAACATTTGTAACATTTCGTTTGGGCGGCCCAAATTCGTATCCTACACACTACCCAATCAATTCTTATTTTCTCGCTGTTTAGAAGCTTCGTCGCGTATTTCTTGGCAACTTTCGCCACAGCGAGTTTTTGGCATTGGGAGTTCGCAATCCGGGCATTGGTTACCTCCGAACATTCGCGTTTGATTGCCTCTTCTACCCCGTTCTTTTCTGTGAGGCAGTGAAGGTCTTGGATTTCCAGAGAACACGTGGCTTCCAGGATGAAAACCAAAGATTTTTCTCCCAGAAGTCCCTTGACTGCTTCACAGAACGTAACTTTATTTATTGTCTTTGGGCCTAGTTCGACTAGGACTCCTCCACTCTTCCTTTTACGAATGGAAGACACTTCTGCTCTGTTATCTTAGGGTTTAATCTTGTAACGGATTTCACTGAGGATTTCCGCAAAAGCGGTCTAGTCCTCCTTTGTCTCCTCACTTTTTCTTTTGGTGCTCTGTTCTTCGTGTCCGCATTAATTTTAGCAGAGGTTTCTCTGATGGCGCGACATGTTGTCTCTTGTTCCTCTTTGCCTTCTTATTTTGAGCCCTGGAGAGCAGCTGAATGAAGTCTCTTTCAGATGTCCAGTTCGCTCTGCAATGGGCTGTCTGGAATCCGTTTGGTATTCGTAGTGTTCTCCACCAGGTCAGCATCCTATCATCGGTGACGTTCTTCATGCTGCCTTGTCCGGAGGACGTAGATGAATTCAGTGGACTATGACATCTTTCTTTAAACACATCGACTACGTTGATGACATTTGTTTGTTCTTTTACCGAGTGGACATTGTCCAAATGGCTCTGGATTTGGAAAAAGTGGCAAGTAGAGTTGGGCTGAAGATAAATGCCAACAAAACCAAGATTCTCAGTCTAACGGGTCGCTGTTCTATGCTAATATTCCTGGCATATGGAAGTAGCACATGGAAAGTGACCAACACTGTCACTCGAAATTTCCAAAACTTCGTGAACACTTATCTGGGTCGTATCATTGGAGCACGATGGCCTGATACTATTTCAAACGGAGAACTTGGCCGGCACACACGCCTGTCATCCGTTGATGATGTGATCGGAAGGCGGAAATGGCAGTGGATAGATTACAAATTAACTAGGGGCGACAATTGCATTGCTTACTACGCCATGCAGTGGAAACCACTGTCCTAAGATGGCCGACGAGTGGATCGTCCCAAGAGTACTTGGCGCAGAACAGTAGAGGAGGAATGTAGTGATCTGAAAAAGTCGTAGGGGAAACTGAAGCGCATTCCAGTGAACCATAGGCAATGTCACGTAGGTGTGGCTTTCTCATCAAGGGGTGAATAGCAAGGGTATATATTGTAGGTAGGGTTGTTTCTGTCGACGATGGGATTGAATTTGTCGTCGCCGTTTTGTCCAAAATAAAGTTCAGCTTTAAATTTTCCTGTGACAATGTTTTCTCTTTGCTGCTACATTGGAGCAGTTCGGTAAAGACACGACCACTGTTATTCAAAAGCTGTCATTGGGGAACTGTGCCATGTAGTGGAATTTATGGGGTAGCCACGATGGAGCGGTGAGTAGGTCGCCTTAGAAACACGTAGCGCAACACAACAGTTCAAATCTCTTGGTAAGTCTTGGAGCTGAAACATTTTAATTAACCGCCACTGGTAGCGCGTGTTATACTCCTGAAGTAAGCTCGCATTCGCAACATTCGAAATAAATTTCGAATGCCACGAATCCTGCCGCGCCACATCACTCCGCCCCAAGATGAAACCGAGGGGTTTCAGCTTCACCTTGGACAGGGAGACCGTCTTTTCGTGTCCACCGATTTCGAGTTGGAAGAAATGTTCTCCCCGCTCGAGAAGGCGTTACGGGCCTTCATTAGGAGGCTGCAGCGGCTTCCGGATGGCATCTGTCCTCACCAGGACGTGCGCACACGTGTCCAGTTCCCTGCGCGCACAGACAGGTGCGGACGAGTGTTGGGTGGGTGGGAGGTGTAGCCTTGATGCGCTGGAGA
This sequence comes from Hermetia illucens, assembly GCF_905115235.1. Taxonomy (NCBI): domain Eukaryota; kingdom Metazoa; phylum Arthropoda; class Insecta; order Diptera; family Stratiomyidae; genus Hermetia; species Hermetia illucens. The sequence goes on along the minus strand of NC_051851.1, from coordinate 5,007,772 downwards.
TTGTCTCTCAGCAGACGCACCAACCCCGACTCTGAGACCTGATCTCTTGTCGAAGACCGGATCACTTGGGAGTCTCGGGTTCTCCCCGTATACCAGCTCCGTGGGGCTGGCAGCAAATTCCTCTCGGCGGGTTGTACGTAGGCCGAGTAGGACGAGAGGCAAAACTTGGGTCAAGGACGGACGACAAGGACCCGGTACTGTGAGTGGGCGGAACCATGTTTTGGAGTAACAGCTGTTGGAGTTTCGTGGATATCTCAGAACGAGAATACTTAATAAGAGAATGGTCACAGGCGGATAGTCGCGGGTCAAGCCAGCTTGCAATGTAGAATGCAAGTTGTCGCCCATACAAGCCATTAGATGCCCATTAGGAGTGACCAACCCCTCACTGGCTTTAAAGTATAAAGCACATCAGGGAAAGTCTCGCTCAATCAGGAGCATTCTCATTTCTCTTTCATACTAATCCTATTCTCACCTTTTGTTTCTGATCTATTAGATCAGTATTCGTCATCCAGCCAAAGGTTTGCCTGAGGTAGTTCTTGGCTGACCCGACGAATACAAGGATGCCGTCTTAGAACGACCTGCCCTCCCTGTATTTTGGAGTGTAAGTACATCAGGGAAGGTCTTGCTCCATCAGTAGCATTCTCATTTCATACTCTTACTATACTCCTTTTCTTCTCTCTTACCTCTGTGTTGATATTGAAGTAAGAGGTCGGAGGACATGGAGCTGCCTTAAGTAAAATGTAGCTGCACCTCCATATTGGATGCTCATACTATATCCAAATGAGAGGGGTACCTGCTTCCATACGAGTATGCACATCTGGTAGTAATATGGAAAACCAGATACGCATTAAAGATTGCTACACCAGCCTTGCGGCAGATTGTAATAGCAACATATAATAGGATGAGCTTGTAGCCAGAACACAACAGAAAAGTGCTTGCTTGACGACAAGGACCCGGTACTGTGAGTGGGCGTGACCATGTTTTAGAGTAACAGCTGTTGGAGTTTCGTGGATATCTCAGAACGAGAATACTTAATAAGAGAACGGTCACAGGCGGATAGTCGCGGATCAAGCCAGCTTGCAATGTAGAATGCAAGTTGTCGCCCATCCAAGCCTAAAAGTCCCTTTTCCGAGTCTTCGCAGCAGAGAGAGAAGTTCGAGTCGAAGATGGGCATCTCCCGAAATTTGTACTTGGGGTGGATTTGAGGCTCTGAAGTACTGCGTCATCCTCCTGCGCCTTGGCAATAGCCGAGAAGTCGAGTGAGGCGGGGATGTTAACCTCAGAGACACGAGACAAAGCGTCAGCAACTATGTTGGCCTTGCCGGACACGTACTGGATATTTGGATATTTTTAGTTTCAAATTCAATGCTTCGAAAGTTAAAGTCATGGAACTTATTATTATGCTTAATCATAACCGAAATTCATTGGCGTATATTCAAACTAGATTCAAAGGACTGCAAAGCTTATACTAAAACGATATTAATTAAGACTATTAACACCATAAGTGTTGTCATGCGTTCACCTTAAAAAATTCAAACTAACATTTCAGCTGGATCGAGAACATCTAAGTCTTCCGGTGGCCAACTGTCAATGGTACACATCCTCCAACCTGGCATCGATAACGCCGACACCAAGCGAAAAAGATACACTGGATTCAAGTTCGGCACCGATTGTGACCAACAACGTTCCAGTTTTCGAATTAACGGAAGAAGTAAGTGACACCCGTTCCATTGTTACAACGTTTCTCTGAAATAATCTCATTTTTTTTTTGTTTGAAATATTTTTTCTTAATTTAAAAGAAACCAACAGAAATGAAAATTGTTAATATATGCACTTTTTGAAAATATAGTGATATCTTTTTTAGTTAATATATCTAAGTATCCCCTCAAATTGCCAATACTAGTTAGTCATAACAGTTTTTAAAGATGTAGAAATATTAGATTTAACCCTCCTGTAAAGCGGTAATGCAACTATTTTGGTTTTGAGTCCGAAAACGGTTTTGAAAGCACTTTTTCGAAAGTGGTATTGACTTTTTTGCTAAAATTCTTCTGTATGGGAGCACAAAATTGAACAAATAACACTAACGCTGATCTTTTTTTTTTAATTTTATTTACTCCTTCACACCTCGGTACAAAACACACTTTATTTGAATTGGTTTGAAATCACAAGAATAAGGTAATAATTCAGTAGCAACTACTAGGATTGAATTCTCTCTGTCTTTCTCTTGGCTTGTTGTGGCAAACCGTCTTGAATGGAAGTGAGAAAGCATGGTCCGCTTCTGCAGTACGTGTTTGCTGGTGTCCTTGTTGATTCTGTGCTGGAAAGATGTGGAATTTGTGTTATAGTCTTTTAATAAAAGCATGCAATTAGTTTTTAAGCACTCATCATAATGATGCCAGCTGTTTTGTGAAACGTGGAGTTGTATAGTATGCATAGCATCGGCTGGAAATTTATGTATTTTTAACGTAAAAAAAAAAATTATTCTTCCATGACTCGTTCAGTGTTTTTAGGTCAGATACATGTTTTCTGCGACGCGATCATTACGTGCTTTACATGTAAATTCCACTCTAAGATGATCGATCTCCGATGTACTTTGTTATAAATCTATTGGTCACTGGTCTGATGATACATTGTGAAGTTTCTTTGTAATAAGCAATGAATTGTATCTAAAATTTCAAATAAGAAAGAAGGAACGTCGAAATCATCAAATTAAAGAAAGCGAAAAAACGGATTCAAAGCAGTCGCTGAGAAAAGGGGCTACATCTCGACATATTGGGAATAATGATTTTTTTTATTTCGGCTTATTTTAAACATTGATAAGAGCTGACTACTTGAAAATTTACATGAATCGTTGCACGAAAAATTTTACCTCGAAATGGTTGAATAGTTGTCAGTCAAGCAACAGCCGGACAGTCAGAAGGCTCACCGGAAGGCTAAAAGAGCGCACCCACTGGGATCGACACAACACGACAGTGTTACTAACGCCCACTGGGAACGACACGATCCGACAGATTGACTAACGCCCACTGAGAACGACACGATCCGACAGATTAGCTAACACCCACTAGGAACGACACGACACGACAGCATTGCTAACGCCCACTGAGAACGACACGACACGACAGAATATTGCTTAGTGTATTTGCAAGGTAAACACTATTATTGACTTATGTTTGGCGTAGGAAAAATGTCTCCGGCTGCTTCAAATAACAAACGGACAAATGTCTGTGCATCTTTCGAACACCAGACAGACAAATGTCTGCGTCAAACAAATGTCTGTTTCAGACAAACCCCTCTGTGTCTGGCTAACACATCAGAGAGATAAATATCTGAGCCTTGCGTCAGACACCAGACATTGTTCTAAAATAGAAATAGACCGCCTGCAGCAGACATTTGACTGAGGCAGACACAGACATTTGTGAGATGCAGGAAAAGATTTTCTCTGAAACTGACACTTGTCTGACGCAGACCTTTGTCTGTCTGATCTCTGATGCGGACTTAGACATTTGCCTGACTGATGTGTAATTCAGATACAGATATTTATTGGATGCAGTAAAAGGTTTTGTCTGAAACAGACATCTGTCTGTCTGATGTTTAATGTGGACTCTGTCTGTTGTCTAAGGAAGCCAGAGATAATAAATTAATAAAAGTGTATTCACAGTGGGCGTTAGCCAATCTGTCATGTCATGTCGTTTCCAGTGGGCGTTAGCAAAACTGTCATGCCGGTCCCAGTGGAAGCATTTCTTAAGGCGTAGGTGAGCTGTCAAACCTGTCAAATTTTCGTCAAAAACAAACTGACTCTTGCACGGCTGAATTTTTGCATAAATATCCAGAAAAGACTCATAAATATTGTCAGAAGGCTTAAAGTTAAGGGGGTCATACCGTGTGAAGGTAGTTTTTTTTCGCTTTTTTTAGAATTTTTTTTGTGACGAACTGGATGAAGGTACAAATAAGAAGTTTTCACCATACATTTACTAATGTCTTGAGCATGCGTTGTATTTTTCCAGCACGATAACATCGGTCGTTATTGAAATACATAGAAACTTATACATCTCCAAAAAAAGGTGTTTTTCTGCTGCCATGTTAGAGGATGCTGTGATTATCTTAAAGAAAAAATGTAAACGGCATTTTAACGTGGAGACTTAACCACAGTCCGCAAACTAGATTGTTAAAGAATATTGAAAGCTAAATTTTTGGTGCCTTGTTAAACTTTTTTTTTTGTGAATTTTGGTGTTTTTTCAAGGCTTCTTTAATGAATAAAAAAAAATAGTTTGCGGACCGTGGAAAGATCGTGAAAATTTAAAAAAATTTCGTTGGATAGATTTTGGATTATGATGGCAGCCGATTTTCCACATGTAGTTTCGAGAAAAACGCATTTAAAAAGTAGAGTGCGATTTTCAATCATAAATCTTAGCTGATCGTCAATCTGCTATATCTTCTTTTTCTTCAGCCTTTGTCCCGTTCACAAGCGGGGTTGGCTCGTCGTGATCGGCTTTGCCATTTGGCTCTATCGAATGCCTGATCTGGGTGCAATCTCGAGGCTCTCAAATCCCCATCCAGCGTATCAAGCCACCGTTGCTTAGGACTGCCTTTTGGTCGTTTACCATCGACGTCGATGTTCAGACCAATCTTGGCAAGTGAATTCTCGTTTGCACGAATTGCGTGACCATACCATCGAAGACGCCTCTCTCGCAACTTTTCCACGATCGGTGCAAACCCCATAACGATCGCGGATATCCTCATTTCGGATGTGATCTAAACGTGTGACGCCACTAGTCCAACGTAGCATCTTCGTCTCCATTACCGCAAGACGCCGTTCATTGTCTTTTATGGTCGGCCAACACTCAGAACCATAGAGAGCGACTGGACGGACGACATTGCGGTAAATTTTAGATTTAAGACGTTCGTTGATACGTCGATCACAAAGAACACCAGTTGTGGAACGCCACTTCATCCAGGTTGCGTTAATGCGTGAAGCAATTTCATAACGCAGCTCTCCATTTGCTGATAGCGTTGACCCGAGGTATTTAAATCGCTCAGTTCTGGGCAGATCATTTCCACTGACAGTGATTGTGCCTGTTTCATGGGGATCGGTCGTCAAAAATTCAGTTTTGTTTAAATTCAATCTGAGACCGTGTTGCATGAGGCGATCATTCCATTTTTGAACAAGTTACTCGAGATCATTTTTGCTATCAGATGCTAGGAAGACATCATCTGCATATAGCAGTGTGTAGGGCGCTGGACGTTGGATATCCCGTGTGACGGTGTCCATAACAAGGACAAAGAGCAGTGGTGAGAAGGCACTTCCTTGATGAACTCCAACAGAGACACGAAGCGGTTTTGATACACCCGCCATACTTCGAACTTTACTTTTCGGATCGTGGTAGAGCAATTGAACCCAGCGCACGAGGTCTTCTGGCACGAAGTGTTGTCGTAAAGCAAACCAGATGAGTTGGTGTGGTATACGATCGAACGCTTTCTCTAGATCCAGAAAGGCAATGTAAAGAGGGCGATGCTTCTCACGGTGTTTCTCCATGAGTAACCGCGCAGCGTGTATTGCGTCAGTAGTTCCGCAGTTCTTGACAAATCCGGCTTGATTCACGGTTATTTCAACGATTTCGCGAATACGGTTGTGAAGAATGCGTTCAAAAATCTTCATGGTATGGGAAAGTAACCGGATCGGACGGTAATTTGAACATTCTGCTGGGCTACCTTTCTTTTTCCATATTGGAACAGTGGTACTTTCTTGCCCGGTTAAAGAGTTCACTGAGCCACAGTGTTGGATCCCAGCTCTTCGCTTTCCAGAGCCCAGATGCGATGTCGTCAGGTCCTGTTGCTTTCCCCGATTTCATTTGTTTTATTGCCTCCTCGACTTCAGTTGCGCTGACTGGTGGAACTGCTCCAAATGTCGGCAATGATTGTGGAAGTGGAGGATGAATTCTTCAGTTGAGATCTGCTCGAAGTATTCTCGCCATCTATCCGTCGTAGCAAGTCGATACAGATCTCTCTCGCCATCCCGAGTGTCCAGTTTATCGTAAAGATTTTTGAAATGGTTCGCTCGGGTGACAGCGACCGCTTTCTTTGCTTCCCGGTTGGCATTCTTATAAATTTGCCAATTAGCAGGCGTTTTATTGTCGAGAAATTTGTGGTAGAGGCGTTTCTTTTCACGGAAAAGAAATACCTGTATCTATCTAACACATCAGCCAGACAAATGTTTGAGCTTGCGTCAGACATCAGACAGACATTCGTCTGAAACAGGAATATACCCTCTGAAGCAGAGTTGCCTAAGGAAATCGGAGACATCTTCCTACGCCACACATAAATTAATAAAACTATTTTCAATAAATTTACCTTGCAAATACATTAGGCAGCAATCTGTCGTGTCGTTCTCAGTGGGCGTTAGCAAAACGGTCGTGTTGGTCCCAGTGGGAGCCCTCCTTAACGTGTGGGCGGGTTGTCAAATCTGTCAAATTTTCGTCAAAAACTAACTGACTCTTGCACGGCTGAACTTTTGCATAGCCATCCAGAAAAGACCCATAGATATTGTCAGAAGTGTTAAAGTTAAATATTAAAAAGTGGAGACATTTTAATTTTTAACAAAATCGTTGTCTTTGGACCACTAAAATCATAATAAGTCAAAATCTACGATAGGTATTCCATCGGTTTTGATAATATGCTTCACGGTTAAATTCAGCGATGACTATTGTGGTAATTAAAAGTAGGTTCTTGGATAAAGATACCTTCGTTGATAAATAAAAAATTTTTAATGAAGTAACGAGTTTTCCTAATTCGTTCCGCGAAGACTTATTCCACTTTGGCTTAAAATCGTTTGAATAAATTTTCTTATGTTTTATTGTTGAGTTTGCTTGCAAGTTATGCTTGTTTAAGGTTACGATGATTTTAGTAAGTGACAGGAACACTTGAATAGCAGAATATCAACTTCCTTCGCGTGCCGACGAAGCTCCACTGCTCGCTGCTGCTCTAAATCCTCCTACTTGATTCAATCATGCCAGCAGCCCTGAGTTAAAGGTAGCGGCCCCCACCAAAACAGCTGTTTGTTTCCAGGTTTGCGTTCGGCACTTCTACGGATGAGGTACTGGATTACATAAAAAACAAGGTCAATGCACTTCCACCGTTGCCTTGTGTCAAACTGACAAAAGACAGCAATCTCGACCTAGTGGTAGCTTCTTTTAAAGTCACTTATCCGTCCGAATGTGACACAATCGGCAATCCTTCTTTCTGGTCTGAAGTTGTGTTTATTAAGCCGTACAAGCGGAGCAACTCGTGAGAAGATTTCAAGGTGTCCTGGCTGCCTCTTTAACTTATCCGCGCTGACTCAGCAGTATCATGTAATTTGTATTTCTGAAACCTGGCTTGATGAAAATATACTAAACTCTTGAGCTCCCCGAAGTGTATTTCATTTTCCGCTGCGACAGAAACCGCGCTGCGTCGTGTAAATCTACTGGTGGTGGAGTCATAATTGCAATTAAAAATCAACTCATCTTTGTCTCGTCTGGCGCACCATATGATATGTTGCCCTATGTTTCTCCCCGCCTAGCTCCCACCTGTTTATTGTATCTTGTATTTACGTCCCCTGTGCTAGCCTTTCCCACCTGTACCAAAAATAGTTTGACAGCTTGTCGGAATTCCTTATAACCAAGTTCCACTGCAAACCCTCCCAAAACAATCCTGCGACCTTCTTTGTTCTTACTTCTCTTCCGTAAATCACTGCGCTGCTAAATGCCTTAATTCACAACAGCGTTTGATACCGT